>NC_047036.1:58373920-58998920 GCF_011762595.2 Tursiops truncatus | reverse complement strand
AAGGACTGGTGGTGGGTAGAGCTGGGTGTTGCTGTGGTGGGCAGAGTTCAGTAAAACTTTAGTCTGCTTGTTTGCTGATGGGTGGGGCTTTGTTCCCTCCCTGTTGGTTGTTTGGCCTGAGGTGACTCAGGACTGGAGCCTACCTGGGCTCTTTGGTGGGGCTAATGACAGACTCTGGGAGGGCTTACACCAAGGAGTACTTCCCGGAACTTCTGCTGCCAGTGTTCTTGTCCCCACGGTGAGCCACAGCCACCCCCCGCCTCTGCAGGAGACCCTCCAACACCAGCAGGTAGGTCTGGTTCAGTCTGCTATGGGGTCACCGCTCCTTCCCCTGGGTCCCGATGCGCACACTACTTTGTGTGTGCCCTCCAAGAGTGGAGTCTCTGTTTCCCCAGTCCTGTTGAAGTCCTGCAATCAAATCCCGCTAGCCTTCAAAGTCTGATTCTCTGGGAATTTCTCCTCCTGTTGTCGGACCCCCAGGTTGGGAAGCCTTGATGTGGGGCTCAGAACCTTCCCTCCAGTGGGTAGACTTCTGTGCTATAATTGTTTTCTGGTTTGTGAGTCACCCACCCAGCAGTTATGGGATTTGATTTTATTGTGATTGCACCCCTCCTACCGTCTCATTGCAGCTTCTCCTTTGTCTTTGGATGTGGGGTATCTTTTTTGGTGAGTTCCAGTGTCTTCCTGTTAATGATTTTTCAGCAGTTAGTTGTGATTCTAAGTTGGGAGTGAGTGCATGTCCTTCTCCTCCTCCATCTTGAACCAATCTCCAAAATTGGAAAGGTGTAGTTCTAACTAGCTTCTTTTAATTGAATTGTTTTTATAGTGTCTTCCAGATTTTCTCGTCATTGTTTGAACTAGACTACCAGAGGAGTCATATTGTTGGCATTTGCATTGTCTTCCGATTAAGAAATTTTTTGTGAACCCTCTATGTACACTTTGAATAGACTTAAACAAGTATCATAAAGTTAAACTACTTTATTTGGCCTCTTTGTTCTGCTGCAGAGAATTCTGTGAGGTTAGTGCTAGAACAAATCTTAAAGATCTTTGAAGTTACTAAAAGATGCCCAACCAGGATTTTCTCATCACCCAGGCGTTAGGATTGTTGAGGTGCTAAATGAGGATGTCTCCATTATGTATAGCACATAACTTGACCTGCGTTTTATCTAACTTCCTCCCTTACAACATGCTGGGTGGCAGCAGCAGTGGTTGGTGGTGGTAGTAGTTGGTGGTACCACCCGTATTATAAAGATAAGGAAATGGGCCAGGATTCCAGGCCTACTGAGTGACTCTCAAGTCTTTTCTCTGTTTGACTCTGCTACTTTTTAGTGCCTTATGTATTTAATGTCTAGAATATAGTGTTTAGCAGAATAGGAAGAGCTGACGTGCTTGAAGACTAGAACTTTGGGGGTAGAGGTCTTAACATCACACACTTCAGTACCGGCTTCACAAAACCACAGTACCTACATGTCACAGAACCCCACCAGATCTATAAATTTTGTCTTAAAGGTTAAATCTGGCCTTCATTTGGTGCCTTAACTGCCTTCCTGTCTTCCAGTTTGGAAGGATGAAACATCACCACAAACAAGCCCAAGGAGGGTATTTTATCTTGGATTTTTCAACCCAAGGATGAGACTCAACATAGCTACCACTTTTGTGGGCAGCCTGCTGCAAAATGACCACTGAGGTAGTGACTGAAACATGCTTTGGACCCACCCCTAGTCAGTTTACTGTGATTCTTTTCTATTACTACTCCTTGCAATTGGGAGACCCAAGTGGTAGCTGGGCCCAGCAGCAGGGAATCCTTGTGTGGCAATAAGTCAAGATGCCAACATCCAGCAATTTTAGCAATATAGATATGTAGCACTAACTCTACAGCACCCAAAACAAGTTGCAGAGAAATATTTGTTGAGCACCTACTACATGCCATGAAGTGTTCCAGGATTAAGGATACAGCAACAAACAGCACATCTGGCATTCACTGTTTTTGTCATAACCAAGCTTTTTAGAAATGCACCTAAACTAAGAGGAAATAGACATTGAGATCAAGAGCATTTCAATACAGTGCATTAATGGTAGACTTAACCACATTTGAGGTGTGTGAAAGTCTTTTTGATTCTTGGTTCTCAGTTGTGTCCTCAAAAGGTAGATAGGGAATGGATTGTTGCTGTGTTTTAACAAGTTCACCAACTTCCATGCACGTCAATAGCACCAAATTAGTAAGCTGGTCTACTCTGCTGATTATTTAAATCTACAATTTATTTTGTGGTTTGTGACTTTGACTTTTCATTTGTAACATCCAGTAGATTTTTCTGTTACTTCTAAGTGTATTTCTCCCCATGTTTCTGGATACCATGCATTCAACAAACTGAAAGGAATGAAATTTAGAAGCCAGAAGACCAGAGTTTTTCTGGCTCTCTCACTTGAACACGTTTGATTTTGCCAAGACGTTTTCATGTCTCTAAATCTATTTTTCTCTTCCATAAAATAATATGAAATCATCTACATCACAGGATTGTTTGGGGAAGAGTGTGATAATGTATTCAAAACACTTTGCACTCTACTGTGCAAATGTAAGGAATGATTTGGTCAACCACAAATATGTGCTATATACTGTCTTTTGAGTGCTGAAGGCGGGAATCTGAATAAGACACAGGAATAATGACAAGAAGGACGCAAACATTTTGGGGCTTTGAGCCAAACCGTAAGTCATGTGGGGTTTAGCCTACAGGGTATGTCTAATGAGGGAGAAGACCAGAAAGAGGCAGAGCAGTTCATGGAAGACCTTGAATGCTGTGCAAAGAGCTTGATGTTCATTCTACCAGCAATGGGCATCACTGAAGGGCTTTCTTGAGCATTACATATCTAAGAAAAATCAGTGGGAGTTGGTGCCTGGTTGTTTGGATGTAGAATAAGTCAACCATTAATGTTCTTACTTGTGTATAATTCTCATGCTAATGTCAGAATAAGTGACAATTACAGTGTAGTAATAGTGACAGCTTTTAAAACTTGGGAAATGAAAGTGATAGTGCCTCAAACGAACTGCCCAGCAGTCATTGCCAAGCTTGTAAACGAATGTGGAAGCATTCAGAGCTGCAGAATCAGGGTAGACATGAGTCTCCTAAGTGACCTCTTTTCTCCTGATCGAGTTATCCTTTAATACCTAATGCCTCTTGCTAAATGTTTCAATAGTGCCCTTATCTCCAAGGACTGAGTCCACACTCCTTGACTTCAGTCTGATGTTCAATGTATCATTTTAAGAGTTTGGCCTTACTGCATCTGCCTTACCAGCCTGCCTCTCCTTGGTCCCCTCTACAAATAAATCATCCCATCCAGGTGGACTTAACTCCAGTCACTCAGTGATCCATGCTCACCTTCGAAGGAACTTCTCTCTCTCCTCCCTTCAGTCAACATCCAGAACCTACTTCAGGGTTCCAGTTTCTGACCTTAACTATACCCGCCCCCTCAACCCTCAACTCTTCCTCTCCAGTTGTATGTGCTTTTCCCGTCATACTTGGATTATGCCACTACTATGACACTGCTGTTGTGTTCATCTATCAGCTCTACTAATAAGCCAGACTCTAGCTTATCAGTGCAATTGGCTCATGTATATACAGGAGAGAGTAAATAAAGCATTTCATGGAATTTGTAGAGCCAGTTAAGGGCTTAGAAGCCAGCCAATCCAACTATGTCATTATACGAATAAGGAAACTGAGGGAAAGAAACACGAAGCCAATAACCCAGGTGTCACAGCTAGTGGCAGAGCCTTGACTGAAATGGAGGTCTCTGGATTCCCAGCTCCCTCAACACTGCCCTTGTCTTCCTATTGTAACTATTATTTTCTCTTTGGAGTAAGTCCTAATTACAAATTTATTGTGTCAGTCATTCAACAACACGGAGGACCGTTAATTTTAAGGTACTGTACTAGGTTACAAGAAAAGACATGGTACCTGTCTTCAAGAGACCTTGGCCTGGAGGAAAATGTGGGCAAGATGTACCACTGAAATATGGAAACAAAAAATTTCAACTTTTATTTGTTTTATCTTTATCATTTTAGTTTTGTTTTTTCTGATGGAGTGCTCAAGGTTGTTCAAGGTTTGGATTCTACTGGCCTGGGTAGGCACTGTCCTAAAAGCAAGTTAAAAATGGGCCTTTCCTCAAGAGCTTTCCATTTAAAGTTGTTAAATTATCCAGGCTATACCAGCAAGCCAGCTTCAAGCTTTGGCTGCTTACCAAGGGTTGTGCAGTGTGGGTGAGATCATCCGGATCTGAAGGAACCATGGCCAGAGGTGAGTGGGCTGCTCACACACACCTGAGTCTACTTTCCTATTAAAAGCAATAAAGGTTTAAAAATGTGGTAAGTTGTTCACAGGCCATACCCTAGATCAAGAGACTGAGGTAGAAAATGCACCAAAACTTGGTGGGTTTTGACCATTTAGAGCCCTGAGGCTATAGCCCTAGTCCACACGGTGAAATGGGCAGGGAGGTAGGGGCACCAGTGTTTATCTCCCTTGTGAACTAAGGGCTAGGAGAGAGCTGCAGGATGAGGTTCTTCCATCACACATCATTTAGGGCTAATAATACTCTGGATTTGCTTGACTGTGTCCACTGCTTTTAACATACAATCCCAGCTGATTTTGCTGTGGAGACTGAGACAGAGCTCCCTTCACTGTCCCCTCCCTCCACTTCACCCACTAAACGCCGTTTACCATTTCAAATTTCAAGTGACGGGAAAGCAAAGGAGTTCCATAATCAACACAGGCTAGTGACTGCAGTCCTTTTCTTTCGGATTACTTCCTGATACTTTCTTGCCAAGACACACAAGGTGCCTGTGTGCTTTATGTTAGTAAATGGCACAGGGCCCTACTGCCTTTAGGCTCTCTGCCCTCTGGCTTCAGAACTGACCAGTCGAATGGTCTGTGGAATCAGCTTCTTGCCTCTGAGTGACCCTGCTCCAGGGCCGCAATCCTGGGAAGTTAAGGTATCAGTACAAAGCAGTCAAACTTTGCGGCTATAGGGTGGGTGAGGTGAGGGTACTGAGCAGGGAATGGTATATACACGAACCTCTTTAAAGGTAGACTTTTTTCCCCTTTGGTCCCCCACTGTCTCATTTGGGAGAGAGACCAGAGACCAAGGGGTAGGAAAGTGAGGGGAAAAAGTGGCTAAAAATGTCCTTTTCTGGGGCAGTCATTCCATTCTTTGAAAATGCAGATAATTTGGTGTTTTGCCAAGGGGGGGGGGCAGGAGGGGAGACACAGACCCAAATAACATACCTTCTAGTTGGTTATATCTCTCTAGGATTAATTCTGTCTTATTAAGCAGCTATTAAGCAGCACTTGGCCTCTCCGTGGGTGTCTGCTGTGTGCTTCTGAATAAAAACTTTCTAATACCATTTATTCACAGTAACACCAGGCACTTCACACTGAAACCCAGCACCGTTAGAGCAGCAACAGCAATACTAGAAAGAAATGTGGAAGTCCCAGCCCCACCCAAGACCAAGGGAATCAGGAGCCCAGGTGAGTGTGCTGCACTGGAGCTGGAGAATCCCTGGATTACAACACTCTCTCGTGTCCCACCTCCTAACTCCAGCTGGTGGCACGAGGGTCTCTCCCACTGGCCTTAGAGAACAACTGTGTGGAAGTGTCTCACATCCTGATACAAGAGTACCCACACCTCCCTCGGGAGCTCCCAAACTTGCTCAGGAAGAAAAGAACAAAAAGTATATGTGTGTGTGATGGAAGGAGGGGTTCCATGCATCTCATAATGGAAAAGGGAATCTGTTAAGATATAAATAAATCATTTGCCATCTTCTTTTGGCTTGCAGTGTAGAAGTTATCTTTTTGCTAACTGGGCAAAGTTCATTCTTAATAAATTCAAGTCATGTCCAGAACAGAAAGACAGCTTGAGAAACATTGGTCTTGAAAAAAAATTCCTATAGTGAATTTACTGCTCTTACTTGAACCTTCTGTACACAGTGGATTTGTATTGATGTTTTGCTGTTCTGTGTCCTCTTGTCTGAGCTCAGACCCTTCAATGTGAGATGTTCTCTTTGGATTTAATTCTCCACACTCTCCAAAGATGAGGAAAAATCCTGTGCTGCCACATGCATCTCACTGCTCATCCAATCACCTGAGCAGTGAGGGGACGAAACTTTCCCATCTCCTGTCCAGCTTGCCCCACTCTCGAGAGGGCCGACCAGACAAGTGATCACATGCCATTTTGGGAGAAAAATTCAAAATGATTCTCAAGTATCTGGGCTTAGTTCTTAGTGGCTCATACACACCTGTTCACGTCTCTAACTATGGCAGAAGTATAGTCAAAAATCACCAGAATTTGGGATTTTAAAGAGGCCAGCCTCAGCTATATAAGCTGTACTGTCAGTTGATACAGCTTATGTACATACCTGCAATGGCCATTTGGTTTTGGCTGCCCAACCTTTATGGCCTCTTCCTCTCAACTGTCATACCCCCAATATCCAAAAGTAGTCCATGATGATAAATCTGAACTACTCAAAGTATAAGGAAGATAGTTTTAATATATGTATAACCCTGGCCTGCTGTTCTGTTGTAGAGTGGGAGAAGACAATGGGAACGATAAATGGGTTTTGGGGCACCTAGTGTGAATTACAGGGTACCACTCTGGCCAGACTTTAAAGCTTCCAGGTCTCAGGCAGGCCTATGGTTAATCCAAACAAAAAAGGTTACTGATTACACTTATCAGTATTAACCTCCTTTTCATAATTTACTGGAACTGGGGGAAAAAGTATAACAAAATGTATACAATTTAGTAACTGTACAAAACATTAGTTTAGCAAGATATTGGTTACAGTCACCAAAATGAAGACTCAAAATATTTCTCACTGCCACTTCCATGAAAAATTCAGATAAAAAGTCACTGGATGAAAAGTCACAACAGAAGCAATTTAAACTTTACATAAAACAGAAATTGTCAATCTTCCCCAACAATGCAGACACAATCACTCAGAGGCTCTCTGTACTGCCACGGCATTACTGGAATGTTTCTCAGAGTCCATCTTCTACATGAGCCATCAGCTTTCCAAGACCAACACTTGAAGCATTAGATGTAATACAAAATAAGGAGTTCTTTATTATTTATACAAAAGTTGTACATTAAAAAAAAAAAAATTAAGATTCAACAACTCTGCTGACCCCCTGAGGAAGATTTTATGGGTCCATCAAAGAGCCCTGTGTGGATGTTTCAGTCACCAACCTCCTGGCCACAGGACAAGGGACACTCCCTCCACGGCCATTCACACAGCACCTTCACTGGCTCTGAAAGCTGACCTTCCCCTTCATTAGGCTCAACAAGCAAGCCAGGCTTTCCTGGACAACATTAAAGAACACTGCCTTCTCTGGCCCAAGCTTAGAATGTTTTACCAGTATATCGGGTGATTTTTGTTTATTTCTTGAACGCTTTCAATAAACTCCTGGCACAAGAAGCTTTATTACAACATATACAAATTTGGTACAGTTCTTTACAAAAAACTACCTAGATTTTTCAGCTAAATAAATTTAAGTGTCTTTTAAGAAATTAAACTTGGCTTCAAGAAATGGTAATTTTCTTCCAAACTTGTGTTTTCTACCCCCTGAGTTCTAAGAGAGGTCACAGACTTGTATGTCATTGATAAACAGAGTCACCTTTGTCTAAGCAATATTAAGAGCTCTTGCATCTTTCATAAAAAGCACAAAACTCTGTTTCTTAAAGGCTTATATGCTGAAAGATATGTTATAGCCAATCTAGACAAACATTTGTATTTAGACAAGAGTCCTCTCTGAACAAATAGCCTGCAGAGAGAAATGCAGTGATTTTTTTTCTTGAAAGAGAACTGTTTAGCACTGTTTAGCACATTATTCTGTAATTTGGGAATAAGAGTAATTCTTCCTCTGAAGAAAGCAGGTCCCCTTCTGAAGAATCATGTTGCCTATCACCTCCAAAAATCAAAATAGACCAGCACCAAATGAAGTATTCGTTTACAAAAAATAAACTTAGCTCTTATTTTTTTTAAAGGTCTACAACCCAGACTTAATAAATTAACTATGAAATCAGGAGTTTTGTCAGCTATAGTATAATTTAAAAATCCATTTTCAACCCAGGATTGGGGCTAGGGCGGGTGTGGACAGGAGGAGGGTTTAATCTCACACTGATCACCATGAACTCCAAGAATTTTATCAAAAGAAAACTTGTTTTTCCAGCTGTATTCTCTTTCAGAAGTGTGCTGTAGCTTACCATCTGTGATACTATAAAGGCATAATATCCACGCTGAGATCTTTCCAAAGAGCACAGCATGTAAAGCATGTAAACTTCTCAGATCTGAGAACTCTGCATGGAAAGAAGAACCTCAGACTTTCTGAAAGAGCCAAAAACCAAGCAGTCGTCTCACTGATCATGTCTATTCATCCTCAACAAGACACTGCATTGAGCTTTTTTAATTCACAGATTTTATGTTAGTCCTTTAGAACCCAACGCCTGTGTTTCAGTTCTGAACTGTCGGGCTATTCAAGCTGCCTTCTTAGTGCAAGTTCCTTGGAAGTCTTGTAAATTTATCTTTGACCTACAGCAGAAAAAGACAAAGGAGAGATATACAAAATATCAGGAACGCAAAATTTTAAGTTAGGACTTGTATCTGAGAAGTAGGTTTTTCTACTGCATATTTTAAGTATAGGGAAAACATATTAAACAAATCTTTAAGTCTTACCTGTTGTGGATCATGTGACTTCTGACAAGATGTCCTGCTGCCAATGCTGCCAGCAGAGACAATTCTCCAGCCATCACTGTACCGCACACAATTCGGGCAAGCTGCCGGGCGTTTTCCCCAGGATTGTCTTTACACGCTCCCTGAACACCTAGCATCTGCAGCCAGGGACAGACACAGCAGGACTCACCCTTCAAGGCATGGCAACAACTTCCTATTCAATCAATTAAAATGAGGGCAACTACAATGGCATTAGAATAGAACCAGGCTCCAGTGGAAGTACTACATTTCCAAGATCTGACAGCCAGTACTAACAATGGAATACACCACAGTGAACCTAACATCCACAGCCTGGCTGGAAGTGCACTTACTTAGAGCAGATGAACAATCATTTGCTCTCTTAATCTACTTTCTCAATTTACTAAGCCTGTGCCTGAACATGCTTTACTTGGACACACTGGATTAGGCCGGTGGGAAACGAATGAAAAGACCGGCTAAAATAGAGAGGGGAGCGATATGTGGTATCAGGTAGAAACACAAAGAATCCCAACGAGTCGGAACTGGGCTTGAGGTCACTGGAGCCTGTGCCCCATGTGTCTTACCTGCAGACATGCTTGCTGAGGGAGCAGGTTAGTCCCACCACCCACAGTCCCTATTTCTATAGATGGCATGGTGCAGCTGATATACAAGTCTTCATTTGTGGGACCACTTGCTTCTATTAAAGTAATACAGTTTGAACTACCAACATTCTGTGCTGCATCCTTAAAAAAACAGAAAGGAAAAAATATAAAACTTATCTCACTTAGAACAACGCAAGACAAGAAAGGTGGAGGCTGGCGCCCTCACCTGTCCACAGGCAATGTAGATGGCAGTTACAATGTTTGCTGCGTGGGCATTGAAGCCACCGATGCTCCCAGCCATGGCAGAGCCCACCAGATTTTTATTAATGTTGACCTCAATCATAGCCTCTGTAGTAGTCTTTAATACCTAGAAAACAGAGTGGTGCACATCTTACATCTTCCCCCAGAAGATTCAGGAGTGGGTTACCCAGATCTACTTTCTGTACCTCCAGAAAACAAGGGAGTGTAGACGTGGCCCCATGTAAGCCCCATCCTCAATAAGAAGATTATCAGTAAGGTCTGTTCCGTGAACGCCACCCACAGGCAGATGGGTGAGATAAGATAAAACACACCCATATATTCAAGTTTACTTAACCCTTAATATTACTTTTCCCAATTTTGTAATCCAATGAAAGATTAACAAAATAAAAGTCATCCAATCACTCACTTCTCTGACAACCTTGGCTGGAATTACAGCTTCACAAACAACAGACTTTCCTCTTCCCTCTATCCAATTTATAGCAGCAGGTTTCTTGTCAGTACAGTAGTTACCACTAACTGCCAGAATCTGCATTTCAGGGAAATACTCATGAAGCTTTGAAAGTGCTTTCTCTGTACCCTATTAGCCAGAAACAAACAAACAAACAGCAACAGCAAAAACTGTATTAGAACAGTTATTTATAAATCAGAGGCTTTATTTGTATCTAATAATACTAACACTTCTAAATATAAGAACTATAATAATCTTTTCCTAATACGTTTTTAGATATGAAAATGGAGTTCTTTATAGTCATTGATGAATAGGATGATGAGAATATAATGAGAATATTAAAAAAAACTCATTGAGAATATAATACTGTATTCATGTCACTGGGGAGTGAGTACTCAATCCACCATCAACATGTAATAAATTCCCTCTTCTAGTTATTAAATTGTTACCCAAAGGCCCAAGTTACCGAGCCTGTAAAGAGAAGTCAGACATTAAAGTAAATCTTGTTGTTAACGGAAAGTCATTAGGATTTACATAAAATGTAAACAAGCCTTCCAATGACTTCCAATTAAGTTAAATTAATTCAATTAACTCACACTTCAAAAACACAAAACATACTTATTGGCAATTTAAGTGTTTTTTTTTTAATTGTGGTAAAATACACAAAACATAGAATTCACCATCTTAACTATTTTCAAGTGTATAGTTCAGTAGTGTTAAGTACATTCACATTGTGTGTAAGCAATCTCCAGAACTCTTTGTCTTGCAAAACTGAAACTCTATACCCATTAAACTCCTCATTCCACTTAGCCCCTGGTAACCACCCTTCTTTCAGTCCCTATGAATTTAACTAATCTAGGGAACTCTTAAGTGGGAATCATACAGTATTTGTCCTTCTGTGACCAGACTATTTCACTTAGTAAGTGAACCTCAAGGCTCATCCATATTTAGCATGTGTCAGAATTTCCTTTCTTTTTAGGGTTGAATCACATTCCACTGTATGTACATACCACACTTTATTTATCCATTCATCTGCTGATGGACACTTGGGCTGCTTCTAGCTTTTGGCTATTGTGAATGCTGCTATGAACATGGCTATACGAACGTCTTTTTGAGATCCTGCTTGTAATTCTATTTTTATTTTTTTCAGGAACTGCTATACTATTTATTGGAAAATTTTAAAGCGTATGTATTTAGTCACTATACTCTCTTTCTGAATAGTCCTTATAACAGGTAAAGCACAATTAGCCTAGCTAATTGACTTTAACATTTTACATTTCTATCTGATAAACAACAAATATCAGTAGAATAAAATTTAAGCTATACACAATCTTCTAAGGAGATAATTAAAGGAGCTATACACACATGAACTTGGCTTCTTAAATATGTCTTGAAGCCTCTAGAAGAGGTCAGCTTTCAGGTTTAAGAAAGTTTTGAAGAACAAATCCCCAGATTCCTCCCAGCCCTTCTGAGTAGACCCAGAACATGTACAATGTTAAGTCTAAATATATCAAATACAAACACCACCAATCAACAAATGCCTGCTTTATATAACATGAGTTACATGAATCAATATTTACCTTTCAATAAAAATCTTTCAATCAGTTAACTCTTTGAGTAAGTAGTATGTGTACATGGTACAAAATTCAAAAGTACAGGAGGGAATAGAGGGAATAAAGTAAAGAGCAAGTCTGTTCCCCCCCTCCAGGGACAGTCACTCCTGCAAGTTCTCATATAGTCCATCCATGCTCACCTTTGAAATCATGTTCATCCCCATGGCATCACCTGACTTCGACTGGAAACGGATGTAAAGGTTGCGTCCAGCAACACTCATCTGAAGTTTCTGTAGACGTGCAAATCTGTAAATAAAAGAAGCAAAGACTTTATTTTTTACTTTTTTAAGGAAATGGAAGTTATCTTAAAGTCTACCTTAGTTGGTTCATTTTACACATAAGAGAAAACTCATGGAGACTACATATTAAATGTACTTTCTTTAATTAAACATTATATTAGAATACTACTTCAACTCTGTCTCATTCTTACATGCTGCAAGAAGGAAGGGCTGCAGAAAGTCACGTCATCATAAATAAACTTTAAAAGTTCAAATGAAAGCAAGCATATAAGCTTGAACTATAGTGGGGTTATCATTTGTATTGATTATATTTCTTTATAAATTTAATTTTTTGTATTCAAAGTATATCTGCTATACTAATATTTACCTCTATCCTGCTTGGAAAATCTTTTTCTCAGGCAATTCTGCCCTAGGGCAAGTTTTGGTCAAAACTCTTGTAGGGCAAAGTAATAGCCTAATCAAAGTGAGCCTTATAAAACCAACACACAAACTTGCAAGCTCACGCTATTTCTTTCTAATTAACCTTTATGGAGATATTCATTTGTATCAACATTCTGCTCCCTCCATCCCAACCAAGCATTAATATTACTTATTTTGAAAGAATGGATTGAAAGTTGATATTTTATTACATCACCTTAGGCAGTCAATACGTTAACAGTTATGTTTAGCCATCCTAGAAGATGGCACTGGTTCTGAAATAAACATAAATGCACATATAAGCCCCCCCCACACACACCTGCTGGTGCTGTCGAATGCCTCCTTTATCACTGTGAACCCTTCAGGTGTCTCGAGCCAGGCCTTCACTTCTGCAGAGTCACAAGCACGGGGAAAACGCACCACTGGGCCACGAGTGATCCCGTCTGCAAGGATTCGGCTGCTGGCACCTCCACCAAGCTATGAAGAGTATGTTACAAAAGCATGTTAATCCTGAAAACAGTTCTGCTTGTCCCAAAAGGTGTCCTTGATTGTCCCCAAATTTCTTCTCACTGCCTAGAGTGTATCTTAAAACAGGCAAATATATAAATGCCAACTTACACCTATTGCTCTGCAGCCTCTATTAGTACTGGCCACAAGACAACCTTCTGTTGTTGCCATTGGAACCTGAAATTCTTTTTCATCCAGGCACAGAGGTCCTGCCACTCCAACAGGGATGGGCATATAACCGATAACATTCTCACAGCAAGCTCCCATCACCTAAAAGGTAAAGTCAGGCACCAAGTGAAAATCTATATAGCAAATACCCAGCCCTTGTCATTAATAACTTTCTTCAAACTTAATGCTTTAGTGTATTTTTCAACCAAGTTTTTTATTTACTCTTTAAAAGTCTTGAGTAATGACTATAAATAAAAACAGGAAAAATAGTTTTTAATTTTGATGACCTATATCATAAGCAGAATACAAAATTACAGTAAAATGAGTTAAAAAGGACGATGTTTTATAAAACTATGTATGTATAAAAGACAAGTCAAGAAAAAGACTGAAAAACTAAAGCTACAAAGCAAAGCTGCTCAAATCAAGAAAATAACATACCAAGGAGTAGTTATAGTCCCTGTAGGGCAGATACTGGAGAGAAGAAGGCTCTGGAAGTTTTCTGGAAAGTAACTGTCGACGAATAGATACACCTCGTTCATAGGTTTCCATCAGAGTTTCCAATTTGTAAGCTGGGATATGCTTAGCATTGACTAATTGGATGATCTCAGCATCACTAAGGAATTTTGCACCTTTCTAAAGAAATGGGGAAAAAATAGAAGGGGGTTGGATAGAGGGAAATGAAAAAAGACTTGAAGAACCATACTTCATACTCTTCATAATAAATAGACCATTTAATACAAACAGTGCTCTCCATAGAACTAAAACACAAGTACTTTAAGAACCCAAAGGAATTTGAAGTTCTAAAGAAGGAGATGATTTAAGTAGAAATAAGAACATCAAAATAAAGACAAATTCTTTATAAAAATGTGAAAACTAAACAAATGTTAAACCAAAAACACTAAATTGTTCAAGTGATGTTCATAGAAAAAAAAATTCCAATTAAGATGCTGACACCCACCCTATAAGTTTTGTAATACAGCATGACAGTTGAGATACTGGTACACATGTTAATAAGAATGAGGGAAAGGAAACTGATGAAGAAAAACACAATCTGTTCTCACTCATATGCACATAAATTAGGAATGAACCAGAGTAAGCAGATACGGATAGAACACAATAGTCACGCTAACTCATGAGCAGACTGTAGGCAGGACATCCTGTTCAAACATCAGAAAGAAAATAAGCCTCCTCAGGAGCATCAAGCTTACTTTAAAAAACCAAACCAAACAAAAAGCCCCCAAAACCTTTCTTCTTTCTCTGAAGTTCATTTCTGTGTGAAAACTTTCCTAGGCCTTAACACATATGAGAATACAGCAGTTGCTCATCTCTTTAATAAACAGTAATAAAGTAGAAAGAGCACTGTGACACTTGAGTCAGTAAATCTTGGACTCTTGATCCTAGCTTTACCATTTCCTAGATGTTTTACTTTGGGACATACTTAATTAACCCTCCTGGAGCTTACATTTTCTCATCTGAAAAATGGAGAAAATTCCACCTATCTTACAAGGTTGTAGGGAATAAATAAATAAGACCAGTACCTGTAAGCCATGCAACAGTGTGCCCAGAACTTAGGTACTCAGTAGCTATAACTTCCTTCCTTCCTTTAATAAAAAAGCTCCTTTTCTTAAGAAAGATACCAGCTTGAGTTTGTTTTATTTTCTCACCTCTGCATTCCCAAGTATCTGCAGACATTCTTCATTAGGCCGCGGCTCCATGGGAAGTTCAATTTCAGGTTCCTGTGTCTCTAGTTCCAGTGAAGTATTGAGTAAGGAGGAGTTACCAACCACAAATGTAGCTCTGTTTGAGGTGTCAGTTTCTGCCACTAAGGGTTTTATAACCTCAACTGTTCAAGAGATCAAAAGAAATCTCACAACACTGAACTTTTAAAAATGACTCGACTTCTTGACAAATCAACAGTGGAAGAATGGAAAATGAAGAGAATAAGAAATCACCTTTTCTTTCTCTGTTTATCCTGGCCTCCTCCTCCACTGCATGGAATTTCTGGTCATTTCTGACCAGTACAGGGTCACGTCTACAACAATCGTCTGCGACTTTCTTTTGGGTCACTACAGGAGATGTGATAGGGTTTTTTAACGAGAGTGTAGATTCTGTCTCTGCTTGTTCAAAGAAGATATACTTGACAGCCAGAAGGAGAGCTAAACTTAGGGTAATAACTTGTTCAATATCCATGCTGATCATTCTGAATAAAAGAAAGCAAATTAAAATGTTATTACTCAAATACAAAAGGCACACCTAAATTCTCAGTAGCATAGAGTGCTATGATTCATAGACAACAAAGTAGGGCTCAGGGAACTTACTTAGAGAGATAAAACTGCCATAGGGAAACACTTGGTTCAATTCTCTTCGACACATTTTCATCCAATCCTAAAGAAACCTTAGAATTGTCTGCTGGAGAAGGATCGGCTATCCAGCGACTGTGAGCGTGAACAAGAACTAAGCCTAGAGACTGAAATAAAAATGTAAAAATCATGTATCCTCTGCATATCAATGGAACCTAAACTCATCCTGTGCAACTGGATAATTAAACACTACCGTCCTCCCATGGCCTCCCTTACCATGAAAAGAAAGACCCAGGCTTGCTATGTGACTGACTAAAGCAATGGCCCCATTGAACGGCTGAAAACATTCCCAAAAAAAGAACAGATTTTCTAAGAGAGATAAAGTGGAAGAACTTGAAAAATCTATTTAGGGCAGAGAGAAAACCAGGGGCCTCAAAGAAATGAGAAAAAAAGATAGAAAAAGAAAAAAAAAAGGGAAGAGGAACATCAGTGAAAGAGCCAAAAATTGCAGAAAGACAAGAAGGAAAAAAAATTGAAAAGCAGAATATGATACTGGAACTAAAAATAATGAAAGAAGAATAAAACTGTATAATTACCATAATCATCTTAACCCTCTGAGTAACAGGATTTGGTTTATTTTCTTCTTCTTCTAAAACTCGGGCAAAATGGCTGAGCTGCCAAATTGGATGACCCTCGCGGCTTTCCCGAGAAAGCTACAAAGTAAGTGAGCACTACGTTAGAAGGTGCTAATATTCTTTAGGTGAACTAATATGAAAAATATTACTCTTCTACTAATGTAAGTAAGAACTGCTCTTACCTCTAAAACCAAGGACACACACGCTGGGAAGAAAGTCATGAACACGAAGTAGTTGGCGAGAACTGACATGCAGCCAAAGCAGCACATAATTTCAAGTTGACGCACCCCTGGTTAGAGAAAAATTAAATGCATCAGCTAGTAAAGCAGTATGTGTATTTCTGATGCTGCATACATCACAAGGACTCTTCCTATAGGTAGACAAATACGTGGAAGTATTAGTATATTAAGCTCTTTGTCATCTACTGGAAAAAGAATTAGAAACTCAGAGGTGCTGTGAAGCCTGAGCACACAGAGGATAACTTCCTCGAGGGCAGCGACCTTGGCTTCTCCCATGTCCCCAACGTCACAATGCCAGGCACGGCAGCGTTTAATATCCGTCTGATCATCCCCTTTGATCAAATGGTGTACTCTGTTTTGAGACAGGATATCAAGGACAGTCAGCTCTAATGGAGCAAACTCCTCCCACCCCATTATACTACTGATCCGATCCCACTCATCACCACAAAAGCAATTCACCTGTGGACCAAGGACTTTTTGTAAAAAACACACTGCCAGTTATACCATTCCTGATATAGTATCATAATAAGTATTTTATGTGTACTACTCAGCTCTGTTTTCAATATAACCTCTGTGGTGTCTACTGATGTTCTTACAATTTTGGTTCATTTCATTGATCTGTTTGAAAAATGATATAATGCAAAAAGGCAACCCAAGATCCAAAGTTAATAAATGTTCCATTACAAAATGCTTGCAGTATCACTTGGTAATCTTCTCAAATAGAAGGGAACAGAGCTGGGGAAAGATTAGATTACCAAATCCTACTCCCTCTCTTTACAAATAAACTCGAATATAAAATATAAAACGTATTTCTGATGTTATTCACATTAAATATAAAAATGTTTTGAAATACATATAAAAATTGATTCCCTTCTCCCATAAAGACTGCTAACTAGAGTAATACAAAAAACCCCTCAATGTTGTATTTTATTTTCTGAATCGTAATAGATCATTTGACTAAATAATAGAAAAAAAGTATACATTGTATTTTCTAAAAATTCTATAGCTATTACCCTCAAATGCAGAAATTCAAGAGAATACAAAATTACAATGACAAAAGCATTATGAACAACCTATATTTAAAAAGTAGCCAAATGTAATCTTTTCAAACTTGAGACTATCAAACCCATATTGACCATTGCTTTTTACCACCTGGCTACCTACTCTTTCCCTTTGTACAACAGTAACTACTGTCGTCATAGATTCTTCAGGCATTCTTCCTTACTCTGTCCCAGTGGCGCAGCCTCTTTGTGCCACTTTTTTACTGCAAGGAGGAAGCACCAATCTACAAGTTCCAAGAAGTAAAGACTTTTTAAAATTTTTTACTGGCTTTCCAAAGGTTTACTTTCCTAGTTAGTATGTGTTAAATCTGTCCTTTTATTCTACCCTAAGCCAAATCCCTAATTTTACCATTTCTGTATGGCTGTAAATGCCTCCTAGCTGGGTTTTCCAATATCAAATCTAATCACTTCCTTTGTCCACTGCTCTGACTTATGACCAAACTCATCACCCTACTTTCCACATCAGTCTCCACTGCTTTCCACATCAGTTTCAAAGCCCACTACCAGTTCCTAGCTAATCCTCTCATCTTCTTACATACTGTTCGGCTTGTATAAAATCACATAGGTATATTTTCACCTGATCAAAAACATTTTTTCTTGACTGTGGTGGCAGTTACATGACTACATCTTTGTCAATACTCAAAACTATACCCAAAAAATAAATTTTAAGAAATGTACATTTAAAAAAATAATTTTAAAAAATCTTTGCTAAATAAACTTTGAATGACAGGTAAAATAACTGAATAAATAATAAATTTACCCTCAGAAAGTTAGCAGAAACATTATATATATTTAACATACTATCTAGTGAACAGACCTCAACTAATAATAGCAACTAACTACTCTCTTAAAAGTTAGATAATACACTTCTGAAAGAATGAAACCCCTTATTGAGGGCACTAAGGCACCAGGAAATACACTAGAATAGTAGTTAACTAAGTGTGACCCTCATGAGAAAGCCAGAAAATCTAGTCTTAGTTGATTAGGAAACCTTGACAACAGCATGATATATTCATTCTGGCAAATTTCCATATGAGGCCATAATTTTTGTCCTATATAATGGAGTCCTGTGTTTGATATTTAATATCTAATTCTCTACTATCCAATTAAGAAGAAGAAACATGTGTTGAGGTCAGTGCTGGCTAAGTGCTAAGATGTACTGCATACTGTCTGATTAAATCTTCCTAACCACTCAGTTAGGTGGACCCAACTTATATCTGTCCACCTCCTGACTTTTGCACTGTCTCCTACATGACAATTAAAATACAAGGAACCAAGTCATTAATTTAGTCCAGACAACAGCGGAGGCTGGAAGATGCTTTCTAAATGAGCCTAGAATACAATCTTGGTTAAAAACCAAACAAAAAGCAAATAAAAACACCTTAAAGTCA
Source organism: Tursiops truncatus (assembly GCF_011762595.2). Lineage (NCBI taxonomy): Eukaryota > Metazoa > Chordata > Mammalia > Artiodactyla > Delphinidae > Tursiops > Tursiops truncatus. The sequence continues at coordinate 58,980,308 of NC_047036.1, read as the reverse complement.
TCAAAAAAGTAGAGCACAGGAAAAGATGATGAGATAGTAAGAGTGAAAATAAATCAGGGGACTTCCCTGGTGGTGCAGCGGTTGAGAATCCACCTGCCAACGCAGGGGACATGGGTTCAAGCCCTGGTCCGGGAAGATCCCACACGCTGCAGAGCAACTAAGACCGTGCGCCACAACTACGAAGCCTGTGCTCTAGAGCCCGCGAGCCACAACTACTGAGTCCACATGCCACAACTACTGAAGCCCGCGTGCCTAGAGCCCTGCTCCGCAACAAGAGAAACCACTGCAATTAGAAGCCCGCGCACTGCAACAAAGAGTAGCCCCCGCTCAATGCAACTAGAGAAAGCCCGCCCACAGCAACAAAGACCTAATGCCGCCAAATATTTAAAATAATTAATTAATTAATGTAAAAAAAAAAAGAAATCGGTAACCTACTAAGTTTTTGCTAAAGCAGACAGACATAAGGTCAGATCAGATATACCCACATATTCATACAATTAAAAAATTTTAAGAGTAATGTCAGACTTTTAAAAGTCAGAATTTAAGAGTAATTGATACAATTTAATATATTCCTTTTTCTCTTCTACAAACTCATTTTAAAATATATTAAAAACTGTTTACAAACCTGACATGGTACCAACTCCAATCACAAGACATTCTACAAGAGCATCAAGGGTGAATGTGGGACCTAAAATTGCCATCCCACGAGCAATGTTTTCCCTTACTTCATCCTAAAACACAGACCAAACATATCATGAGGGTAAGGTACAAAGTAACTTTTAAAAATGTTAGCGCATCCAAGGGCTTCTACTAAACCTAATTTACTATATTAAGAATAAAATACACAATATGCTAAGACTAACAGGCATTCCAGATACAAAGGATAATACAGAGGACTAAAGAAAGAAGAATATGTACACTGCCCTGCTTTCCCCGTCCACTGAACGAGATATTTCTTAGGAAGAGTCCTTTGAAGTGGTGCATTAATCCTGCCATTTAAATCCCACATAAATCCTACATTTTATACTTTGGCTACCACTGACAGAAGTTCTTAGTTGCAAATTTTCTGAGATCATATTAGTATTATGAAACCTAAATATCCTTGTCAAAATGCTCAAATGATCATAAATATTCATCAAATACATAATCAGGGCAGAAGTACACGATATTTTATACTGTTACTCAGCGTTATTAAAAATGTTACGTTCTTTAAAGTGACTAATGAACACCAAGATAAAACTTTAGATGGGAAATAATGCTAGTGTTAATTCATGGGGTTTAGAAATCAATCTACCCTGAGATTCTTCCATTAGATCCTGTCTGTCCTCTGGTATGTTTCACTAGGTAGATACTCCAATTTATCCTAAAAGACATAATACCTTACGTTCTGAAAACTTCAAAAAGGAAAATAGGCAAGATTCCAAATTCTAGAAGCTGTGGAATTACAACTGAGTTGTCAGATAAATGGGACAGTTCCTAGGGCTCCTAGGAAGACCAGTCTTAGGACTTGACAAAATTGCAGGCAATTCCTGAATCTTGAACTGTGAAGAAACTCTATTAATCTTTCCTATTAATGTAAACAATCTGAAAAAAAGGATACTACTAACATTCATGTCTTATAAATAATACCTGTGAGTTGGAACTGAGGGCAAACTTTGCTAGTGCACTTGCTCTGGAAAGGTCAATCAGCAGTAGGAAGAAGGGCAAAGCTTCACTGGGGGAAGAAAAAAAGAAAACAAGATGATCAGGTATTATTTAACAAAAGAAAAAATATTACCGAAAAGTCCCTTCCTAAAACAAAACTCCCCCCCCACCCCTCGTCCCATGCCTTGTATGAGCTCTGGCATGTGTTACCTCTTTGCAGAACAAAAGGTATAACCTATATTCCTTTGGCATCCTCAAAGCTAAATATATTAGTCACTCAAAATATTTAAGAATATTTTTAATGTTAAAAATGTAAATATATTTATACAGAAACACCTTCTGATAATTCTATAGCAAAATATCATCCTTAGTTAAAAAAAAAATGTGTCCTTGTGAATCACCACGGGGGAAAAAGAGGAATACAGGTGTCCCCCACTTTTCGAAAGTTTGCTTTACGCCACTTCTCTTTTATGAAAGACCTACATAGTAACCATTTTTGCTAACCAAAAGAAATCCAAACAAGGTTTTCACTTTGACAAAAAAAGGTGAAAAGAGAAAATAGCATTCAGTGTTTGTTTTGCAGGGAACCGTTACAGAGGCAGTGGGTACCTGGAGCAGATAGAGAGAACGGCACTGCCTGGGAACTACACTTAGCATCTCAGCACCGAGCTGCCATAGCTTTGAACTGTGTCTGTAAATACAGTGCTTTACCTTGATTTATTGTGTGTATCCCTTCAAAGATGTGTCCCAAGGCAACTGCTTCATCACTTACAAAAGGTTTCATAGGAAAGGTGTACTTTCAGATAGCAGGGGAAACCCGTATACTGTATGCAATTCTTTTTTCATTAATTACTATCTATAGAAGAATAAACTGAACAACCTTTCTAGAGACCAAATTGGCGATAACAGCACTTAAAAGCCCTAAAAACCTACACAGCCACTGTTTCACTACTAGGAATGTATCCTAAGAAAATGACTATGAATACAAACAAAAATTTAGCTACAAAGACATTTATCACAGTGTTGTTATTAATGGGGGAAATTAAATAACCTAACAATCCAACCTAGAGGATAGGGGAATACTAGACAGCTATTACAAATAATTTAGTTTAGCATTAAGGACATGCAAAGATGTTGATAAACTATTATAAAGCATAAAAGTTATAAAGCAGTATATACAGTATGATCTCAGAAGTTTTCTTTAAGTATAAAAAAGTGGGACAGGATATATACTAAAACATTAACAGGTATTAAAATTAGCTAAATGATTACATGAAAAATTTTCCCATATTTTCTATAAACTTTTGATAATTTACATACTATAATGCTTTATATCATAGAGAAGAACAGTTCTTAACAATATATTTTAAAAGAAAGTATATTTATGCTTAAATACTTACTTCAAGCCTGTCAATTCTTTATCTAAGAAATGAATGACAACTGTACTGAATACAAAACTTGAGAAAATTGTGAAGAGTCCAGCAATACCTAAAATGACAAAATTCAGCAAACTGAAAAAACTTCAGCCTTTTTTACACACACAATAACAAACAGTCCCATACGATATTCTGAGAGAAATAATACTATTTTCTCCAGATTATTAAAGTCTCAAATAGCAGAACGTCTAACTTGAATAAAAAGAAATAAAAGTATTGAATACATGCAGCACACACATTTCCACACACATGATTTAAACAAACAGGTAAATTTCCACAGTAAATCAAAAATTTGATAGCACACAAAAAGGTTAATATATAAAATTATTACCCAAAATATATTTTGATCCAAGTTGGCGTAAATTCTGGAACTGGAAGTAAATATACAGGATTGCTATGCATCGTGTTATTGTCAGAATTATGATGTCACTGCTCAAGACATCCTATTGGGAGAGATAGAAAAGAAAAATCCAAATCAAAAATAAGAATTTTTATTTTGCATGCATCATTAGTTTACATACCATCATGATAGTATAAATTTAGGCACAAGTCAAATAAAATATTACAATGCAAATCAAAAATTTACTCCTAATTTTTAAACAATCTAATGTTTAAGCCGATCATTTTTCACTATTAGTCACTTATGAAAGCTATATTTCTCAAGTAAAGTCAATTACACTCATTTGTATACCAAAAGCAAAAGAGAAGTATTTCCAGTGCATTTCCATACTATATAAGTAAACGGAAGTTATGAATACTGAAATAAAAATTCTACTCATAAGTTTTTTTGATTATGTGGTCTCTAAAAGGAGACACTCTTTAGAAATTCAAAATGTATTTAGTCAATAATCAGATTAATCTCACAAACCTCTTCAAACTTTGGACATTCATAATTCCAACCACAGATCTTATCGTTACCAGTAAACATGTTCATGGACATCATACAGATGGTCAGTGTCACTGTCCCCACTATGACTTCCCAGGGATGGGAAGCCACAAAGAGGCCATGCATTCGGAAGAGTCTTGACAACATTGTAGCTGAAGAATCCTTGGATCCTGGAAGGAATATCAAGTATGAACACTTAGTATACAGCTCACTGTATTCTTAGGAAAACATTTTAAGGAAAAGTGCATTGTAAACCCTGATTTGTATGCAGCGTCTTGTATATTAAGAATAAAACTATTTGACAGTATTCCTTATAATTCTGGAAAATAATTACAAAATTAAAATAAGAGGACTGTTATTACTTCTTTACTCACAACACTTAAATCCTCTATTATTCACTAACAAACAACTTAAAAGCAGCTTTTTCTTACCAGTTGTATGAATTAGAGCATTTAAGATCAAACCAAATAACACCTCAGCCCGATTATTATCTGAGGCAAGGAGGAGAGCAATAAAGCACAAAACAAAAGTGAGAAACAACCATTCACATTTATTTTGATTACCCTGACACAAAATGCATATAAGCACCCTCTTCATTCTATACATTCTAGTTATGCAAAAGATAAATACCAAACAATCTACTTGTTCAGTGTCCTCCTGTAAATCATTATCTTAGTTTATAAAGCTCTTCAAGGGCAGGAGTCCATTAGACTTTTCCATTCCATAAAACACATGGCATAATATGTCACTAGCAAAATGTTTAATAAACTTCCCAATGTTGCTGTCACCAGAGGTCTTTTCCCAAACTTTAACAGCATTTAATAAAAATGCTGGAACAGTACTTGAATAAGAGGATGGCTGGCCAAAGTAGACATCTACAGCATTGAAAAATTCCCAACAGAATATGGGTTATTTTGACCTAATGACTACCATGGCAAAACTTTTCCATGTTTGCCGGCTAAATAACAGTAATAATAATTTTGATATTCTGGTTTAAAAAAAAATCTAGTATAGTTATTAATCTCTAATATAGGAACTTGCAAGCCTTCTTACACTAAAATTAATGCTTATGATAAAGCATATTAACTACCCATAAAAATCAATTAAGATTTAATTTTAAGGCCACTGATTGACAGACTATCAAGAATTCAAATGAATCTCACATTTATGGTAATAATTAAGAAAGTGATTCATTTATTGAAGAAAGAAAATAAAAAGGAACCAAATTAAGGAAAATAAAGCATTAATCTATTTAAAGTGTTAGGGAAAAGAAAATAAGAGATGGCTTTTACAAACCAAAGCAATTACTAAGCGTCACCTCTCACTGCATCACTCAATGTTCTCTATTCTCTACATTTCAGCCACACCAGGCCACCAAATAGATACCTGGTTTCCAAACCACAGGTCACACTCCTTCACTGGATCGATGAGATCATGAAATCAAGTTTATGAGTCAGAACAAATATTTTAAAATAAAAGGAAAAAGAGAAAAAAGCTGTGGGTAAGGCATGTGGTATGGGTAGATATTATTTTTTGAAACATTACGTTTCATGAAATTATACATATGAGTGTTTGTACTGGCTTCCGACATAACATGTATTTCTTATTGTGGGTCTCAATTTTAAAAGGCGGGCGGGTCACTGGAATGTATAAATGTGGCATGCATCTGCCTGTGTTTATTCAGGCTTTTTCAACCTTCCTCCCTGAGGCCTATTGCTCATTTCATCCTCCAGCACATTGCATTCATACATAGCAGTTGCTCAACAAATACCTGCTAATTAAAAATAAATTCTTAAGCTACAGTAGCATGCATTTTATTGACACATCTGGAAACAGACCTAAAGATGACTTTTTTAAAGATATGGATATAACTCCCCCACTTCAAGCCCCCCAGTTCTCTGCATTCAGAGAACATATTAAGGGAGGATGGGGTTGGGAAGAGAGGCTATACATTTCCTATACTATCCTGGAAAATGAACAATAACAAACATACTTTCTATTAAATTAGCAGGGACTTGGACTTAAAGTATTGGAGAATATTAATCATATCTTAGATTTGAACTCTACTTCATTTCAACTAAAAGCCTCATAAGAACCTAGATTTTCATGACAGCCTTCTATCACATAACTTCCTTATATTTAAAAACAAAAAAACAAAACTCTATAAACTAGTCTAAAGGATCAACTAGCATCAGTGTTGCAGAAGATGAATTAACTAAAAACACATTTTGAAACTAGGTCAAAGTTTCTAACACTCTCTCCCCGCAAGCCCTCTCAATTTAGAATATTCCCTCAACAAGAAAATGTATTCTTCACTATTAAAAAGTTAATTCAGTTGAATTAAAATCTGAGCTGCTATCAAGAAGGCACCCCAATTTGATCACAAATAGGTTTAGCATTATTAATCTATAATTATATATTAGGGACATTATGTTTTCCCTCAAAAGCTTCATGGTAGCATTGTCAATACTGGAACATTTCTTTCCTAGGTATAAAGTCATCTTTGCAACATTCCGGAAAAGATTTACACGTGATACCGTGACATGATCTCATAAACCATCTCCAAACACATAGAACCTCACCTATTTGGAAATACAAAATGAGTAACCAAATGTACAAAGGTGTGTCAAAAGTAACTATAATTGCACATTTCCCACTAGCACCCTCTCGATTTCCCTGTGTTTTTGCAAATCATTTAAATGCCATGGAATCCAATCTTCCAACTTCATCAGCAGTTGCAAGTGGCACTAGCAGGCAATAGACAGCTCATGCCAATTCAAAGTACAGTATTTAGGCCATGCTGCAATAAAAATAAATTTTAGTTTAAAAAATCAAGTTAGGCAATGTATGCCTTGCTTATTCAGACTGAAGTATGCTGCAAACATTTCACAGATTATTCAAAAGAATGGATAATTTAAATTAAATTGAATCCCCAAACTCTAATTCAATATGCTACAAAAACCACCTACTATGGCCAATTGCAGAAAAAGATGCTTTGGCATCCTACTCTGATTCTTTCCTCCCACTCAGCACTCTTCCTGTGCTACACATTCCAGTATTTGATTATACACTATCTTACATTGTTCTCATACTAATTGCTGTGTACGTTTTGTCTCTTTGAAGGCAAGAACCATGTAGGGGACTTCCCTGGTGGCGCAGTGGTTAAGAATCCGCCTGCCAATGCAGGGGACACAGGTTCGAGCCCTGGTCCAGGAGGATCCCACATGCCACGGAGCAACTAAGCCCGTGCGCCAGAACTACTGAATTCAGCCCGTGAGCCACAACTACTGAAGCCCGTGCACCTAGAGCCTATGCTCTGCAGCAAGAGAAACCACCGCAATGAGAAGCCCACGTACCACAACGAAGAGCAGCCCTCGCTCAACCGCAAGTAGAGAAAGCCCATGCGTAGCAACAAAGACCCAACGCAGCCAAAAATAAATAAACAGACAACAAATAAATAAACCATGTCTTGTACGGAGTCATTTTTATTCCAACAGGATCGAGAATTCTGCTGCTCAACCCAGTATCCTATGGAAAAAAAAAAATTCTCACACTGGAATCAGGAAACCTGGATTCTACACCCAATTCTATGACATGGTGTGCCTCTGTGTAAGTCACATATCTTTTTATTCACTTATGAAGCTAGAGCTCCAAAGTTCCTTAACAAAGGCAAGTATTAAGTGAACCATATGAAACTGCTATTTTTTTGTATGGGAAAAACGGTCAAATGTCAAATATCAGCAATTTCATATGGTCAACCTAAATAGATAGTGATATAGATGTGTTAATCTATCCATGGGCTAGAAACTGGATCATACAAGAATAAAAAGAGCACATGCACATGCGTGCGCACACACTTCATTTTGAAATGCTTATGCCACACACACAACCGTTTTCACATGTTAATGATGTAATCTTTGCACATTTTTTAAGCCTTCATATTACTAACTCCCATTGTCTTTACTGCCAAGTTTATCACAAGTTGGAAAGACACTACCACCAAGCAGGCCCTCACAATCCAGTCTTGTCACACTCTGGGCCTTTCTAGATTACCTCTAAATCAAAAAATGTCTTTCATTGCACGGAGAAAAAAAATAATTCACAAGCAAACATAAAAAATACATTGCGTGACGCTAAAATTTTACACGATTACTTAGTACGGCCTGGAAACAGATGTTTCCCATGACTTTTCAGGACCAAGTCTAAGAAGGCTTGTCCTCAAAGACCTGAAAAATTTCAAACGACCATGTAAGATGAAGTACATCAACCTCCTCCTACTGCAAAAACTGACTGTTCTATTTGTGAGTCTCCAAGGTACGTTCTTCCTTATCAAAATACCAAAACCAAATATTCCGAAAAACCTACAAGGTTTGGACTAAAGGACATCAGCAATCAGCACCAAGGAGACTACGCCCCCTGACCAAAAAAAAAAAAAAAAAAAAGAGAAGAAGAAAGAAGGAGAGGAAGGAGACGGAGAGGACGGAGAGGAAGAATCGTTGAAGTCTTCGGGCAAGTCTCTACCTTGGGCTCTGCATCCTCTCAATCCCGTTTCTCCTGGAAATAACCAGACGCATCTATGCAGATCCACGGTTCTTTCACGGCTCTGAGTTAGTCAGCAGCATTTAAGGTGCTGACGAACAGCAGCGCCAGGGCGTGAGCCCAGTGATAACTGCAAGCCTGGGCGTGAACGCCCACACCTGACAGACCTTCTCGCGTTCCCTCCCCAACATGCGGGCTTGGCTGCCCCACAGCCCACCAGCATTCCTCGAATTAAGGGGACTCCGAGATCACCCTGCCTGGCACCCTTTCCGCCCCGACGATCGTGACTGCTTGGCCAGCACCGCCGACTTCGGACAGGGCCAGCGAACGCGGCGCCGCCCCGCCGGTCCACCGATGGAAACGGGAGCCCAGAAGAGGCCGGCCCGCCCCCCCGCCCCTCTGGCCCAGCTTGGCCCGCGGGCTCCCAGCTTGGCCCGCGGGCTCCCCGGCATAGATGCGGGCCGCCACTCGGCCGGCCGCACGTCAAGGACGTCTCCTCGCAGTCCCCGCAGGACCCGGGCGCCACCCCGGGCAAAGCCGCCAGCGCAGCTCCCCCCGGGTCGGCAGGAGGTGCCGGCTGCCCCTTTCCAGGGCCGGACGGAACTCGAGAACCGCCACCTGCACGACCCTAACCCGCTCCCGCCCACCGCCGCCCTCCTCACCTCCCTATCTCACCAGAGGCCACAGTCCCCAGGATCTGGCGCTCCGCGCGTCTCCAGTCAACGAAGACGCGGAGCGGAAGAAACCTTTGCTTCTACGCACGCTCGGAGCCGGACGAGCCTGTGACCAATAAGGAAGGATCGTCCGATCGTCTAGCCAATCATCTGGGGGTTGCTCGGCCTGACGGCGCTACGTCACGAACGGTCGCCTTAACAACCGCCCACAGCTCTCACCCGTGCTGAGAACGGGCACCGCACCATCTCTCACCATGGCTCAGCCAACCAATAGCCAGTCGAATCCCAGCACTAGGGCCTGCCTATTGGTCACAGAGCCGTGGGGGCGCACGCATGGAAGCTGCCTAGGCGAAGACGATAGGGGATCTGCCGGGTGGAGTGTCCTACAGCCCAGGACCTGAGCTGGGGTCATTGTGGCTGTGAGAGTACAATGGCCAGGAGTAGTAGGGAGCAGAATTGGGGCGTGAAGATAAACGCAGGGTCAGGTCAAGGATAGAATGCACAATTACTTGGTGGAAAGAGGTGGAGGTGGCCCTGAAAACCAGGATGTACAAAAGGGAAGGTGGCAGCAAGGAGCAATCCAAACCTCAAGCTGACCCATTTCCGAAACCCAAACCGACACTTTCCTGTGATTTACCCATTCCTGTAAATAGTGTAAATGGCTCCAGTCATGGGGTTTCTCTCTCCCTCCTCCTCTTCCCCCATCTCCCTCCTTCTCTTCCCCCCTTCTCTCCCTCTCTCCCTACAGCACAAGGCACTAGGCACAGACTGTCGATTCGCTCTGAAATGTGCCTGCTTTTTTGTCGTGTCTGCTTTCCCTCTGACCCCTCCCTGCTGCAGACCTTTATTATCTCTTGCCTGAAATAATGCAATAGCCTCTCCTAACGGGTCTCTCCACGCTTAGGTGCTTCCACCTTCCAATCCTATTATTCCGTTGGCCTACCCCCAAATTACCAAGAGTTTGCTCATTGTCTGTTGAATTAAAGAAATTGGCAACCCCAATATGGCCCTACCTCACATTTCTTGTTTATCTCTCACTATTTCCTGTGTCAACCCTACATTTCAGCCAAAAGAGTAACTGACCTTTTTTCAGTCACACTCAGTACCTTTTTGCTCCCTGTTTATGTTCTCTGTTTAATCTGGACATGCCTGCACATTTCAACTGTTGAAATCCTAACTCTCCTTCAAGGACTATTTCATATGTCACCTCGTTTCCTGATGCCCTCAAATACAGTCATCTCTCCCTACTCTGAACACCCATAACATGTCCATATTCTGTGACCTGTGTTATTATTATGTGGAACTTTCTTAAGAACAGGAATTGCAATCCCCTCAACGTTTAAAGACCTATATTTTGAAACGCAGTCCCTGATACCCACTATACACTCAGGAGGAGTTTTAATAAACTATTATCTTGATAAATTCTCATAATTCTTATGAAACAGATATTTCCATTTACAAGAAAAAATGAGTTTGTTAAACAACTTGCTTTAGATCACATAGATAATAATTTGGAAAACTGAGATTTGAACACATATCTAAAACTTATACTGGTTCTACTATCCTCCACTGCTTCAGTATAGGATCTTTATTCATATCTCTTTACGAAATACTTTTCAAGCACCCATTATGTGCAACGCACCTTGGTTGGCACTGGAGTTATAGCAGCCACATGAGAGACATGGAAACTTCCTTTATAAACCTTATACCCCTTCAAAAAATTAGATGACTGTTAAATATTTGTTGAATTGATCATAATGGAAGGAAAGAGTTTTCACAGTGAAGAAGACTAAGGGGAACTAACCAAAAACTAAAGTATCCTATTATGAGTCTTATCAAAAGAAAGAAGAAGAAAGAAAAAAAGATCTGTAAGTACTCAGAGCTAGAAACTTCGTTGTACTTTTAATGTCCCCAGAAGTCAAAAGGACCAGCTATCTCAGAATTATAAGTTACAGATTATATAAATGCTTACTAATATAAATTCAAATAAGGATTATGAAGGTGTTTCAACAAAAAGTCTTTAGACCAAGATCTGGAAACTGTATTCCCAAACTCGGCTTAATTAAGAACTCCAGTGAGATTATGAGTTCAAAAGCAAGTAATAAAGAAACTCTAATTGTCTAGTTTTATGTTCTTAAAACAACTTCTATATGATTCCCAATTTATGTCAAAAGGATCTTTATGCACTTAAATAATAATTTGTACTTAATGATAAATCACAAAATTTGACAAGGACACACATAGAAGGGGAAAGTGGGGGGGGTGGGGACAAAGGAATCTGTGCTTTCTTTTTTTGTGGGTTTACCCTCACAGCAAAGAGTTTATAAAAGTACAATTTTAAGAGATCTAAATTTAAAGTAGTGAATGGCCCACATTGCCATCTTTATCCACATAGCTCTTAGTATTTACTTATATAAGTATGTTAGCCCTCCATCAATTTTCCTTCTTCTTGTTGTCATAGGCCATGCTTTAGGATGAGGAATTATAACAGGAACAGTAATAACAATAGTAGTAAAATTTTATATAGCTCTTTCTATGCACTAGCCACTTTTCTAAGTGCTTTATTTTTATTAACTCCTTTAATTCTCATAACATTCGGAAAGCATTAGTAGAATCTGCATTTTACAAATGATGGAGCTACAGAAACAGAGAAGTTAAGTAATCTGCCTAGGTTTACACAGCTGGAATATGAACTTTGAAGTCCATTTCCTGAGCACATGCTCTAAACCACTCCACTGTGCTATCTTGCACATATCATGATTGTTGAAGCCTCTGATGATCCATTGTGAAAGACCTTTCATAACATCAACAAAGAGTTTTACTTATTTATTTCCCATTCACAGTTCCCAGCTGTGTTCAAATTTATATCTTCCAGCTTTGGGTAATTTTCTCTCTCTCTTTGTCTTGCACAAATGTTTTTTTTTTATTTCAGGGATGTCTTTTTTAACTAGTACATTACAACTGATAACTGGTCACTTAGCTTTTGGCAGATGTTGTGATTGATTATCGCTCCTGCTCAAGGTCAAGAAATATTCACGGAGGAGCTACTCTGTGCTAGGCAAAGGGCTAGGCACTCAAGGTACAGATTCTTATATGTATATATATATTTTACCTGTGCCGCACGGCATGTGGAATCTTAGTTCCCCAACCAGGGATTGAACCCACGCCCCCTGCAGTGGAAGCACAGTCTTTTTTTTTTTTTTTTTTAATTTATTTATTTATTTGGCTGCGCAGGTCTTAGTTTCGGCATGCAGGATCTTTTAGTTGTGGCGTGTGGGATCTAGCTCCCTGACTAAGGATCGAACCCGGGCCCCCTGCATTGGGAGCGGGGAGGCTTAGCCACTGGACCGCCAAGGAAGTCCCTCAAGGTGCAGATTTAAATAAGAAAACATACACAAATGGATCCTTCCAGATAACATGGTAAGGGTTCTGAGTGAGGTATGCCAAGGGTCCACTGCGAAAAGAGGTAGGGCATGGAGTTGGGGTGCAGGGTGTTTTGAACAAGGGGAGGAAGTGGTTTGAAGGAAGGCTATTGTAGGCACTAGAGTCAAGATTGTGAGCATGAGAATGGAGGTGACAGATACAGGAGCAGAACATTTAATTAGGCAGAAATCTTGAAGTACTGTAGCATATGAGATATTTAAAAGGTGAGGAAGTCATGAGCAGGTTGGCTGATCTCAAGTTTCTACTGGTGGCATCTCACGTGGGCCAAAGTCTTGGCTATTCCTCTTTTTAAATTTTTTTTGCTATTTTACTTCAGTAGCAAAACTTAGAATTCTGCTTCTTTGTTTCTAAAACTTTCTAAACAGAAATCAATAGCTGGAGCCTCTCTTGAAGTTAGGAGCAAAGGTCTCTGCAGGAGAGGGTGCCCACAGTTAAAGATTTCTTCTGTCCACCAAACCTGCTTTCACTGTTTAATAGTGATTTTCTTTACAGTTTCCCCATTCCTCTCTTTAGGCCCTTCCCCAGCTTTGTAGAATCAGTTGGGGAGTGGGTATGAGATATATTGGAATATATATATTTTTTCTTTTAAAGGAATTTACACTCCTCAGGAAAAAAGAATGTTCAGACAGCATATCAATAGAAACAGCATATCAATAATGAGGAGTAAACATCTATTCCCAAGATTCTTAGGGATTCTTGGCTAGGGTGGCTGGTTCCCAAAAAAGTCAGTGAAAGACCAATAAAAGGGGAAAGAAAAAGAACACATTTTGACCCAAGTGTGAGCACCACTTTTTCTCCTTCAATAACAAACCTGGTCCTGGTCTCAGTTGATAAGAGTGGAGTGAGCCATTTACTATAAAATCTGTATCCAGCTCAGTTGTCAAGTCCCCAGTATCTTCCTCCTGTTCACCTTCATTCTTCCAATCCCAACCTCTTCCTTCAGCTTTATATTTGCTCCCAGTTGAGGGAGGAAATTATAATGGTGGGAGAAAAAACAAGGCAAGTGTAAAAGAAAATAAAGAAGGATAGTGGCGCAAGGGGGCTCTCTTCAGCTTCCCTGAGCAACTCCATTGAAAGAAAAGACAAAGAACAATTGCCCAGGCCTGCAAATAGTAGGCCATCTTTTAATATGAAAGTACTGTCGCTCGTACGTAAATATGGCCCAAAAAGTATATAGCACCCTAACTGTATCTGTTACAAATTGCAATGAATTTGGCTACAAGTAACAGAAAGCCTAAACTAGAAGTGGCTTCAACAAGATAAGCGTTTCTTTTTATTCTTGGGTAAAGAAAACTGGAAATAGTTCATCTAGGATTAACATGGAAGTGCAAGATGCTTTCAGGGACCCTTCTGTCTCTCTGCTTCACCATCCTCAGCCTGTGTTTTCCATCCTCAGGGTCACCTTATGGTCCAAGATGGCAACTGGAGTTCCATTTTCATATCTGCATTTCAGTCCTTTTGGAAGGAGCAGAATAAAAACAAAAGGGCGGAAAAAGGGCCCCTCCCAACTGAGTCAGCTCCTTTTCATTGTTTATATTTCAGTGGCCAGAAATACAAGGCAACAAGGGAGATGGGGAATGTAACCTTTTTTTCGGCAACAATGTGCCCAGCTCAAAACTGAAGAAAGGCTCCCACCTCTAAATCTTCCATATTGTCCCCACACTGGGTGAGCATACAGTAAGTACCCAAACCAGTTGCTGATCACTTAACTCAAAAACAGGAAACAATTTTACTATCAAGATTTTAGGGGCATAGCAAAAGATACAAACCTAAGATCAAAGATTTGTTATTTTATAAACATTAGCTTGAAATGTCAATGGAATTCTCATTAACATCTAGACTTGAGTTTCAGCTAAATCCACCGAAAATGTATAATATTACAAATGGTTGAACATAAAAAGGTAATCTGTGAAACTAGCAAAGAGGGCTCTCTTTCTCTCTTCTCAGAATAAAGGGCCTTGGGAATCCCCTGGTGGTCCAGTGGTTAGGACTGCACTTTTACTGCCAAGGGCTCAGGTTCAGTCCCCGGTCAGGGAACTAAGATCCTGCAAGCCAAGTGGTACAGCCAAAAGAAAAAAAAAGAAAAAAAGAATAAAGGGCCTCACTGGTCTTATTCATTGCTTTAACACCTGTAACACTGAATGAATAGTTACCAGCAACTTTCAACCAGCGTGTGGTCTTGATTTCCCTGCTTCTTCCTCTGCATCGTTTAATACCTACCATGATCTCCATGCTTTTTTACCACAATGGCTACCTCCTTCTCTGAAATTGCTTAGGCCTGTGACTCCTGCCTCCCTGAGAAGGTTTCCAGTTCTTTCCACATTTGTTTCAGCTGGACTGAACTGAAACTAGTTATTGATGCTTTCAAAGCCCATGTCTTGGGGGCCCCGATGAGCACTGATAAGTCTCCTGACCTTGTCTCATCCCTAAAATCTTACTTTTTCCATTTGACTTTGCACTTTCCAGGCTTTGAAGAATTTGTGCTTCTTGAATGACAGTATGTTATGAGATGTTCTTGATAAAATCTCCCTAGCTGGGTCCAAACATCCCTAAAGCTAATTCTTCCCTTCTCCTGGAGAATGAGTAGAATTAGCAAACTAACCTCTGTTCTCAAGAAAGGTATTGCCTGCTTTGTGACCACCTAGAGGGGTGGAATAGGGAGGATGAGAGGGAGATGCAAGAGGGAGGAGATATGGGGATATATGTGTAGCTGATTCACTTTGTTATAAAGCAGAAACTAACACACCATTGTAACGCAATTATACTCCAATAAAGATGTTAAAAAAAAAAAAGAAAGAAAGAACGGTATTGCCAAGGTCTCTGTGCTTCCTCTAGAAAGATGGGCTGTTTATCTTCCCCAAGGGAGAACATAAAACATCTGCAAAGACTGCTCAATGTCTCTCTGTTCAGAAATCCCGCTTGCTTGTTCTTTTGAAATACACGTTTAGGAAGAAATTTGACCCATGTACACCAAGGAAAGTTAAGATAATTATAGTTGGGCTAATAATTTTTGCCCTAAAGAAGGTAATGCGAGTAGCCAGAACAGACCCTTGCCCAGTCCTTTATTGAAATAGTTGCTCTAGAAACTCTCCAGGAGCTTGATTACAGGCTGTGGACAAAGCCTTAGGTCTCCTCTACTTTATTCCTCACAAGAGGAGCCATCTTTATTTTGGAATCTAGGACTAGTTGGACACCAAATAATCTCAATTTTGGTAAAGAGCTTAAAGCTCAGATTGTAATATCTGGCCATTGTGTGACACTGCATTTAATAGGGAATAAAGTGAGAGTGAAACTGTTTGGTCTCTGTTTTTAGGTGCCCTTCTCATTCTAGTAAAAAGAAAAAGATAAAAGTATAGTCAGGGGCTTCCCTGGTGGTGCAGTGGTTGAGAGTCCGCCTGCCGATGCAGGGGAAGCGGGTTCGTGCCCCGGTCCGGGAAGATCCCACATGCCGCGGAGCGGCTAGGCCCGTGAGCCATGGCTGCTGAGCCTGCGCATCCGGAGCCTGTGCTCCGCAACGGGAGAGGCCACAGCAGTGAGAGGCCCGCGTACCACCAAAAAAAAAAAAAGTATAGTCAGGTACAGAGAAGGAAGGCATTCTGATTTGGGTAGGCCTTAAATGTAACAGAAGCATTTCTGTCCACTCTCCCCTGCACCCGTATGATAGACCCACTTCTCTCTGGTACCCTATTCTTTTCAAGCAGGCCTGACTGAGTCTAAAACTTCAACCTGCTTTTTCAGTTGATCCTATTCCTCCTTCACCGAGAGTAGGACTGTCTTGGTTTGCGTTCCCCCAAAGGCAAAGACTGGGTCAAAAGCCCTAGTGCAGTAACTCATTTGGGGGATGACCCCAGGAGGTCAGAATAAGAATGCAAAGAATAACAGGGAAGAAGGAAAAGGCCAGTATCCAGCTAGCCACCACTGTGGGCAACTGGGGCTCAGTTCTGCTGGGGACCCTCTGTAGAATGCCCCTCTGAAGGATGGCAGAGCGGGGGTGGGGGAGTGGTGGTGAGGTGGGATCACTTGTCCCTCACTCTTTGGTTGAGAATGCCTTCTGGGGCACACTTCCAGCTACATGTATGCAGAGCAGAGATACTGAGGCTTTGGAAAAAGCCTTGAGACAAAAAAGTTGGAAGACTTGATGGTTGACACTTGAAGGTGGAAGTCTTCAGCCTGCCAGGAATTGCTGCTGCTGATGACACATGAGCAGGAGATGTGGCAAGAGGTACCTCGTAGCTGTGAGGACTGCATCATGGGTTGCCATGCCAGCCTTTTCATTCCTTTTATATTCCTACTGGGCCTCTTTTGACTACAAGCCCTAAGCCATTTCAGAAGCTGGCCCTGTTCCCCCCGAAATTGTTATAATTCCTTCCTAATGCCTGGGCAATAGTATTCCATTCACAAACCACATTCTGAAGGCCTCTTATTTCCTCACTTTGGTTGTCCTTGGCCTCTGAGTAGACCTGGTCCCTGTAACTGGTGGATGTCAACATTTTTAAGCTTGCAAGTACTCTAGTTTACACAAGGAAAGTGATCAATATATATTTGTTGATGGCTCTAACAATAGTGAAACTATGACTCTGGTTATAAATACTGTTAAGCAGGAACTTGCCCAGTCAAGTGAAGTCAACAAACATTTCTTGCCCTGAGGATTTCAAAGAAAGGACAAGAGGGCTGATGGCTGGTTAAGCAGGAATTCATGAAGCTTCTACATACAGGTGGAGTTACTATGATTCCGATATGTAAACTCTTAGCTTTGTTGGACAGAGGAAGCATATTATTTGTGGGAGTTATTTTCTAAAATCAGTGTAAAAATCAGAACTCCAGCAGAATCCCAAAGCTTTTTAATTTTTTTAAAACCATGTGAGGAGGGAAAATGTCCGAGTCAAAAGTATCCTTGAATTCTACTTGTATTTCTTAAAATATAGGGTGCATATTTTGTTCTTACAGATTTGACAGAAATTCTTCTGCACACTAGATTTGACACCACCTGACTACTGAAAGAGTCCATCAGATAGGTAAGCATTTGAAACTTCCTGCCTGTAAGATTTAACTATGAAGTCCTAATATGCATGAGAACTAGCTAGTGAATGGTAATATATCCCTGTTTGCCTACCAAGTTGCTCTAATCTGTGTCAGTGTTACCCTTCTACTTGCTGTTAGATTTGAGATGTACTTCTTGTTATGAGAATTAGCCCATTATTTGTGATATATTTTGCAAATGTTTTCTTCCAGTTTGTCTGACCTTGCTTATAGTGATTTTCGCCATGCAAAAGTTTTGGGTTTTGTTTTTGTTTTTTTAAATGTAGTCTTTTATTATATCTGGATTTTGAATTATAATTCAAAAGCCTTTCCCTACACCCAGATTATAAAGGAATCCATCTGTGTTTTCTTTTAGTACTTGTTGGGTTTTGTTCTTTACATTAAGATCTCTGATTCCTTTGGAGTCCATTTTTGTACGTGGTGTGAGGTGTAGATCCAGTTTCGTCTTTTGCCAAGTGGCTGTATTCCGGTTTTCTTATACAGAGAACACTGTATTCTCTGCAGCCACATCTATAACTCCCTCTTAGGGTGAGTCACTTCTGCCTGTATTGAATCATCTTAGTTTTTTTGCTTGGTTCCAACAAAACAAACAGTATCCTTGGTTCCAAAGGGTACTATTTTCTGAAACTGCTTACAGATTCTGGGGTGTACCTTATCTGGAGGCCTAGTGCTTCATGAAAAGAATATTGTATTTAAAAAAACACTTTTCTGATGGTCCAGCCCTGCTCAAGGATTGTAGATATTTTAAATAAGGTGGATGATATGGTTCCCATGATTAAGGAGTATATGTAGAGTGAGTAGAAAACAATTGAAGACTGCATAGAACTAATGAAATTTACATTTTGGCTTACTGTCTCAATACCAGGAAGTACTTTCCCTGCACTAGTGTAATTCATTTTTTTAAAAATTGAGATGTAGTTGATTTACAACGTTCTATTAGTTTCAACACGGTGATTCACAATCTTTAAAGATTATACTTCATTTATAGTTATTATAAAGTATTGGGGATATTCCCTGTGATGTACAATACATCCTTGTAGCTTTTTTTTTTTTTTTTTTTTGCGGTACGCGGGCCTCTCACTGTTGTGGCCTCTCCCGTCGCAGAGCACAGGCTCCGGACACTCAGGCTCAGCAGCCATGGCTCACGGGCCCAGCCGCTCTGCAGCATGTGGGATCCTCCCGGACCGGGGCAGGAACCCACGTCCCCTGCATCGGCAGGCGGACTCTCAACCACTGCGCCACCAGGGAAGCCCTAGCTTATTTATTTTTTACATAGTAGGTTGTATCTCTTAATCTCCTACCCCTATTTGTCCCTCCCCCTTTCCTCTCCCCACTGGTAATGAGTTTGTCTTCTGTATCTGTGAGTCTGTTTCTTTTTTGTTATATTCATTAGTTTTATTTTTTAGACTCCACATGTAAGTGATAACATATAGCATTTGTCTTTCTCTGACCTATTTCACTAAGCATGATACCTCCAAGTCCATCCATGTTGTTGCAAGTGGCAAAGTTCTTTTTATGGCTGAGTAGTACTCCATTTTGTGTGCGTGTGTGTGTGTGTGTGTGTGTGTGTGTGTGTGTGTGTGTGTGTATCACATTTTCTTTATCCATTCATCTGTTGATGGACACTTAGGTTGCTTCCATCTCTTAGCTATTGTAAATAATGCTGCTATGAACTTTGGGGTGCACGTATCTTTTCAGATTAGTGTTTCTGTTTTCTTCGGATATATATAGGGTAATTAGTCTTTACGAATGAGTTGCTTTTGAATTATTCTTTTCAGCTGCAGATAATGGAGAACCTAACTCACAGAGGTTTAAACATTTTTCCTCCTCTCACATCAAGAAATCTGGAGGTAGGTGGTTACTAGCATTGGTCCAGTAGCACAATAGTGTCAGGAACAGCACCTCTACAATTCTGTTGGCCTTTGACACATGGTTTCAAGATGGCTGCTGAAGCTCCAGGTGTTACATCTGGGTTCTGAATAGTAGTAGAATGTGCCATCCCCAAATACACCACTTTGGCACAAGGGTAATTTTGAACTAGAGGCACTTGAAAAATAGAAGATTCAGGAAAGGCACTGTGACCTCCTTTTTTCTTCCTGAAAGCACTTTTTCTTTCATGTGGAAGATGCCCTCTCTACACCAGGAAGGAAAGAATATTCTTATCACCAGAGATCGGGAGTCGAGGCTAAGGGAAACCTGTACAAACAGATTTGTTAAATCAACCCTTATCTTCCTTTAGCCTCCCCATATATTTTAGTTACTTTTCCACAATTAGTACTCTTTGTTCAACCTGGTATATAAGCACTTAGGTGTAACTGCTTTTTGGGTCTTCATTTTTCTGTGAAGTCTCTCACGTAGACGTAAAAAATGAAATTTGTACACTTTTCTCTTGTTAACCTGTCTTACGTCAACTTAATTCTCAGGCCCAGCCAGAGACTCTAAGAGGGTTGAGGAAAAGTTTTGCTACCCCTATAGTTCAAAGGAGAAATAAGGTGAAAGGGCATACTGCATCTGTCTCTTTTATCAGAAAAAAAATTCTCCAAAGTTCTTCAGAAAACTTCTACTTATGTTTCTTTGGCCAGAACTATCACATGGCCACCCTTAAATGCAAGAGAAGCAGGGAAATAAAATATTTAAGTTTTGTAATCTCTTTTGGGGGAAACAGCAAGGGAGAGGGGACTGGGAATGGCTACTTAACCAACCAATGGATCGACCACATTGAAATATCTCATTTCTGCTTGCTGGAAACAATGTCTGGTATGATGCGGGTATGAAAATGCAGTACCAGATCTTATGCAATCTAAGTAAAATTTAAACAAGCAGAAGGTAGGAATCTCAACAGCATGAGTTGAGAGATCTGCTTAAAGCTCTGCTATTGATGGCATGCATCTCCCAACTCCTAGTCTCTATGCCTCACAATTCAAATTCAGATGGAAGAGGTTGGTTGGACCAGGTTGAATTGGCTGCCCACCCTTATTGAGGTCACAGGCAGGGGGCAAGTCATGGAGAAAAAGCCTGACCACTGAGGGATTATCCCTGGAGATGCTGGGGGCAAAGGGACAGCATATTTTAGTATATGTAAGTATAAATAATGTAAAAATCTAAACAACTTAGTATGTTGGTATGTGATCATTGGCGCTATGTTGTCAGATCCAGAAACCCAAAGAAGACAACTGCCCTTTAAGTAGGGTAATTATGCCTGTTCTTAAGTAGAAATGTCTTGATTTCCAGTTTCAGAAATTTAGCAGGCAAGTTTGTTAGTTTTTGTTTTGTTTGGGATACTATGATATAATCAAAATAAATATTTGGTCTTTGTCCCTGGTTCCTGGCACACAGCTACTAAAACCTTTAGAATCTGCAGAGTGATGAGAGTGTCTTTTGTATGCTAATTAGACGACTAGTGGCTGGGGTCCCTAGATAGTGTCAGGATGAGGGCTGGTCACCACAAAGACCAAGGCATGATTAGAGGGTTGGAATTTTCACCTCAACTCCCCCTCCCCCAATGCCCTGTGTCTTCAATTTCTTTTTGAATAATCCACCTGTCTTATTTGTGTTTATACATCTGCCTTTCCTCAAACAACACAATAGAGCACAATCTTGATCTCAACTGATCTAGTCTCTCAGAGCCCTTTCACTTCAAAAGGTCTTGATCTGGTGGTGCTGAGCTTGTAAGGGCACAGACTTGGACCTGGACCTAGGAGCAAACCTAATCCCCTCGTCCTGACCTCTCCTCCCCCACTTACTATCTCTATGATTGGGACAAGTTGTTTGACTTCTCTGAGGCCCTTTCCTCACCTGTAGTATCCAATGATTTATCTCACAGGGTTGTTGTAAACTTGAATGTATGCATAATACCTGGTATGTCATCACTCAACAAATGGTGATGGCTGTAACTGTCTTAGAATATTCCCAAAAGATTTCTTCTGGACTGTCTACAATCCAGCCATTTGACAGCTTTCAGACAAACTATATTTCCACTCTTTGCTTTAACCTGTTCAGAATATTCCATGCAGTGGTAGCCCCAGTCTGGGAGCATAAACCATATTTATCCTGCAACTTTAAACAAGTCTTAGTGCAGTGGAGCAGAGGGCCTTGAGAACTGCAGAAATTCTTAGGAAAAAACTCATCCTCAACCTAAGGAGCAAGGGCACCAAAGCTTGGTCTGAAAGGATTAGGCCTCTTCGGAAAGGGCAATTCTGAAGTCACCAGGATATGCACTGACCTTACCTTTTCCAAGGACTTAAGGATGAGCAAAGCTGGAAAAAAAAAATCTGTGCCACTTTAACCACAGTGCCATTCTGGAATGTATGCAATTTAAGTAGGGTGAAGTGTTGAGGACAGAAGATATGCCAGTTGTGGTTGGGGGATCTGTGTAGTCAACACCAGGAGCCTCAGAAGGCATCAGAAACCTGGAGTGGAACCACCCAGTGGCAGGCAATGGCAAAGAATGGCCTAGGATCCTTCCACCAATGGCACAGGCAAATAAAGAGACCAGTGAGGCACCCAGGATGACCTCCTGTACTATTTGAAAGGGATTTGAGTTAATGGAGGAGGTCATTCACCCAATTTGCCAGGGCCAGCTGAGTGGAGGACTCCTATTTGAAATTATTTTAGCCCTGCTCCCAGCTGGTGTGACTTGGAAAAAGTGGGTTTCATCATCAGCTGGCACAAGATAAAAGCACAAATAAAAATTACTCTATCATAGAAATTCCTTTATCATGAAACATATTTGACCTGCAAACTTCACACAAACTGTACAAATGAATGGTGCAAGGGCAGCTTGGACACCTGGCTTCACTTTGACCTGAGTAAATGTTGAAATTTTAAAAAATTTATTGCTTATTCTCCTCAGCAGCTTTTCCATGTTTAGGCTAGTTTCCTAAAAAACTCTATGGGACGCTTACTGAAAATACACGTTGTTGAGCCCTTCCTCTGGGTGATTAGGCCTAATTAGTCAACAGGTGAGAGCTAACTGTACACTTTTAAGTGCTTTGCTGAAAAACTAAGGTGTGCGCTATAAGTGAGGTGGGTCATGAAAGCTGCACTGATACAAGGCACCAGGAACCCAATGAAAGGACTCAAGGAAAATACCATTCCCCACCTTCACCCTCTGCTCAAAGACTCAACACATTCAGTCATGTGTTGTGTACACATGGGAAGAGGGGGAAGGGAAGTTTTTATCTCTTTTTGTCCCAGGGTGGGATTGTTCTCTGTTCTCTACATCTTTTCTTAGCCAACATATCAAAAAGCTATTTGGCATTTCTGCATTGGTTCCTTTAACCTCTATTTATTCCAGCTTTGGGGCTCTTGGTTGTCACAGAAGTCCTACCTAAAGAGGCCAAATTGAACATATATGTTATGGTGTCTACAAGTACAATAGATCTAAGCCAGAACAAATAGAAACTGAACTGCCGGGGCTTCCCTGGTGGCGCAGTGGTTGAGAGTCTGCCTGCCAATGCAGGGGACAGGGGTTCCATCCCTGGTCTGGGAGAATCCCACATGCCGCGGGGCAACTGGGCCCGTGAGCCACAACTACTGAGCCTGCGCGTCTGGAGCCTGTGCTCCACAACGAGAGGCCACAACAGTGAGAGGTCCGCGCACTGCAATGAAGAGTGGCCCCCGCTCGCCGCAACTGGAAAAAGCCCTCGCACAGAAACGAAGACCTAACCCAGCCAAAACTAATAAATAAATAAATTTAAGGAAAAAACTGAATTGCCATTGCCGCCCGGATTTATTGCTCAAAACAAAAAAGCTCCTGATGTGTTTGGCTTGACCACAATCCATTTTATTTTATTAAAAAAATTTTTTTGTAGCTTTATGGGAGTATAATTGCTTTACAATGTTGTGTTAGTTTCTGCTGTACAACAAAGTGAATCAGCTATATGTATACATATATCCCCATATCCCCTCCCTCTTGCATCTCCCTCCTATATACTCTCTATCCCACCCCTCTAGGTGGTCACAAAGCACCAAGCTGATCTCCCTGTGCTATGTGGCTGCTTCCCACTAGCTATCTATTTTACATTTAGTGTATATATGTCCATGCCACTCTCTGCCTTCATCCCAGTTTCCCCTTTCCCCCGCTCTGACCTCAAGTCCTTTCTCTACATCTGCGTCTTTATTCCTGCCCTGCCACCAGGTTCATCAATACCGTTTTTTTAGATTCCATATATGACCATGATCCATTTTAAACCTACGTACCCCACGTTAGGTTTAGGAGGCCAGAAAATAGCCCCCTTACCATTCTTCCTATCTGCCCAGTCACCGCCCACAGAAACATCCTTGTCCTGCAACTTATGGTGCCTGCTTCTCAGGTGGGTGGAGATGCAGGCCTATTTGGGTCATGCCTAAGTTCACAGGACTGAGACCTTCTCCAACTTTAGTGCACCCAAGAATATGGTGGGGGAGAGTTGTTTAATATGCAGATTCCTGAGCCTCACTTCCGGATGTTGATTTCACAGGTCTAGGAAGGGGCCTGGGTAATTTGCGTTTTAAAAAAAGTATCCCAGGTGATTTTAGTGCACGGGATTGATGGATCTCACTTAGAGGAATACGGGCCTAAATGTCTATAGGTAGATAAGTAAAAAGACCACATAAGAGCTTTAGGAACGTAATTCAAAAGGCAGAGTAGGAAAGACTGGAGTTAAAACTTGGGATAGCTATTGCAATATGGTTTTCAAACTACATGCATGTAAAAAATGGAAATACACTTTCTAAAAAGTCTATTCTTGTATTATGAGGTGCACACCGTGTCTCTACTCTCTTCTATCCTATTTTCAGCAGTTGTCTTGAAAGGCAGCTTTGCCTGGTTGTCTTTACAAGTTCACGCAGCCCAGGCTGCTTGCACCCTTTTCAGACTTTAACAAGGACCCCTGTACTCACCCTACTGCACTGGACAACACCCTTGTCAATCTCAACAGCTGTTCTGAAGTGGGCACACCATGCTTTCCAGGGACCATCTGTCGGCTGTTCGGGGCTTCCCTGTTCTCAGGTCTGTCAGACACGCCCCTGTTCCTCTCTGCTTCCTCCTGCATAGCCCCAGGTACACACAGCTCTTGGGACCATGGATGTTTATCTCCACCCATTTGTATTTTCAGGTCCATGGAGAGACCTTGGCAAATAGTCATGTTGTAAATGTCCACGAGTTTTTGGTTTTGCCACTTAGTTTTTATGTGGGAATTTGAAAAGATTAAAAAGCTGTGCTACTGTCACTGCCACTTTCACCTTGACTTTCTTTATAACGTTACACAATCTGTGTATCTTTAAGCAGTATATTTTGGATAGTTTTTCTCTTCCTTTGAAAATTATATAAATTGGTATGTTCTGCCATACCTTCCTTTTATGGCCATCATTCGTGTTGATACTTATAACTGTATTCATTCATTTTTGCTGCTGTATTTACATTATATGACTATATATCACAATTCATTAATCCATTCTGTTAATATTTTTTTTCAGATTTTGATAATCATAAATAAGGCTTTGATGAATATTCTATACTTGCCTTTTTTAAATTAATTAATTATTTTTTTGGCTGCATTAGGTTTTCATTGCTGCGCGGGCTTTCTTTAGTTGCGGCGAGCGGGAGATACCTTCATTGCGGTGCGCGTGAGGGCTTCTCGTTGTAGTGGCTTCTCTTGTTGTGGCGCGTGGGCTCTAGGCACGCGGGCTTCAGTAGTTGTGGCACACAGGCTCAGTAGCTGTGGCTCGCGGGCTCTAGAGCGCAAGCTCAGGAGTTGTGGCGCACGGGCTTAGTTGCTCCGCGGCATGTGGGATCTTCCTGGGCCAGGGCTCAAACCTGTGTCCCCTGCGTTGGCAGGTGGATTCTTAACCACTATGCCACCAGGCAAGTTCTATACTTGTAATGCACATGTGTAAGATCTTCCAAAGAAGTGTGCCTAGGTAGATATGAAATGGTATTACTTTTAATTTCAATTTGCATTTTCCTGCTTACAAAAGAAGTTGAACATCTTTTCATGTTTACCCACCAACCAAGTCTCCTCTTATATGAAATGCCTGTTTGTGACCTTTGCACATTTTTCTATGGATTGTTTGATTTTTTTTCTTATTGATTTAGAAGAGCTTTTTATATACTCTGGATGTTAATAATTTCCTGGTTATGTTCTACAAATAATTTTTTCCTGGTTTGTGCATTTCTGTTTTTGGGCCCTCCTTGTCTTTTCCAAGAATATAATTCTTGATTTCTATACTATATACTTTATCAACCTTTTTAAAATGAATTTTGCTTTTTGTGTTTTGTTTATGAAATCCTTCCTTACCTTGAGATTATAAAGATATATTTTCTTCTAAATGTTTAAAAATTTGGCTTCTTCATTGATCCATATGGAATTCATTTTTGTGTATAGTTTGAGGTATGGATCCAAATTTAACATTTTGTACACGAAGAATTGTTCCAATACCATTTCTTAAATATGTCCCCCTGGGCTTCCCTGGTGGCGCAGTGTTTGAGAGTCCGCCTGCCGATGCAGGGGACGCGGGTTCGTGCCCCAGTCCGGGAAGATCCCACACGCTGTGGAGCGGCTAGGCCCGTGAGCCATGGCCACTGAGCCTGCGCCTCCAGGGCCTGTGCTCCGCAATGGGAGAGGCCACAACAGTGAGAGGCCCACGTACGGCAAAAAAAAAAAAAAAAAAAAAAAAGTCCCCCTTTCCCTATTGATCTTCATTGCCAAGCATTTCATACATGCATGTATCTAGTTATGTAGTTATACTCTTTCACTGAGCTATTTGTCTATATCTGCTCCAGTATATATAATATTATAATTCATAGTTTTAAAATACATTTTGATATCTGATAGGACAAGTCTTCCCTTTACCCAATCTCATATTTTTTGCCTCCCCCATCATACTGCCTCAATAATTCCTCAATAATGTCTCTATTTATTTCCCTCTCCAACAAGCCAGATTAGAAAAATGGTCCCAGATTGCAGAACGAGGTGGATTTCCTAACTCGTGTGGAGCTCAGCCCAGCCCCACATGTTGACAGCCATAAGCAGGTATTTGTTTCTTAGGTGTGCATAGGAATGCTACCACTAGTATCTAAGCTTTATGGATTTTTTCTGTAAGTAATAGCATTTTCATAAATAATTGATGATTATGGAAAAATGTCTATGAAAATTACAGGGACCAAATTATTCTCTAATTTTCAACAAGAGAAGTTAAGGCAGAGAGAGATTAGAGAAAGTTTCTACAGTCACTTTTTTCCCTCACTCATCAGCTACCACCCATCACCTACCTAGGTCCTGAACTTCTAGTGAAAGTGAGATGGGAAAGGTAATGCATCAAGTCAAAGGGAAACATGGCAAAGATCTTTGGGGGACTGGGTACCTCGAACAGGCTTGAGGGGTTAAGAAACACCTACCTTTTGGTTAAGAGAACAATGACTGGACTGCAGTTATCTTAGGATAAATCTGGATTCTGTAAACTTACCACTTCCATGATTTTGCTTTAGTTTTCTCTTCTTCCTTGGCTTCCTTTCTACCCCTTCCCTCCTGTTGTCTCTTCTCTCTTATTCTCTGCTTATACTCCTGGACACTTCTGTTCCTTTCAGATGCCATTCTACACAAGTTCTTCCTTTTTGCTTTTGGAGGTTTTTACACTGCTCTGGTACTCTTGCTTAGGGACCTCTCATATGGTTCTTCATGATAATGCCCATTATATAATGTAGTAACAAATGCTGTTTAAGTTCACAGCAGGCTAGATGAGGAAATGTCAGCTATGTTTTATCTTAAGTGTTTACATACACACCAATGTAAAGAGATGTATGTAAAGAGAGATTCTATTTGTCTTGAGGATTTAAGGCTTTTTTGTTTTGTTTTTTTTTTGCTAAGTCACATTTGCCATCAAAACTGCTGCTCTGTCTTGTCCTGTCTTTAAATACCCACTAGATGTTGCTACAGGGCTATGGGAAAAAGTCTTCAGTTTCATCCAAAGCTTCTGAATTACTGAACTAGAAACTTGCAGCCATCAGAAACAGGAAGGATATAATCTTAAACACAGAAACAGGAAGCATATCTTCAAAAGATAGGAAGGAAGTAAAACTGACTAAGGACTGAATATTTAAAAGACAATGTTGGCGTAATTGAAACTTGTGCATTAGCATTGTGACATCTGTCAGCTGAATACAATGTTAAATCTTTAGAGATTCTCTCTCCTAGGGCATCTGAAACTTGACTGAGGTTTCAAATCAGGTTTCAAAAACAGTACAAACATTCTGGACATCCTAAAAAGTATTTAATATTGTAAAAATTACTGTTTTCTGATTCTAAAAGTATTACATTGCCATTTAAGCAATTAGGAAAATAATAGGAAATTATAGAGGAGAAAATAATTACCCAGAACTCAAGGATAGTCACTCAGGGTGACTATCTTTTGCATTTTAGCACATTTCTTTCCTTCCAGCTTTTCTCCTATACTTTTTTTTTTTTTTTTCGGTACGCGGGCCTCTCACTGTGTGGCCTCTCCCGTTGCCGAGCACAGGCTCCAGATGCGCAGGCTCAGCGGCCATGGCTCACAGGCCCAGCCCAGCCGCTCCGCGGCATGTTGGATCTTCCCAGACCGGGGCACGAACCCGTGTCCCCTGCATCGGCAGGCAGACTCTCAACCACTGTGCCACCAGGGAAGCCCTCTCCTATACTTTCTAAACTATAAAATATTGTATAAATTATATATGTATATATATATACTTTTTGCTTAATTATATATGTTGTATATATACATATACATACATACTTTTTTGTTTGATGATATATTGTATATATATGATATATGATGTGTGTATATATACACACAATATACACACATACACACACATACACACATCCTGGTGGAAGCTATTAAACATAATAACAACCAGCCCTATGATGTGTGGGAGCAGGGCAGGCGGCAGGGGGGGGGGGTTACTTGTAAAATTTGCAGATTTCTGTGGTGTAAATACTCCAAAACTTACTCTACACATTATTAGTTCTTTCCTGGTCCTCTTCCTCCACTCAGTAAACCACAAAATCTGGCCCCATAGTAAAATGTAACAAAATAATTGAGAAGTGATGAGTTTGGGGTATTTACTGCCTTTATTTTTAATATAATTTGTTCAATTATGCTTATATACTTTGATTTTTAATAGTGACTACGTTTAATAACTGACTTCCAAATTCCTGAAAATTTAACAATCAGCTCTTACAAACTAGTAGAAGCTGGATCAAGTTCACCTTTGACACCACTCTAGTAAGAACTTCCCTGCCTTCCTCTCCCAACTCTCTGTCTTCCCCATAGTCCAGTCCTGGAGAGATCAGCCTTTGAGGTTAGTTAAGGGGAGGAAGGGAAGCAGAAAAGAAAAAGCAACGTGTAGAATAAGTTTTGCTTAAGCAAAGGTTTTTAGCGTAAGACACAAAAAGCACTGTATTGGGTTGTTTAGTGTCCCCCCTCCCCCAAATTCATGTTCTTCTAGGAACCTCAGAATGCGACCATATTAGGAAATAGGGTTGTTATAGTTGTAATTATTTAAGTTAAGGTGAGGTCATAGTGGAGTAGGGTAGGCCCTGCTCTAATATGACTAGTGTTCTTACAAGAAGAGGAGGAGACACAGAGAAAGAGATGTACAGGGAGAAGACCACTTGATGAAGGGGGTAGAGATTGGAGTCAAGGCAAGGAATGCCAAGAACTATCAGCAACAGCAAAGCTAAGAGGAAGGAATGGAATGGATTCTCACCTAGAAGTGTTAAAGAGAGCCTGGCCTGGCCAACACCTTGATTTTAGACTCCTGGCCTCCAGAATTGTGAGATAATGAATTTCTGTTATTTAAGCCATCCAGTATGTGGTAATTTATTACAGCAGCCCTAGGAAACTAATGCAAGCACTTACCGTACAAGAAGAAATTGATAAACTGGACATCACTCAAAACCTATTTCTGATGAAAAGGCATTAATAAGAAAATGAAGGGTTGGTTCAAGATGGCGGAGTAGAAGGACGTGCGCTCACTCCCTCTTGCGAGAGCACTGGAATCACAACTAATTGATAAACAATAATTGACAGGAAGACAATGGAACTCACCAAAAAAGATACCCCACATCTAAAGACAAAGGAGAAGCTGCAATGAGACGGTAGGAGGGGCGCAGCCACAGTAAAATCAAATCCCATAACTGCTGGGTGGGTGACTCACAGACTGGAGAATGCTTATACCACAGAAGTCCACCCACTGGAGTGAAGGTTCTGAGCTCCACCTCAGGCTCCCCAACCTGGGGGTCTGGCAACGGGAGGAGGAATTCCCAGAGAATCAGACTTTGAAGGCTAGCGGGATTTGATTGCAGGACTTCGACAGGACTGGGGGAAACAGAGACTCCACTCTTGGAGGGCACACGCAAAGTAGTGTGTGCATCAGGACCCGGGGGAAGGAGCAGTGACCCCACAGGAAACTGAACCAGACCTACCTGCTAGTGTTGGAGGGTCTCCTGCAGAGGGGGGGTGGCTGTTGTCTCACCATGAGGACAAGGACACTGGGAGCAGAAGTTCTGGGAAGTACTCCTTGGCGTGCGCCCTCCCAAAGTCCACCATTAGCCCCACCAAAGAGCCCAGGTAGGCTCCAGTGTTGCGTCGCCTCAGGCCAAACAACCAACAGGGAGGGAACCCAGCCCCACCCATCATCAGACAAGCAGTTTAAAGTTTTACTGAGCTCTGCCCACCAGAGCAACACCCAGCTCTACCCACCACCAGTCCCTCTCATCAGGAAACTCACACAAGCCTCTGAGATAGCCTCATCCACCAGAAGGCAGACAGCAGAAGTAAGAAGAACTACAATCCTGCAGCCTGTGGAACAAAAACCACATTCACAGAAAGACAGACAAGATAAAAAGGCAGAGGGCTATGTACCAGATGAAGGAACAAGATAAAACCCCAGAAAAACAACTAAATGAAGTGGAGATAGGCAACCTTCCAGAAAAAGAATTCAGAATAATGGTAGTGAAGATGATCCAGTACCTCGGAAAAACAATGGAGGCAAAGATCGAGAAGATGCAAGAAATGTTTCATAAACATCTAGAAGAATTAAAGAACAAACACCTAGAAGAATTAAAGGACAAACAAACAGAGATGAACAATACAGTAACTGAAATGAAAAATACACTAGAAGGAATCAACAGCAGAATAACTGAGGCAGAAGAATGGATAAGTGACCTGGAAGACAGAATGGTACAATTCACTGCTGCAGAACAGAATAAAGAATGAAAAGAAATGAAGATAGCCTAAGAGACCTCTGGGATGACATTAAATGCACCAACATTCACATTTATAGGGGTCCCAGAAGGAGAAGAGAAGGACCAGAGAAAGTATCTGAAGAGATTATAGTCGAAAACTTCCCTAACATGGGAAAGGAAACAGCCACCCAAATCCAGGAAGCGCAGAGAGTCCCATACAGAATAAACCCTAGGAGAAACACGCAAGACACATAGTAATCAAATTGGCAAAAATTAAAGACAAAGAAAAATTATTAAAAGCAACAAGGGAAAAATGACAAATAACATACAAGGGAACTCCCATAAGGTTAACAGCTGATTTCTCAGCAGAAACTCTACAAGCCAGGAGGGAATGGCATGATATATTTAAAGTGATGAAAGGGAAGAACCTACAACCAAGATTACTCTACCCAGCAAGGATCGCATTCAGATTCCACGGAGAAATCAAAAGCTTTACAGACAAGCAAAAGCTAAGAGAATTCAGTGCCACCAAACCAGCTCTACAACAAATGCTAAAGGAACTTCTCTAAGTGGGAAACACAAGAGAAGAAAAGGACTTACAAAAAAAAAAAAAACCCAAAGCAATTAAGAAAATGGTAATAGGAACATACTTATTGATAATTACCTTAAATGTCAATGGATTAAATGCTCCAACTAAAAGACACAGGCTCACTGAAAGGATACAAAAACAGGACCCATATACATGCTGTCTACAAGAGACCCACTTCAGACCTAGGGACACATACAGACTGAAAGTGAGGGGTTGGAAAAAGATATTCCATGCAAATGGAAATCAAAAGAAAGCTGGAGTAGCAATTCTCATCAGATAAAATAGACTTTAAAATGTAGAATGTTACATGAGACAAGGAAGGACACTACATAATGATCAAGGGATCAATCCAAGAAGAAGATATAACAATTATAAATATATATGCACCCAAGATAGCAGCATCTCATACATAAGGCAAATGCTAACAGCTATAAAAGAGGAAATCGACTGTAACACAATAATAGTGGGGGACTTTAACACCTCACTTACACCAATGGACAGATCATCCAGACAGAAAATTAATAAGGAAACAAAAGCTTTAAATGACACAATAGACTAGATAGATTTAATTGATATTTATAGGAAATTCCATCCCAAAACAGCAGATTACACTCTCTTCTCAAGTGCACACGGAACATTCTCCAGGAAAGGTCACATCTTGGGTTACAAATCAAGCCTTGGTAAATTTAAGAAAATGGAAATCATATCAAGCATCATTTCTGACCACAACGCTATGAGAGTAGAAATCAATTACAGGGAAAAAAACGTAAAAAGCACAAACACATGGAGGGTAAATAATATGTTACTAAATAACCAAGAGATCACTGAAGAAATCAAAGAGGAAATTAAAAAATACTTAGAGACAGATGACAATGAAAACACGACGATCCAAAACCTATAGGATGCAGCAAAAGCAGTTCTAAGAGGGAAGTTTATAGCTACACAATCCTACCTCAAGAAAGAAGAAAAATCTCAAATACACAATCTAACCTTACACCTAAAGGAACCTTAGAAAAAGAAGAACAAAGCCCAAAGTTAGTAGAAGGAAAGAAATCATAAAGATCAGAGCAGAAATAAATGAAATAGAATCAAAGAAAACAATAGCAAAGATCAATAAAACTAAAAGCTGATTCTTTGAGAAAATAAACAAAATTGATAAACCTTTAGCCAGACTCATCAAGAAAAAGAGGGAGAGGACTCAAATCAATAAAATCAGAAATGAAAAAGGAGAAGTTACAACAGACACCACAGAAATACAAAGCATCATAAGAGACTACTACAAGTAACTCTATGCCAATAAAATGGACAACCTGGAAGAAATGGACAAATTCTTAGAAAGGGATAACCTTCCAAGACAGAAACAGGAAGAAATAGAAAATATGAAGAGACAAATCACAAGTAATGAAGTTGAAACTGTGATTACAGATCTTCCAACAAACAAAAGTCCAGGAACAGACGGCTTCACAGGTGAATTCTATGAAACATTTAGAGAAGCACTAACACCTATCCTTCTCACACTCTTCCAAAATATAGCAGAGGGAGGAGCATTCCCAAACTCATTCTACGAGGCCACCATCACCCTGATACCAAAACCAGACAAAGATACTACAAAAAAAGAAAATTACAGAACAATATCACTGGTGAATATAGATGCAAAAATCCTCAACAAAATACTGGCAAACAGAATCCAACAACATATTAAAAGGATCATACACCATGATCAAGTGGGATTTATCCAGGGATGCAAGGATTCTTCAATATACACAAATCAATCAGTGTGATACACCAATTAACAAATTGAAGAATAAAAACCATATGAGCATCTCAGTAGATGCAGAAAAAGGTTTTGACAAAATTCAAAACCCATTTAGGACAAAAACTCTCCAGAAAGTGGGCACAGAGGGAACCTACCTCATCATAATAAAGGCCATATACGACAAACCCACAGCAAACGTCACTCTCAATGGTGAAAAACTGAAAGCATTTCCTCTAAGATCAGAATCAAGACAAGGATGTCCACTCTCGCCACTCTTATTCAACATAGTTTTGGAAGTCTTATTCACGGCAATCATAGAAGAAAAAGAAAAATAAGGAATACAAATTGGAAAAGAAGTAAAACTGTCACTGTTTGCAGATGACATGATACCTATACATAGATAATCCTAAAGATGCCACCAGAAAACTTCTAGCGCTAATCAATGAATTTGGTAAAGTAGCAGGATACATTAATGCACAAAAATCTCTTGCATTTCCTATACACTAACAACAAAAGATCAGAAAGAGAAATTACGGAAACAACCCCATTCACCATTGCAACAAAAAGAATAAAATACCTAGGAATAAACCTACCTAAGGAGGTAAAAGACCTGTACTCAGAAAGCTATAAGTCACTGATCAAAGAAATCAAAGATGACACAAACAGATGGAGAGATATACCATGTTCTTGGATTGGAAGAATCAGTATTGTGAAAATGACTATACTACCCAATCTACAGATTCAATGCAATCCCCATCAAATTACCAATGGCATTTTTTACAGAGCTAGAATAAAAAATTTTAAAATTTGTATGGAGACACAAAAGACCCTGAATAGCCAAAGCAATCTTGAGGGGAAAAAACGGAGCTGGAGGAATCAGACCCCCTGATTTCAGACTATACTACAAAGCTACAGTAATCAAGACAATATGGTACTGGCACAAAAACAGAAAGACAGATCAATGGAACCGGATAGAAAGCCCAGAGATAAACCCATGCACCTATGGTCAACTAATCTATGACAAAGGAGACAAGGATATACAATGGAGAAAAGACAGTCTCTTCAATAAGTGGTGCTGGAAAAGCTGGACAGCTACATGTAAAAGAATGAAATTAGAACACTCCCTAACACCATACACAAAAATAAACTCAAAATGGATTAAAGACCAAAATGTAAGACCAGACACTATATAACTCTTAGAGGAATATATAGGAAGAACACTCTTTGACATAAATCCAGCAAGATCTTTTTTGACCCACCTCCTAGAGTAATGTAAATAAAAACAAAAATAAACAAATGGGACCTAATGAAACTTAAAAGCTTTCGCACAGCAAAGGAAACTATAAACAAGATGATAAGACAACCCTCAGAATGGGAGAAAATATTTGGCAACAAATCAATGGAGAAAGGATTAATCTCCAAAATATATAAACAGCTCATGCAGCTCAATATTAAAACACAAACAACCCTATCAAAAATTGGGCAGAAGACCTAAATAGACATTTCTCCAAAGAAACATACAGATGGCCAAGAGGCACATGAAAAGCTGCTCACGTGCTCACTAATTATTAGAGAAATGCAAATCAAAACTACAATGAGGTGGCACCTCACGCCGGTCAGAATGGCCATCATCAGAAAATCTATAAACAACAAATGCTGGAGAGGGTGTGGAGAAAAGTGAACCCTCTTGCACTGTCGGTGGGAATGTAAATTGATACAGCCACTGTGGAGAACAGTATGGAGGTTCCTTAAAAAATTAAAAATAGAATTACTATATGACCCAGCAATCCCACTACTGGGCATATACCCAGAGAAAACCATAATTCAAAAAGACACATGCACCCCAACGTTCACTGCAGCACTATTTACAATAGCCAGGTCAGGGAAGCAACCTAAATGCCAATCAACAGATGAATGATAAGGAAGATGTGGTACATATATACAATGGAATATTACTCATCCATAAAATGGAATGAAATTGGGTCATTTGTAGAGATGTGGATCACCTAGAGACTGTCATACAGAGTGAAGCAAGTCAGAAAGAGAAAAACAAATATTATATATTAAATCATGTATGTGGAATTCTAGAAAAATGGTACAGATGAACCAGTTTGCAAGGCAGAAATAGAGACACAGATATAGAGAACAAACGTATGGACCCAAGGGGGAAAGCGGGGGGTGGGGGGCGGGGGGGGGGTGGTGGTGGGATGAACTGGGAGATTGGGATTGACATGTATACACTAATATGCATAAAATAGATAATTAATCAGAACCTGCTGTATTAAAAAAAATAAAATTCAAAAAAAGAAAAAAAATTGAATAGGCAAGCCAGAGACAAGTAAAAAGTATTCATGATGCATAAATCTGACAAAGGCCTCATGTCCAGACTGTGTAAAGGACTCCTACAAACCAACAATAAAAATACAAACAGCCCAATTGACAAGTGGGCAAAAAATTTGCATAGAAACTACAAAAGGTACAAACAGTCAAAAAGCACATAGAAGGTGCTTAGTGTCCTTAGCCATTAGGGAAATGCAAATTAAAACCACAATGAGATACTATTTCACACCCACCAGAATGGGTAATAAATAGGAGATTGACTATCAAATGTTGGTGAAGATATGGAGCAAAGGGAGCTTTCATACATGGCTGGTAGGAGTATAGAAAGGCAGTTTCTTATAAAGTTAAACATATACCCACCATATACCCCAGCAATTGTACTCTTAGGTATTTACCTAAGAGAAATGAAAACATACATCCACAAAAAGACTTCAGTGAGAATATTACTAGCAGCCTCTCTATAATAGCCTCCAAAGTGGAAATAAATGTTTGTCAACAGGCGAGTGGACTAAACAAATTTGGTATGTTCATACAGTGTAACAGTACTCAGCAATAAAGAGGAATGCATTGATATAAAGCACATCGGTGAATCTTAAAAACATTAAACCTACTAAAAGAATCCAGTTTAAAAAGATACATACAATATGATTCCATTTACATGAAAGGCTACTCTGTGGTGCTAGAGAAACTACATGATAGAAATCAGAAAGTATTTGCTTGGGGGTAGGTATTGAGGAAAGGGAAGAAGCAATGGAAATATTCTTAATCCTGTTTTAAGCAGTGGTTACGTGTGTGTGTGTGTGTGTGTGTGTGTGTGTGTGTGTGTGTATTCAAAACCATTGAACTGCATCATTTTACTACATCAAAATTCTGATTAACCTTTCATGGTTGGCATTTTTGTGTCTTTCTACTTTGGCAGACCTGCTAATATATTAGTCTAAACTAGTTTACATGACTGTTTCAGTTACACACAAAGAATATCCCATTACCATATGTAAATTTGGCAATTTCATGAGTCCAAAAATCAACTAAAATTTATTATTTTTATGTATTAATCATTTATGTAAATTATACTTTTAAGATTTGAGCTTTTAAGATTACCGTTTTTCCACTTACAACTCCGATTTTCCTCCTGTAGGTTGTGTATGCTGGTGTAAGAAATACAGAAACTTTTTTTAAAAAAAAATCCACCACACATTGAACTGAACATTAAGGTCTACATATGTCATTATATGCAAATTATTCCTTAATGAAGAGAAGCAATAAAAAACCGATTATACAGTTCTTCAGTAGCAGAGTCAGGGGGTGGCTTGGTATGCTTGATAACCTCTTATTTCCTCAATCCCCCTAAACAACCCCAAATAAACATACACTCTAAGATAAAGGTGTGAATTTGCTGTGTAAGCAGCTAAGTGACAACTGTGTTTGCTATTCAAACACAACCTTTGTTGAAGTTTCATAGCTCTCACTTCAAAAAGATTATCACCTTGACACCTTTCCTATATGAAATTCCAGAGCTGTCACTGTTCAGCTCTTTGCTTTATTCTGTAAATAGTATACCAAGAGAAGCTATACATGTCTATGTATATATCTGCTTTTCATTCTTCTTAATGACAACATAGTATTCCACTGATAATCCCCTATTGATGGACATTTAGGGTGTCTCTAACTTTTCAAAATTACTGTTGGAATCTTCTGAACTTGTCAAAACTAGTTGACAAAATCAGTGTCATTTTCACCAGGCTGTTGCATTTGCGTTTCTAATTCTTTGACAGCCTATCATGACTTTATCTGTCACTTTGATTGCCAATTTTTTATACCAACATTATACTGTGTTTTTAGGGGGAAAATAATTTAAGAATCCTTACAAAACCCTGATAATCATGTTTAACATCTGTTGCTTTTTTCATGTCATCATAAATTATAAAATGTTGTAATGTATTTCTCCTTCTGAGACAGATGATCAGTTTATAACTGTTGCCCCCTAACTAGGTCATTTTGCATTTTCACTTCTAAAGAAATATATTACTCATGATCTAATAGAGCTAAACAATGAATAATTATGATTTTAGAGATCACACAGAATAGCAACGTCTTGTAGGCATCCTGGGGCAATGGGTCAGGGAGGGTTGTTATAAGTTACCACTAGGCATGCCTAGTCCTCTGATTCTCATTTTTGAGATGCCGAGTTTTTGCAATCAACCTTTGCTGATTTTATGGGCTTCACTGTAATATATCTTTTTGTCAATCACCAGAATAACACATGCTATTAATTATTCTTCAGAGGGTTTTTTAAAATGAAATATTAATTGCTTATTAGGCTATTACCTTAAATTTCATAGTACTTTTAACTTTTTGAATTATTTTCATATCTATTTTATATATGCCATTTTAAAGTAAAATTGAGCTTCTATATTAAATTCTGCACTAAGAAAGGACATAGCCTGTAGGAGTTGGGTCAGCATATTCCTACACAAGTGAATCAACTATAACGATGACTGCAAAACAAATTTAGGTATTGAACCAACACCTAATCCTGTGTAAACCTGTCTCTGTGTTTTCCCACATTTTGCAGTTTTTGAGAAAGGGTCTCACATATACTGATTTTTCAGATTACATGCATATTCTCATTCATTTCTAAATTCACAAAATAGTTCTTATTTGTGCTGAAGACCATGCAAATAATTTGGGTTGATGGATGGCAATCTTTTTTTTTTTTAATCCAAATCTTTGAGAAAATGAATGTTATTTTTGGAAAATGCATTTTAAAATACTCATCATAAAATACTCAGTGAAGTACTTTATATACCTTTATTTTGGAGGGAAATAAAGTAATAAGGTGAAAAGTGGGTTTACTCTCTTAGATATTCATGTTGTGTTATATTTATGATCAAGCAAATCTTCCATGAAAGTCTCATCTCTTACAGTTCTGGGATCTAAAGTAACCTGGATAGAATGGAAATGCTATGAAGCTATATAAGCAGGAAAAAATTAAAATTTTAAAAGCCAAATATATTGTGTAACCACAAAAATCCTGAGACTTCTTTTTCAAAATCCACACTTCCAAACAAGTCTCATTATAGTACACCTTGTGCATACTCCACTTCCTGCTTAGTGCCTGAGTCCTCATCTCACACCACTCTCCTCTGACTCCCCAGCTTCCGGCACACAAGCCTCCTGGGATGTCTCAGGGCCTGTGCACTTATGTTCATTATTCAAATGTCACCTCTTCAGAGAGGTGATCTCTGACCATGTTCTCTAATCAGCAGCCTCTTTATTTCTCTCAGGCACACATCACTCTCTGAATTATCTCATTTATTTATGTACTTGTTTGTTGTCTGACTCATCCATTAGAAGGCGAGGCCAGTAAGGGAAGGGCCCTAATTCCCAGCCCTCCTTCAGGGCACTGAGCCTCACGAGCATTTGTGGTATAGCATATATGCTATTGGTATGATTTTGGAATTTTCCTTCCTAATGAAAATCTGAGGTGGCAAAGCTGGCCTTTTACTTTTAATTCACCTTTAAAACAAGTAAAGAATTCCCAAATAGAACTTTTTCTCGAAAGACTTAAAGCCTAAATGGAAATCAAGCAATGAAAATTTAATTATAGTTCTGAAGGATTACTTGGTTTCATTTTATAAATTTACTATACAATATTATTCCTCAAAGATTCAAATTTTGATATAATCTAACTTAACTGTATTCTGCCTCATATTCTTTAATTTTTTACAGATATTTGTTGGTTTAAAAAGAATATAATGCTCTTCTCAAGGTTTTCTGACTAATTCACTATGTGTTAGTATTTATATTAACAAGCAATCAATTTTCCTTTTTAACTACTTGAATTTCTCCCCTATTCTTAGGACTCTTTAAATCTAAAAGAGTTCCCATTCTCTCTTTTTTTACCCCATGATATTAAATTGTTGAAAGAAACCAGGTCATTTGTCCTATTGAATTTCCCACATTCTAGATTTGGTTAATTTTATCTTCCTGGTGTTAACACATTTCTCTGCTTTTCCACCTTCCCCCCTCATATAAATAACTGATAGTTAGATCTAGAGTCTTGATTAGATTCAGGTTTTTAACTTTTATGGGGGCTTAGAATACTTCATAGGTAGCACCATTTATTCCTATTGTATCATGCCTGGAGGAGCATATTTGGTTATCTCACTATTAGTGATATGTTAAGGTTATCAGTGGATGTAATGTTGTCAGCCTGATCTACCTGTTACAAAATTCCCCATCAGCCTTTCACCTGGGAATTTAGGACTGTTTTAAACATGGAGGATATATAGGTGGAGAGGTGTAGAAAACACAAAGAGGTCTAGTTCTTTACATATTTATTACTGTTCTGCCTCGTTTATAGAGTTGAGGTGAGGAATATTCAAATAAGTTTATTTTTTGTATATTAACTGTAGGTTATTTTATTTTTATTGAAGTATAGTTGATTTATAATATTGTGTTAGTTTCAGGTGTACAGCAGAGTGATTCAGTTATACATATATATATATGTTTTTCAGGTTCTTTTCCATTGTAGGTTATTACAGGATATTGAATATAGTTCCTCGTGCTATACAGTAAATCTTTGTTGTTTATCTATTTTATATATCATAGTGTGTATCTGTTAATCCTATAATCCTAATTTACCCCCCCTTCCCCTTTGGTAACCGTAAGTTTGTTTTCTATGTCTATGAGTCTGTTTCTGTTTTGTAAATAAATTCATTTGTATTATTTTTCCACATATAAGTGATATATAATTTTTGTCTTTCTCTGTCTGACTGACTTCACTTAGTGGGATATTTTTTAGGTCTATCCATGATGCTGCAAACAGCAATACTTCAGTCTTTATGACTGAGTAATATTCCATCGTATATATATATACACCACATCTTTATCCATTTATCTGTGGATGGACACTTCAGTTGCTTCCATGTCTTGGCTATTATAAATAGTGCTGCTATGAACATTGGGGTACATGACTCTTTTTAAATTAGAGTTTTTGTCTTTTCCAGATATATGCCCAGGAGTGGGACTGCTGGATCATATGGTAGCTCTAGTTTTAGTTTTTTAAGGAACCTTCACACTGTTTCCCATAGTGGCTTCACACTGTTTCCCATAGTGGCTGCACAGTTGTAGGAGGGTTTCCTTTTCTCCACACCCAGAATCAAGTAAGTTTAAAAGACAACCACGAACCAAGTGTTTTAAACAGCAGTGGCTTAACTATGGTCTAAATAGTAAAGTGCACAGGGAACTCTGCTCAATACTCTGTAATAACATAAATGGGAAAAGAATTTGAAAAAGAACAGATACATGCATATGTATAACTGAATCACTTTGCTGTACACCTGAAACTAACATTGTTAATCAACTCTACTCCAATACAAAATAAAAATCTTGAAAAGTAGTAAAATAATAATAGGTATGGCAAAGCCACTCCATGTACTGAAAAGGACAGTAAATTGAGGAGTCAGAAAACCCTAGTTTCTTTCATTTATTTGACAAACCATTAAAGACCCAATATGTGCTTGGACCCTGTAGATTCCGAAGTGAGTACCATAAACTTGCTATGCAGAAAGGGTGTGTCTTATTGGAATCTTCCTCTCACTTGGGAGGTGGAGCTCACTTGGCTTTGTTTCGAATGAGTCTGAATTAAAAACTTGCGAAGAGACTGAAATCAAATATATAAGAATGTAGTCACTTCATTTAAAAATAATAATTGGTTACTGTGGGAGGCTGCTAGGCACCAATATTATTATAAAAAGTAATAAAGGGAAAATACAAGGCATTTAACCTGCCTTTCCAACACAATCTGTATTCCAGCATAACCAAAGAGTTGAGGAAAAAACAGAAATATAAAACAAACCAGTTGGATCATCTAAAAACTTCTGATTAACATTTTTGTTTTGCTTACCTCAGGGGGACTCTTGGGGAAGGGATGTCAAAGGGATTAAGGAGAAAGGCAGCACTTGAAGGACTCAAAAACACTCTTCGGGGCTAAGACCACATTCTGGCTTCAGAAAAGTCTAGCAGAGCTGACAGTTCTTTCCGGGTCTGCGTCTCACAAGCCCGAGATGAGCTGCACGGCACGTGACCCAGCTCTCCCTCGCTGCCGGTATAGCGTTAGGCGGGCTCGGCCTCCAGTCTGTCCGGTGCAACGCTTCCTTTCCGATCCCCGCGGCCGCAGCTCTAGACCCCCCCCGCCACCGCCCAGCCACAAAGCAAAAGTGCGGAAGGCGAGTATGGTAGCCGGCCACGCCCCAGGCCGCCGGGAAACCCGGGACCCGCGGGCGCGCGCCCGGCCACTTCGGGTCACTTCCGGCCACGGGAGCGGGGGAGGCGGGGTCGACGTACGGCGCGCGGGTCAGACGAGCGGCGCGCGGCTCCCCCTGCCGGCGGCGTGGGGTCAGGCCTCCGCGCTGGCCCGCCTTCCCCACGACGCTCTCCGACCCCGCGGTGTGTGCTCGCGTGGCCCACCGGGCTCCCGCCACCAGTTTTGTTCTGAATTTACAATTTCTCCTGGCCCTCAGAGCAAATTAAAAATTTTTTTATTTTTATTTTTTATTTTTTGGGGGAATGGAGGAGTTAGAGAAAGAGGATAAAAAAGACTTGGAGTGTGAGGCGGAGATGGAGGAAGGTGCCCAGGCCCCAGACTGGGACAGTGATGAAACGGTGATCGAGGCATCGGTGACGGAGAGCGACCAGGAAGAAGAGTTGCCCTGGAGAAGGTGACCGCCGTTGGGCCTGGGTTCTGGCGGCGGGTGGCCCTCTGAGGGTTGAGGAGAAATTGTTACCAGCCGAACGTCTGCGTGCGGGCGGGAGTAGGGCCTCATGGGGCAGCTAGGCCTGAGCTCCGAATTTCGTATATAAAGAAGATCGCAACTGCCCCCTAGCCCTTCCCCAACTTAGGACCGAATGAGCTCTATAGCAGGTGGCTTTCTGACATTTTTAAAAAGCCTTCTTAGCCTGGGGCTTTTTTTGCGTAGGCAAAATAGTCTTGGGTCTAAACTCCTCAAGTGCATTTTGCTTCCAGCGACTCGTAGCTCAGGTCCAGGAGACGGTTAGTATACTTTCTCTCAGGAAGAGAATGTGTGACGGGGGAAATGGTTACTACCAAACTGGAAACGGATAGTTTTATAAGAATCAAGGGAAGATGGTAGTTCCGTTCATCAAAACATATCTAGTTCCCAGTGCTGGACACAGGGAGAAGATAAAAGAGATGAGGCCACTGACTCTGAGAAATCTACAGGCCAGGAAAGACGTAAACAGATGATTTCAATGTAATGTGGGAAGTCAGGGTAGGAAGGATGCCCAGGCTGGTTTAGGAGCCCAGAGGGATGCTTACCTCAACCTAAGTGGTCATCAGAGTTTGCCAGGGTTGACTTCTGGGTAGAGTCTTGAAGGTGGGTCGGAATTTGTCAGATGAAGGAGAGGAGGTTTTCAGGCCAAGGAGGTTTTCATGCAGTTGCATGCATGGGTAAAGGTGTAGTGGTGGGACATAGCATTGTGTTATGTGTGTTGGAATGTGCAAACAGTTGGGTGTTACTGAAGTGTTAAATGGGGAGATGGGTGTAGTGAAAGATGAGCCTGGAGAGAAAGGTACAGTAAGGTCACGTGAGGCCTCTTGTAGCCTGTGTGTGTCCTGGTAGGGAGCTTGTAAGATGTTAAGTGGAGGAGCAGCATAATCAGATTTTCATTCACTCAGGCATGCCCTAGACTAGGGCTTTACAAATTTTTTTTTTTTTTTTTTTTTTTTTTTTTGCGGTACGGGGGCCTCTCACTGCTGTGGCCTCTGCCGTTGCGGAGCACAGGCTCCGGACGCGCAGGCTCAGAGGCCATGGCTCACGGGCCCAGCCGCTCCGCGGCATGTGGGATCTTCCCGGACCGGGGCTCGAACCCGTGTCCCCTGCATCAGCAGGCGGACTCTCAACCACTGCGCCACCAGGGAAGCCTGGGCTTTGCAAATTTTAATGAAAGTTATGAATTTCTTATAAATCACTTCAGAATCCTGTTACAAGGTGGATTCCAACTCAGGAGTTCTAGGCTGGGGTTTGAGATTCTGCATTTCTAGCAAGCGTCCAGGTTAAAGTTGGTACTATTAGATCAGGGATCACCTTTTGCAAAGCAAGGCTATAGGGGTTAGCTTTGGGATCAAAGTAGTAACAGACTGGGATGATGAGAGCTTAACTAGGCAGAAACAGTGGGAATAGAGGGAAAAGGACAAATCTGAGAAGCCTTTAGAAAGTAAATTTAGCTGCAGATGGTGATTGATGAGATATGGAGGATGAGGGCAGGGCAGCAGTAAAGGATGATATTCAGATTTTTGGCTCTTTTATATACAGAAACAGTAATATTTGCTCTTATTGGTGTACAGGGACCATTTTGACTGGTACCTGGAGTCTTATAACAACCACTACACTCAAGATCCGGAACAGTTCTGTTATGCCAAAAAAACAAAAAAACTCCTTCGGGCTGCCCTGTCCCTTGTAGTCAAGCCCCTCCCTTCCCATTTAAATCACTATTTCCATTTGTGTGATATATCATCTTTTTTAATCTGTCTGCTTTCATTTTCCTCACTGTCTTTCATTTTCAGCAGTTTGATTATGATGTTTCTGGTAAT
The DNA here is from genome assembly GCF_011762595.2 of Tursiops truncatus. NCBI lineage: Eukaryota > Metazoa > Chordata > Mammalia > Artiodactyla > Delphinidae > Tursiops > Tursiops truncatus. Next base: position 58,936,138 of record NC_047036.1, on the reverse strand, counting down.
GATTTTATTTGTGTTTTTCCTGTTTGGGGTTCACTGCTTCTCGAATCTATAAACATATCTTTCACCAAACTTCGGAAGTTTTCTGTCATGATATCTTCATATATATTTTTATGTACCAATCTTTTTATCCTCTCTTTCTGGGGTTTTTGTTGTTGTTGTTTGTTTGTTTGTGGTACGCAGGCCTCTCACTGTTGTAGCCTCTCCCATTGCGGAGCACAGGCTCCGGACGCACAGGCTCAGCGGCCACGGCTCACGGACCCAGCTGCTCTGCAGCATGTGGGATCTTCCCGGACCGGGGCACAAACCAGCATCCCCTGCATCGGCAGGTGGACTCTCAACCACTGCGCCACCAGGGAAGCCCTCTTTCTGGGGTTTTAAATGACATGAATGGTAGACCTTTTGATAGTCTCCAGATCCTTGAGGCTCTAATAATTTTTTTTGATTTTTTCTCTCTTAGTTCTTCAGACTGTATAATTTCTATTGCTTTATCTTAAGATTCACTTAGTTTTTCCTGTCTCATCTCCATTCTGTTGTTGAGACCATCCAGTGAATTTTTAATTTCAGATATTATATCTCCTAAAATTTCCATCAGATTCTCTTTTACAGTTTTTATTTCTCTGCTGAGAACTTCATTGTTTTCATCCATTGATAAATGTTCACATTTATGTAATAGAGAATTATTATAATAGCTGCATTAAGGTCTTTGTCTTGTAATTCCAGCATCTGGGCTTGGGAGGTTGGGGCATTGGCATCTGTTATTTTTTCTCTCAAGAATTAGTCAGATTTTCCTTTTCTTTGCACGTTGAGTAATTCTGGATTATATCCTGTATATTTTGAATGTTATGTTTTGGACTCTTGTTCCTGTTAAAATCCTCTAGAGGGAGTTGATTTTTGTTTGTTTTAACAGGCAGTCAATCTGATTAGGTTCTGACTGCATGTTCTGTTTTGCCTTCTGTGGGTGGTGGTTACATCAGTCCAATTTTCAAAGCCTTTACTATTTGAGTAAAGCCTTTACTTTACTGTTTGCGTCCGTCTGACTCATGTACCACTCAGGGATTAATCTGGAATTTGGACAGTAGTTAATATCATAGTTCAGTTCTCTAAGCCTTTGTTACACTTTTCTGAATCTGCTCTGCATGTGGACAGCTCAGGGTTGAGCCTCACATTTATGTTGGATCATATACAGAAGTAGGTGATTCCCCTTCCTGCTCTCTTTTCTCCAGGATTCTCATGCACCCTTCCCTCCCCATGCCCACATGTTGATTCGTTTGACCAGAAAGATGGATTTCTTTCAGTGTTAGCCTTCTTGCTGTAGAGTAGTTCCCTGCAGTTGGGGCCACCTTCAGGGCAAAGTGAAAGAAAAAGAGAAGAAAATAAAAGAGGTTCTTTTCATACTCTTGGGAGTATGGTTCCTCTAGTAGGAGAGAGACAGGTTTTCTCTTAAGTTTTAAGTGCCCAAGCTACCATGATTGGTAGCAGTATAGCTCTGAAGCTAAAGAGAGAAAACAAGAAAACTCAGGCACATTCCCCCCACACCTTCCGGCATTCAGGGATCCCTTTCCCTAGTTCTCTGGATAAAGGTAGGAGAGGTTTCTTCTGGAGTTTTTGCTGTCTGTGTCCACTGTACACTTCTAGGTTTAGGCCTAGGATCAAAGCTGGAGACAAGAAAAAGAAAAAAAGAGCAAAAAACAAAACAAAGAAACCAAGCAAACCATGAGACTCACCTACTCCAGAGTTGTTATTTAGATTTCAATTTCAGTCCCCAGTTTACCTGCTATTATTTACTTTTCAGATTGCTCAGGTAGCTGTTAAAAAAAAATTCTACCAGAGTTTTTATTTTTATTTTTTTTATAGATGGCACTGTCTTCTTTTTTTTTTTAATATTTATTTATTTATTTATTTGGTAGCACTGGGTCTTAGTTGCAGCAGGCAGGCTCCTCTAGTTGCGGCTCACGGGCTCCTTATTTGTGGCACATGGGCTCCTTAGTTGTGGCAGGTGAGCTCCTTAGTGGCAGGTGGGCTCCTTAGTTGAAGCTCACTGGCTCCTTAGTTGTGGCATGCAAACTCTTAGTTGTGGCATGCGAACTCTTAGTTGTGGCATGCATGTGGGATCTAGTTCCCTGACCAGGGATCAAACCTGGGCCCCCTGCATTGGGAGCATGGAGTCTTAACCCCTGCGTCACCAGGGAAGTCCCATCTACCAGAGTTTTTAGTTGTAATGAGTGGAGAACTAGGCTATAGATGGCTTACTCTATCTTGACTGACCAATCTTTTTTTTCCCCCTAATTCATTTTTAAATGCTTCTCTGCAGTGCCATAGAAGCATCATTCTTTCAGATCTCATAGCTCAAGGTTAAAAATTAGTTTTCTTTTTATTGGTATGAAAATACAAAGTCTAAGCATTGCTGGAGCTGAATACCATTGCTTCCCTCCCACCCATCTTCTTTGCTTACTTACATGCAGTTTATTCTGTTTTTCATGCACAAGCTCTCTACTTTGACTGGAATGAGGAGCACAGGTCCTAGTAGAGCAGAGACCCCCAACAGGCAAAATGTTATACATAAATAATCCTTAAATGTTGCAGCTATTAAGGTGCTTTTGCTAAGATCTGAGAAGAGGTTTGATGACCACTGGGATTAGATAAAGCAAGGCTTTCAAAGAATGAGGATGCCAGGTGTTAACTGTGCCAGAAAAGTACTCTGAGGACCTGGACTTGGTCCTAGCCCTCTTGAAACTGTAAAATGCATCCAGTCCCTTTTTTGGCTTGGTAAGTGTTGCTACTAATCTGTAAGAATTTAACTTGCTGATTAGTGAGGTTTTGTTTGCTTGTGATTTGTTTACTAAGAGGCAGGATTCATTTTTCTTATATATGCCCTGGGAACCTTTTACCAATCATTAATTTCTGTCCCAGCCTCCCGTAAATGTGAACTGCTCAATAACATTAAGGGATATACTGCAAACTAATCCTGTTCAATACATTTAAACAGAACCACCTTATAAGATAGTTCATTATTACCTGGATTTAGGTATATGTTCAGGTCAAATCATGTCCTCTGAACATTATAAGTGCATATAGTAAAAGGCTAATTGAACATAATTACCCTGCAAGATGAGTGTTAATTCTTTCCCTTAAGATAGGCTAGCACTATTTTCATGTGAATTGTCTAGATGGAAAATACCTGTTTTAAAGGATACAGTTGCAGAAGGGAAAAATAGCAAAATACAAGGAGACAAAGAATTAATAATCACATTAAATTAGCTAAAGAAAGCAACATTTTTGGTCAGGATATATGGCAAATAGGGGCTCTTCCAATGATTAAAACAGAATGGTGCCAAGTACTATTCTTAAAACTGTTAAATGGAGAGAAGAGAAGAGACAGAGCAAGATTAGCTTCAGTAGTGGGCATCAGTCCCCCGTGGCCAGCAGTCACTCTCTGCAGCTGATGCAGGGCCATTGGTCTGCCCACACCCCTCTTGTGCCACAGAACGAAGGACTTCATCCTCTCCCAACAGAGGATAGACAGAGCAGTGGGGTTGGCCAGGTACCATATGACACACATGTTTAAACAGAACGAAGGAGTACACACTGAGTCTAAACAGGGAAAGGGATTCCCATATAAGGTGGTAAGTCTAGTACAGGCTGGGAGGAGTCTATCTTTTAGTAAGAAGGTGTTCCAGACCCAAGGCCTAGCAGGGGTTGAAAGACTGTATGCACAAGACTGCCTTTCTCAGCACATTCTTTGTTATCTCCTGTAGGAAGTACACACAGTGCCTCCCCAGACTGAACTCGAATCAGATCAAACCTCTATATATAATAACCAGTTTACAGGAAATATACAGGACAGAGGAACATGTTAAATGACATGCAGTCTTCAAATCCAAAATGTGGGAAACTCTATAGGAAAAACAACTCAGTTTCTTCAACAAATAAATTGTAAGGGGCAGGGAAGGGGATAACTTATAGATTTTCAAAGAGACTTAAGAGACATACAACCAAATGCAATGTGTGCATCTTGTTTGGAGCCTGATATGAGCAAAACAACTGTAAAAAGAGACAGGGAAATCTGACTACAATCTGTTTATTAGTTTACATTGCTGTGTAACAGCTTACTCCAAAACTTACTAGCATCTTAAAACAATACACATACTGTGCAGTTTCTGTGGTTCAGAAATCTAGGAGTGGCTTAACTGGATCATCAGCTTCAAGGACTCAGAAGGCTGCATTTATCTCAAGGCTTCATGAGAAAGATCTTCTTCCCAAATGGTGGCTGTAAGATTCAGTTCCTTCTCTGGCTATTGAACTGAGTCCCTAATTCCTCTCTGACTGTTGACTGGGGGCCTCCCTTAGTTTCTTGCTACATAGGCTTCTGCAAATGGCTTTCACAACATGGCAAGCTGGCTTCCATGAGAGGGAAGAAGCAAGAGAATAAGAGAGTAAGATGGAAGCCACTATCTTTTTGTAACCTAATCTCAGAAGGAACATCTCAACCTATTTGCTGTATTTTGTTTATTAGAAGAGTCACTGGATCCAGTCCGTACTCAAGGATAAGTACCATATACAAGGGCATAAATACCGGGAGCCATTATAGAGGCTGCTTACTAGAGACTGTAAATTTAATAATATTAAGGAGTTATTGACTTCTTTTTAGGTATGAAATTTTGGCTGTGTTTTTAAAGGTGTGATTATTACGGTTACGTTTGAAGAGCCCTTATCTTTTAAAGTTGAATACTGAAATATTTCCAGATGAAGTGGAATAAGATGTCTAGGATTTGCTTTAAAAATAATCCAGTGGGAGACTCGCAGTGGGTAGAGAGGAAGGCAGAGGGATCATAGAGGACGCAAGATTGGCTGTGTACTGATAATTGTTGCACCTAGACGATGAGTATACTATTGTCTCTATTACTTGTTTATGTTTGTAATTTTCCATAAAAAAAGTAAAAAGCAAAATGAATAAGTAAATAAACCAAAACACCCCTACTTCCAAATCATATATTTATGCCTTAGTACATTGTTACATTCTTGGATTCTGGCAAAATTTTAAAACATTTTTTTTTATTGTGGTAAGATATATATAACATAGAATTTAGCATTTTAACCATTTTTAAGTGTATAATTCAATAGCATTAAGTATATTCACATTGTTGTACAACCATCACTACTAGTTATCTCCAGAATTTTTTCATCTTCCCAGGCTGACACTCTGTGTACCCTTTAAATAAGAGCTCCTCATTCTTTCATGCCTTCAGCCTCTGGCAACTACCATTCTACTTTCTATGAATCTGACTCCTCTAGATACCTCATGTAAATGGAATTATACCATTTTTGTTCTTTTGTGTCTGGCTTATTTCACTTAGTATGATGTCTCTAAGGTCTATCCATGTTGTAGCATGTATCAGTAGTTCCTTCCTTTTTAAGGCTGAAAAATATTCCACTGTATGTCTGTACACATTTTGTTTATCCACTCATCTGTTGATGGATACTTGTCAATTCCACCTTTTAGCTATTGTGAATAATGTTTCTATGAACATGGGTGTACAAGTTAGGTCCCTGCTTTCAGTTATTTTGTGTACATACCCAGAAATGGAATTAATGGATCAAATGGTAGTTCTATGTCTAATTTTTGAGGAACCACCAAACTTTTTCACAGTGGCTGTACCATTTTACATTTCCAGTAGAAAGTACAAGAATTCCAGTTTCTCTATATCCTTGCCACACTTGTTATTTTCTGTTTTTTGGTTGGTGTGAAGCGGTACCTCATTGTGGTTTTGATTTACATTTCCCTAATGTTTAGTATTGTTGAGCATCTTTTCATGTACTTACTGGCTATTTGTATATTCTCTTTGGAGAAATGTCTATTCAAGTCCTTTGCCTGTTTTTTCATTCTGTAAAGGTTTTTTAAGCAGAAGAAATAGATACTTAGGTCTGCCTAGTAGCATACTCACTGTGCTATATCATTGCTATTTGTATCCCTCACCAGATCTGAAGCTTCTCGAGAATAAGGACTGTCTTCTCTCTTTACCTTGGTGCTGCCAAGAGCATAGTAAGAAGTGAATCCAAAAGTTAAAGTTCTGTAATTGTATGTTCTGAAAATATACACTCAGATTTAACCCTGGGATTTTAATCTGAAATTCTCTGTGGTATAGAGAAAGGTGAAGGAAAAAACCCAACAGCACTGGTCCTTCAAATAATCTCATTTCACTTCTGTTCAAAAACTATATTGATATTTGTCCCTTACTCCAAAATATATAAAAATAGCAGAATATTTATTAAAATGAACATGACCACATGAATATGTCTTTATTTTTCATCTTGGATAAGTTTTAAATTAAAGGCTACATTTCTGGAAAAAAAATTTTGATATAGAATATTAATAGTGGTATAACTAAGAATTTTAACAAATTAATTATAATTTTTATGAGTAGTTTACATTGAACCATGTTAAAAGTTTATCCACTTAATCATTTTTCAGTTTATGCAATATATCATCATATTATACACCTTAAACTTTGCACAATGTTGTATGTCAATTATATCTCGATAAAGCTGGAAAAAATTTTCTAAAAGATGACAGTTGATTTGTTAGTCTTTGTTTAGGAAACATCATAACATCTGTACCTTCTTTTCTTATGTTTGAAAGGTTGATTTTTAAGGAAGACACATCTCTTAGATCTGAGTTCAGTCTCCATCCTGGTATAAGTAGAACATGCAAAGGTGAGAAATAATTCTTTTCTCTAAGTAGTTCCTTTAATTTTCCAAGTATTATTATTCCATTAACTTCTCCTTTTATATTTAGTCTTATTCTTTAACTCTTTACACGGAGTTAGTTTCTTACAGGCATCTGTAATAGACCTTAAAATCTGTTATTTTATAAGGATAGCAATGGAGATTGTAACTTCTGGAAGATGTTTAAGACTTTTAGAGAGGGCTACTGAGTTGTGGAAGTGGCACTCGAATAGCAATTCTCCACCCCAGAATTTCCTGCTTAACCCTGAACTTTCCTATTTGCAAAAGTAGATAATACTTTATAATAATCAGTCTGATTCTTTCTGACTAAAATTAAGGTACAAATATCCTTGGTATATATATTTTTAAAAAGAGCCTTTCACTTACAAATTCTCCAAACCTCCTAAGTCCACTTCTAGATCAATTTAAGCACTTCTGGAAAAATCTATCACTAATTGTTACAGTTCAAAAAGATCAATTCTGCAGTAGCTGTTCAAATTGTAGGTTATTTCCTTTTATGATTTCTTCCTGTGAGCCATTTTTTATTGGAGGATGTCTGGAAATAGGTGTAGAATGGAAGGAAAATCTCCTAAACATCATGAAAATCTTCTTGTGTGTATACACTTGTCCCTTGGTATCGATGGAGGATTGATTCCAGGAACCCCGGTATACACCCAGATCCTCAGATTCTCAAGTCCCATAGTTGGCCCTCCCTATCTGTGGATTGCACATCCACAAATTCCACCAGCCGCAGATTGTAAGCATAGTACACGATATGGTCTGCGGTTGGTGGAATCTGTGGACGCCATACCCATGGATATGGAGGGCCAAATATATGTCTATGAAAAAAAAAATCCTTGTTTAAGTGGACCTGCGTAGTTCAAGCCCACTGTAGTTCACAAAGTCTTCACTGTACTTCCTCTCACCTGATACCCCAGCGGCAAATTACAGCTTCTTCTTGGAGTAGTTTTTCCTACATGTAATTGGAAGGGATAGTGTGTAATATTGGTCTCCAGAATGTGTTCTTATGATACATAAAATGACACTAGGAAGAAGTTAGAGATCTGTTTCAATATTCCAACCAAGTTTTTTCCCTTCCCTTCCCTTCCCTTCGCTTCCCCAAATGGATAGACCTTAATTATTTTTGCCAATTTTTTAAAGTATAAAATATTTTTTAAATGTAAAATTATATAATGCAGAAAGTGAAAGATCTCATCCCCTTCTCTTCCCTGTAATTCCACTCCCAACAATTGGCAGTGTTTAGTATTTGTGTTTCTTTCCAGACTTTTGCATACCAATATATATATCTTTTTTCATAATTAGTATTGTACTACATGTATTATTTCTTTGTTATATTGATCTACCTCAGCCTGTTAAATTGCTGCTTTTATTCCATTGTATGAATGTACCATTTAATGATTTGATTATGTTTGATGTTTCTCAGTATTATATCTTTGCCTACTTTTCTGATTATTTCCTTAGAGTAACTAGCTAAAGTTAGATTTGCTTTAAAGGATGAGCACATGTCAGACCTTGACATATATTGCCCCCTAAAATAGATGACTTTTTCCCTCTAGATCCAACACAGGACATATGCAATCTTTGCCAAACTGGTGAATAAAACATATCTGATTATTTTAATTTGCATTTTTGAAGAATGCCAAGGCTAGGCATGTTTTAATATTGACCATTTATAGTTTTTTTGTGTGTGTGAAGTGCCTTAATGTCTCTTATTCTCGTTTTATTGTTAATTTATAAGAGCATTTTATATATTAAAGATAGCAAAACTTTGTTGTATGTACATTGTAAATAGTTTTATCCAGTTTCCTAGTTATTATTTAATGTTATTCATGATATGTTTTGTAGTACAGAAATTAAAAATTTTTATATAATAAAATCTGTCAGTCTTTTCTTTCAAGGTTTCTTTTTTCAAACTTAGAAATATTTTACCTATCTCAAGACCATAAAAATATTTTCTTTATCTTTTTTTCCATTTATTATATTTATTGTTTTTACTTTTATGTCTTTAATATTTTTAGAATAATTTAGCTTATGGGGGGTAGGTAGGGTAGGTCTCTAACTTCATTTTTTTCAAATGATTAACTAATTGCCCCAGTTTTATTTATTGAATGTCATCTTGTTGCCACTGTTTAAAATACCATTATTGTTATATATTAAATTCCCAAATATATTATAGGTCTGTTTCCCACTTTTTGTTTTGTTTCACTGATATATTTGATTATTTCTACTTCTGTGCCATCACTACATTATTTTATCAGCCTTAGATTTTAATACATTTCCATATCTTGGAGGGAACATATTCTCCTACACAGAGTAGTTGGCTTGCAGCATACATCCTAAGCTTCTTTGGTACAAACAGCAAGCTCTTTGGTACAAATAGTATGAGACTTCAGCCACTGTGAGCTTCCAGCTTACCCTCCTTCATATTTTGTCTGTGGGATTTACTCTGAGCTAGGTGGTTTTCTGGGATTCTGATGGAAGAATTCCATATACTGGTTACTTCTGAGGGAGCCCCTCCTTTTCCTATGATGAGTGACAAGCTGCTAACCAGGGTTTGGTTTCCCTCTAATCCATTCCCATCTTCTATATTTTTTATTTTATATATATTTTTTATTTTATATTTCCTTTTTCCCATTGCTGCTTCAGATTTTTTTTTAAAACTAATTTCTTTGGATTCTTTTTGGGAACTCGGAAGGGAAGAAAAGTTAAATATGGGCTAAATTTGCCGTCTTGAAAATTCTGACTCTTCTTGAATAATATATTAGCATTATGAGTTTTTAAAAATGACTTAAAATGGAAAAAGAAAGTGTTCTTTCTAGCAGGGTTTAAGTCTGTACAATTTTCTTTATATATCCTTTGCATTCATTCATCCTGGGACAAAGAAATATCAAGTATTATTTCATTCAGCATCGTGTATACGTTTCTTCTTAAATTTAAAAACCTTGACGCATAAAAGTGGCAGTTAGGAAATTATGATTTACAAAATGATTTTTTAAATTTATTTATTTATTATTTATTTTTGGCTGCATTGGGTCTCTGTTTCTGTGCGCAGACTTTCTCTAGTTGCGGCTAGCAAGGGCTACTCTTGTGGTGCGCAAGCTTCTCTTTGTCGTGGCTTCTCTTGTTGCAGAGCATGGTCTCTAGGCGTGTGGGCTTCAGTAGTTGTGGCACGCGGGCTCTGGAGCACAGACTCAGTAGTTGTGGCGCACGGGCTTAGTTGCTCTGCGGCATGTGGGATCCTCCCAGACCAGGGCTCAAACCTGTGTCCCCTGCATTTGCAGGAGGATTCTTAACCACTGCACCACCAGGGAAGTCCCGTACAAGATGATTTTTAATGACATTTTGCAGTGTCTATAAAATCCTTGGGTCATTGTTAAAGCAGAGCAACAAAACTATTGCAAATGATTTATGATTATATTTCATTCTAGGCACTCCAGAGATTCAACTTGAATTCAAACTCAGAGAGGATCCACAAGAGCAACTGAATAAAAATCAGATGATGCCTATTAGTGAGGATGCAGTCTTACAGGTATGTAGTATATTGATTAAATACATACTTATTAAAAATTGGTAATGCTGTTTGAAATAGGGGCAAATTACTAATGATTAATTCTATTTGTCTATTATTTTACTTCTTTCTTTTCTTACTCAGCTTTTTCCCTTTTCTTCACCAGTCATTCTGTTTCTTCACTGCAACTTCAGTAAAAGCCAAATGTTTTAGGCCCTCTTTCCTTTATTTATTTCTCTTTCTGGTAGAGACGTGGAATTGAGAAGGTTAAAATAGGCTAAAATAGGATATAATAATTACAGTTTCATCTCCATTGTGTGTCAGAGGTCACCTTAAATTTGTGAAGAAGATACTAGTCTGTGTAGTATAATTTGAGATATGGGCCACTGAAAGACCCTTCTATTGTCGTGTGTGTGTGTGTGTGTGTGTGTGTGTGTGTGTGTGTGTGTGTGAGTGCATGTGTGTGGGCACACACTTAGATACACAAATTTTCACTTGTTTCTTTTTAATGCAGTCACCATGGCGAAAGGTAAGGGATGATTCATTTAGCACCTTGGCATAAATAAGTTAGCTAACCAGAGATAACTACAGAGTCTTAAGGAATAGAACGGAGAATACATTTATTTTAATAGCAGAAACTGACAGCAGTTCCAAAGAGTGACCATGCGGGTTTATTTAATATTGTACCTAGGAAGGTGTATCAGTTGAATTATATCTAGTCAAAAGAGTAAAATTCAACACCAAATATTTTTTTAAAGCTGAGGTGTCCATATTTAGTTTCTACTAATTTGTTGAAATATCATTTTTGTAACTTCTGATTTAAGAAAAATAATTTTTTTCCCTTTAGCTTCAATAACTGTGAAATAGGAAATAAAAATTAACTGTTTTCAATTTATCTGAGAAACATTTACCATGTGAAAATTGTATCAGGCTCTAGATTGTACCTCAGAACGGTGATTTTGAGAGCTTGATTACCAAACTTATTTGGATAGTGTTGACTTAAAAAATTGCACAAAGTGAGAGTTACGAGGTAAGTTTTATTTGGGGCAAAAGGAGCACTGCAGCCCGGGAGACAGCGTTTCAGATAACTCTGAGAAACTGCTTTGAGGAGGCGAGGGGAAGAGCCAGGATAAATAGGAGTTTTGCAACAAAGGGCAGGTAGTCGGGGACATTAAAAGATTATTGTTAATGAAAGAAAGCCAGATATCTCAAGTTAAGGAATTTAGATCTTTTCTGTGTATGGGAAGATGCCAGAGTCTGGGCTCGTTGAAATCATTCCTTTGATGTGAACCTCAGCTCTCTGGGGCCGGTATCCTGTATTTTCACATGCTGAGTTTCCTCAGGGCTCACCGCAGGGAGTGGCTGCAGTCTGATGGCTGCTAGATGGCAGGTATTCTTTTCAGCCCTGAGTTTCCTCAGGGCTCACTGGCTCACGTTGGATGGTTGCAATCATTGATGACTGTGACATCCTTTGTTTATCGATACGGCAGGAAATATTCCATTTATAAATATTCCATTCCATTTATAAATATTCCATTTATTAGTAGCTTTTTAAAAATATAGACTCTCAGACCCGTATTTGAGTAGAACCTAGGACTGTCCATTTTTCAAAAGCCTCCCAAGTAATTGCTGATGATCAGCTGTTGGAACAATTGTCATAGAGGACTTGAAGAGTTAATGAATGTATCTTTCAAAGATTTTTCATGAGATTGTAACTCAGCCATCTGCTGGTTATGGGCTTGTTGTAAAATTAAGATAAGAAGGATAAATGAAGCACTTGGTATTGGTCCCTCTCTTTTGCCTTCGTGGGAATTCATTGGTAGTAAAATAGATACCTCCTTTAACTTTCCACTGCCCACCCCCCCCCCCCACCGTTTTTGTGTACAGTAAGAGTTAGACCATGTTATCAAAGTGTTAAACATCTGTAGCAAATTTTAATTGATATCAGTTTTTAAATTAACAGATGCTGCTTTCACAGTTTTTTATTTTATTCTTTGAAAATAAACCTTTAGAAATTTAACTATATGAGTAAAATTGATTTTGTCAAATAAATAGAGAGACCAGAAAAGGTGCTTTCCCAGAGTTATTTAAAGAAAAAAATATATATTGTTTCACAACTTCAACCTAATTTTAAGTAAATTCTAAATAATTCAGTTACTAAACAGATTTCTAAATAAATTTTTCTTAAAACTCAGATATAATATTGATATTCAACTTCAAAACAAACTATTTTAGAAATGATGAGATTGGGATTGACACATATACACTACTATGTATAAAATAAACAACTAATGAGAACCTACTGTTTAGCACAGGGCGTGCTACTCAATGATCTGTGGTGACCTAAATGGGACGGAAATCTAAAAAAGAGTGGATATATGTATATGTATAACTGATTCAGTTTACTGCACAGCAAAAACTAACACAACATTATAAAGCAACTGTACTGCAATAAAAATTTTTTTAAAAATGATGGAACATTTCAAGTAAGGGCAAACTATGAAGAAATAGAGGATCTTTGGTTTGACATGCACTATGCTAATTTTTTTTTGCAGTATGTGGGCCTCTCACTGCTGTGGCCTCTCCCATTGCGGAGCACAGGCTCCGGACGCACAGGCTCAGTGGCTATGGCTCATGGGCCCAGCAGCTCCACGGCATGTGGGATCTTCCCAGACTGGGGCACGAACCCGTGTCCCCTGCATCGGCACGCAGACTCCCAACCACTGCACCACCAGGGAAGCCCCACTATGCTAATTTTTAAAAACATAGGGAGCAGTCTTTTAAAATATTTCATACTCATCATTTTTATTGGGTCTTGCCGTACCTTTTCTTGTTCTTTATAGGTGCTATGGCAAGCAGTTTTTAAACTTTACATAGAAATTTTAAAAATTTTGTTTGGAGAGTTTAGTAGTATGTATGGAGAGATAATTGGAGACATTACTATCAAAATTAGGAGGTATGATAGTTAATTTTATATGTCAACTTGTCTAGGCCATCAGGTGCCCAGATAGTTGGTCAAACATTATTCTGGGAATTTCTTTGAGGATGTTTTTGAATAACATTAACGTTTAAATCACTGGATTTGGGTAAATCAGATTGCCCTTCATAACGTGGGTGGGCCTCATCCAACCAGTTGAAGGCCTATATAGAACAAAAAAACCAGCTTCCCTAAGCAAGAGAGAATTATCCAGCAGACAGCCTTTGGACTTTATCTATACCATCAGCTTTCTTGGGTCTTAAGCCTGATGGCCCACAGTGTAGATCTGGACCTGCCAGTTTCCATAGTTACATGATCCAGCTCCTTACAATAAATCTCTTTCTATGTATAAACATATCCTGTTAGTTCTGTTTCTCTGGAGAACCCTGACTAATATAGCAGGCATCATTGATCTTACTATAATCGTTTTTGAATACTGGAAAATACTTGTTTGATAGGGAACAATGATTAATTCAGTCTTGTGATTATTACCATCAGGCTGCTTCTTCCATCTTCTACTCACGGAAATGCTGTCTAAGAGGTATGAATCCAGGTTGAATTCACTTTTCCTCTCCGTTAAGCAGCTTCCACCTTCCACCCTTATCCATATGTGGTGGTGAAATCAGTTAAAATGAACATTTAAGAGAACCTTGAAAGGGAAACAAACAAGCACAGGCTTGTTCGACAACTGTGTAATGGAAGAAGGATCATGGTTGGCAAGACCAGAGCCCATGGAGAGATTATGTATATATGTACTGCAGGGTCTTTTTTCTTTTTTAATTTATTTTATTGAAGTACAGTTGATTTACAATGTTGTTAATTTCTGCTGTACAGAAAAGTGATTCAGTTATATATATATGTATATATATACACACATATGCACACACATATTCTTTTTCATATTCTTTTCCATTATGGTTTATCACAGGATATTGAATATAGTTCCCTGTGCTATATAGTAGGACCTTGTTGTTTATCCATTCTATATGTAGTAATTTGAATCCTGCAGGGTCTTTTTAAGCCCCAGTAGGCAGGTAATATTCTCTCTTGCTAGCTACCTCTCTGATTCATGAAGAGCTGGACCACTCATATTCAAGGTGAGTTTTCAAAACTTAGGGAACCCCTTGACTCTATTATGCTGATCATTAATGTCTTTGATATCCTTTTCCTGACTAACCCATCCTGACCTGCTTTAATTCTTAGGGTCCTAGAATTGCTGTCTCTGCCCAGAGTTGCAATTGCTTAGGAATATTTTGGGAAGGAATGGATGAAAACAGGTCTTTGGCACCTGACTCAGCCAGAGTAAAGATATTTCTCATTCAGTGGTTGAATAACTTTGTGTTTAAGTTGTATTTAGATACTACTCAGTGGAGTTTAAAATGATCATTTTAGCATTACTAACACTGAAGCAATGTAGAGATGGTACCATATGTCCAGATCAAACTCTCTAAAAGACAATCATGTGGATATTTGGAAATAATAAAAAATATTTGTATAGATAACCAAATTTGGCTACCTCAGTCTGAGAGAAAGGTATTTTAAGCAAACATTATCAATAATTCATCAAGATCACTAAAACGCTGAATATCAGGAATGTGTATTCTGTTCTGCGGAATGTGAGGATAGTTTGTGTGAGACATCTCATGCCTCATGGAGAGCCAAGGTTGGTCAGGCTGATCAGGTTGGCCAGGCTTCCATTTCTCTCCCAGTAATCCATGATTCAGTTGAAGAAAATGATCTCAGATAGTAGAGTATTGTTTTTTGGTTAAGGATATATAAACAGATTTGCTCCTTTCCCAGATCCTCTAAATTGATACAATTAATTTAAACCTTCTTTCATCTCTCACACCACACCCCCAACAGATTTTTTTTTTTAAATGTCTGCACTTTATTGCCCTCGTAGGGGCAGGAGAAAAATGTCTCATGTATCAAAAGCATAGATAGCAATTTGTACCCCTTAAGAAAGAATTGATTGAAGTGTATCCTTACATTTTGTTAATCAACAAATGAACAGCTCCAACCCCCATTATATTCCAAGGCATTACCTCCTGAGGGGTATTTCTGCCTATGGAAGAGGAAAAAAAAATCAGCTGTCAGGAGCAAACTTTCTTCTTACTTGCTCTCTTATCTTTTGTATTTTCCTTATGTGGGTAGGGTCAAATGAAAAATTAGCCCTCAGTTGGAAAATTCACTGGTCCTTTAGTAAGATGAATGAAATGAGTGTTACAGATACTTGAATGAGTGAAGACTCAGAAATACCAAGTAAGTACATAAGTGTACCCTGTTTAATTAATCCTTGGGAATATCTAGGTTTACTTTCTTTTTTATAAATTTACTTATTTATTTGTCTTATTTGTGGCTGTGTTGGCTCTTCGTTGCTGTGCGCAGGTTTTCTCTAGTTGTGGCGAGCGGGGGCTACTCTTTGTTGTGGTACGCGGGCTTCTCACTGCAGTGGCCTCTCTTGTTGCAGAGCACGGGCTCTAGGCACGCGGGCTTCAGTAGTTGGGGCGCATGGGTTTAGTTGCTCTGCGGCATGTGGGGTCTTCCCGGATCAGGGCTCGAACCCTAGTCCCCTGCATTGGCAGGCAGACTCTTAACCACTGCGCTACCAGGGAGGTCCGTAGGTTTACTTCTTGAAATTCCTTCTTCACTCTGGACCTCTGAGCTTTTTGCAATGTCTGCTTAGGAAGTATGTATATGTGGAACCAATGTGATAACCTTGAGCACTATAAGGATGCACTATCAATAAATAACAATGAACATTATTAATTGGAGAGGATTTAAGTTCTCAAATTACTTTGTGTTTTCTTGTTATTATGGCTGTTTCAGTGATCAAAAATGCTTGGAAGTTCAGGCTAAATGGCTTTACATATTTTTAGAAAGCTTTATTATTGATCATAGAAACAAACATAGAGGGTACCCCAAAGAGAGATCTTTTTGTAAAGATCTTGATACTAATAAGATATTTAAGGTAAGAATTCCTTTTAAAGCGATGAAAGCCAGTGTGCTGTGAAATCTTAAAATGGAAACATTTTATCAGAACATTTTAATCTTTTTTGAAAGGGACACAACAGCTTCAGATTTTCTGGCATGACTTGAGAATTAGGCAGAATCCATTAAGCATTTAACACTGTAACACAAAGGTTGTATGATTTTTGGCCCTCAGGAGAAATATTAGAACTCAGAACCTGACAGGAGTGGCTCATCAGGACTATTATGGATTAATGAACTAAGAAAAGGGAAATGCTAGGAATAAAAAGAAGGAACACTCCCTTTCTCTTTACCTAAGTTCCACAAATCCTTTTACAGAAAGAAATTAAAACAAAATACTAAACGTAAGAGCCAAAACTATAAAACTCTTAGAAGAAAACATAGGGGGAAAGTATCATGACATTGAATTTGGCAATGATTTCTTGGCTATGAAACCATAAGCAACAAAATAAAAAATAGATAAGCTAGATTTCATGAAAATTAAAAACCTATGTGCATCAAAGGACACTATCAACAGAGTGAAAAGATAACTCAAAGAAAGGGAGAAAATATTATTTGTAAATCATATATCTGATAAAGGATTGATACACAGAGTATATGGAGACTCTTATAACTCAACAACAACAAACAACTAATTAAAAAATGGGCAAAGGACATAAATTGACATTTAGTAAAGAAGATATAGGGAATTCCCTGGTGGTCCAGTGGTTAGGACTTGGCGCTTTCACTGCTGGGACCCAGGTTCGATCCTTGGTTGGGGAACTAAAATCCCACAAGCCACTGCAGCGTGGCCAAAAAAAAAAAGAGACATACAAATGGCTAATAAGCATATGAAAAGATACTCAGCATCTTTAACCATTATGGAAATGCACATCAGAACCATGATGAAATACCATCTCACACTCATCAGGATGGCTATTACCAAAACAAAATTAACAAGTATTGATGAGAATATGGAAAAATTGGAATTCTTGCTCATTGCTGGTGGGAAATGTAGAATGAAATGGTACAGCTGCTATGGAAAATGGTATGGTGATTCCTCAAAAAATTAAACATATAATTACCATATGATCCAGAAATTCCACTTCTGGTTATATACCCAAAATAAGTGAAAGCAGGGACTCGAAAATATATTTGTATACCCACACTCATAGACGCATTACTCACAATAGCCAAAAGGTGGAAGCAACCCAGGTGTCCATTAATAGATGAGTAGATAAATGAAATGTGGTACATACATACAATGGAATATTATTTAGCCTGAGAAAGGAAAGAAATGCTGATACATGGTACAACAAGGATGAACCTTGAAGACATCATTACTAAGTGAAATAAGCCAGTCACGAAAGGACAAATATTGTATGGTTCCTTTTATATGAGGCACTTAGAGTAGTCAAAACAGAGACAGAAAGAATCATGGATGCCAGGGGTTGGGAGAGGAGTAAATGGGGAGTTAGTGTTTAAATAGGTATGGACTTTCAGTTAGAGAAAATGAAAAAGTTCTGGAAATGGATGTTGGTGTTGATTGTACATCAATGGGAATGTTCATAATGCCACAGAACTTTAAATGGTCAAAACGGTGAATTTTATGTTTTACATATTTTACCACAATAAAAAAAGATACTAAGAAAGAATAACGTATCTTAAATGTTAAATTTTTAGCTTGTTGTATTAGCTTAGTATTCCTCAGTTGGAAAAAACTACTGTTCTTTCTTTCTAGCAACCTCAAGATGAAATGGAACAAAATGAAGCTCTGTTACAGTAAGTATAATGATTTTGGGCATTATTATATTATAGATATTTTTTGTCATTTTACACATATAAAATAAGTGTTCTTTTTCTTAAGAGTTTTAGAGTTACTGTATATTTTTGAATAATTGTCCCTTTAGCAACATAAATATATGTTATTTTACAAACATTGTAGATAAGTTTCATTGCATGAGAAAGACTGAATCAGTTGATTCTCTAATATTACTTAAAAAGCAAATTTATAGCATAGCATGAGGGAAGAATTTGTAGAGCTTATTGAAATTAGACTTTCATAGAACTATTATACTTAAAGAGACCTTATCCTTTCAATTTTTTTATAAACAATGGTTCTCAAAGTAAAGCCTGTGGACGCCCTGGGAGTCCCTGAGGCTCTTCCCAGAGGATCTGTGAGGTCAAAACTATTTTCATAATAATGCTAACACATTATTTGCCTATTTTATGGTATTGACATTTGCACTTACGGTGCTAAAGCAAATGGTGGATAAAAAGCTGGAGCCTTAGTAGGCATCAGGGCAGTGGCACCAAATAGGACTGGTAGTCACCGTATTTTTCACAGCCATGTACTAGCGGTTTAAAAAAAAAAAAGCCAGTTTTACTTAGTGCATTTGATGAAGCAGAAAAGTTATTAGTTTTATTAAATTTCTACCCTTGAATATATATCTTTTTACGCTTCTGTGTAAAGTGTGATAGTTGTCTTAAGAGCACTTGTGCACTTGTTTGAGTTATAAGATTAGTAAAAAAAAAATAGTTTCACCTTTTTTTTTGACTTGGGAGAATAACTAACAAACTGTTTATTCACAGTGGAGTATATGGCAGACATTTTCTTGAACTTTCTGGTAAGATCAGTGGAAATATTTACAAAGGTGACCTTTTTGAGATTTTTATGATGAAACAGATCAGTATAGGGAAGAGCTGCATAACTCAGCAAATCAGTATTTTCTGAAAGACCAATGCATAATGTCACAGCATCACCCACAGACAAGTAAAAGATCCATTCAAAGTGCAGCGTAGACCAATATAAAAGTTCATTGATTTTGTTTCAATTTTCACATTTCCAGTAACCTTTAAGGAAATTATTGCTTTTAGAGTTTTGGTATGTTATCTAAAAAGAATATGCACTATTATCCTAAAAGGCTGCTAAAGTACTCCTTCCTTTTCCAACTGCATATCTGTATAAGGCCAGATTTTTGTAATATACTTCAAATAAAAAAATATATCACAGGGCTTCCCTGGTGGCACAGTGGTTGAGAGTCCGCCTGCCGATGCAGGGGACACGGGTTCGTGCCCGGTCCGGGAGGATCCCACGTGCTGTGGAGCAGCTGGGCCCGTGAGCCATGGCCGCTGAGCCTGCACGTCCGGAGCCTGTGCTCCGCAACGGAAGAGGCCACAACAGTGAGAAGCCAGCATACGGCAAAACAAACAAACAAACAAACAAACAAACAAAAATATATATATATATATATCGCAAAAGATTGAATGTGTTATAGCAGTTCAGGTGGCAGCTGTCTTGCATTAAGCCGTACATTAAAGAGATTTTTTAAAATGTGAAACAGTGCCACTTTCTCACTAAATTTTTTTTCATTTTGGAAAATGCAAAAATGTTTCATAACAATATAATAATATATTGGATTATTACTGTTACTTAAAAATTAATGATTATTTAACATTTTTCTCCATTTTAATTTCTAATATGTAAATATAAATAAATAGAAGCCACATGAACAAAAGCTCTTTGAGTTCCTCACTAAGTTTTAAGAGTGTAAAGGAGTCCAAAGACCAAAAGTTTGAGAATCACTATTTTAAAATAATCCTTTTACTGAATATATCAGCAATATAAGTTCATCTACAGAAATGGAAAAAGAGAAAAGACTAAGAAAGACTAATGCAGCATCCATGGTCTCACAGCCTGGAGAGAACCATTGTTAACATTTTGGTACATTTTATTTTAGGCTTTCTATATATTTTTGTTTTGTTCATATTTTCTACAAAATTGGGATTATTCTGCAGATACTTTTGTTTCCTGTTTTTTTTCTTTCTTTCTTTCTTTTTTTTTTGGCCACACCATGCAGCTTGTGGGATCTTCGTTCCCTGACCAGGGATTGAACCCATGCCCCCTGCAGTGGAAGCCCAGCCTCCTAACCACTGGACCACCAGGGAATTACCCCTGTTTTCAAATTTTAAGTAGTGTTTATCATAATTATTATTTCACATCATTAATATTTTGTAAAAACATGAATTTTAATGACCTCATAATATTTCATTGTATAACTTACTATACTGTAATTCATTTAATCATTTCGCTAATATTGGACATGTATGTTGTTTGCAGTCTTGCCTAATATAAATAATTATTTTTTAATACCTTAGATGAAAGTTTGCTCTATTTTCAAAACTTCTGTGTTAAATTCTCTTTTATAATTAAGGAAAAAATTCTGCTGTTGATTCAAACTACGATTTTGTTTTATTTTAAATCAGCTTGTACTCAAAGAATCATGTTTTAGGGGAAAAAATGGCATTCTTTTCTATTTGCCTCATAGAAATTATTCTATATGAGCAGATTCATTTTCAAGATAGCTTATACTGATCACTTCTATTTTTTTAGGCAGGAGAGAATGTTCAATTTATTATTCTTGCTTAGGATTCAAGTATCTATGCCTGGTTCATAAAAACTGTTCTTAAAACAACTGGAACAAGAGGCTTTTTTTTTTTTTAAAGGAAGATATCTTGATTGCATTTGTATAGTAAATTAGATTGAGAAAAAAATAGTTAACTGATTGCTTTTCTTCAATCAACTTTTTTTAAACATCTTTATTGGAGTATAATTGCTTTACAGTGTTGTGTTATTTTCTGCTGTATAACAAAGTGAATCAGCTATACATATACATATATCCCCATATCCCCTCGCTATTGCGTCTCCCTCCCACCCTCCTTATCCCACCCGTCTAGGTGGTTGCAAAGCACCGAGCTGATCTCCCTGTGCCATGCACCTGCTTCCCACTAGCTGTCTATTTTACATTTGGTAGTGTATATATGCCAACGCTACTTTCTTACTTCGTCCCAGCTTACAGTCAACTTTTAATTATCCCAGGGTAGATGATCAAAATTGTAGATTAGGCTTGACCTTTATTTTGCTCACAACCTCTTCCCTTCAGTAGTTCCTACCTTTTTTTCCCCTGCTGTGAAATACAAGAAAGGTAAATAATGTCTGAGAATTTTCTCATGAGTGACTTTCACTTACATCTCAAGCTATAATGACAAACTTTCAGTGTATTTGAGGATTTAAGTAGTCAAGCTTCATAAATTAGGACCAATTTTTCTCTCTCACTCCACCTTTCTATTTGGTAGACAGTCATCTCCAAAGTTACTTTCAGACCTAAATGTAGTTTAGCTTGTCTACACTCCTAAAGTTCATTCCTTAATTTTTTTGGCTCTCTCCATTTTTGCAGCCATTTGAAATTTAAATGTTAACAAATTGCTAGTAATTGGAGCAAAAGAAGTTGATCCTATTTGAAATTCCTTTAAATTAAAAAGAAGTTTAAATTGTATCTGAATGAGAAATAGTGGGGTTTTTTCCATTTGAAACTTTATATGTATTTATTAATTAATTGATTGATTTTTTTTTTTTTTTTAGGATTAGAAAAAGTTGTCCAGCGTTCACTGTGTCATTTCCCCAGGCTGAACTTTCACTGAACCACCAGAGTATTCAAGGTACACTTTGATGAGTAGAGTCATATAAAGTGAATTTGTCTTTGCCTAAAAATAGAAGGCTTAATTAGATATGGATTTATTTACAACTAGGCTGGTCTACTATACATTGCTTCCATACATTTTTACATATGAAATCAGTGTTGCTGTTGACCTTGGAATCATGCTGCTTAAAGTTGCCCATATGCGAAGAGCTCAGGTGCAGTCAATACCTACTCCTCCACATCTACTTTTTTGACTTATAATTTGGGGGCTCAAATTTGAAAACAATGTTTGTTTTCTCTGTTCATAGCATTCTTAATATGTATGTCATGTCTTTCTTGACTGGCAGTTAGGCAGGCCATTTACTTGATTTCAGCTGTATTAGAGGGTAGCTGTCTTTCACTTTGAAGTGCCACCTATGTATGTTGTATGACAGTGTAGTAAATATTCTTAGTGGTCATTGAAACTTTGTATTATAAGAAAAGGCACAAGGACGTGATACTTGAAGTTGAAAAGCTAAGTTTTAAAATCTCTGTCTTCTGATCTGTTGCTACTACAACAATAGCAGTACCACTTAACGCCATCACCAACTCTTGCATGCCCTCCTAGTGCCTGGATTTTGGTCTGTAATATTATTTATTCATTATTTTAACAAATATTTATTGAGCCTGCTAAGTGCCAGGTGTATGGGTGCTATGGGTGTACAAATGCCAAGCAAACCAGGGATCCTAAAAGGATAGCTGATCTGTCTTGGAGCTTGAAGATATTAGGATGGATCTGAAAATCTTACCATTGTTGGAAAACAAAAATGCTTTCAAGGATGTCAGGGGGCAGTGCTAAAAGGGTAAAGAGCTAGGTCAATAGTGCTCCCACTGGCCAACCTGTGACAAATTAGCTGGGGAAAAAAACTAACATGATTTTGGTTCATGGAAATAAGTTTGTGAAAAAAAAATCATGAGTTCATAATGATACTCAAAAAATGTTAGTAGTGTTCAAAAGGTAGTCTCAATACAGGAAAAAAAAGCAACTATCGTAGAATGTTTAAAAATTTTTAATAACTTTAAGAAATAGAGACTTGTTGATACATGTACCTTTAGGACATCTCCTGATTCCTTTTGGCCGCTACATGAATGTTTCTTTTTATGCCTTTTTTTTTTTTATTGCCTAACTCAACAGCATGAATTCATTTAAATTCTGTTACCCATAATGGAGATGATAATGACACAGAGAAAGTAGATATGATTTTTCCATGTAGTTGCGAATACTTAGGATAACTCAGCCAAAGTAGAGAGGTTGGTTTTTAACTAAACTAATTCCAAACAATTATAATATTACCTGGCTTCATGTGAAATATTTTTTTAAGGAATGGAAGAATTTCATAATTTTATTGCCAACATACTTTTATATCAATAAATTGGTATAATATTTATTAAATATTTGATATATCACATGAATGAGGGAGTCATTTCAAGTTATATGATTAAGAAATGCTGAGTGAGACAATATGTTTTAATGCTTTAATAAAACTGGAATGAAAACATATAATGTTATCTTCTAGGACCTGAGGCTGAAGATCCTAAAGTGTTAACACACCCAGAAAAGGTTGGTCTGTATAATAGAAATTAGCTATTCAAATCTTGGGTTTAGATTTTTTTAAAAACATTATGTTGCTTAAAGTATCAAGTTCATTTAAGTTTTCCCCTAGGCAGGAATATGACTAAACCATTTCAATAGATAGAATTGTGTAACAACCCATTTCAGTGTTTTTGTTTTTTTTTAAGGGGAATAATTTTCCAGTACTTTTCTCGTAAACTCTTGTATATCTGTCTTTGGAATAAAGCAGGCTTTCACTGTTCACAGGGTTTTTTGCGAGTTGCAAAAAATTTTTCCCTGCATTCCCGCATTCAGTCTGGGCTGCCACAGTCAGACAGAAAGCGCGAGGACACGTTTCTTACATCTGTCGTGGAGACCCATTTCAGTATTTATTCTTCCTTATCTCTAATGAAATAGAATTTTCTTGATCTGTTTCTTGTCTAGCATTATAAGTCTTTTATTCTTTATCTAGAGGAGAAGCATATAATTTAATATCAAACTAGTTGCTGAGATGTAATAGCAAAAATGCCTTCTGTTGCTTTGTCTATTACCCTTGTTCCTTTAATATTTCCTGCTGGATACTGCTTTCCCATCTTCCAGTTACTAATCAGTAACCATGTACCTGAGGGCTTGTTTTGGCTTTGCTTTCTGCTTGGTGCTATGGGAAATCAGAGGACGATAAGATTGGCTCTGCCCATAACAGACTCCAACAATCAAGGACCTCCCCAGGCCAACCCCGTCATACACCTGTACCTTACTTCATCTCAGGTATACCTTACACATTCCCACCTCCATGCCTTTGTTTAAGTCAGGAGCCAGAAAGCAAGAGAAAGAGCATAAAATTTGGAACCACATAGGTTGTGTTCCAAGGGCAAGTGTGTCATTTACATGTGTAATATACAGAAAGTGATACTCATTTCATAGGATTATAGTGAGGACTGAGAGCAGTGATGGTTCTCGGTGTTTGGTACCTAGTTGGTGCTTAAGAAATACGTGTTTTTCCTACTTTTACGCCTTCACAAATCATTAATTTCTGGCTTAAGTTCCATCTCCTCTTTGGATCTGTCTCAGATGACTGTGGTGATCTTGACCAAAGTAATTGCTCCCTCTTTAACATTGCTTATTCACTATATCAGTATTTCCCTATCACTTGCCTCCTGTGACATTAATAGATCTTCTGAGAATAAAGGAGTTTTTTGAACAAAGAAGTTTAGAGAACACTGTATCCTAAAGTCTCCTCAGAGATTTATAGTGCACGTTTTGAAAAGTCTTGTAGTAAATAAATCTGTTTAACTTTGTTTAACCGAGCATTTTTCAGGCAATCTTGAAAACCCTTCACTGCCTCCCTTTCTTTCCCCCCAGAAAATTTATTCTTGTTACACTAGGGCTATGGTTTATGCCATTCATTTGAGTTCATGCAGTGTTTTTGACATTATTTATAGTTTGTTTATTTATTTATTTTATTATTATTATTTTTTTGCGGTACGCGGGCCTCTCACCGTTGTGGCCTCTCCCGTTGCGGAGCACAGGCTCCAGACGCGCAGGCTCAGCGGCAATGGCTCATGGGCCCAGCCGCTCCGCGGCATGTGGGATCTTCCCAGACCGGGGCACGAACCTGCGTCTGCTGCATCGGCAGGCGGACTCTCAACCACTGTGCCAGCAGCGAAGCATGATTTATAGTTTATTTAATGTCTTATGTATTAATGCCTTCAATCTTAATTTAGGAATTAATTTCCTTTAGGGCAGAGTTCTATATATATATATATATATATATATATATATATATATATACTTTATTAGATCTAAGACCTTGAATTTAGTAGGTATAAGGACTTCAGATAAGAGGGAGATCTTGAACATGACTTCAAGAATGGATAGGATCCAGTTCTTCAATTCCTTCTAAATTTCTTTTATCTTTCTGAGCAAATTATAGTTTGCATTGCTAATAAATATATCTTATTAAGCTCTGGATGCTATGTACAGAGAATATAAATGGTGGCAGGTAGAAAAGGAAGAGAGGGAGAATAAAATGGTTTTCACTTCCCTTATTCAAATCAAATCATAGTATTAGAGGGCTGACAAGTTACAGTGCATTCTGGAAGAGTGATGTGTCAGTGAAGGTGGATTTGATTTTTAGAAACAGGCAGAAGTCACTGAAACCCATTCTGATACTTAAGGTCAAGCAAATTAACAGTTTTCAATGTTGAAAAAAAGTTTAATGCCTTTAAGTTATTGAGACTGATTTTCTTGAATGGCTTATAAACAATTTTGAAAGCGCTTTCAAAAGAGGAAGTCTAATAATATTTTGATCATTGGAAATATTGTGAGAACAGGTATAACCTATTAAGGTGATGTCTTTGAAGATAATAGTCATTTTGTGTTTTGTAGTTTTGTGTTTTTTGTTTAAAACAACCATAAGTCAGAACCATTGATTTATAGCCAGAGCTTGTAATATTTACATAGAACTGTTTTCATTTCTCCTTTTCTCCTCCCTGACCACCTGTCCTTTGGCCTTTTTACATCACATTTACATATGCGTACAGAGGTGGGGAATAAAAGGAAGGTGAAACTACACCAATTTTGTTCCTGGTTAATTAATAAAATTCAATAGGGATTTTTAGCAAGGGAGAATTTTTCAACTATTAACTGCAGTGAAGTTTTTAGATTGTTGATTTAACTATCCATGTTATCTCTGGTCTTCCCTTAGCCCAGATAATTTAAACTTAGCTGAATAGATAATTTGCCATCTGTAATTATGGCCCGGCCAATTTTACCCTTGGTCTACTATTAAATGTTTAACCATGTGTTCACAGTCATTAGTAATTTGGTATAGGAAAGTAATAAAGAGTTGTTTTTTTTTTTTTTTTTTTGTGGTATGCGGGCCTCTCACTGCTGTGGCCTCTCGCGTTGCGGAGCACAGGCTCTGGACACGCAGGCCCAGTGGCCACGGCCCACAGGCCCAGGCGCTCCGCGGCACGCGGGATCCTCCCGGACCGGGGCACGAACCCGCGTCCCCTGCATCGGCAGGCGGACCCTCAACCACTGCGCCACCAGGGAAGCCCCAATAAAGAGTATTTTTATTTATGGAAGGGAGGAAAGTTGATAAAGCTTTTGGTGGTAACTTAGCAACATGATGAACCAGAAAACTATAACATTTTCATTTTAAACACTTTTTTGTATATGTAATAATGATGTAAATTCTATTTGGAATATACAGGAACTAAGTAGAGACAGAGACTCTCCTGAAATAAGCCTTCTCTCAAGTACTACTATTAAAGAACTTGGTACATTTGCTGTAAAGGAGAACTTGTTAATAGAGCCAGAGAAGGAGCCTAGCAAGGACATCACATTGACCATGACTTCTGAAGAAACCAAAGATGAAGAAGGCTCTCTTGAAACTTTTGTGTCTACCTTAGAAAAGTTACTGACATCACCAGAAATCACCCAGGAGGAAAGACCGATTAGAATAATGAGTGATTTTCAATGTAGAGAGTTGATGAACCCATTGAGCAATTCTTCGAGTTCCATATCAATACCTTTGACATGTCACAAAGATTTACTAGAAAATTCAAAGGATGATGCATTGCCAGCTGAGTCGTTAGCAGCCTTAAACACATTGTCAGAAGCCAAGGTGGAACCCATCTGTCACAGAAAAGAGGGAGATACCAGTCTCAGTGCTGGAAATGAATGTTTAGGAGTGGAGCCCAGTATGTCTCAGACTGATGAAGATTGTACACAAATAGCAGAGGTGAATTTTGAGACTCTTTGTTCTACTCAACCAGTTGAACAAGATTCCAAGTTAGGTGAGCTACAGGACAAGCATCTTTCAGTGCAGCAAGTAAGTGCAAGTATGAGTCTATGATTTTGCCTTTTATAGTGACCTTTAACAAGTCTTCATTGCCCGTATACTTTATTTTAAATTCAAACCTTCTACCCAAATACCAACACTCAGAAGATACTTTTTGACTTTGAAGCATATAGTTACCTTTATTGAGGTTCCCGGGGTAGAGTTTTCAAGGGGTTAAAAGTTAAAATAGATAAGTTTCTCTTCTGAAAACCTGAAAAGATATATCATCATTACATTGCTTATATAGAAGAAGGAAAAAATTTGTTACCAGAATTTTCCCGGTTAGCTCAGAAAATCACTATGTCTGTCTGCCTAGGTGCAGAGTAGAGAGAAGATACCCACATCAGTTTCTAGTTGGAAGTAAAATATATGCAATTGGACTGCCAGGAGAGGGAGAAAATTATGCCTGGCTTCAGTACAACTTTGCATACTGTGTCTGAGGATACTGTCAGGTGACACAGTTCTTGGGTGTAGAATTCCTGGACTATTATGCTTGGAGACCCTGGAGTGGCCTGTCACTTGCCAAGTCCCTTTTTCATGTTGACAATTTTTTTCTTTTTAAAAATAATCTTTATTTTTTCCTGATTATAATAGTAACACATCCTCATTATTAAAAAAAAATCAAACATTACAGTAAGAGGAAGTCTCCCACAATTCCACTTTCCAGAGATAATCATTGTTAACAGTTTGCTGCATGTCTCCATTTTTTTCTATGCATAATTCTATGTAAGTTTATTTTATATAAATGGGATTATATTATACATAATGCTTTGCAATTTGTTTTTAAAATTTAATAATACATCGTGGTTATCTTTCTGTGTCAACAAAAGTAGCACTACTTAAATCTTTCTACTTGTTGAATGGTATTCCACTCTATGGGTGTGTGTGTATAATAATATAATTTATTTAACCAATTCACTAATGATGGTCATTTGGATTTTTTTTTCTTTTTTTTTTTCTATCCTCCTTCTGGCTATTACCAAAATGCTCCTGTGAACATTTCTTGGAAGATTTAAATAACATGATACTAAGCTCAGGTTATAACATACACACCTGGAATAATACTGCATGCAATTCTGGTCAAAAAATTTCAAAACAGATATAATGATATGTTTAAAAATCCAGAAAAAGAGAAACTAATCATGGGGATAGGGCATGAAGATTAAGTTAAACATTCCAGGATTCTAATCTAAAATGAGGTAATATGAGTAAAGTGTAGGAAATTATGACTGGTATTGATAGAGTGAGCATGCACTTAGGAGGTCTTCAAAAAAAAGTCTACTTAGAAGTAGAAAAGAGATTGATTTAGAACAAATCAAAGTAAATACTCTTTTACTTAGCTATAATAAAAATATGAAACTTGTGGGACTTCCCTGGTGGTCCAGTTGTTAAGACTCTGCGCTCCCAATGGAGGCGGCCCGGGTTCGATCCCTGGTCAGGGAACTA
Organism: Tursiops truncatus; assembly: GCF_011762595.2. Lineage (NCBI taxonomy): Eukaryota > Metazoa > Chordata > Mammalia > Artiodactyla > Delphinidae > Tursiops > Tursiops truncatus. Next base: position 58,907,575 of record NC_047036.1, on the reverse strand, counting down.
GATCCTGCATGCCACAACTAAAGATCCCATATGCCGCAACGAAGATCCCACATGTGGCAACAAAGACCCCGTGTGCTGCAACTAAAACCCGGTGCAGCCAAATAAATAAATAAATAAATATTTTAAATAAAATATGAAACTTGTTACCTTGAGAAGCTTTGCAAGCTGGATATATAAATAAGCTCAAGAAAGGTTTACGTGATATGTATAAAAATATGTATCCCCACAAAAGTTAAATCTGTAATGGATTTAACTTTAAGGGGAAGTTAGAGCCGTTCATGATATACTGCTAACCTTTTAAAATCAATATAATGGAAGTGATATAGTATCTCATCCCACAAATATCACTTACTGTTGCTATCAAATAACAAAATACTAGGCTGAATAGAACACTGATCTGGCCTGGCGTGACAGTACTACTCTTTTTATGTGTCTCTCATCATTTCATGCTACCCATTTCCTATGAAATTAAAGCACCCAGAGTGACCTTAGGTTTATCCTTGAGTTTTAAGGATGAATATTGATAAAAATAATATTTACTTATGCTTTTCTTGTCTTAGGCTTTTAAATCTGCATTGTCATTTGTTACATTAACTATGATAAAATTTACATTATGTTCACATATGTCTATGGGTTTTTGTATTTCCATCTTATAAGGTATTTTTGTGTAATCAAAGGACAAGATAAAACTTAAATTTCTTCTAATTTTATTTTATTTTTTTGCATTGTTGTAATTATTTGTGTATGTATTTACATCTTATTACAGAGTCTAGAAGACCCAAATCCATTTGGATTGCAAACTTTGGTTCATCAAAATGTCACCTCTTGTGATCCACTAAATAATAAGGGAAATTCAAAGCCGGTGGAAAATAGCTCTGACCAGGACACTCCATGTGTGTTAAGGAGATCATCCAGACTGAAAGTAGGCAGAGATGCAAAGCCCACAGATGACATATATAAGATGCCAGAAAAGATTTTACCCAAAATACTTGGCTGTGAGGATCAAACAAATAATAACTCTTCAACTGAGAATTTCAGGTATGCTACCAACCTAATACATAATTCTGTGTTTGGGACATTAGAGTCAGTGTACCTCTAAGTAAAGAACTTTATTTTTCAGTTTTGTTATTTTATTAATTTTGCAATTTAAAAAAACCCCAGAAAACTCTTTTACTTTCTTTTTTTAAGACAAAGTAATGGGAAATTGTTGTATTTTAGCTTAATGCTAGTTTTCTTTCTTTAACATCTCTCACCACACATAGTTACAAATTTTTTTTCTTGTGATGAGAACTTTTAAGGTCTACTCTCTTAGCAACTTCTCAAATGTACAATACAGTATTATTAACTATAGTCACCATACTGTACATTACATCCCCTGGACTTATTTATCTTATAACTGGAAGTTTGTACCTTTTGACCACCTTCACCCATTTCACCCACCCACACCGTCTCCTACCTCCAGAACTAGTCTGTTCTCTGTATCTATTAGTTTAGGGTTTTTGTTTTTTTGTTTTAGATTCCACATGTAAGTGAGATCATACAGTATTTGTCTTTCTCTGACTTATTTCACTTAGCATAATGCTCTCAAGGCCCATTCATGTTCTAGCAAATGGCAGGATTTTTTCTTTTCTGTGGCTGAATACCATTCCATTGTGTGTGTGTGTGTGTGTGTGTGTGTGTGTGTGTATCACATTTTCTTTATTTATTCATCCATAGATGGATATTTAGGTTGCTTCCATGTCTTGACTATTGTAAGTAAAGCCACAGTAAAAATGGGACTGCAGATATTATTTTGAGATAGTGATTTTGTTTCCTTTGGATAAATACCCAGGAGTGGAATTGCTGGATCATATGGTAGTTCTGTTTTTAATTTTTGAGGAATCTCCATACTGTTTTCCGTCATGGTTGCACCAATTTACATTCCCACCAGCAGTGCAAGAGGGTTCCCTTTTCTCCACACCCTCTCCAGCATTTATTATTTGTAGACTTTTTGATGATGGCCATTCTGACTGGTGTGGGATGATATCTCATTGTGGTTTTGATTTACATTTCCTTGATGATCAGTGATGCTAAGCACCTTTTCATGTACCTGCTGGCCATTTGGGCCTTCTTTGGAAATGTCTTTTTAGTTCCTCTCACGTTTTTTAACGGATTGCTTTTCTCTTTGCTATTGAGTTGTATGAGTTCTTTATATGTTTTGGATATTAATCCCTTTTCAAGTATATGATGTGCAAATATTTTCTCCCATTTGGTAGGTTGTCTTTTCATTTTGTTGATAGTTTCATTTGCTGTGCAGAAACTTTTTAGGTTGATGTAATCTCACTTCTTTATTTTTGCTTTTGGTGTCAAATCCAAAAAATCATTGCCAAGACTGATGTCAAGGTGCTTACTTATGTTTTTTCCTAGGAGTTCTGTGGTTTCAAGTCTTACTTTCAAGTCTTCAATCCATTTTGAGTTGATTTTTGTATATGGTGTGAGATTGTGATCCAGGGGCTTCCCTGGTGGTGCAGTGGTTGAGAGTCCGCCTGCCAATGCAGGGGACACCGGTTCGTGCCCCGGTCCGGGAAGATCCCACATGCCGCGCGGAGCGGCTGGGCCCATGAGCCATGGCCACTGAGCCTGTGCATCCGGAGCCTGTGCTCCGCAACAGGAGAGGCCACAACAGTGAGAGGCCCACGTACCACAAAAAAAAAAAAAAAGATTGTGATCCAGCTTTATTCTCTTGCATTTGGCTGTCCAGTTTTCCCAACACCATTTACTGAAGAGACTGTCCTTTCCCCATTGTATATTCTTGGCTCCTTTGTCATAGATTAATTGACGATATATGGGTAGGTTTATTTTGGGGCTCTCAGAGTAGAGAGAACCAAAATAAACCTACCCATATATGCTTTTATGCCAGTATTTTACAGTTTTTGATCAGTGCCATACCACAGGGCAAGTCCTTTTTTTTTTGCCTGCCTCTTTTTTCCTAGAAGTTGTGAATAGAGTGGATAGTGGCATGCCAGCATGGGGAGTGAGGAACAGGAGCCTCAGAATACTCACTTATAGGTGACTATCCCTAAAGGAGAGAAACCCATAGGTGGCACAGAGACAAACCATAATGACTGGCATGTCTGTCACAGAATTATCTGCAGTTTACTCAGGAGCCATCTCCATATTTAAAACTGCTATCCTGCTTGACAACAGCTCAGTAAAATATCTTTGAGTTTTAAAAAAAATTAGTCAAAAATTCGATATGATTCTCTTTGAATGGTTGTGGAGAACATGATAGTAATTTTAAAAGCACATTTATTTTTCAAGAATGCAGAATCCTGCTTTAAGGATTGAAGGTAAAGGGAAGACTGTGCATTCATCCAGACTCAAGAGTGGAGAACAGATCAGGAAAAACAGAAAAGTTGCAGGGAAAAATGGTGAGGCCTATTTTATTTCTTTATTTCTTTAATAAGTAACTTACAAAAATATAGAATCCTGGTACTAAAAAAGGATTTAGAGATTATATGTCTCAACTTTCTCATTCTACTGATGAGGAAGTTCAGAGAGGTTAAGGATTTTCCCCAGCACTGCACAGCTCATTAGTAGTATAACTAGGATCCTGAACTTCTGCCTCATAGGCTGCTATATTTCCTGTACTTTTACTTTTAAGAGAATAGTTTCAGAACCCTTTTCAAATTTAGATATCTGACCTATTTGTGGTGTGACTAACCTAGCATAGGCTTTGGGAAATTATAACCAGAAGAACAAATAGAGGAAATTATTATATATTTAGATGTTATTTCTTTGTTCCTATATATAAAACCCCAAAGAATGAACTAAAAAACTATCAGAAATAATAAGAACCTAGGAGTACTGGTTACAAAATAATAGATGGCAGGACAGTTGGCAGAATTGAAATATGGACTGTAGATTAAAGAATAATATTGTATCAATGTTAAATTTTCTTAATTTAATAATTTGGTTATGTAAGATAGTGTCCTTGCTTTTAGAGAATATGCTCTTAAGTATTAGTAAGTAAAGAGGCATGGTGTATGCAAGTTATTCATTATGTGTATATGTGTCTGTGTGCATGTGCATGTATATATAAAGAGGCAGATAGAATGATTTAAGTGGTGGCAAAATGTTAACAATGGGGGAATCCTTTGTTTTATTTTTACAACTTTTTTATAAATCGGAAATTATTTCCAGCTAAAAAGTTTAAAAAATTCAATAAACCAAAAGAAGACAAAAGTAAATACCTTTCATATACATAAGTATTACCCAGTTACAAAATATAAGAGAAGATCCCATTTATAATAGTTACAAAAGAGAGAAAATACCTGCTTATATACCTAATAAGAAATTGCCATACCTGTAAGAAGAAAGTGTAAAAATTATGCTGAGGGACATAAAAAAGACTTGAATAAATGGAAAGAAGAGCCTTATCCTTGACCATAAAGATTCAGCATTGTAAGAAACTTACTTCTCCCTAAATTATTCTGTAAATGCATGAGAGCTCAATCAAAAACAGATTTTTGTGTATTTGTTAATTGTTCTGTTTTGTTTTGCTTTATAAGGCTGGAGGTTAGCTATGAGAATGATACAAAATTTCAGCTGGAAAACTAAATATAAAAGACTAACAAAGAAAATTCTGAAAAATAAAACAAAGGGAGAGTAGAGAGGCAGGAACCTGCTCTACATAATGTGAAAGCAATTAGAAAACAATAGAAGTTAAAATAAGTTGGTATTGGCACAGGAATAGACAGATAAATCAGTGAAACAGAATAAAGGGTTTAGATGTAGAAGCCAGATACAATGGGAATATGGGGGTAGGTCTGTGATAAATATGGCATCTCAAATTGATGGCAGAAAGAAGGAGTAAATAATAAATAGTGAAAAACACAAACAGTTGGATCCCTATAACATTCCTTATACCAAATTTAATTCCAGTCTGGCCAGAGTTAAAGGAAAAGAAAATTTCTAGGAGAAAAGACAAGTGAATCTTTTTATAATCTTGGAAAAACCCTTTGTAAAGAACAATTCAAGACCAGAATCCAGGAGGGAAAAGAATGATAAAACTGACTATATACATTTTAAAAAATTGTATGGAAAGATATCCTAAAAAAAAAACAATCATCAAACACAGAAGAAATATTAATAACACATGACAAGGGGTTAATTATACTAGTATGCAGAGAGCTCTTACAAAACAGTAAGGATAAAGAAAAATAGGAGTTCACAGAAAAAAACATGTAAATACCTGAAAAGATTAACATCTCACTCATACTTAAAGAAATGCAAATTAACAAGTACAGTTTTCACCTAAGAGAATGCCAATAAACATTTGAGGATTCCCAGTGGCAAGAATGTGGAAAAAGTAAACAATCTCATATGTTTTTGGTAAAAGTTTTTTCAGTCTTTTTATAGGGCAGTTTATTTACATTCATCAGAATTTTAAATCACAATTCTTTTGAATCTGCAATTCTGTTTAAAGGGATTTATTCTATGGCTGTATTTGCTTAAATATGTAAATATATTTTATAAAGATGTTCATTACAGCATTGTTTATTATAATAAAATGACTAGAAACGATCTAAATTAAGTGACTAGTTAACAAATTATAATGTAACCAATGAAATAATATTCAGTCACTTAGGAAGTCAGAAGAATATGTATGTGTTGATAAGGAAAAAAAAGCCATGTTTTTTTTTTTTCATGTCATAAGGATGATATTAAATTTCTTGTTGGAAACAGTGCAAGCAAGAAGACAGTGTAGCAGCTGCTTTAAAGTACTAAAATAAATTCTATAGAATTCTATAACTAGAACCTAGAATTCTATACCTAGCAAAATATCTTTCAAAAATGAAGGTGAGGGGAGAGGAACCAAGATGGCGGAGTAGAAGGACGTGCTCTCACTCCCTCTTGTGAGAACACCAGAATCACAACTAGCTGCTGGACCATCATTGACAGGAAGACACTGGAACTCACCAAAAAAAATACCCCACATCCAAAGACAAAGGAGAAGCCACAATGAGACGGTAGGAGGGGTGCAATCAGAGTAAAATCAAATCCCATGACTGCTGGGTGGGTGACTCACAGACTGGAGAACACTTATACCACAGAAGTCCACCCACTGGAGTGAAGGTTCTGAGCCCCACGTCAGGCTTCCCAACCCGGGGGTCCGGCAACGGGAGGAGGAATTCCTAGAGAATCAGACTTTGAAGGCTAGTGGGATTTGATTGCAGGACTTCGACAGGACTGGGGAAAACAGAGACTCCACTCTTGGAGGACATACACAAAGTAGTGTGCTCATCGGGACCCAGGGAAAGGAGCAGTGACCGCAGGGGAGACTGAACCAGACCTGCCTGCTGGTGTTGGGGGGTCTCCTGCAGAGGCGGGGGGTGGCTGTGTCTCACCGTGAGGACAAGAACAGTGTCAGCAGAAGTTCTGGGTAGTACTCCTTGGTGTGAGCCCTCCCAGAGTCTGTCATTAGCCCCACCAAAGAGCCCAGGTAGGCTCCAGTGTTGGGTTGCCTCAGGCCAAACAACCAACAGGGAGGGAACCCAGCCCCACCCATCACCAGTCAAGTGGATTAAAGTTTTACTGAGCACTGCCCACCAGAGCAACAGTCGGCTCTACCCACCACCAGTCCCTCCCATAAGGAAATTTGCACAAGCCTCTTAGATAGCCTCATCCACCAGAGGGCAGACAGCAGAAGCAAGAAGAACTACAATCCTGCAGCCTGTGGAACAAAAACAACATTCACAGAAAGATAGACAAAATGAAAAGGCAGAGGGCTATGTACCAGATGAAGGAACAAGATAAAACCCCAGAAAAACAACTCAATGAAGTGGAGATAGGCAACCTTCCAGAAAAAGAATTCAGAATAATGATAGTGAAGATGATCCAGGACCTCGGAAAAAGAATGGAGGCAAAGATCGAGAAGATGCAAGAAATGTTTAACAAAGACCTAGAAGAATTAAAGAACAAACAAACAGAGATGAACAATACAATAACTGAAATGAAAACTACACTGGAAGGAATCAATAGCAGAATAACTGAGGCAGAAGAACGGATAAGTGACCTGGAAGACAGAATGGTGGAATTCACTGCTGCGGAACAGAATAAAGAAAAAGGAATGAAAAAAAATGAAGACAGCCTGAGAGACTTCTGGGACAACATTAAATGCAACAACATTTGCATTATAGGGGTCCCAGAAGGAGAAGAGAGAGAGAAAGGCCCCAAGAAAATATTTGAAGAGATTATATTCAAAAACTTCCCTAACATGGGAAAGGAAATAGCCACCCAAGTCCAGGAAACGCAGCAAGTCCCATACAGGATAAACCCCAAGGAGAAACACACCGAGACACATAGTAATCAAATTGGCAAAAATTAAAGACAAAGAAAAATTATTGAAAGCAGCAAGGGAAAAATGACAACATACAAGGGAACTCCAATAAGGTTAACAGCTGATTTCTCAGCAGAAACTCTACAAGCCAGGAGGGAGTGGCATGATATATTTAAAGTGATGAAAGGGAAGAACCTACAACCAAGATTACTCTACCTGGCAAGGATCTCATTCAGGTTCAATGGAGAAATCAAAAGCTTTACAGACAAGCAAAAGCTAAGAGAATTCAGCACCGCCAAACCAGCTCTACAACAAATGCTAAAGGAACTTCTCTAAGTGGGAAACACAAGAGAAGAAAAGGACCTACAAAAACAAACCCAAAACAATTAAGAAAATGGTCAGAAGAACATACATATCGATAATTAACTTGAACGTGAATGGATTAAATGCTCCAACCAAAAGACACAGGCCTGCTGAATGGATACAAAAACAAGACCCATCTATATGCTGTCTACAAGAGACCCACTTCAGACCTAGGGACACATACAGACTGAAAGTGAGGGGTTGGAAAAAGATATTCCATGCAAATGGAAATCAAAAGAAAGCTGGAGTAGCAATACTCATATCAGATAAAATAGACTTTAAAATAAAGAATGTTACAAGAGACAAGGAAGGCCACTACATAATGATCAAGGGATCAATCCAAGAAGAAGATATAACAATTATAAATACATATGCACCCAACATAGGAGCACCTCAATACATAAGGCAAATGCTAACAGCTATGAAAGAGGAAATCGACAGTAACACAATAATGGTGGGGGACTTTAACACCTCACTTACACCAATGGACAGATCATCCAAAATGAAAATAAATAAGGAAACAGAAGCTTTAACTGACACAATAGACCAGATAGATTTAAGTGATATTTATAGGACATTCCATCCAAAAACAGCAGATCACACTTTCTTCTCAACTGCACACGGAACATTCTCCAGGATAGATCACATCTTGGGTCACAAATCAAGCCTCAGTAAATTTAAGAAAATTGAAATCATATCAAGCATCATTTCTGACCACAACGCTATGAGATTAGAAATGAATTACAGGGAAAAAAATGTAAAAACCACAAACACATGGAGGCTAAACAATACGTTACTAAATAACCAAGAGATGGCTGAGGAAATTAAAAAATACCTAGAGACAAATGACAATGAAAACACGACGATCCAAAACCTATGGGATGCAGCAAAAGCAGTTCTAAGAGGGAAGTTTATAGCTATACAAGCCTACCTCAAGAAACAAGAAAAATCTCAAATAAACAATCTATCCTTACACCTAAAGGACCTAGAGAAAGAAGAGCAAGCAAAACTCAAAGTTAGCAGAAGGAAAGAAATCATAAAGATCAGAGCAGAAATAAATGAAATAGAAACAAAACAATAGCAAAGATCAATAAAACTAAAAGCTCGTTCTTTGAGAAGATAAACAAAATTGATAAACCATTAGCCAGACTCATCAAGAAAAAGAGGGAGAGGACTCAAATCAGTAAAATTAGAAATGAAAACGGAGAAGTTACAACAGACACCGCAGAAATACAAAGCATCCTAAGAGACTACTACAAGCAACTCTATGCCAATAAAATGGGCAACCTGGAAGAAATGGACAAATTCTTAGAAAGGCATAACCTTCCAAGACTGAACCAGGAAGATATAGAAAATATGAACAGACTAATCACAAGTAATGAAGTTGAAACTGTAATAAAAATCTTCCAACACACAAAAGTCCAGGACCAGATGGCTTCACAGGTGAATTCTGTCAAACATTTAGGGAAGAGCTAACACCCATCCTTCTCAAACTCTTTCCAAAAATTGCAGAGGAGGAACACTGCCAAACTCATTCTATGAGGCCACCATCACCCTGATACCAAAACCAAGCAAAGATTCTATAAAAAAAGAAAATTACAGAGCAATATCACTGATGAATATAGATGCAAAAATCCTCAACAAAATACTACACATTGAAAGGATTAACAACAACACATTAAAAGGATCATACACCATGATCAAGTGGGATTTATCCCAGGGATGCAAGGATTCTTCAATATATGCAAATCAGTCAATGTGATACACCATATTAACAAATTGAAGAATAAAAACCATATGATCATCTCAATAGATGCAGAAAAAGCTTTTGACAAAATTCAACACCTATTTAGGACAAAAACTCTCCAGAAAGTGGGCACAGAGGGAACCTACCTCAACATAATAAAGGCCATATATGACAAACCCACAGCAAACATCATTATCAATGGTGAAAAACTGAAAGCATTTCCTCTGAGATCAGGAAGAAGACAAGGATGTCCACTCTCGCCACTATTATTCAGCATAGTTTTGGAAGTCCTAGCCACGGCAATCAGAGAAGAAAAAGAAATAAAAGGAATACAAACTGGAAAAGAAAAAGTAAAACTGTCACTGTTTGCAGATGACAAGATACATAGAGAATCCTAAAGATGCCACCAGAAAACTACTAGAGCTAATCAATGAATTTGGTAAAGTTGCAGGACACAAAATTAATACACAGAAATCTCTTGCATTCCTATACACTAATGATGAAAAATCTGAAAGAGAAATTAAGGAAACACTCCCATTTACCATTGCAACAAAAAAATAAAATACCTAGGAATAAACCTACCTAGGGAGACAAAAGACCTCTATGCAGAAAACTGTAAGACACTGATGAAAGAAATTAAAGATGATACCAACAGATGGAGAGATATACCATGTTCTTGGATTGGAAGAATCAATATTGTGAAAATGACTATACTACCCAAAGCAATCTAGAGATTCAGTACAATCCCTATCAAATTACCAATGGCATTTTTTACAGAACTAGAACAAAAAATTTCCATTACATTACATTTGAAAATCAATCACTGTAATTTGTTATATTAATAAGTTAAAAAAGAAAAACCATATGATCATTTTAGTAGATGATGCAAAGAAAGATTTTGACAACACCTAACATCCATTATTGATAAAAACTCTCAGCAGACTCAGAATAGAGGGCAACTTGGTTAATCTGACAAAGGGCATCTACAAAAAAAATACACAGCTGTCATACTTAATGGTGTAAGAGTGAATGCTTTCCCCCTAAGATCAGAAATAAGACAGGGATGTCTGTTCCCACCACTTCCGTTGATCATTGTACCGGAGGTCCTAGCCAGTACAGTCAGGAAGAAAAACAAATAAAAGGCATCCATGTTGGAAAAGAAGAAGTAAAACAGTCTTTAGTCACAAGTGACATAATCCTCTATATAGAAAATCTGATGGAATCTACAGTAAAAGCAACTGTAAGTGAGTTTAGCAGAGTTGCAAGATACAAGATCAATATACAGATATTAATTATATTTCTGTATTCTAGCAACAAGCAATTAGAAAGTGAAATATGAAAACCAAACAATTAGGAAGTGAAATTTATGCCACAGTTACAAAAAATGTGAAATAAAGATAAAATTTAGCAAAAGATGTAAAAGACAGGTACACTGAAACCTACAAAATATTAAACAGAGAAAACACAGGAAATTTGATGGAGAGAAATGGAGAGAGATTGAGTCAGAAGACAATATCATTAAGATGTTATTTCTACTCAGGTATATTTATGGATTCTACACAATCTCAATCAAAATTCCTGTAGGATTTTCTTGTAGAAATGCCAAAGCTGGTTCTAAAATTCATATGGAATGCAAAGAATCTAGAATAGTAAGACAGCTCTGATAAAGAACAAAGTTAAAGGGCTAACACTACCTGATTTCAAGAATTATTATATGGCATAATCAAAACAGCATGATATTCGCATCAAGATAGGGAAATAGGTCCATGGAAGGAGAAGGGAGTTCAGAAATAAACCCTGAGTTTTGACAAAGGCACAAGGCCTTTGTAGTGGAAAACAATTGTATATCCATATGCAGCAGAATGTTATTCAGTGTCATTCTGTGTATTTTAAGAGTGTTGATTTTTGTTTTGGCCAACAAGTTACCTGAAGATCAGTTTGATCCTTTCAACACTTTTTTAAAAACCTTGTTAGGGAGGTCTAGTGTAGGCCTTACTCTAGGACTAGTTTAGCTCTGCTACTAAGACATGACCCATTAAAGGTCTCTCTGAATGTTCCAGTAGTTCAGCAAGGTCTCTCCTCAGCCTGGCAGGAATGTGAATGTCTCCCAGCCTGTGTGATCTCTGATGGTTGTTAATTTATAGTTCCTGGGTAATTGTTCTTACCCAGCCTCATGAAGATTCACCCCACGCATGAGCAGTTCAGTATTCAGGTGACTCAAGGAGCCCTTTGTATAGATTTCTGGTGCCTTTTCTCTATGCTCTCATCTCTGGTGCCCTGCCCTGTAAATTATGTTCACCCCAGCCTCCCCAGACTCTGACCTCTGTCTCCTTAGCTCAGCAGAATCACCTTGCTATGCTTGTGCTATACTCTGAAAAGCCTCCAGACAAGAAGCTGGAGTGAGTGACCTTAGGGCTCACTTCACTGTTTGTCTTCACTCAGGGAAGTCAAATAGGTCTGAACTACCTGTTTTCCAATGTCTGAATAAAGGGTCTTTTTCCCCCATATATTTTGTTTAATATTCTAGTTGTTTACAATGGGAGGGCAAGTCACAGCAGTTATTTAGTCATGATTAGAAGTGAATGTCTTTCACAACTTAGTTTTCATTGAAAATTTTTGTATTCTTAATTTGTTATTTTTAATAAATTGCATATTTATAATAGCGGGTACAACTGGAAAAGACAGATCTGGGAGTAAAGACTATTGATTTTTGCATATAGTTTATCTGGTGGGAGCAGAATGCTTTGTAGTCTGGGGTGGGGGAAGGCAGGCTCAGGTGTTCAGCAGTTGGTTTGTTTTACAGTGGAACTGAATGGAGAGAATCAAATAAAAACAAAGCAGCTAAATTGTGGTCCATTAAGAAACCTGTTGCAGTACTCAGTTACCTTTCGGAGGTTTCAGGATGGGGCAGGTTATTTAGATGAACCTGGAAAAGCTATCACCAAAGTTCCTCTGAGGGAATTCCCTGGTGCTCTAGTGGTTAGGACTCTGCGCTCTCACTGCCGAGGGCCCGGGTTCAATCCCACAAGCTGGGCAGTGCGCCAAAGGAAAGAAAAGCTGTTCTGAAATTCAGGAAAACCAAATGAGTATTATCTGTAAAAACTGACAGGATTTGGATTATCTAGATGAGGAGTTTAGGAGGCACAGGGGAGAAATGATACTTAGTATATATAACCTGGAAAACTATTTTAATTGTGTATTTCCCAGGTTAGGAAATCAAAACTATTATACTGCTCAAGACCAAGCTTTATTTAAGTTCATGACAATTATTTTTAGTAAAGAAAGAAAATTTAGCATTCTCTTTTCTGGTCTTGCTGGGGTTAATTTTTGTATCTTCCTTATATACTTCTGAGATTTTCTCCTCATGGTTTTATAAGACATTTTGGTATTTAATATTTTGTTAGGTTTAATAACATCCAATTCTGGATTTAAATAATACCTTTCACCAGAACTTTTAAGAAAATAATCCATTAGTCTTCTCATACATGCACCTTTCCTAGAGTTTCAATCAATATAAACTGCTTACATGATTTATAATTTACTCAAATATTTCAAACTAATGACATTTGTCTTTTTCATCTTTTTGCAGGTAGATACCATTATAGTTGGGTTAATGGAAGAAATACTCCTCCATAATGTAATATGCTCTATTCCAGAATGTTGACTGGATTCATTCTACTACTTATATTCCTCTTGATTTTCAAATAAGGATTATTAATTTTTTTGTTTTCTTTTGTTCATGCCCTCATTTCAGAAAAAATGAAGATGAATAAAGTATCTCGTTGTAACATTAACCGTAGAAACATCTTTGGAGAGAACTTACTGTATAAAGCTGCTCTGAACAACGACGCTAATCTTGTTCATCATTATATGAAGAAAGGTGGAGATGTTAATCAGCCAAGTTATGCTGGTAGGCTGTGGTTACCACTTACAGTTATCTTAAGAGTGGTTTGTAGTTTCAGCTGAGTCACTACTATGTAAGTATGGCAAAGTAGGCCTGAGGCAAGTCTCAAACAGAAAGCTTCCAGGTAATTTTTCTACTTAGGCAGTGCTTCACCATCATCTCCCAGGGAAGTGGTAAGATAGGGGGGGAGAGGCAGGAGAAGAACATTACATTTCACCTTCAAAGATTATGCCTGCCTTCAAAGGTTATGCCTTCAAAGGCCCACTGCACCAGGTGGGCCATGTGCAGTAGCATTACACAGAAGGATGGGGTTCCTGGGGCTGGCTTGCTGGCTTTGTGTGGGCATTTTTACTATGAGACTCAGCTTTTAATGGAAGATAAGTGAGGTTCAAAGCTGAAAGAAGCTTATGGTACATTGAGCTTCAGGGAAAATTGATGATAAAATGGTAGATGTACAGCAAGGACAATTGCCAGGGAAATGGAGAGAACAGACTATGAGGTAGAGAGGGTGGGGCAGGAAGCTCAGAAAGAACAGTCTTTCTGCAAGGCTAGGTCTCTGTACAGTCTTCCTGTGGGGAGAACCTGATACGTTCTCCTGGAGAGGAATGATTCCTTAAAGGCACGTAAGTACTTAAAACACTGAGCAGCACTGTGTCCATACTTTTACTATTGTTTCTAGACTTTCTCGGGGTATGAAACAATGCACAAAGTCTTATGGTACACAGAGATCAGCAGCACGATCCATGGACAAGCAGGTGATTACAAGTGCACCCCCAGTACTTACTTTAGCAGCACCTGGATTTATACTATAATCAGGGTTTTAAAGACTATTATTCTAAGTCTCACACCCAGTTCATCCATTATGGTCTTACAGCTCTCAACCTTGGATCCTTACTTGCTAGCCAGAGCACTTGCTCCTTTGATTTTGAGAAATATATGGTTCTTTCTCTTAGTCTCTATGTGCTCCTTAAGTTTAGGAGTAGTTCTGCATGCCAATAACTGGACTTTATGGATTTCCCAAGCATCAGTCTTAACATGTTTCTTTTCATTAACCTTTTTTTCTGTGCCATCACTAACATCCCCAGTTGCTATTCCCTGCTTGTCTTTGGCCAGGCAGTGACCTTCTCCTCACTTCCCTAGGTACTTCTGTGACCTTCATGAATTCTTTATCCTTCCATATTTTCCAGACTTTTTGAACTCTCTTGTTTTCTATTTTTTCTTCTCAATTTGCATCTTAATCTGACCTTTACTACTTCTGGCTACCACATCCCACAGAATTGCAGAGGGCAGTGTTTGCAAAGGGTTGTCCATAAGCCATTTTCGTAAGAGTCACTTAAAATATTTGTTCAAAATGCAACCTTTACTTCACCCTCCCAAAGCACACACACACACACAAAATCACAATCAAAATCTGTAGGTTAAAATCTGGAAATCAAGTTCCCTAGATGATTTTTATTCTCATTAATGTTCAAGAACTACTGACAAGAGGTGTATGGCCTCCATATAATTCAATGTAGTGAGCTTTTACCGTATTCCTCCTCTGTGCCAGATACTATGAAAACAAAAAGATAAACAGTATCTACTAGGAAGGTTTAAATAAATTTATTTTGTGAGATAATCCAATAAAGGCTTAAGTGCCTTTTGAGGAATTAACAAAACGTTATAGTAACAGACCAATGGTCTTTTTATAGATAACATTTGCATTTTATAAGTCCTCATTTACATTTTGTGATATCTTTGATTTAAAAAACCAATTTCAATAATTCTTTATCTATCAAAACCAAGGGTGACAACCATGAAGTAGCCTGAAGATAAATTCTGAATACCTAAAATAGATCTAATAAAGCTTCTTTGCTAAAACTCTCTCAGATCAATGACTTGAGCATTATTTTACACAGAATCCTATCTGATTCCTAAGCCTATGACACATTAGAACTGAAAAGAAAGGTTGGCTTAGGTCAGGATATTGATAATAGCAAGAAGTTTAAGCCAACAGCAAGGCAAGAGACATAAAAAATGAGAGGCAAAATTGTTGAGGACTGTAATGAAGAGAGTGCACTTTATATTTCTGTGGGTGTTAACAATTGCTGCATTAGATCATATAACTAATATTATTATGATCTTGAATCTTTTTAAACAAATGCGTTAAATTATATTGTCTTCATAGGAAATTTCACTCTTATAAACCTTTGAAGAAATTTCCTCCAAGATACTTAGATTTTTAAAAAGAAAAAACTGTGTTGTTTAAGGATCTCCCAACCTGCAGTTTTGGGAGATAATAAAAGATCTGTTATAAAATGTACTCCATCTTTATTTACAAGGAGTGGTTTTACAACACAGAAGGAGTAAGCCTTAGGAGAAGGGAAATTCTTTGTTACATTTGATTTCTTTCTGGAATATGTAGCCCTTTATGTGGTCTAGAGTAGCCCTCTGCAGAATAAAGGTCCCTCTGGCTTTGTTGCTGCTGGGAATTTCTTTCAACCCTGGAACTGATACTGTTCATCACTGGGTCCTCCTTGCTTACTTAGGTCACACTTAAAGTAGCATTCATTTTCAGCTTCCCTCCCCAGGACCCCATCATTTACTATTAATTGCTCACATGTACTTTGTTTTCTTTGGGAATTTTCTGAAGTAAATTTAGTGTATGAGACTGGCTTTTTCTTGGAAGCCAGACAGTTGCTTTACATTTACCTTATCTTTTAGTCATTCTGAGCTCAGGGAAAACAAACATCTTTTGTTATAGTTATTTTCTCATTCCTGTAGCAGCCATTTCTGTCCCCTTTAGGAAACTAATTTTTATTGTAGTTTAAGCAAAACCTAAATAAGGAAAGGAAGTTTCCTAGAAGGAAAATAATCATCTGCATTCCAAAGTTAATAACTTTTGGATTTCTGATACTTCATTTTTCATCCCACCAAACCTAGACTGTGGCAAATAATCAAGTTAACCAGTGTACATTATCAGTAAGCAAATTTCCACTGGTTTACAGGTCCCAGAACCTAAATAGCAATTAGTTCACGCTTTTTATTGGAGACAGTACTTTGGGGAAAGAGAGTTTTTATATTATTTTTTTAAAAATAGATCTTAAATAGTTATCTTCCAAAAGTTCACATTTATTTGAAAATTTTTATGAAATTATGAAAAATTTCAAACATACAGAAAAGTTGAAAGAATTGAACAGTGAACATCCAATACTTAATTTCTAGATTCTCCATATTTGTTTTTGTTACATACTTATTGTAAAGGGAAACACTCATGTGTTTCTCCTCTATTCACACCCAGATACGTGGGTTTTCCACACATTGAACAATTCTTCCACACCAGCTGGGTATCCTGCAATTCAATTCAATTCTGACACTAGACATTGTTAGTGTAGACTCCACAGATTAAGACATCAGTCCCATGAGGCTGACCCCCACTTCAGATGCCAATCACAAGTAGGAGATCACCAGGTTACCCACAGGTTTCATTCACCTTGGCTACAAACTGGGGGTTACCATGACCCATTTCTTGGATTTGATCATTTCCTAGAACAGCTCATGGACTCAAGGAAACACTTAACTTATATTTACCAGTTTATTATATAATAAAGCATATGATTAAGGATACAGATGAAAAGCCAGATAAAAAGGGTACATAAGGTGAGGTCTGGAAGGGTCCGAAACACAGGAAATTCTGTCTCCATGGAATTGGGGCGTGCTGTCCTCTCAGCATTCAGATGTGTTCACCAACCTGGATAAGCTCTCCAAACCCCATACTTTGGGGATTTTTATGGAGACTTCATCACATAGGCATGATCGATTATTAAATCCATTTCTAGCCCCTCTCTCCTTTCTGAAGAACAGAGGCAGACCTGAAAGTTCCAGCTTCTAATTATGACTTGGTCTTTTTGGTGACCAGCCTCATCTATGAGCCCACCAAAACTTGCCTCATTGGAACAAAATACACTTATATCTCCCAGGAAATTCCAAGGGATTTTAGGAGCTCTGAGACAGATTCTCCTATCATTCAGGAAATTACAAAGGTCTTGGAAATTCTGTATCAGGAACTAGGGTCAAAGACTATAAGGACAAAAGATCATCCTGCCACCCCTGTTTACAAGGGTTTTAGGAGCTCTGTGTTAGGAACCAGGGGGCAGAGGCCAGTATACATATTTTTTATTTTTTAAATTATTCTTTCAACTCCAACATGGCTTTCTCAAACATTTATTTCTTTATTATTTTTAAAAATTGAAGTTTAGTTGATTTACAATATTATGTTAGTTTCAGGTATACAACATAGTGATGCAATATTTTTATATGTTATACTCCATTTAAAGTTAATACAAAATAATGGCTATATTTCCCAGTCCTTACAATATTTCCATATTGCTTATGTATTTTGTACATAGTAGATTGTGTCTCAGTAGATTGTGTCTCTTAATTCCCTACCCCTTTCTTGCCCCTCCCCACTTCCCTCTATCCACTGGTAGCCATTACTTTTTACTCTATATGTGTAAGTCTGTTTCTGTTTTGTTATGTACATTTCTTTTTAATTTTTAGATTTCACACATGTCATAACATATAGTATTTGTCTTTCTCTGTTGTATTTCACTAAGCATAGTACTCTCTAGGTCCATCCACATTGTTGCAAATGACAGATTCCATTCTTTTTTATGGCTGAATAATATTCCATTGTGTGTGTGTGTGTGTGTGTGTGTGTGTGTGTGTGTGTGTGTACCACATCTTCTTTTTCTGTTCTTCATTGTTGGGCACTTAAGTTGCTTCCAAATCTTGACTATTTGTAAATAATGCTGCTGTGAACGTTGAGGTGCATGTATCTTCAAATTAGTGTTTTCATTTTCTTCAGATACATACCCAGCAGTAGAATTGCTGGATCATAAGGTAGTTCTGTTTTTTGGTTTTTGAGGAACTTCCATACAGTTTTCCATAGTGGCTGTACCAATTTACATTTCCACCAACAGTGTACAAGGGTTCTCTTTTCTCTGCTTCCTCACCAGCCTTTGTTATTTGCAGACTTTTTGATGATAGCCATTTTGACAGTTGTGAGGTGATATCTCATTGTGGTTTTGATTTTCATTTCTCTGATAATTTTTCATTTTGAGCATCTTTTCATGTGCCTGTTAGCCAGCTGTATGTCTTCTTTGGAAAAATGTCTGTTCAGGTCTTCTGCCCATTTTTTGATTGGCCTGTTTGTTTTTTGATATTGAGTTGTATGAGCTGTTTATGTATTTTGGATATTAACCTCTTATTGGTCATATCATTTGCAAATGTTTTCTCCCATCCAGTACATTGTCTTTTTGTTTTGTTGATGGTTTCCTTTGCTGTGCAAAAGCTTTTCAGTTTAACTAGGTCCCATTCATTTATTTTTGCTTTTGTTTCCTTCATCTTAAGAGACAGATCCAAAAAAATATTGCTATGATTTATGTCAAAGTGTGTTCTGCCTATGTTTTCTTCTGGGAGTTTTCCCATCTTACATTTACATCTTCAATCCTTTTTGAGTTTATTTTTGTATATGGTGTAAGAAAATGTTCTAATTTCATTCTGACAACCTCTGCCTGTCTAATTGGGGGTAATTAGTCGATTTTCATTTAATATATTTGGATTTACTGCCATTTTACTTGTGTTTCTTGTGTCTTCATCTATTTGGTTTTGTCTTTGCATTATTTTGTAGTGATTACTCTAGGGATTACAATATACATTTTTAATATTTTATAGTCTTCTTAGAGTTAATATTGTAATACTTCATATAAAATGTAAGAACATCAAATACATCTCCCTTTTCCTTTTTTTTTTTAATAAATTTATTTATTTATTTTTGGCTATGTTGGGTCTTCATTGCTGTGCGTGGTCTTTCTCTAGTTGCAGTGAGTGGGGGCTACTCTTCGTTGCTGTGTGCAGGCTTCTCATTGCAGTGGCTTCTCTTGTTGTGGAGCGTGGGCTCTAGGCACACGGGCTTCAGTACTTGTGGCACACAGGCTCAGTAGTTGTGGCTCGTGGGCTCTAGAGCACAGGCACAGTAGTTGCGGCACATGCGCTTAGTTGCTCCGTGACATGTGGGATCTTCCTGGCTCAGGGCTTGAACCCATGTCGCCTGCATTGGCAGGCGGATTCTTAACCACTGTGCCACCAGGGAAGCCCCTCCCTTATCCTTTATGTTATGTCTGTCGCATATATTACATGTATATACAGGATAAACTCCAAAACATAAAGTTATAATTTTTGCTTTAAGTAGCCTTGTGTATTTTAAGGAAATCTATAGAAAATAAATTCTATTAACTATATATTTACCAGTTTTGGTGCTCTTCATTTCTTCCTCAAGGCTTTCTAATTAATACTATTGGAGAAATTCCTTCTATAGACGTTCTTAACTGGAGTGTCCCCTCAAAGGGGACATTTGGTAGTTTCTGGAAACATTTTTAGTTTTTACAACTGGAATGGGCAGCAGGGTACTACTGGCATCTGATGGATTAAGACCAGGGATACTGCTAAACATCCTACAGTGCCCAGAACATTTAGCCCAAAATGTCAGTGCCAAGGTTGAGAAACTGGATTATGGAGAAGGTTCTGAAAATGTTAGTGCCAAGATTGTGAAACTTGGTTTATGGAAGGAAAGAATGAAGCACACTTTAACTTGCAACTTTTTATGTTTTCTTATATCAATCGTATGATTTTTTGGAGTTTAGATATCTTTGACTTACACCATTAAATCTGGCTAGCAAAGGAAGAAGATATTTATTTGGATAACTGGTTTTCTTGGAGCAGTTTGTGGTATGTTTGTTGAATTTACTGTAACTAACTTTTTGCAAATAGGGAGAAAAGAAATATACAGTTGACCCATGAACAACGTGGGAGTTAAGGGTGCTAACCCTCTGTGTGGTCAAAAATCTGAGAATAAGTTACAGTTACAGCCCTCCGTATCCATGGTTACTCCTTCAGCTAACCTCCGATTGTGTAGTGCTGCAGTATTTACTGTTGGAAAAAAATCTGTGTATAAGGTAAACCTGCATAGTTCAAACCCATGTTGTTCATGAGTCGACTGTATACTTTTGAACTGACTTCTGCGTAGTCTTGCTGGCTGGGTGGGTTATTTTAATGGAAGTACCTTGAGTTACAAATAAGGCTTTTCCCCCTCTTCTCTGCAGAAAAGTAGCCTGCAACCAGCATTCTCTATGAGCTAATAATGACCCCCTTACAGCCTTTTTATTTGAGGGGGGCAAAAATAGTTTCAAATATTTTACTTATTTTCATATTTTTCCATATTAACACCAACAGAATTAGGGGTAGGAATTTTATTTGTCCATCAGATTTATTGAATCCACAAATAATACAGGTTGCTTTCATGGTGAGATTATCTTGTCTCGTATAACCAAAATATTTTTAAAGCAACAACTTAGAATTAGAGTTCTTATTTTAAGGGCAAGCACAAACATTATTAAGATGCCAAATATAAACAAACACCATTTCTTTTTTGTGTAACAGGTTGGACAGCACTTCATGAAGCTAGTGTAGGAGGATTTTATCAGACAGCAAGTGAACTATTAAAGGGTGGAGCAGATGTAAATATCAGAGGAATGTACCAGATCACTCCCCTACATGATGCTGTGATGAATGGACATTATAAGGTACTGTGATTCTTTTGTTGGCAGAGCAAACACTACATTCTGCAAGTATTAAAAACCTCTGGGACCAAGCAATAGAAAAACAGATAGGGATCCAGTTTCAGTTCATTCTGCTAATCAATACTCAGAATTCATAATAAAATTTTACTGTGTGATGGATCATTTGTGCCTAATGTGGTAGATCCCATTTTACATGTTACTTTTAATAACTTCAGAATGCGTATTTTGGTTATACACAGTATTTTTAAAATTTCTTTAGACTCTTTTTGTATGGTTCTTTATAGGCTTTAGGAGAACATTTCCTTCTTAGAGTGTTACACAGTGATGTCCAGCCCTGATAGCAGGCTTACAGCTTTTTGTAGTCTAGTGTTACTTTCAGAGTCAGACTAAGACATGAGAACCTCCCAGGTTTTAATGATCAGCCAGTACACACCAGCACAGAGGTACCAGTGGTTATAGTATCAAAATACTATAATTCTATACAAGTTGGTTAATAGTAGCTTCAATAATGGTAATATTAATTAAGATTATGAATTCCAGCACACTTGCTTTATCATATATGTTCTGAGCTTCCTAGACATTTTTCTGGTCCAGGAACTGCATTGGTCTGAGGCACTTGTGAAAATAGCTTATTATTTATTTCAAGTATTGGAAGTTGCCTCTGGGTTTAAAACCTCTAGGGTAGGAGAGGGGGCTAATCAACAAGGCTCAGGAAGATCTGTTCAGTGTTCCTCCAGAAGAAATGCCTACCACAGGTAAAACTGGGGAAGGCTGCCAGGAACCATGGGCGTAGACAAATAGGACATATCCCTTCCTAGTTTGGAGGGTTTAGGTGGTTTTGCTTTTTTTTGGATAATGTATCACCTGACGGTAGGTGGTCATTCCTGCACATTTTGTAGAGGGCTTGGGGGAGAAAATTCTGCCTTGGACCTAATTTAATGGCCAGAAGAATGCTAGAACAAGTGATGGTGTGAGCCCTCTCTCTGTCTTTTATCTGCTCTTCAAAACTGGCCTCTAGCAGAGAAACCTCATGCCAAAGCATTTCTTCTCTCTTTCCATGGTCCATCCGCTCTCCAACTTGCCAGGGCTGACCTATCCTGGTCAAGAATCTTTTCTCCCTTTGGGTAATATGAGCCGTGGGTGATTTATACCTTTTTTTCTTTTCTTTCTCAGTTCTTCCTTTGTCCCTCCTGATAACTTGGCTCCAATTAACTTCTGCCTCACAGGCTATAACTAGCAGTCTTCTTTCTGGCCTTTGCAGATATGTAGCCTTCTCTTGTACCCTTAGTGAAGTAAAAGGGACCAAAGACACAGGCCTCTAACTCCTGAAGTATCCTGTGGTATATAAATATTTGAGATGTTGAATTGGAGGTTCATTGACAATGTTGCTGGGATTCACAGATATTGAAAAGATACCCCCCACACATGGTGATTATGCATTCCATTTGTGTCTGGAGTGAGCTTTCTTATAAAGTTTGATTGTATATTCTATTACACTTTAAAAAGTCATACCACATCAACAGGCCGGAGCATGGATGGTGTTTTGTTGTTGTTGGGAGTATTTTTTTAAAATCCCAGACATCATACCATTTTATCCATAAATACTTGTACCTGCATCTCTAACAGATAAGGACATTTTTTTCCACACCCACATTTTTTATCATCTTACCTTATAAAAATTGAAATTTTAAATACCACTTAATAATATCTAGTCCATATTTAAATTTCCCCAAATTATCTAAAAATGTTTTTTATTACAAGTTTTTGTTTGAATCATGATCTATCAATGTCTGTACTTTTCATGTGTTTGTTATGTCTCTTAAGTGTGTGTGGTTTTTTTAAAGGTTTATTATTTATTTATTTAATTTATTTTTGGCTGCGTCGGGTCTTAGTTGTGGCATACTGGATCTTCATTGAGGCATGCGGGATTTTTCGTTGTGGCGCGTGGGCTCTTTGTTATAGTGCTCGGGCTTCTCTCTAGTTGTGGCATGCGAGTTTTCTCTTCTCTAATTGTAGTGCCCAGGCTCCAGAGTGTGTGGGCTCTGTAGTTTGCAGCACGTGGGCTCTAGTTGAGGTGCAGGAGCTTAGTAGTTGTGGCATGCAGGCTTAGTTGACCTGCGGCATGCGGGATCTTAGTTCCCTGACTAGGGATTGAACCTGCGTCCCCTGCATTGGGAGGTGGATTCTTTACCACTGGACCACCAGAGAAGTCCCTCTTAAGTATGTTTTAATCTATAACAGTTCTTCCTATATTTTCTTTTGTGTGTGTCTTCTAGAACCTGGGTCATTTGTCTTATAGAATTTCCTAAATTCTGGATTTGACTGACTTTATCTATGTTTCTTCCCATATTTTCTCTAAATGGTGTTTTAATGTAAAAACTATCAGAGACCACAATCTGGGTGCTATGTGTGCTCATTGCTATTGGATGTCATTGTTTTTAGGCATTTTCAGTGAAATGTATACTTTTAGAAAGAAAAACAAATCATGAGTTCTTACTGATATTTCCATTTCAGACTTAATATTATAGATTCATAATAACTTTGATTTTATACTTGTATCTCTTTTTCTAATATCCTCCAAACTGAAAAGGAACTTTGAGACTGGAAAACAAAGCAGGCAATTCCATAAAGTGCAATTGTGAAGTTTATTGTGAGTAGCTTACATACTGGCAGGATTGGGCAGACACAATCCAGAGGCATTCACAGCTGTGCTCCTCACCACTGAAAGGAGCACAGGGAGATTTAAAGCGGCCAAAGCTAACAACAGAATCTGACTACCAAATGAGAAGCATGTCCACACTAACTGGAACTGGAGATTTTTCCTCCCCCTGGGGGGTCTCATGACCATTAAGCATCTGTGTCAACAGAAGACACTCTTCCAGTTTTCTGTCAGCAAGGGTAAAAGTTGACAGGGAATTTATCTGGCTTGGGCACATTCCTTTGTTGAGTAGGCTAAAGCTTAATCATGCAGAAAGGGGAGGGGTAGGACTTCAGACCTAAGATAGAGCTGACAAAATGGAGTCAGTGTGGTTCAGCCACACAGAAGTCAGCTGATTCTAGAGGGAGGAAAGCACTAGAGTCAATAATACGATTAAAGGTGAAAAGCCACGGGCAAGCCTTAAGTAGCAGTGTATTTCCTCATGGGGCCTACTGTTCGATGAACTAAATAAGTGGGGATTGTGAGGCCAGCCACTTACTGAAATTGCTCTGCTTGTTCCAGTTAAGAACATGTGGTAATCTTAAAATATGTCCACAAATTCTTTAACAGTCCTCCCTTCGAAAGGTGGATCCTGATTCCTCTCCTCAGGAGGGTAGGCTGGAGTTTCAGTGAGTTGCTTCTAACAAACACAGTGTGGCAGGAGTGACACAGTACATGACTTCTAAGACTAGGTTGAAAACTGTTGCGGCTTCTTCCTTGTTCTCTCACTCACTTGTTCAGCAACGCTGGGAGAAGCCAGATGTCATTTCGTGCAGCCACTCAAGCAGCTCCATGGAGAGGTTCACGTGGCAGTGGACAAAGGCCTCCTGCCCACAGCCATGTGAGTGAGCCATCTTAGAAAGATCCTCCAATCCCAGGCAAACTTTTGTTTATTTTTTAATTTTTAAATTTTTAAAAATAAATTTATTTTATTTATTTATATTTGGCCGCATTGGGTCTTCATTGTTGCATGTGGGCTTTCTCTACTTGCGGCGAGCAGGGGCTACTCTTCGTTGCGGTGCACGGGCTTCTCATTGCAGTGGCTTCTCTTGTTGCGGAGCATGGGCTCTAGGCACATAGGCTCAGTAGTTGTGGCACGTGGGCTCATTAGTTGTGGTTCGCGGGCTCTAGAGTGCAGGCTCAGTAGTTGTGCCTCACGGGCTTAGTTGCTCCGCGGCATGTGGGATCTTCCCGGACCAGGGCTCGAACCGTGTCCCCTGCCTTGGCAGGTGGATTCTTAACTACTGCACCACCAGGGAAGTCCCCAGGCAAGCTTTTAGGTGATTGTATCTCCAGCCAACATTTTGACTGTAATCTCATGAGAGACCCTGAGGCAGAACCACCCACCTGTGGCCACTCCCAAATTCCTGACCCACAGAAACTATGAGATTATAAATATTTATTATTGTTTTAAGCTACTAAGTTTTGGGGTAACTTGTTAGGTAGCAACAGATAACTAATACAGAACCTAAACGCAGATTTAAAATAGGGGTAAAAAACGTAGTGGAAATAACTGATTTACTGCCATTTGGTAAGAAGAGAGTTTTTTAAAGAGGATATGTTAGTTAGGCTTCAGAATTCCTGATACCAAGCTATAGAGAGAATTGGTAAATGTGCATAGTTGGTGAAGCAGAGTATCCAGAGTCTAAAACAGAGACTGCCAAAGTAATGTATTCACTCCCTTGGGATCACCAACCCAGATTTCCAGAAAAGTGACGCTCTAGCCCTTGCCTTTTCCCTTCCTCCCATCTTCTTTCTCATGCTTGTTGATCCTGAGTTACTTTCATACTTCATGGCTTATTATTTGACATAAAACCTCAGAGGTAAGCAACACAGTTCCTTTGGCAACCCACTTATGAAACTACTTTTCCTGAAAAAAAAGTGGTACACTCTATTTGTATTACTAAACAAAATGTGAAGCTCCAGGAATATGAATTATAAATTTAATTGTATCTACTGTTACTTTCAATCCCCCTATCTAGCATTAAACTCCCACAGTAAAGCCATTTGAAAAGCAGAATCAAGTTGCTGAGTCTTAATAATTTTTAAAAGATTTGGCTCATATTCTCCTTGTGTGTGGTGGGGCATTTTTCTCTCCTAGAATGCTTTCTTATAAAAGGAAAAATGTATATATCTTTAATCTTCAGATGCATAAAATTTTCAGAAATTCAGATCCTTTCTCTCATTCCAGACATTAACAGAGAAATCTAGGCTTCATTTAGTATGTTATTTAAAGCCTGTTACCCACATCCTCCTTGGTCAACATTCATTCTTTTATTAAACAACATTTATTAAATATATACTCTATGCCAGATAC
Source organism: Tursiops truncatus (assembly GCF_011762595.2). Lineage (NCBI taxonomy): Eukaryota > Metazoa > Chordata > Mammalia > Artiodactyla > Delphinidae > Tursiops > Tursiops truncatus. The sequence goes on along the minus strand of NC_047036.1, from coordinate 58,881,606 downwards.
TGAAATAGACACTGGGAATATAAAGATGATTAAGACATATATCTGTTGCAAAAACTTGGAAGCAACTTAAACGTGCATCAGTAGGGTACTGGTTAAGTAAATTATAGTACATTCATATAGTACATTCAAAAGTAAACTATTACTCAGCTGCTAAAAAGAAAGTTCAATCCATACTGATTTGGAACAATCTTCAAAGTCTGTTGCAGGGTGGGGTGGGCAGGAATGTATATAGTATATGACCACTTGTGTAAGAAAAAGTGTATGTACACAGTTATGATTCGTACATATATACCTGTTGGACTAGACTAACTCTGGAAAAGTTCAGAAGAAACTGTAACCAGAGCTGACTTAGAAAAAATAATTAGATGACTAGAGGACAAGGGTTGAGGAGGGAAACTTATTTTTCATTGTCTACTTCTCTGAGCCTTCTGTATTTTGAACCGTATTTATTAATTTCCTATTCAAAAATAATAAATTAATTTTAAAAGAAAACAGAGTCCTACCCTCAAAAAACTTGGAGTACAGGAGGGAGAAATATATAAGAAATAAGTATAATATACAGCATATTGGACATAAAATATGTACATAAAAGTAGGAAGAGGTCATTTTTCTCTAGGGGATCAGTGGGTGAGGAGGTCAGGGAGAGCTTCATAGAGGAGGTTACTCGAGGAGCAGTAACAGATTAAAGATTTACCTGTTTCTCTCTGATACCGAGGGGGAGCAGCAGCAACACAGGTCTATACAGAAGACATAGCTATTTCCTGGAACCTGTTAAAATTACATTTACTACTACAGAATGTAATCCTAATTCCTGGTATATCTGCTAGCTCCATTTCATCAGCAACTGAACCACAAACATTTCTGCCCCTCGCTCCATTCCTCCTTCCCTCCCTCTTCCTTACTTCCTCTCTCCTTTTTTTTTTTTTTGTAAGAGAAGGCATATTTATATTAATAAATTATGATTCAGTAGCAGTTACATCAATTTTTGGTTTGGGGCAGTAATGTTACAGGAAACCCAAACTGTATTGTTGAAAGAAATATTTAATGTTGCTTAGAGTTGTATGCTGGCACACATTTATAATAATACACCTTTTGTCTGGGCTCCCTCACAAAATCTTCCTCTAGGTGGCACAGTTACTTCTTTTGAATGGAGCAGATCCTTTATTTAGAAATGACAGTGGAAAGTGTGCTTTGGATGAAGCTAAAGACTCATGTATGAAGCGTCTCCTTGAGAGATATGTTCCTAAACATCAAAAGCATCTTATATCAGGTAAAATTGAACTGCCCTGTTATATCTGTTCATCATGTCAGTAGAGAGTTATAGAAATCAAACTTGGAATTATAGAAATTAAATTGGTTTTCCTCATAAATTTTGAGAAAATCCATCCTGTGGTGTCCTTGCTCCATTCCTTTAGTTGAGCACACTGACTTGTTTGCAAATGCACCAAATGGAAGAACTCTAAAAGAACAAAGAAAGATAGTATTAAATGTACTTTCCCCCAGGATATGTATTGGAAACAGTTAAGAAAACTTTTGTAAAGTTCTGGGTCTTTTCCCCATAATCCGTTGTCTGAATAACATGGGTGATGTAACTTACATTTGGCTTTATCATTTTCCATGAATATGGCCAGGATTGTTTACTTTCATTCCTTAAGAATATTTTCTTATGGCTGTACTTTTGCCTTGTCATTCATCATTGCACTAAGTTGAACTACAAAAGAACTTGACCTGCAGTTTCAAGAAGATTATATAAGAACTGTTTATTTTTTTTATTGACGTATAATTGATTTATAATATTGTACTAGTTTCAGGTATATAATGTAGTGATTCAGTATTTTTATAGATCATACTCCATTTAAAGTTATTACAAAATGGTGGTTATATTCCCTGTGCTGTACAATATATCCTTGTTGCTTATTTATTTTATACCTAGTAGTTTGTATCTCTTAATTCCAAAACGCTATTTTGCCCCTCCCCCTTCCCTCTCCCCACTGGCAACCATTACTTTGTTCTCTATATCAGTGAGTCTGTTTCTGTTTATACATTGGTTTGTTATATACATTGGTTTGTTTTATTTTTTTAGATTCTATATATGTGATAACAGCGTATTTGTCTTTCTCTGACTTATCTCACCAAGAATAATACCCTCTAGGTATCCATGTTGTTGCAAATGGCAGCATTTCATTCTTTTTTATGGTTGAGTAATATTCCATTGTATATATATATAATACTGTATCTTCTTTATCCATTCACTTGCTATGGACAGTTAGGTTGCTTCCATGTCTTGGCTATTGTAAATAGTAGTGCTGCTATGAACATTAGGGTGTGTGTATCTTTTTGAATTAGTGTTTTCATTTTCTTTGGATATATACCCAGCAGTGGAATTGCTGGATCATATGGTAGTTCTACTTTTAGTTTTTTGAGAAACCTCCATACTGTTTTCCATAGTGGCTTTAACAGTTTTCATTCCCACCAACTGTATACAAGGGCTCCTTTTTCTACAAATCCTTAACAATCTTTGTTATCTGTAGACTTTTTTTTTTTTTTTTTTGCGGTATGCGGGCCTCCCATCGTTGTGGCCTCTCCCGTTGTGGAGCACAGGCTCCGGACGCACAGGCTCAGCGGCCATGGCTAACGGGCACAGCCGCTCCGCGGCATGTGGAATCTTCCTGGACCGGGGCACGAACCCGCGTCTCCTGCATCGGCAGGCGGACTCTCAACCACTGTGCCACCAGCGAAGCCCTTTCTTTGTTATCTTGTTTGGAAAAATATCTTTCAGGTCTTCTGTCCATTTTTTTGATTGGATTTTTTTTTTATATTGGGTTGTATGAGCTGTTTATAAATTTTGGATATTAACCCCTTATTGGTCGTATCTTATACAAATATTTTCTCCCATTCAGTACGTCATCTTTTTGTTTTGTCAATGGTTTCCTATTCTGTGTAAAAGCTTTTCAGTTTTATGAGGTCCCATTTGTTTATTTTTTGTTTCCCTTGCCTTAGGAAACAAATCTCAAACAATATTAGTATGATTTATGTCAGAGTGTTCTGCCTGTGTTCTCTTTTAGGAGTTTTATGGTTTCTGGTCTTACATTTATGTCTTTAATCCATTTGAGTTTATTTTTGTATGTGGTGTGAGAAAATGTTCTAATTTCATTCTTTTACATTTGGCTGTCCAGTTTTACCACTTATTGAAGGCACCCTTTGTTGAAGAAACTTTCTTTTCTCCATTGTATGTTTTTGCCTCCTTTGTCATAGACTAATTGAAGATAGGTGTGTTGGTTTATTTCTGGACTCTCTATTCTGTTCCATTGATCTATGTGTCTGTTTTTGTGCCATTACTGTGCTATTTTGACTACTGTAGTATTGTATAGTCTGAAATAGGGAGCACGATACCTCCAGCTCTGTTCAGCTTTCTCTAAATTGCTTTGGCAGTTCAGGGTCTTTTGTGGTTCCATATAAATTTTGGGATTATTTGTTCTAGTTCTGTGAAAAATGTTGTGGCTATTTTGATAGGGATTGCTTTGGGTAGTATGGAAATTTTAACAGTACTCTTCCAGTCCAAGAACACAGTATATCTTCCCATGGCTTTGTATCATCTTCAGTTTCTTTCATCAGTGTTTTATAGTTTTCAGAGTATAGGTCTTTCACCTCTTTGGTTAAGTTTATTCCTAGGTATTTTATTCTTTTTGATGAGATTGTAAATGTAAATGGGATTTTTTTCTTGCTTTCTCTTTCTGATAGTTCACTATTAGTATATAGAAAAGCAACAGATTTCTGTATATTACTTATGTATCCTGCAACTTTATTAAGCAGACATATTAGAAAATGATGATAATACAATTAATTATGGAAGAATTTTTTGCCTTACAAAACCTTGCACACAGTTGCATATCTGAGTATAACTGTGGGGAATATAAAAATACTGAGTTCAGTGCCCATCTTTAACATAATTTTGTTGGGTCTGTTTTGCTTTTCCTAGAGAAATGTTTTCAGCTTTCTCAATAAATATGGAAATTATAAATTATGGAATATTATATGTGTCAATTTTAATAGAAAGTGTTTGCATAATTTCACTTTTTCCACTTGGTTTTCTCGTGGCAAAGGAGTTTTGGTTTTAGAAGTCTAGAGTCTGACTACTGGAGGCTCTTTTCTTTGATTTTTCTCCTTTTGCTTACAGCGCAGACAAATAGCACTGACCCTTCAGACTTAGAGGATGAACACCACCACAAGGTATATCTCTGTTCAACAATAAACATTTTTATAGAGCACACCTGCTGGTTATTTTATAGATCATCAGGGGGAAAGAAAGACTACTGAAGCATTCACCAGGAACAGTGACTTCACCTTTGCTTTTAAGACACTTTGGAATAATTGCATAAGAATCAGAAGGTTCTGGCCTGTTAGTTTGGGAAGCAGTTGAGTAAATAAAGCATATGTGGGCACACTAATGTATTGGTAGCCATTTCCATTTCCTTTCTCCTCTTTACGGAGCCATGAGGGTTATCAACAATGTCAAATTTCCTCTGGCCTGAGCACAGTATAAGAGTCAAAGGTGTCGATCCATCCCTTCAAACTTCACGTGGTGGGCAGTTACTTTTCATCTGGTGCTTGTGTTGTGTTGTGTGAGAGGAAGCACTGTCCCTGTTTTAATCTTGGCAGCCCACAGTAATCTTTCCATGCAGGCCAACTTGGTTGTATATCTGTCTTTTTGTTTTTAAATCCCTTCTTCCACTGCCCTACCTGTGGTCTCTCACAGATACCAGAGGAAGAAACTCTCTTAATTCTAGGTCTATCTATATAACAAATGGGAGAGGAGAGTGTTTCTACAGTATTCTTGTAAAGATTCCTTGTAAAGGAATTACCTGATTGTTTTAAAAGCCTATAAAAATTAGGTAGATTAAAATTTTTCATTATGTTTAGTAAGATAGATAGTGCTAAAATACTGGCAAAAAGAAATTAAAATGTACAGGAGAAAATAAAGATTAGTACACATACTGAGTCTATTACTTTTGCCTTTCTTCTGTTAGTCTACTTTTCTGAAATACAAACCAGGTTGTATATATCCCAGCAGGTCCTGTGGTGAGATCAAATTATAACATTGAATGGAATATTAGTTTGCTTTATCTCCAATCCAGAATGAATTAAGTGTAGAACTATAGTTGAAAATTAAAGCTAACTATGTATTTTGTTTCTACAGAAACCAAAATTCAGTTCTAAAAATCACAGTGGGTTTGTTTGTGATGAAAATTCCAAGAGACAGAAGCCAGAACATGTAAAAGTCAATAAAGGAAGCAAAGAGGGTTTATTTATAAATAAAGAAGATGTATATGAACATTACCAAAAAGATTCCCAAAACACGAAATTTGGTAAATCCAAGTATAAACAATCAACTCTTAACCAAATATACTCGACAGAACTCAGAAAGGACAATCTCCATGGTGTTGAGGATCCCAGCACAAATGTGTCTGAAGATAAAGGAAGAAGAAATACACGACATAAAAGAACTCAAGTCGATGATGCAATCCAAGAAAGTGATCCAAGAAAGACAATAGCTGTCTCTTCTTCCAGAAAAATAAACAGATTGGTTACTTGTCAACAACATACTCTCCAAACCCTTGATGACCTTCCAGAAAAGTCATGTAAACCTTTTAGCCCATCTCTGTCAGGCCTGAAAAATGGTTTAAGTAACGATGTTGAGACTTGTTCATTTCCCAAAGAGACACATACCCAAAGCCTGGATTTATCAGATAGACAAGAAATAAAATTTTTGGAATTAGAATCCACTGACCAAGCTGAAGCCGTTTCTTTCTCAGGACTTTCTTTACATAAAAAAACCGAGTTACCACTTGTTGCTACAGATCAGCAGCCTCATACTCACCAAGAACAGCAGCACATTAGCCCTTATAAATCTCATGAAAACAGTAACTCAGGTCAAAAAGATGAGAGCCCTAATAAGTGGGAAAACTCTTCCCAATCCTTTATAAAGGAAAATTTTAATAATGATGATGATGGTGATTCCTGTGCTCCTGAGGAGACTGTAACATTTAAAAAGGTGATAAGTTCTTCAGGTTGCAAAAACCACGATAATTATAAAGAGAATAAAACAAATAGAGAAGAAATGGATTTTCAACAATTTTTACCTTCTCAAGACCATTTTTCACAGGAAAATGAGTTAATAAAAGCAGGCAGCCTAACCATATTTCCACAACAGGAAGCTGTTAATTTTTCTAATTCAGATAATATAATAGTTTCTGAACATGTTTCAGATTATGAACAATGTACATGTGGAACTTCTTTTGATCACTCACATGGCAGTCCTGAACATACTTCCCTTGCTTGTACAAGAACACTCTCAACACATGAAGTTTCAAAGTTGACTAGTCATGTGGAACTATTCGAGAGGCCTCAGGATTGTAGCCCCAGAATACCAACTCCTTTAATGAATCAAACGGATACACATATTGTGGAAAAGGTGAATAAGGAAGGAGACACTAAAAGGAATTACACTGACAAAGGCCAAAAACCAAGTTCTTCAAATAGGCCTTTATCCAGAGTTGTTCATTCTCAAGTAATGGAAACAACTAAAGTTGAAAAAAGGAGACAAGAGATCAAAACTATACATAGTATAGGCTTTCAGTCCATTGACAATATCAGTAAAGAATTGACCCTCTCACAGCTTAGTCAAAGAGAAGAGAAGGAAATTTCTCACAAACCAGGTATTAGTAGTATTGCTCAATTTGTACACGTTTCCTGTAGATTTACTTACTTCACAGAAATTTCTAACTGAATTTCACTCAACCTATGCCCAAACTGATAAGAATGAGGACATGTGGACCATAATTTGGAGATACTTTTAATTAGTTAAGTAATGGTATTTACTTTGAAAGAATGTGCTAAATTGATATTGACAGGAGATAATAAACAGTATTTCTATGAGTTCTTATGTTTCTATGAGTTTTTTTAATATAGCACCTTCTTAGTATCAAGAAAGCGAACAACATTTTCATAGCAGGAAATTGTTAGCTCCATTGATTTCAGTGATTCACAGTTGAAATTGCATCCAGAAAACTAATTTATGTTTGTTGTATGAAAACATTTTTAAAGGCTTCCACTCCTTTAAAATAAGCAGTCCAGCTAGGAACAGAAACTTGGAACAATTAACATGACTAGACTCTTTTTTAGTCATGTAACCGGTAAGGAGAACTACAACACTGATATTGCAAAATGTTTGTTTTTCAGGTGAGGAATTAACTAATAATGTCAATGGAGATGAAAACACTATAAGAAATTGTGAGGAGAAGAAAGAAAAAACAGATTCAGAAATTCACATGCCTACTAACATCCAGGAACACAAAAAAGTTCAGAATTTCAGAAAAAGGCAAAATTTCTTGAAAGCTACCTGCAGCCAAGGTTTGTATTCCTATTTTTATATAGGAAAAGGTTTGCATGATCAAGCCTAGCAATCCACTCTGCTTCAAAGAATTACACATTTTCATATTTACCGTTTTTTTTAGTCATTCACTAATTTATAAGGTTATTTCAGCTATATTTGTCAGATGGTTTTACTGTAATCCACCACTTGAGAATCTCTTAGTCTTCCAATGTATTGTCATATTTTTGCCTATGACTTCTAATTTGTTACGTTAGAGGAGATAAGATAAACAGTAGAGACAGCAAGAACGTTGAGCGGGGGCAGCACATCTGAATTGTGTCAGATCCCTTAGATACTTCCACTGAGCCCTTTTAACACATGGGAAATTAAAGAAGCATAGCCACTAGTTTCTTTGTGTCAGATGCATGAACTGTATGTGTTTGGCAGCATGGATAGCTGACTATTCTTTGATAGTTCTTGGAGCTAGTTCTGTGTGAACAATAGACTGGACTACTTCAGGTTAAATGTTAAGCACCGAAAAGTTGATTTAGTAAGAAAAAGTTGATATAGTAAGAGGTAGGAATATAGGCATACTCTTTGAACCTTCCTGCATTGTCCGCCTGTCATGTAAACTAAAGCTCTTCTTATACATACCTCCTGTAGCGGGTTGAATAGTGGCCCCCCAAAACATATGTCCATGTCCTGTTCCCTGGAATCTGTGATACTATCTCATTTAAAGAGTGAACATTACCTTGTTTAGAAAAAGAATCTTTGCAGATGTAGTTAAGGATCTTGAGATGAGGAGGATGTCCTGGATTTTCCAAATGGGACCCAAATCTTACAAGTATCCTTATAAAAGAAAAATGGAGAGACCTTTGAGACACACAGGAAAGGAGAAGATAATGTGAAAACCCAGGCAAAGGAACAATGTGGCCAAAAGCCAAGGAAGCTAAGGAATGCTGGTATCCATCAGAAGTTGGAGGAAGCAAGGAAGGATTCTTCCTTAGAGTTTCCAGAGAGAGTGCAGCCCTGCTGACACCTTGGTTTTGGACTTCTGGTCTCCAGAACTGTGAGATAATATATTTGTGTTGTGTTAAGCACAACACAACCACCCAGTTTGTGGTCATTTGTTACAGCTACCACAGGAAACTAATACATTTCTCTAGCAGCACTGAATCATATTTTAATGTAATTTTTTACATGTCTGTCATTCCACTATACTGTAGGCCACTTGAAGAAGAGATATTGTCTTTTATTTTCTTTATATGATGTTACAAAAAATCTTTTAGTACATCATTTTAGCATAGTTTGGGAAAAAAACTATTCACTGTTTTTAGTTCCAACTCAAGTCTAACTTGTGATGCAAGGAAAAGATTTTAAAATCTTCAGATAATGATATTGTACTACATTTTCTATGAAAGAAAACGAAATACCCAGTAGGCCATGGTTTGGTTCTTGGCATCTTTTGTGATCAGAAACACACCCACTGAGATATAAGAATAGTTATAGAAAGAGGATTTTTATAAAATCACAATTTGGTGTAAGAAAATTTTTATTCATTGATAGAGGACTACTGAGAGTGAAGTGAGTGTAGAAATGCTTGTTTTAATCAAGCATATGATAGAGTGAACAACTGCTAGAATGAATTTGAAGTAATGTGATCAGATGCTCTATCAATTCTTTACAAGTTATATTTTTAAATAGTAACAGCAATGATATTAATTGAGGTATGTTTCTGTGTAGTGCATCCTACTTAGGATGTTCTGAGGAAGTTGCTGTGTATTTTCTAAGATCCTTCATAATAATCAGCACTTGGCAGAAAAGAATACTCAGTTTTGCTTGGCAAATTTACAGAAATGAAAACAGCTGGGATCAGTAAGAGGAATGCCAGAGGAGAAAGCCTGCTTCATTTGGCTGCCAGAAGAGGAAACTTGTCTCTGGTGAAAGCTCTGATAGAATCTGGAGCAGATGTGAATCTAAAAGATAACGCAGGTTTCGATTTTTAATTGTAGTTGTCTTTATAATTTGAACTCACTGATATACACATTTCAGCTACCCTCCCCCATTTTGATCCTGGCTGATATATAGCTGCTCACTTTGAAAATCTTTTTATAATATATTATTATTTAGTTGAATAGTAACATTTATCTTGGTTCACACCAATTGCTAAAATAACCTTCTCCTTTGAAACAGTTTTTAACATACGTTTGGGAGCATTCAGAGGGAGTATACAGAATGGGAAGGGAAAGAAGCTTTATTTAGAACTTTTCCTTGGAGGCCTTAATATCATTATCTAATTTTGTAGAGAATACCAAATTTTCCCATTTCCCTGTCCCTTCTTTTCTTTCCTTGTCTATTAATACTGTTCCTTTTTTCTCCCATGTCTTGTTTTTATCTTAAACCTCCATTTTTAAATTTATCTTCTAACATTTTTCTCAAGCACAAAAGAAACTTGTATAAGGAATTCCAGAGGGAAAAAACTCAGATTGATTGATCAAATGTCATTTCAAAGAGAAATGTGACAATACAAGATATAAATGGGAAGGTCAGATGATCTTACTCTATTTTAATATCTAACTTGAAACCATTTGACATGATTAGTATTTACTCTGGTCCCATTATATCTTATGCTCTGTGAGTCTTTTGGCACTTGTATCAACAAATATTTTTGATGTGGTTAATTTGTTTAAAAAAATGAAGCATACTTTTTTATTGAGGTATACTTGATTTATTATATTAGTTTCAGGTGTACAACATAGTGATTCAAAGTTGTAATATTGTACAACTGTACCTCAAAAAAATTTTTAATTACAAATAAAACTAAAAAACAAACAAACAAAAAAACCCAAAGTTGATAGATTATATTCCACTTAGTTATTGTAAAATATTGGCTGTATTCCCTGTGCTGTACAATATATCCTTGTAGCTTATTTATTTTATACATAGTAGTTTGTACCTTTTAATCCCCTACGCCTATCTTGCCCCTCCCCCCTTCCCTCTCCCTACTGGTAACCACTACTTTATTGTTTATATCCATGAATCTGTTTCTGTTTTGCTGAATTTGCTTGTTTCTTTTATTTTTTAGATTCCACAGGTAAGTGATAACATAGAGTATCTTTCTCTGTCTGACTTATTTCACTACGCATAATACCCTTCAGGTCCATCCATGTTTTTGCACAAGGCAAAATTTCATTCTTTTTATGCCCAAGTAGAATTCATTGCGCATATATATACACAAACACACACACACACACACACACACACACACACACACACACACACCCCACATCTTTATCCTTTCATCTGTTGATGGACACTTAGGTTGCTTATATGTCTTGGCTATTGTAAATAATATTGCTGTGAACACTGGGGTGCATGTATCTTTTTGAATTAGTGTCTGTTTTCTTCAGATATATACCCAGCAGTGGAATTGTTGGATCATATGATAGTTCTGTTTTTAGTTTTTTGAAAAACCTCCATACTGTTTTCTACAGTTGCTGCACCAATTTACATGCCCAACAGTGTACAAGGGCTCCCTTTTTTACATATCCTCACCAATATTTGTTATTGGTGTTTTTTTTATGATAATCATTCTGACAGGAGTAGGATAATATCTCATTGTGGCTTTGATTTGCATTTTTTTGATGATTAGCAATGTTGAGCATCTTTTCATGTGCCTGTTGGCCATCTGTATGTCTTTGGAAAAATGTCTATTCAGGTCTTCTGCCCATTTTTTGACTGGCATGTTTCTTTTATTGGTTTTGAATTCTATGAGCTGTTTATATATTTTGGATATTAACCCCTTATTGGTCATGTCATTTGCAAATATTTCCTCCCATTCAGTAGATTTTCTTTTCATTTTGTCAGTGGTTTCCTTTGCTGTGCAAAAGCGTTTAAGTTTAACTGGGTCCCATTTGTTTATTTTTTATTTTGATTCCTTTGCCATAGGAGACAGATACAAAACAATGTTGCTATGATTTATGTCAGAGTATGCGGTCTATGTTTTCTTCTAGGAGTTTTATGGTTTCCAGTCTTACATTTAGTTCTTTAGTCCATTTTGAGTTTATGTTTGTATAGATGTGAGAAATGTTCTAATTTCATTCTTTTACATGTAGCTCTTCAGTTTTCCCAGCATCACTTATTGAAGAAACTGTCTTTTCTCCATTGTTTATTCTTGCCTCCTTTGTCATAGATTAATTGACATAAATGTGTGGATTTATTTCTGGGCTGTCTGTCCTGTTCCATTGATCTGGGTGTCTGTGTTTGTGCCAGTATAAGACTGTTTTGATTACTGTAGCTTTGTAGTATAGTCTGAAGTCAGGGAGTGTGATTCCTCCAGCTCTGGTCTTCTTTCTTGAGATTGTTTTGGCTATTCGAGGTCTTTTGTGCTACAGTACAAGTTTTAAAATTATTTGTTCTAGTTCTGTGAAAAATGCCATTGGTATTATGATAGGAACTGCATTGAATCTGTAGATTGCCTTGGGTAGTACAGTCATTTTAACAATATTAATTCTTCTAATCCATGAACACGGTATATCTTGTCTCTCCATCTGGGTGTGTCATCTTCAGTTTTTTTTTTTTTTTTCATCACTGTCTTACAATTTTCTGAGTACAGCTCTTTTACCTCCTTAGGCAGGTTTATCCCCAGGTATTTGTCTTTTTGATGCAGTTGAAAATGAGAAGGTTCCTTAATTTTGCTTTCTGATAATTTGTTGTTAGTGTATAGAAATACAACAGATTTCTGTATGTTAATCTTATATCCTGCAACTTAACTGAATTTATTGATGTGCTCTAGTAGTTTTTTGGTGGTGTCTTTAGGATTTTTCTATGTATAGTACCATGTCATCTGCAAAGAGTGACAGTTTTACTTCTTCCTTTCCAATTTGGATTCCTTTTATTTCTTTTTCTTGTCTCATTGGTGTGGCTAGGCCTTCTAATAATGTGTTGAATAAAAGTGGCAAGAGTGGGCATCCTTGTCTTGTTCCTGATATTAGAGGAAATGCTTCCAGCTTTTCACATTGAACATGATTTTAGCTGTGGGCTTATCGTATATGGTCTTTATAATGTGGAAGTATGTTCCCTCTATACCTGCTTTGTGGAGAGTTTTTTTCAAAATGGATGTTGAATTTTATCCAAAGCTTTTTCTGCATCTGTGGAGATGATCATATGATTTTTATTCTTCAATTTGTTAATGTGATGTATCACATTGAATGATTTGTGGCTATTGAGCCATTCTTGCATCCCTGGGATAAATCCCACTTAATCATGGTGTATGATGTTTTTAATGTATTGTTGGATTCTGTTTGCTAATATTTTGTTGAAGATTTTTGCATCTATGTTCATCAGTGATAATGGCCTATAATTTTCTTCTTTTGTGTGTTATCTTTCTCTGGTGTCAAGGAGATGCTGGTCTTGTAGAATGAGTTTGGAAGTGTTTCTTCCTCTGCAATTTTTGGAATAGTTTGAGCAGGATAGGTCTTAATTCTTCCCATTAGCTATCTATTTTACATTTGGTAGTGTATATATGTCCATGCCACTCTCTCACTTCATCCCAGCTTACCCTTCCCCCTCCCCATGTCCTCAAGTCCATTCTCTACATCTGCGTCTTTATTCCTGTCCTGCCCCTAGGTTCTTCAGAACAATTTTTTTTTTTTTTAGATTCCATATATATGTGTTAGCGTATGGTATTTGTTTTCCTGTTTCTGACTTACTTCACTCCTAAGGAAATCTTGTGTCGCTATAAACTTCTCTCTTAGAACTGCTGTTCCTGCATCCCATAGATTTTGGATCATTGTGTTCTCATTTTCATTTGTCTCTAGGTATTTGTTGTTTTTTCCTTTGATTTCTTCAGTGATCCGTTGGTTGTTTAGTAGTATGTTGTTTAGCTTCCATGTGTTTGTGTTTTTTGCAGTTTTGTTCTTGTAGTTGATTTCTGGTCTCATAGTGTTGTGGTCAGAAAAGATGCTCAACATGATTTCAGTTTTCTTATATTTACCAGTTCTTGTTTTGTGGCCTAGCATGTGACCTATCCTGGAGACTGTTCCTTATGCACTTGAAAAGAATGTGTATTCTGATGCTTTTGGATGGAATGTTTTATATATATCAATTAAGTTCATCTGGTATAATGTGTCATTTAAGGCCAGTTTTTCTGTATTGATTTTCTGTCTGGATGATCTGTCCATTGATGAAAGTGGGGTGTTAAAGTCCCCTACTGTGTTACTGTCAATTTCTCCCTTTATGTCTGTTAATATTTGCTTTATGTATTTAGGTAGCCCTATATTGGGTGCAAATATATTTAAAATCGTTATACCTTCTTCTTGGATTGATTCCTTAATCATTATGTAATGTCCTTCTTTGTCTCTTGTAACAGTTTTTGTTTTAAAGTCTATTTTGTCTGATGCAGATATTGTTACCCCAGTTTGCTTTTTGTTTCCATTTTCATGGAATACCTTTTTCCATCCCCTCACTTTCAGTCTGTGTGTGTCTTTAGATCTCAAGTGAGTCTCTTGTAGGTAGCATATATATGGGTCTTGTTCTTGTATCCATTCAGCCACTCTGTGTCTTTTGATTGGAGCATTTAGTCCATTTACATTTAAAGTAATTGTTGATATGTATGTACTTATTGCCATTGTATTCATGGTTTGGGAGTTGTTTTTGTAATTCTTCTTTATTCCTTTCATCTTTTGTTCTCTTGTGATTTTATGATTATCTTTAATGTTATGTTTGGTTTCCATTCTCTTTTTTGCATGTGGCTCTATTATAGATTTTTGATTTGTGGTTACCATGAGTTTTATTTATATATGGGTGTGTATATATATATGATTATTTTAACTTGCTGATCTCTTAATTTCAGATGCATTTTAACAACCCTGCATTTTTACTCTCCTCACCTCACAATTACTGTTTTCAACATCATATTTTTCATGTATTTGTTTTGTGTATTGCTTAACTGCTTATTGTGGATATAGATGATTTTACTACTTTTGTCTTTTAACCTTCCTAATAGTTTTGTACCCAGTTGACTTACTACCTTTACTGTATATTTGCCTTTACTGATGAACTTTTTCTTTTGTGATATTCATGTTTCCAGTTATGGCCTTTTCCTTTTTGCTTAGAGGAGTCCCTTTAACATTTCACATAAAGCTGGTTTGCTGGTGCTGAACTCTTAGCTCTTGCTTGTCTGTACAACTTTTGATATCAACATCAAATTTGAATAAGAGCCTGGCTGGGTAGAGTATTTTTTCTTGTACATTTTTCCCTTTCATCACTTTAAATATATGCTGCCAGTACCTTCTGACCTGCATAGTTCTGTTGCAAAGCCAGCTGAAAGCCTTATAGGAGTTCCCTTGTATGTTATTTGTTGCTTTTCCCTTCCTGCTCTTAATATTCTCTCTTTATCTTTCAATTTTTCCATTTAAATCACAGTGTATCTTAATGTGGTCCTCTTTATGTTGATCCTGTTTGGGACTGTCTGTGCTTCCTGGACCTGGATGTCTCTTTCCTTTCCCAGATTAGGGGAGTTTTCAGATTATTATGTTTTAAAGTATGCTTTCCATCCCTTTCTCTCTCTCTTCGTCTTCTGGGACTCCTATAAAGAAAATGTTTGTACACTTCATATTGTCCCAGAGAGCTCTTAAACTGTCCTCACTTCTTGATTTCCACTACTCTGTCTTCCAGCTTGCTGATTCGTTCCTATATATATCATTTAGTGTACTGTTAATTCCTTTTAGTGTATTTTTCATTTCAGTTATTGTATTCTTCATCTGTTTGGTTGTTCTTTATGTTTTCTAACTCTTTGTTAAAAACTTCTAACTTCTCTGTTCATCCAGTCTTCTCCAAAGTTCTTTTGTAATCCTTACAGTCATTACCTTGAACTCTTTCTCAGGTAGATTTCCTATCTCCACTTAGTTCTTCTGAGGTTTTATCTTGTTCCTTTGTTTTGAACATGTTCCTGTGTTGCCTCATTTTGCTTAACTAGTTATTTCTATGTATCTGGTAGACTTGTTACATATCCCACCCTTGGAGAAGTAGCCTTTTATAGGAAATGTCTTAAGCTTCCAGGAGTTCACTCCCCTCTGATCACTAGAGCTGTATGTTCTAGGGGTACCCCCTAGGTGGGCTGCATGGGTCCTTCTGTTGTGGCAGGCTGACTACTGTGTGTGGTCTCGTAGGCTTGGCTGGCCCCCAGTACAGTTGGTTGCCAGGCCCTGCTTTGTGTGGAGGCTGCTGGCCCCTGGTTGGTGGGGCTAGGTCACCAGGTGGCTGGCTGCTAAACCCCAGGGGACCCCAGGGCTAGTGCTGGCTCACTGATGGGCAGAGTCTGGGTATAGGAGATTTACCAGTGGGTGAAGCTAGTTCTTGGGACCAGTGCCAGCCCACTGGCGAGCAGAGCCAGGTCCTGGGGTCTGGCTTCAAGACCCAGGGGTCCCAGAGCTCATGTTGGACTGCTGGTGAGTGGGGCCAGTTCCTGATACAGGTGGCTGTGGGGTTCAGTGTGTCCTAAAGTTTGTGTTGGCCTACTGCTAGGCAGAGCTTGGACCCAGCTGGTCCTAGGGTTGGTGCTGGCCTGCCTGTGGGTAGGCTGACTCCTGCCACAGCAGGCTGTGGGGCTGTAGTTGTCCTGGGGCTGATTTCCACCCACTGTGGGCGAGGCTGTTCCCAAGGCTAAAGCAGCCTTGCTGGTGCACAGACCTGGGGCCTAAGGATTTCTCGGCTGGTGCCTGCCCACTGGTGGGTGGAACTGGGTGCCAGGGTCTCTGGCTACAGGGCCCTGTGCATCCTGGGTCTAGAGTTTGTGCACTGGTGGGTGGGTCTGGATCCTGGGCCCTCTGGTGGACAGGCCCGTGTCCAGGGGCAGCTCTGGGCTCAGGGATCTTTAGGTAGCCTGTTTTCAATATTATTTCTTGTCCAGTACTTAGTACATACATTTGAATCAATAAAGTTAATAATTCCATTAGTGCAAATAAACTTAATAATGAATATACTACTTGAATACTGATTTGTAAGCAGCTTGTTTTGTTTTTTCTTTTTTCCCTTTTTAGGTTGGACACCACTTCATGAGGCAGCTAGTACGGGATGTAATGATATAATTGTAGAGTTGTTAAAAGCTAGTGCTAATGTTAATTGTGAAAATGTAGATGGAATTCTGCCCTTACATGGTGCTGTTGCAAACAACCATTTAAAGGTATAGTGCACATCAGATTAGGTTCCTATTTCTTTTTCTTTAAAAAGTGAGTGAAGACAGTGAAGATATTTTAAATTGCGAACTGAAGTGATTCCTTAAAACAAATGATTTTTAAAAACTGCTTAAAAGTACAAATGAATATGATATTACATATAGATTAGAAAACCAGTGTATTTCCTAATGAATCATTTTTCCATTGTCTCTTCGTCATGTAATTCATGTAAGTGAGAATAAAATGAAAGGGCTAGAAGTAAACACAGCCTATTAATATAATACATTCCAATTTTAATTGCATTAAATGCTTTGCTGTTGTGTATAAAAGAGTCTATATAGTGATGATATATGTGACAGCCAGATGTTTTTTAAACTCGAAATTTCTCAGTGGGTTTGAAGTTTCAAAGAAATGGGTAAAAGCTCAAGTTGCTTGTTTCCTTGGGGGTTCTTGTATTTTTTTCTCCTTTTTTTTTTTTTTAATCAGATAGCTATGGTAAAAATATCACAAGAGAAAATCACCAGGGTAATTATTTCAGTAACACTCAATTTCAAATCTAGACTTTAAAATTCTCCAGATTTTTAAACTCATCTTTTTTTGTTCGACAAACCTTAGAAGATTTGTCAGTAGGCAATATAGACTTCAGGAATAATTATTGGCTTTGAAAAGTAGTTAAGGAAACTACCAGCAACAACAATAATATAAAACCAAGGTTCATACAAAAAATTCCTTGGATCTCTCACTAAAACTACTTTTCTGTCTCTAGTATTTTTAATAGCCTGGTAATTTTATTTAATTTTATGAAAATATATCTCCACTGTTTTCAGTCTAAATATAGTCATGTGAAAGAATAGTATTGAATTTATGATTTGCAGAGATAAGAGAGATAAACTAATGATGAAGAATAATACCAAATGGGTGGGCTAATGTCCAGGGAGGCTTCTTTTGATCAAAGAAGCTCTTTGACCTTTAAGATATTTAAATTAAAAAAGAATTGACAAAGTCTCAAAGTTATGTGGTCATGCAATGGAAGAAAGCAAACAGGAAGAGTCATTGAAGTGATGAACTTACTGGTTATATGTACAGGGAAAAGGTTACTTAAAGTGAAACCACTTAAATAAGGGCCAAAATTTCATAGTAGGAAAATCAGGATTTTAGACATTATCCTGAAAAATGGAATATAAACAAAATAAGGGGTTTCCCAATACCACCACCCCTATACTTGGAAATTTGTTAGAAGGTGTTACAGAGCTCAGCATATGATTGTATTCATAGCTAAGATTTATTACAGCAGTATAGTAAGGGTACACAGGGGGATCATCAGAGAAAAAGGTGGAGTCTGGAGGTATCCATGTGCAGGCTGTACTATGCACTCTTCCTTATGAGAGGTCACATACAGTTTGCTTTTCCCTCAGCAGTGAAAATGCAGCAACGTAAGTGCAATGTTTCTGTCCAGGGAAGCTCATTAGAAACTCAGTGTTCAAGATTTATATAGAGGGCTGGTCATGTAGGCACCCTCTGCCTAGCACATAGCAAGATTCCAGACTCCCGGAAGCATAAATAAACCACATTGCTTGTGTAGACAGTTTAAGCACAGAGAGCCACTCATCAATTAGGGACAGTTTTATATCAATGTAGGGCACTGTTTACCAGCCAAGTTCACAGATGCCAGCTACAGACCAACCTAGCAAGCAGCCTTTCTAGATAGCAGTTTTATGCCTGCTAAGTTAACTCCTTTCTAAATAGTATTATATTTAGTTTCTAATTGAAATACATACTGATTTCTGGAACAGCAAAAACAGAATAATATATGCTTTCTGGGCCTAGCTTTTCTGGCAAAATAGTATGACAGCACATAGGACATCCTTTATCTCACAGTTGGTTTTTTGCATCATGACCTCAGGGAAGCTCTCTTTTTCAAAAATTTTGAGAGGTGCCACAAGTTTTCCCTAGGTCCTGTATTAATCCATTCATATTCAAAATTTTTCTTTTTTTTAGGTTAACAGTTTTACCTCTAAGTTTCTCATTTATCAGTTGCTTCACAGATGCTTCAAGCATTTCTACAATATTATTATTACTATTATTATTATTATTATTTTTTGCTGTACGTGGGCCTCTCACTGTTGTGGCCTCTCCTGTTGCGGAGCACAGGCTCCGGATGCGCAGGCTCAGCGGCCATGGCTCACGGGCCTAGCTGCTCCGCGGCATGTGGGATCTTCCCAGACTGGGGCGCGAACCTGCGTCCCCTGCATCGGCAGGTGGACTCTCAACCACTGCGCCACCAGGGAAGCCCTACAATATTATTTTAATATATGACTTCAGGAAATCCTACATCTTTACATTTTGGCTTTGTAATCAATTTGTAGTGTATTTCCATTTTATTGTTGGCTATTTACAATATCAGGGACCAGTAGTAAATTGACCAAAACTCAAGAGAAATATGTTGACTTGATGGATGGAAAAAATGCCATGTTATTGAACAGGGAGGGATGTTTGATTAGATCAAATTTTGTAAGTAGCCTTCATAAGTGAGAATTTTCCTATTTTGAAGACTGTAGCTTCCCTCATAGAAATTTGGTAACTTCAAGGGTTAGAGAAAATGATAACTCAGATGTAGAGGGTCTTCTGTAAAGTAAATGCCAAGAACTGAAAATTCATCACAGGAAATAGCAGAAAGGGAGCTTGACAAAACACCGAACTGGATTTTAGAGAACTTGAGTTCTAGGCCTAGTTCTGCTGCTTGAGAAAGATAAAGATATCTTTACCCCTGAAATAAGGAATTTGATCTAGAGCTGTACTGTCCTATACTGTAGCCACTAACCACATGTGGCTATTTAAATTTAAATTACTTAAAATTAATTAAATTAAAAAATTCAATTCTTGGACTTCCCTGGTGGTCCAGTGGTTAAGACTTCACCTTCCAATGTAGGGGTTGCAGGGTTTGATCCCTGGTCGGGGAGCTAAGATCCCACATGCCTTGTGGCCAAAAATCCAAAACATAAAACAGAAGCAATATTGTAACAAACTCAATAAAGACTTTTAAAATGGTCCGCATCCAAAAAAAAATCTTAAAAAGAAAATTCAGGGACTTCTCTGGCGGTCCAGTGGGTTAAGATTCTGCCCTCCCAATGCAGGGGGCCTGGGTTTGATTCCTTGTCAGGGAACTAGATCCCGCATGCATGCCACAACTAAGAGTTTGCATGCCGCGACTAAGAGTCCTCATGCCACAACTAAAAGATCCCACACGCTGCAGTGAAGGTCCAGCCTGCGGCAACAAAGAATCCTAGTGCCGCAACTAAGACCCAGAGCAGCCAAAATAAATAAATAAAATTTTTTTTGAAAGTTTCAATTCTTCAGTTGCATTAGCCACATTTGAAGTACTCAATAGCTACATGTGGCAGTGGCTCCCATACTAGACAGTATAGATTAGGACATTTCCATCATAACAGAAAACTCTGTTGAACAGCTCTGGTCTAGAGCAAGGATTGGTAAATATTTCCTACAGAGGGCTAATCAACAGTTTAGGTTTTCCGGGCCACACAGTCTCTGTTGAAACTACTCAACTGCTGTTCTAGTGCAAAAGCAACCCTAGACAACATGTAAATGAGTGGGTTTGACTGTGTGCCAATACAACTTAATTTACAAAGTCAGGCAGCAGACTGGATTTGGCCCATGGGCCATGGTTTGCTATTGCTTGATCTAGAGAATTACTGACGTTCTTTTACCTAAGTGGTGATAAAGACAAGTTTGCTTTTGGAATAACCTTCCACATCTCTGTTGCCTTTACTTTAAGGAGAAATA
Source organism: Tursiops truncatus (assembly GCF_011762595.2). Classification (NCBI taxonomy): domain Eukaryota; kingdom Metazoa; phylum Chordata; class Mammalia; order Artiodactyla; family Delphinidae; genus Tursiops; species Tursiops truncatus. The sequence goes on along the minus strand of NC_047036.1, from coordinate 58,861,257 downwards.
TTCTATTTAAAAAGAAGGAGGTAGTATTTTTAATGATATTTTAATTCCTTTGATACTGATATATTGCCAGCATCTTTCTTCATATCTTCATTAACTTTCCCTCCATGTGACAGTTCTTCTATCATTGACTCATTTTATTTCTGACTCACTTTCTCCCCTTTTGTCCCTATTTCTTTATTTTGAGGTAGGATATTGATAGACGATCTAGAAAGATTAATAAGGGGGAGCAAGAAAGGTAAATATATGGTACTGTAGACCTACTAAATATCAATTCTATAACACCCTGTATATTTAATTCCTAATTTTCTCTCTGGCATGACTACATGCAAAGTTATTCAACATCTTATTTTCTTTTTCAACTTTCAATTAAAAAAAAATCTTAATTTCTTTTTTAAGTTATCTTCCAAGATGGTCATGTATTCTACATTGTAAAATGTGGAGAATAAAAAGATAAGGAAAAGAAGAATAAGAGATTTTTTTAAAAGATAAAATGTGGGGGGAATGGGTACCCACTTTTGTACAAGATGGGATAGCAGGGGTAAGATATTTCCTCCCACCTTAAAAACTAGAAAAGTGAGCAAAATATATGAAATAACAGTTTTGAGACATTAGACAACATGCAGCAGAGGGCAGTGATCCCTGACAGGATGGAAACATGAGACTAACCGTATGATTGCCCCACCTCATGGACTAGGAGGAGTTTTCAGGCAGAAGCCTAGGGAGGAAGAAAGCAAATAGCCTTATGATCTCAATGAGTTGAGAAGGTTGTTTGGAGTTTTAAACTCCAACAGCTGAAATTTATGGGGCAAAATACCAGACAATATATCTGCACAGAAAGAATTCTCCAGAGATTTAAAGAGGAACCCCCTCAATTCCTTGGCTGATCTACAGATGTGGGTAAGGAAACTACATGAGGTTAAGCAAAGAGCCAGCAGGCTGGAGATTACACAGGGCTAAATAGGGGAGTGTTTTCCTTAAGCCCCGCCATGTGCCAAATACTTTACCGGGGTTCACATTTAAGCCTCATAGGTGAGAGAAATGAGGTTCTGATGGTAAATAACTTGCCCAAGGACATAGATAGTAAGTAGCAGGAGTGAATTTTGTATGCTTGACTTTAAAACAAATAGGCTGATAGAACAAATAAGGAGCTATCCTTATTACTTCTACTGGCCCATTTGCTCCTAAGTTTTTCTGCTTTTCCATACCTGGACACAAGTTGAAAGAGAAAAGCTACTAGCACATATGCATATCTTTACTTTAACAAAATACTGACCATTTTTCCTAAACAAAAGATTTTTCAGTGGTTTGAGTCATTTGCCTTGTGCAGATGGAATCACTGATTGTTTTTTACTAGTTGGCTTATACTGTCAACTAATTAGTGACAGTCTTTAACTTTGATGACTTATAAACTTACTTCTAATACACAACTTTGAGTTATTCAAATTTTTTAAACACAAATTTGAGTTATTTGAGTTATTCAGGGAAGCATTATTTATATTAGAAACTTTTGCCCCCAAAATGTCACAACATTTATCTTTGACCTCAGTTTTCTCTTCTTTAAAAGGTGGGGTTGGAGTAGATTATTTCTGTTTCTTTTTAATCTTATTAACATTCTGTGAATATGTCATCTATTTAGGAAACATTTGCATAGAAAATATTAGAATAGACATTAGGTTCCCAGGCTAGCTTATAAAACCTCCTAAACAAGTAACATACCTGAAATATAGTTCAAATGAAACTTTATTCAACTATGTCTGATGGCAATTTATAATACAGTGTATAATTTAATATAATCCTGAAATGATCCCTCCTCCCTTCTCCACCCTATCTTCCAGCAGTTTAGGGGAGGACAAAGGGCTGTGTTAAAGAGATAGAGTAAATCCTTTTGCACATCAGTCTCCCAAAGTCTGCCTCTTCAGCCGTGAAGGCAGCATATCTGGTACTTTCATGTCATGGTGTTTGGTTCTTCTGTGAGGACAGATCAGGCCAAATCAGTGGAGCAGTTTACAGTTGTCATATCAAATTTAATCAAGATTTTCTTGGTCAGAGTTTGAAAACTTTTCTTGATAACTTTTAATACTTGATAGTGGTGTCTTGTAATGAAAGCAGGAATTATTGATCTTAGGTATCTGTAGAGATAACTTTGGAAAAATACCTTTTAGGCAGCTGAGATTCTACTACAACATGGAGCAAACCCTAATCAAAAGGATCAAAAGCAGAAGACTGCTTTGGATGAAGCAGATGATAAAAACATGAAAGAGCTGCTAAAATCTTATGGTGCTGTTGAGACTGACAATAGAGATGAGAGTAATGCTGTAGTCACTGGTATGTATGTCAGTGGTGCTTGCTATTTTATAAGGGTGTGTACCTCTGCTTAGAAAAAGAAAATCTTAAGATTTGTGTAAATTATTTCATAACTAGGGATAAATGTTTTGTATGTTTATTAAACTCTTGAAAAGCATCATTTATTTTTAGAAATAGCATTTCCAAACTTGGTTTAATTTATAGATTATATGATCCTGTTGTATTGGGATTATATGTTGAAACAAAACATATTCATTAAACAAACATTAATCTCTCGTAACATTGGATCTGAGATAGAGATGTCACTGAAACTATGCAGATTGGTTTACTTGTAGTGGGGCTGGAAAAGAATGACATACTAAAGTCTTTGAAACTAATATTCCATTACTTCAAAATTTGTAATGATGCCAACTTTTCAAGACAAACTTTCTAATGCTAGAATATGAATTTGTTAAGCAAATATATTATGCTTATATATGTATGTGAGTGTATGTGTAATATATTACAATGGAAAGAATATTTCAAGGGAATATATAGGTAAAATTTTGTGAACCATTTTTAGCAGTAGTTTGCACTTAAATAATATAATGAGTTATCTATAAGAAATAAGCATTTAATCCTGCCATTTGTGGCAACATGGGTGAACCTGGAGGATGTTATGCTAAGTGAAATAAGCATAGAAAGACACAGAAAGGCAAACTCTTTAAGACGTCACTTATATGTGGAACCTAAAAAAGTCAAGCTTAAAGAACCAGGTACGTAGTTGAATGGTGGTTGCCAAGGGCTTGGGGGAGGGGGTGATGGGGGGGAGATGGGAAAATGTTGGTCAAAGAATACAAACTTTCACTTATAAGATGAATTAGTTCTGGGGAGCTAATATATAAGATGATGATTATAGTTTATAATAATAAATTGTATACTTAAAATTTGCCAAGAGAGTAAATCTTAAATGTTCTCACCAACACACACACGGTAACAATGTCAGGTGATGGATGTGTTAAAAAAAAAAAAAAAAGAAGCATTTAGTGAACACTAATTGAGAAAACGTACAATTGTTGAGCACCTGCTATACAAACCAGGCACTTGCCCAAGAAGAGCTTCCAGTCTTGTGAGGAGATAACCAGAAAACAGGCAGTTAAACACAATTTTGGGAATGTTGAGGAGAGAGAATTGTTCTTCCTTTTCCTTCATGCTTGAGCCTTGACTCATAGAAGAAGAAAGCCGGGAACTTATCTGTCCTCTCTATGAGGGAGAATATTGGGAAGAGAAAACCCGTGACTCACTTTTCCCCCAGCCTACCACAGTCTTTACCAACTGTTTGTTTTCAAGGGAGGAATCATTATTACTGATATGATTGGTGAGAGGCAAGGATAATCATTGTGTCCTATTTTACTAGTGAGCTAGATCACATGTAGGTCAAAGTCAAGAGACTGATACACAAATCTTCTTTTCTTTGCCTGCTACCATATGCTAAGTCCATAGGGTCAGGGACTTTCTTAAAGCCCCAGGTATGTCTCTTTCCCTCTTCAAAGCCATATTTGGAGTTATTGGGCACTCTTGTTAAAAAGTGCTATATCTATTCCCACTTTTCTGTTGTTTCTTGTATATACCTTTCCTTCATCAGGTTCCCCAGCAGAATGAGGGGTATAGGGTACCCATATATGGAGAAAGAGAATCCAAAATGGGAGAAGGTTCAGAGAGAATTTTACGGAGACAGTGAATTATAGTCGTAGTATTTAAGAGCATGGACTTGAAGTCAGATCTGGTTTCAGTACTAGCTATGTAACTTTAGGCAACTTCTTGAATCCCTCTAAGCTTCACGTTCCTCTTCTGTAAAATAGATGTAATTAATTACCTACCTCATGGGCTCATATGAAGATTAAATAAGATGATTCATGAAAAGAATTCAATGTCCATCATGTGATAAGTATTCAGCAAATGTTAGCTGTAGTTAGTCAATTGATAATAAATAATGAGGTGCTGACCAACATTAAGACATCATAGTAATTATAGACTTACTTTATCCTTCCCATTCCTGTCACCATTACAATTGATAAAATGATGCTAAATTTTTACACATTCTTATATTTTCTAATTTTATGTTTTAAAGTAAAAATTCCTGCTATCCAGGCAAAAAGACATAAACAGTGTTTTTGTGATGACTGCAAAACTGTTGATACACGTTCTATTTCACACCAAGAAAAAACAAAAGAAAACCTCGCCATGGTGAGTGAAGTTGAAATCCTTTTGTTCTTCAGCCTACAAAATGCCATTCTTTGGGCCAGCCAGCCATTGGCTGTTGGCAGCACTCTTTCCATTTTAAGGACATACAGGTTGAAAATGTTTTTTGTCATAAGAAAATAATACAGCATAATTGAACAGAATGAACCAAGAAAATATGGTATATAGTTAACTCTCCATTATCTGCATTGAACACAGAATTATAGTTTAGCTGCTATCCTTTACACCTAGATTGCGTTTTTTGGCTACTTCTTATCTGACAGACAGTGCCACTGTCATAGCGTGTCTTCACCCACCCACTTCCAAAAAGTATCTGAGATGCATACTAGGTAGAAAAGACCCTGGAACCCAGACAGAGAAGAGAAAAGAAACCTGGTTTAACCAACGTGGATCCCACATGGTTTATAGTGACAGTGTTTGCTATATGTGAAATCCCTCATGTAAACGTATATTTTTTGGAAAAAAAAACCCATAGTAGTCATACATATATAAATATATAAAATGGATATTCTTAGTTTAATTAAAACATACAGCTTACTAGACACTAACTTCTTAAGCAAAGTAGCATCCTCAATGAAATATTTTGAATAAGACTATGTATGTTGATTAGATTTCCCTTACATATTTTTTGTTAGTGTAGAGGAGAAAATATTATTCATTGAACCTAAACTATGATTAATCAACTGTTTTATACCTTAAATATTTTGAATGGTATTCAAACTAAATTGTATTTACCTCAGCATTTAAAAAATATTTTACATTGTTCCTGGTATCTCTTGTAATGAATGAAAAGTTAATTGTCAATCTAATTGTCATTCCCTTGTAGGTAATGTCTTTTAAGCTTACAGTTTTTAAGATTCTTCTTTTATATTCTGCAGTTTCACTAGGTTATGTCTAAATGTGGATGTGTTTTTAATTAATTATTCTAAGGACTAGGCATGCTCCTTTAATCTGAAGACACATTTCTCATTTGTATATTGGAAACTCTCAGCCCTTATATCTTTGAATATTACCTCTGTCCCATTCTCAGTATCTCCTTTTTTGGAACTCATATTTAGATGGCTGTTAGACCAGTCTCCATATGTCTTTTTCATATTTTCCATCTCTTTAATTCTCTGCACTATATTCTGGGCAATAGCCTTTGATCACTGATTTTCTACCCAAAGCCTTGGGTGGGTGTCAAGTAGAATTTTTTCTAATCCTTATTTAAGCTAAAGGACACCCACTTAAGGTCACTAGCTTTATGAGGGGACTCCATTCTAACTCCTTCTTCCTGTGGCCCTGAGGCCTTATCTTCTGTTCCTTTGTAGGACCCTAATCCCTAATATCTATGTTTGTTCCAGATCCCTCATGGGCTGCTACTAACTTCATTTTATTTCTCTTTCTTTTTCCAATCTTAGCTGGGGACAGGTGGTTAAAGTTTATTGTATTTTGTCTAATGTGTTTTTCCAACTGTTTGGAGTAGACTGGAGTCCTTCTGTATCAGCTCAGTTCACCATATTGACCATTAGTATCTTTAAGGTATATTTTCATGTAAAGATTAAAACATTATGGAAAAATCACCCTATTGTTATTAACTATATGGGTATTTGCTTCAGAATAATGTATATCATTTTAGATGCTGAGCCACAGAGGAGTATAGTGGAGATATAGGAGTTTAATGAAAACCAACTTTAAAAAAAAGAAAAAGAAACTTAAATATGCAGACATTAAAATCATCAAGGGTTTGTCTTTTGTAAATGTAAAATTGTTTTTGAATGTTGAAATTTCCCAACCAAACTGAGGATGGGGGGGGGCGACTCTATGGCCAGGTGCAAAGGAAATGAGATGATTTTAGTTTGGTGCTACCTTCTAACACCTTCAGATCACAGCATGTGTAGGCAGCCTCCTTCTCTACCTCCATATAGAATGAGTACAGAAGTAATAAAAAATAATAATGATAATAGTTTGCATTCACCGAGTATTTATTATATGGTAAGCTCTCCTCTAAGTGCTTTATATTAACTCATTTAGTCCTTATAATAATTCTTCTAGGTAGTTTCTATTAATATCATTACCTTCCTCATTACAGATAAGCTAAAGTAAGAGAGGGTAAGTAACAATCCAGAATTACATTTCTATTAAGTAGCAATGGCAGAATTAAACTCCAGGCAATCTGACTCCAGAACCTGTGTTCTTAACCACTATGTTTTATTTTTAATATTCAAAATTATAAAAGAGATGTCAGAGGCAAAGATGATCCTGCCATAGTAAAAGTTGTAAATCTGGAATAAAATCTTAGTGAAGCTTTACAGTAAGTAGAGTGTAAAGTGTCTATAAGTTGCTTATTCCAAAGACAGATCCTAGGTTAGGAGTGGTTTTTCTTGTTTTTTGTTTTTGGTAAGATAAACAAATAGTAATGAAAGACTAAGAAGGGAGATCTTGGAGGGAAAGTTTTACTGGGCCCTCCATGGTAAAATGTGGAGCTGGTATGGAGTGAAAAGTTATGGCCCATGGTGGACAAGACTGAATGCATCTACAATATGAGACAAAACAGAAGGAGAAGTCAGCACCAAAAGATGTTTTCTTTATCCCAACCTGTAGGTAGAGGCTTAGTCTGGTCACAAATTTAGACCTTTAGTTTACTTTTCCACATAACTGGATGGTTTTATTATGTGCATTTTCCATATCCCTTGTGGGCACCAAAGTAAAACTTTCGAGCAACGTACTTCACAAGGCTTTGAGGACATACATCTTTTAAAAATGAATGTGTTTTGAGAATGTATTAAAGGATACATAGTACGAGTCAGTCCATCAGTTGTCATTTATTGAGCAACAACTGTATATCCAGCAGTGTGGAAACCTGTACACATATGAAAGCCATGCTCCAGCCTACAAGATCTCATTGTTTTGATGGAGGAAGTATAATATATAAGACATTACACATGTTAATGCTAATTTCTGTAGTACTAAAATTCTTAAGTAATCCTGAGAAAGAAGAAATCAGTATGGATTAGATTAGTCAGGGGTTTTGTGTGTGAGATTGGTTTAATATAATAATAATAAGCAGTATTTATAGAACTTTTACTTTGTGCTGACACTGTCCTAAACAGTTTATATGTGTTACTCAGTTCAGACAAGGAGAGGATAATTAACTTTCTGTAGTCACCCAGCTAGGAAGAGATGAAGCCGGAATTCAAACCCAAGCAGTCCAGTTCCAGAGTCCACTCCACAATTCCATCTCTGATAAGAAAGAGAAAGTTCTGGGCAGAATATGTAGAAGGCATTTGAGTCAGGAATATTAATACTGACAAGTATATAAAGAGGTGGTTTTAAATCCCCTTTGTGAGTTTTTGAGAGTGTTTAGTATTTGTAAGACTGTGTGTGAAATTTCAGTAGTGTACAAGGATAGTCATAAAGCCTTAAAGTGAACTTGTTGCATATATATTGTCTTTAAATATTATGTGCTGAGTGTTCTTTTTCTCCTATGCCTATAACAGAAGTCATTGAGAAATTGTGATTCTTTGTATGCTTGCTACTCTTACATTCTGTTTTCCTGGAGCAGATCTGCTACATAAATCAAGATACATTTATGTTTAATTTTTCCCCAAATATGTAATATATATACAATTAAGTTTAAACAAAGCCTGAGTACATTTGGAACATAAAGGGAAATGAGCATTTTTAGTGTCACTTTCTTTAGCACTTTTACTGTGCATTTGTCAGTTGCATATCAGAGAAAAACATCTACTTCTTGTAATGAAGTTTTTAATATTTTATCTGATAGCATCAGACCATCAGTGCCGTTCTACAAGATTTAGAAGAAAAACAAGAAAATTTGTTAGCGTTTGAAATAAGAACCCCTGAAGATGCAGGTAAATATATACTCATACTCAAGTCTGATTATTTCATTCATCCAAGGTATTGCTATCTCATCTTCTTTTTTGGGGGGTGGGGTACAAGTATGATTCCATTTTTATAAAGTTCAAGAACAGGCCAAATTAACTTTTAGTAGAATTCAAAATAGGAGTGCAGTGGGGTTGAAGGTGCCCTCCCTCCAAAATATGTCCACATTCTAAGCCCCAGAATCTGTGAATGTGACTTTTTTTGCAGGGGGGAGAGTCTTTACAGATATAATTAGAGATCTTGAAATGAGATTTATCTTGGATTTTCCAAGTGGGCTCTAAATCCAGTGATAGGTGTGCATATAAGAGACACACAAGAAAGAGACACAGAGAGAAGGAGAAGGCTATGTGAAGATGGAGGCAGAGACTGGAGTGATGCAACCACAAGCCAAGGAATGCCTGGAGCCACCAGAGACTAGAAGAGGCAAGGAAGTTTCCTCCCCTAGAGCCTTCAGAGGGAGTACAGTACTGTCAGTACCTTAATTTTGGACTTCACTGTTTGCAGGAGTATGATATCCCTTGAAACCAAAGTAAAATAATATAAAATGAAATCATTTTTTAAAAGTGATAATAAATTCTCAAATTAATTCTAAGTTATTGAGTAGACTAAGTATCTTCTCATGGAAGTATTTAGGGCAAGTTTCTCTTTATAAAATGGTTATGCTACTGGTGTTTCATTAGGAAGAATTTTTAAAAATATAATTACACATCTTCAAATGCACTAGAAAAACTTCATGTCAGAGGGAGCCAGTTCTGAATCATTTGTGACTTGACTATACATTCCATGTTTGTCGTGTTGCAATTTGATAATAATTACTAAGCCATAAGCCAAATTATTATTTGTCCTGAGTAGGATTTATTTGAAGACTTGTTTGTTTGCTTCTTTTATCCTGCATGAAATTTCCCATATTGTGCTCATAAGATAAAAGTACCCTTTGAGATAAAATCAGACAGCTTGGGAAGATCCTTGATTTATAACCTTTTTTCTTCGTCTTTTTTGGCATTAATTTACTAAAACATCTGAATTTTACAGTTGAAACTCACAAAATTTCAAACATTTAAGGCATTACCAGAAATAATATATTAGATGTGTGAGAAATAATGTATTAGATATTATTAATTAAACAATGGATGGTCTATATTTAATTTTTTCTCCCATATGCTACTTTATTATTTTTTTAATTTTTATTTCATATTGGAGTATAGTTGATTAACAATGTTGTGTTAGTTTCAGATATATAGCATAGTGATTCAGTTATACATATACACATATCTATTCTTTTTCAAGTTCCTTTCCTATTTAGGCTATTACAGAATATTGAGCAGAGTTCCCTGTGCTATACAGTAGGTCCTTGTTGGTTATCTGTTTTAAATATAGCAGTGTGTATATGTCAATCCCAAACTCCCAGTGTATCCCTCTCCCCCACCCTCTCCCACTGGTAACCATAAGTTTGTTCTTTAAGTCTGTGAGTCTTTTTCTGTATTGTAAATAAGTTCATTTGTATCATTTTTTTTAGATTCCACATATAAGTGATATCATATGATATTTGTCTTTCTCTATCTAACTTAACTTAGTATGATAATCTCCAGCTCCATCCACGTTGCTGCAAATGGCGGCATTATTTCATTCTTTTTAATGGCTGAGTAATATTCCATTGTATATATGTACCACATCTTCTTTATCATTCATCTGTCGGACATTTAGGTTGCTGCCATGTCTTGGCTATTGTACACAGCACTGCAGTGAATATTGGGTTGCGTGTATCCCTTTGAACCATGGTTTTCTCCGGATATATGCCCATGAGTGGGATTGCTGTATCATATGGTAGCTCTATTTTTAGTTTTTTAAGGAACCTCAGTACTGTTCTCCTTAGTGGCTGCACCAATTTACATTCCCACCAACAGTGTAGGAGGATTCTCTTTTCTCCACACCCTCTCCAGCATTTATTGTTTGTACACTTTCTGGTGATGGCCATTCTGACTGGTGTGAGGTGATGTCTCATTGTAGATGTGATTTGCATTTCTCTAATAATTAGCAATATTGACCATCTCTTTTCATGTGCCTCTTGGCCATCTGTATATATACTTTGGAGAAATGTTCTTTTTATTTAGTTATTCTGCCCATTTTTTGATTGGGTTATTTTTTGATATAGAGCCTCATGAGCTGTTTGTAAATTTTGAAGATTAATCCCTTTTCGGTCACATCATTTGCAAATATTTTCTCCCATTCTGTGAGTTTTTGTTTTGTTTATGGTTTCCTTTGCTGTGCAGAAGCTTTTGAATTTAATTAGGCCCCATTTGTTTAATCATCAAATCACAAGAGAAGAGAACAAAAGAGTAAGGGAGGAAAAAAGACCTAGAAAACCAAATCTGAAACAATGAATAAAATGGCAATAGGAACATACATGTCAAAGTTTTTATTTCCATTACTCTAGGAGATGGATCTAAAAAGATAATGCTGCGATTTATATCAAAGAGTGTTCTGCCTGTGTTTTCCTCTAAGAGTTTTATAGTATCGAGTCTTACATTTAGGTCTTTAATCCATTTTGAGTTATTTTATCTTTATGGTGTTAAAGAATGTTCTAATTTCATTTTTTTACATGTAGCTGTCCAGTTTTCCCAGAACCATTTATTGAAGAGACTGTCTTTTCTCCACTGTATAGTCTTGCCTTCTTTGTCTTAGATTAATTGACCGTAGGAGTGTGGGTTTATTTCTGGGCTTTCTGTCTTTTTCCATTGATCTATATTTCTGTTTTTGTACCAGTACCATACTGTTTTGATGAGCGTAGCTTTGTAGTATAGTCTGAAGTCAGGGAGCCTGATTCCTCCAGCTCCATTTTTCTTTCTCAAGGTCACTTTGGCTATTCGGGGTCTTTTATGTCTCCATTGTTCTAGTTCTGTGAAAAATGCCATTGGTAATTTGATAGGGATTTCATTGAATCTGTAGATTGCCTTGGGTTGTATAGTCATTTTGACAATACTGATTCTTCCAATCCAAGAACATGGTATATCTTTCCATCTCTTTGTGTCATCTTTGATTTCTTTTATCAGCGTCTTACAGTTTTCAGAGTACAGGCCTTTTGCCTCCTTAGGTAGGTTTATTCCTAGGTATTTTATTCTTTTTGATGTGATGGTAAATGGGATTGTTTCTTTAATTTCTCTTTCTGATCTTTCATTGTTAGTGTATAGAAATGTTGTGTAGTATCATGTCATCTGCAGACAGTGACAGTTTTACTTCTTCTTTTCCAGTTTGGATTCCTTTTATTTCTTTTTCTTCTTTGATTGCTGTGGCTAGGACTTCCAATACTATGTTGAATAAAAGTGATGAGAGTGGACATCCTTGTCTTGTTCCCAATCTTAGAGGAAATGCTTTCAGCTTTTCCCCATTGAGTATGATGCTATCTGTAGGTTTGTCATATATGGTCTTTATTATGTTGACGAATGTTCCCTCTCTGCCCACTTTCTGGAGAGTTTTTAGAATAAATGGGTGTTGAATTTTGTCCAGCTTTTTCTGCATCTGCTGAGATGATCATATGGTTTTTATTCTTCAATTTGTTGATGTGGTGTTGTATCACACTGATTGATTTGTGGTTATTTTAAAAATCCTTGCATCCCTGGGACAAATCTCACTTGATCATGGTGTATGATCCTTTTAATGTATTGTTGGATTCAATTGGCTAGTATTTTGTTGAGGATTTTTACATCTATGTTCATCAGTGATATTGGCCAGTAATTTTCTTTCTTTTTGTGCTGTCTTTGTCTGGTTTTGGTATCAGGGTGATAGTGTCCTCACAGAATGAGTTTGGGAGTGTTCATTCCTCTGCAATTTTTTAGAATAGTTTCAGAGGGTGGGTGTTAACTCGTCTCTAAATGTTTGATAGAATTTGCCTGTGAAGCCATCTGGTCCTGGACTTTTGTTTGTTGGGAGCTTTTAAATCACAGTTTCAATTTCAGTACTTGTGATTGGTCTGTTCGTATTTTCTGTTTCTTCCTGGTTCAGTCTTGGGAGATTGTACCTTTCTAAGAATTTGTCCATTTCTTCTAGGTTGTCCATTTTATTGGCATATAGTTTATTGTAGTAGTCTTTTGTGATCCTTTGTATCTCTGGGGTGTCCATCGTAACTTCTCCTTTTATATTTCAATTTTATTGATTTGAGCCCTTTCCCTTTTTTTCTTGATCAGTCCAGCTAAAGGTTTATCAGTTTTGTTTATCTTTTTAAAGAACTTTTTAGTTTCATTGATCTTTTCTATTGTTTTCTTCATCTCTATTTCATTTATTTCTGCTCAGATCTTTATGATTTCTTTCCTTCTACTAACTTTGAGTTTTGTTTTTTCTTCTTTCCCTAATTGCTTTAGGTGTAAGCCTAGGTTGTTTATTTGAGATTTTTCTTGTTTCCTGAGGTAAGATTGTATTGCTATAACCTTCCCTCTTAGAACTGCTTTTGCTGTGTCCCATAGGTTTTGGATCATCGTGCTTTTGTTTTCATTTGTCTCTAGGTTTTTTTTTATTTCCTCTTTGATTTCTTCAGTGATCCATTGGTTGTTTAGTAGTATATTGTTTAGCTTCCACATGTTTTGTGTTTTTTACAGTTTTTTTCTTGTAGTTGATTTCTAATCTCATAGTGTTGTGGTCAGAAAAGATGCTTGATAGGATTTCCATTTTCTTAAGTTTACCAAGGCTCACTTTGTGGCCCAGCATGTGATCAGTCCTGGAGAATGTTCCATGTGCACTTGAGAAGAATGTGTATTCTGCTGCTTTTGGATGGAATGCTCCATAAATATCAACTAAGTCCATCTGGTCTAATGTGTCATCTAAGGCCTGTGTTTTCTTACTGATTTTCTGTCTGGATGATCTGTTCATTGATGAAAGTGGAGTGTTAAAGTCCCCCACTATCATTGTGTAATTGTCAGTTGCTCCTTTTATGGCTGTTAGTATTTGCCCTGTATATTGAGGTGCTCCTATGTTGGGTACATATATATTTACAATTGTTATATCTTCTTCTTGGATTGATCCCTTGATCATTATGTAGTGTCCTTTTTTGTCTCTTGTGACAGTCTTTATTTTAAAGTCTATTTTGTCTGATATGAGTATTGCTACTCCAGCTTTCATTTGATTTCCATTTGCATGGAATACCTTTTTCCATCCCCTCACTTTCAGTCTGTATGTCCCTAGACCTGAAGTGGGTCTCTTGTAGACAGCATATATTTGGGTCTTGTTTTTGTATCCATTCAGCCAGTTTATGTCTTTTGGTTGGGCCATTTAATCCATTTTAATTTAAGATAATTATCAACATGTATGTTCCTATTGCCATTTTATTCATTGTTTCAGATTTGGTTTTCTAGGTCTTTTTTCTCCCTTACTCTTTTGTTCTCTTCTCTTGTGATTTGATGATTAACTTTAGTGTTGTGTTTGGATTTCTTTTTCTTTTGTGTTTGTGTACCTATTGTAGATTTTTGGTTTGTGGTTACCATGAGGTTCTAATATAGCAGTCTATATACATATACAAGATTGTTTTAAATGCTGTTTTTTTTTATTTCAAATGCATTTCCAGTATCCTGAATTTGTACTCTCCTCACGATTGCTGGTTTTGATATCATATTTGTGTGTGGATGATTTCCTACCTTTACTATATGTTTGCCTTTACTGGTGAGCTTTTCCATTCATCATTTTCTCATTTCTAGTTGTGTCCTTTTCTTTTCCACCTAGAGAAGTTCCTTAAGCATTTGTTGCAAAGCTGGTATGATGGTGCTGAATTCTCTTAGCTTTTGCTTGTCTGTAAAGCTTTTGATTTCTCCATCAAATCTGAATGAGAGCCTTGCTGGATAGAGTATTCTTGGTTGTAGGTTCTCTCCTTTTATCACTTTAAGTATTTTGTGCCACTCCCTTCTGGCCTGCAGGTTTTCTGCTGAGAAAGCAGCTGATAACCTTATGGGAATTCCCTTGTACGTTATTTGTTGTTTTTCCCTTGTAGCTTTTAATATTTTGTCTTTGTTTTTAATTTTTGTCAATTTGATTACTATGTGTCTCACCATGTTTCTCTTCGGGTTTATCCTGCCTGGGATTATCTGTGCTTCCTGGACTTGGGTGACTATTTCCTTTCCCATGTTAGGGAAGTTTTCAGCTATTATCTCTTTAAATATTTTCTCAGGTCCTTCCTCTCTCTCTTCTCCTTCTGAGACCCCTGTAATGTGAACGAACGTTGGTGCATTTAGTGTTGTTCCAGAGGTCTCTTAGGCTGTCTTCATTTCTTTTCATTCTTTTTTCTTTATTCTGTTTTGCAGCAGTGATTTCCACCATCTGGCTTCCAGCTCACTTATCCGTTCTTCTGCCTCAGTTATTCTGCTATTGATTCCTTCTAGTGTATTTTTTATTTCAGTTATTGTACTTTTCACCTCTTTTTGTTTGTTCTTTAATTCTTCTAGGTCTTTGTTAAACATTTCTTGTATCTTCTCGATCCTTGCCTACATTATTTTTTCAAAGTCTTGGATCGTCTTTACTATCATTACTCTGAATTCTTTTTCAGATGGATTGCCCATTTCCACTTCACTTAGTTGTTCTTCTGGTGTTTTATCTTGTTCCTTCATCTGGGACATATTCCTTTGCTGTCTCATTTTGTCTTAACTTTCTGAGATTGCTGTTTCCATTCCGCTGGCTGAAGGGTTATAGTTCTTTTTGCTTCTTCTGTTCTGCCCCCACCCCAACGCCCAGTGGATGAGGCTGTATAAGAGGCTTGTGCAGGCTTCCTGGTGGGAGGGACTGCTTCCTGCCCACTGGTGGGTGGAGCTGGGTGTTGTCCCTCTGGTGGGCGGGCCATGTCAAGGGGTGTGTTTAGCCAGCAGCTGTGTGCTCAGGAAACTTTAAGTAGACTGTCTGCTGATGGGTGGAGCTGTCTTCCTGTCCTGTTGGTTGTTTGGCCCAAGATGTCCCAGCACTGGAGCCCATAGGCTGTTGGGTGGGGCCAGGTCTTGGTGAGAAAATGGTGCCCTCCAGGAGGGCTCAAGCCAATGAGTACTACCCAGAACTACTGCCACCAGTGTCTTTGTCCCTGCAGTGAGGCACAGCCACCCCCCACCTCTGCAGGAGACCCTCCAATACTAGCAGGTAGGTCTGGCCCAGGCTAAAATGAAGTCATTGCTTTTTTCCCTGGGTCCTGGTGCACATGAGACCTTGTGTGCACCCTCCAAGAGTGGAGTTTCTGTTTCCCGCAGTGCTGTGGAATTCCTGCGTTCAAACCCTGCTGGCCTTCAAAGCCAGATTCTCTGGGGCCTCCTCCTCCCATTGCCAAACCCCCAGGCTGGGGAGCCTGATACGGGGCTCAGAACTTTCACTCCTTTGGGAGAACTTCTGTGGTATAATTATTTTACAGTTTGTGGGTTGCCCACCTGGCAGGTATGGGATTTGATTTTATCACGATTGTGCCCTTCCTACTGTCTCATTGTGGTTTCTTTGTCTTTGGATGTAGGATATCTTTTTTGGTAGGTGTGCTAGATGTGCTGTTTTTACATTCTTTTTTGTCATAGTCATCATTCTTAGTGGTTACATAGTAAATGTTCAATAAATGTTCCATGGTTTACTTAATTTTCCCCTTTTTGTTGAGCATTTAGATTTTTATAATTTTTTGCTATTACACTACAACACATAGTTTTTTCTGGATTTAGAATTATCTTCTTAGGAAAAATTAACATAATTGAAATTATTGGGTCAAAAATATATAAACATTATAAAATCTATTGGTTCATATTGATAAATTGATTTCCTAAAGTATTACATAATAATTTGTACTTCTGCCAACACACATTCATGTTTGTTTGCCTTCACGCTGCTAATAGCCTCAGTATTTTCATTTTAAATAATTTTACAGAAAAAAAATTTTTACTAATTTAATAAAAAATATGCATTGTATTTTCATCTGCCTTATTGATTTTATTAGTGGTACTTTTTCACTAGTTTTATTTTCTGTTTCATGAACTGACTGTTCCTGTTTGTTAATAAATTGGAGCCATTTTATATAATCAAGTTATTGACCCCTTTTCTGCCATAACTGCTGCAAATACTTTTTTCACCCCTTAACTGTCTTTTTATTCATAACATGTTAGTGTGTGCTTAAATACAGAAATTCTCAAATTCTGTATAGTAGAATGTATCAGCCTCTTTGCTGTTTCTTTTAATGCTTCTAAGATTAGAAACTTTCCTCCCCTCCCCACCCCCAGGCTTTGTAACTTAATTTTATTCTGTTATAACCATGATTCTGTTATCACCATGACTATTCTAATCATGATCCCTATTTTTGGTCTCATTGCCCCTTTAGGGGAGGAGAGGTAAGGCAGTAGGACTCTAGAGTTCTTGGCTGGTGATCAAGTCCTGACTGTGTTTGGCGCCATCACTCTTTTGCAGTTGTTTAAAACTAAGTTTCTTCAAAACAAAATTTCTGAGGCTGTTCTGAAACTTCTACATAGCTCCCATAATGTGACAGTGCACATTTTTCTTTCCCGGGGCCCTCTCAGTCTCCTCTCAGCTTCTTTTTTTTCCTGGGTCCACCTTACACAGATTGTCACCCTCAGGTACAAACCCTCATAAGCAGGACCACAGGGCAGTCTCCACACTGTCTTCAAGATCCTGGCTCCTTGGACCCACTGTTAGAAGGAAGGACAATCAATTCCTAGCACAGCAGCAACTTTCTCCTTGCCCTGCTGTAGAAGCTCCCTGCTTTTCAGGGTCTCAACCTCTAGATGTTCAAGGTCAAAGAGGAAGTCAGATATGAGTCCATTGTCACCTCAATAGAAAGTTGTTACACTCTTAGTAGTCCTTTGAGAAACTCCCCCTTTAGGCTTGAAGTAAAGGGGAGAAACGCCCTCGCCTTTCACTTTTGCTGCTCAGCATAGAGAATCCCACCCAGTGAAGCTACAGCTCTCTAAAGAAACAGCTTTACAAAGTCACCACCTCCATATTCTGACATCTTTTGTATCTTTGATCTGGTTGAGGGATCCAAGAGTAACGAATTTTTTTTGTACATTTCTTTGTAAATTTTTCTTGTTGATGTCTTATATACATTGATGTCAAATATTTTTAGTGCCTCAACTGAATTGAGACAGAAAAAAATGTTCATTTTAAACATTTTATATGTTTTTTTCTAAGCATCTTAACTCTATAATTCAACTGAAATTTCTCTGCCACATACGGTATAAGGATAGAATAGGGCTTTCCCCCATATTACTACCCCATTTGCCTAGTCTTATTTGTTGAATAATTCCTCTCATCTTCATTGTTTACAGTGCCTTATTATCACATATTAAAATCTTACACATATTAGGGCAATTTCTAGGTTTTCTCTAAGATACCATTGATTAATTTTGTCTCTTTGATAAATAAGTATATAGTATCAAGTTACATGTAAAACATCTTTATATCCATTCTTATAGAAATATATAGAATCTTTTGGTTACTATGATAATGTTATTTTTACCAGTGGTTTAAAATTCAGTTAGAAAACCCAAATGTAACAGGAGACATAGATAATGTAAATGTTTTTTATTAAAGTGTCAAATCTGCTAAAAAATTTATATCTAAATTCTTAATTATCATACAAGTTTCTCCCCTTTGTTAGCATATGCATCACATCGTGAAACTAATCTTTTGCCATAATAATAGGGAGATAGAAACTAGTCTGGGAACAGACTCTATACTTATTTGTCTGATTTGCAGAGAGAGGTTCTGGAGTAAATTCCAACTGTGAACTTCATGTCATTTTTCACCACTGATTTTGTCTAGTTAAATTATCTAGAAAAATATGCATTGGTCTAAAAGAATTAGGAAAAAGCTTAAGAAACAAAGCCAAAAATGAAATGAATAGCAGGTAGGCTTAAAAGAAATAAAATGTATTCATCTAAGCGAAATTTCCTATTTGGGAATCTGGGTTTGGACATAACTGACTTTACATGTAAATCCTGTGAATCTGTGATGCGGGAGGTCATGATGCCTTGGGAAGCAATGGAAGAAAGTAGGAAAAATTTAATTATTATAAAAGTAATTTTATATAGATCAATAAGTGACTGTAGATATCATATAGCCCTATCTAAGTGTTAAGTGTAAAGAACAAAAACTGACAGTGTGGGACTTCCCTGGTGGTGCAGTGGTTAAGAATCCTCCTGCCGATGCAGGGGACACGGGTTCGAGCCGTGGTCCATGAAGATCCCACATGCCACAGAGCAACTAAGCCCATGCGCCACAACTGCTGAGCCTGTGCTCTAGAGCCCACGAGCCACAACTACTGAGCCTGCGTGCCACAACTACTGAAGCCTGCATGCCTAGAGCCCATGCTCTGCAACAAGAGAAGCCACCACAATGAGAAGCCTGCATACTGCAAGGAAGAGTAGCCCCCACTCACCACAACTAGAGAAAGCCCATGTGCAGCAATGAAGACCCAACGCAGCCAGAAGTAAATAAAATAAAAGATAAATTAATTTAAAAAAAGAACTGATAGTGACTCTTATTTTTAAGTACGTATAAGTTATATATAGTACAAATATAGTATAGAACAATATATTATATAAATATATTTTAAAGTTTACACACACAAACACACCCCTACCAAAGTATTAACAGCAATCTCTTTCATGGAGTGAAATATTGAGGAGAAGGAGTGGTTGAGTGGGATACTCTTTGACTTCTCTTCTCCATAAACATTCATATTATTTGCAGATTTTCTTTACATTGACAATGTATTCCTTTTGTATTTTAAAAAGTACATAATTTTAACAGACAAAATATTTATCTTCCTATTTATTTTCCTTTACTACCCTCATTTCACAGGTAAGGAAGCTGACCAGAGAGGTCAGTGACTTGTCCAGGTTCACAAAGCTTAGTCAATGGGGTAGCAGGATTAGAATTCAGTCTGGCCTGCTTCTTCTTGATACCATGTTCTTAATTATACACTTCAGGGTACTTCCATAGAGTGACATAATTCCTAGGGAAATAATGGCTTTTTAATTAACAGTAAGGCTAAGTCCTATGTGACCAAATTTAACATTTATCTCTCAATTAACTGACTTTTTATTTTATTACCATGTTTCTAGAACAATACACTGATAAGATGTTAGAGATAAAGGAGGTTATGGACAACGTGCTTACCAAACAGAAGGCAGAAAGGGATGATTTAGCTAAAAAATACAGGTGAGTGAAAAAAAAAAATAGGAATGCTTTAGAGTTTTCAGAATTTATCTATTTTTATCTACAGTAGGCCTAGAATTTCTTAAGATTACAAATGTTGCTTGGGACCAGAAAAGGACTTTATGAGGTCATCTAATCTATTACCTCCATGAGGAATTATACTTCCTAGAAAGATGTTTTTCTACTTTATTATTTGAAATGTTCAGAAAAGGACATTTTCCTATCTTAAAAAGTTGTCTACAGCCATGATTTTATGAAAGCCTTTCTGGTCATGAATTCCGTAAGTAAATTTCTTTCCTTAGTAAACTCACATTTTTTACATTAAAATTTTTTCTTTTATGCTATCACAAATGTTGTTCTTCTAAGCAGTTTAATCATGTATATTTTGTGGTTTTGTGTACTTCTAAACTCTCAGGGTCCTTAAAGAGTTTTATCCTGATTATATTGATTATTTACCTCTTATCCTTTTTTTTGAGAAATTTGTTATATGATTTTTTCTTGTTTTGAGCATTATTTTTTTTAGTTTTCTATTCTTTTTTTCTTTTCTCTTGTGATGAGAACTTTTAAGGTCTACTCTCTTAGCAACTTTCAAATATGTAATACAGTATTATCAACTATAGTCACCATGCTATATATTACACTCCCATGCCTTATTTATTTCATAACTGGAAATTTATACCTTTTGATTACCTTCACCTATTTCACCCACGTGCCACCTCCACCTCCACCAACCACCAATCTGTTCTCTGTATCTATGCCTTTTTTGTTTTTGTTTTAGCTTCCAAATATCAGTGAGATCATACAGTATTTGTCTTTCTCTGACTATTTTCACTTAGCATAGCGCTCTCAAGATCCATCGATGTCTCAAATGGCAGGATTTATTTCTTTTTTGTGGCTGAATAATATGCCTTTATATATGTGTGTCTTCATACTAATGTTGCTATTTGCCTTAAACTCTTGTAATTTAAAGAGCATTTGTATTTTCTGTCTGAACTCTTTGTTTCACGTAGTTTTAAATGTGATATTAATTTCTTCTTTCTTCTCTATCTATCCAGCTTCTTGCATTTTATACTACCAGTTATTTGCTAATCTGATTTCTTCTTGATGCTTCTTCCACTTACATCTACTACTTGCTTTGACATCCAGTTGGTTTGGAGTTCAGTACCGACAACTCTAAACTGTGTTAGGAGAGACAAGTATCTATACTATTGCTTTCTCTTAAAACGACTCCTCTAAAAAGATGGTCCCTGAGGATCCCTGAGACCATTTCAAGGGGTCTAAGAAGTTGAAACCATTTTTTTTTTTTTTTTTTTTTTTGCGGTACGCGGGCCTCTCACTGTTGTGGCCTCTCCCGTTGCAGAGCGCAGGCTCAGCGGCCATGGCTCACGGGCCCAGCCGCTCCGCGGCATGTGGGATCTTCCCGGACTGGGGCACAAACCCCTGTCCCCTGCATCGGCAGGCGGACTCTCAACCACTGCGCCACCAGGGAAGCCCCCGAAACCATTTTTATAATAACATTAAGATATTATTTGCCCTCTTCTGCTCTCATTTTCTCATAAGTGTACAATGGAATTTTCTAGAGGCCACATGGCGTGTGATGATATCATCACTCTAATAGCTAATGGAATGTGCACTTGTGTAGTCTTGTGTTTTAAAATTTTCTCTTATTTTCTAAAACAGTAAATATTGATAGATATAACTCAAATAAACAAAAGCTCTTTGCATTCCTCAATAATTTTTAAGAGTATAAAAAAGTCCTGAAACCAAAAAGTTTGAGAGCTGCTGGAAACAAAGTGTCCAATATCCTGAAGATCAGTGTGGAATAGTTGAGTATAACCAGAAGACAGGTGTGGATGAGCCAGTTTCCTCCCACTCAGTCTTCAAGCCCCTGAGAGACTTGGTTTAAGGAGGGCACACAGGATAATGCTTATCTGGGTAGTCACTTCAAAGTACCTCACTACAGATTCAAAGTACAATTATTGGTTTGGCCAAAAAGTTCATTCGGGTTTTTCCGTAACATCTTGTGGAAAAACCCAAATGAGCTTTTTGGCCAACCCAATACAATAAGTACTTGATGAATTGACATTTTTCAGGTCTAGCTTACTTATAATTATTCACAAAACAATCTCAGTCCTCCATAACTAAGGGAATTTGGGTGGAACTTACTCCCAAATTTTACTTCTTGATACACCATTTCACTGTAAACAGGTAAGCGAATTCCAAACTTAAAGAATGGTGTTGCTCCTTGGCCATCAATTTATACCTTCCAGCTAAAGGACTACTAGGTATCTAGATAAACAACCCAAGTTTTGTTTCTCTTTTAGGGCTGACTCACAACTGATATGTAATGATGTGAATATAAATGTGGATAACCACGCTGTCACCTAAAAAAGGCAAACTGATTTACCTCAAGTAAAGCAACAGTTTCCTCTCAAAGAATATACATTGCAAAGATAGTCTCTTGTGTACTTTGAGCTGATTAATTTGACACAAAGTATAAAATCTAAATGATTGCTAAAAAAAAGTTTTCTACTGTTTTTATATTTTTTCCTCTTTCTGTTTCTTCCTACAGGGTGTCCATAGAGTCATTTAAGCATGGAGTCCTGAGAGACCAACTAGCTAACTTGGCCACAAGGCAGAAGAGCCTTTTACTTGTAGCAAAAAAACAGAAAAAAATAAGCCAGAAAATTCAGAACTATAAGAATGTTACATCTTTGTCTGGTCTTAGTTTCAAGAAGCTGCCATTGAGCTCAGAAATCTCTAATGAAAAGGACAGCCAAGAGTTTACTAGTCTGGAAAATTCAGTACAGCCCCAGTCATGTTCAGTTTCTCCTGTCAGCCTTGTTTGTGGAAGCATGCAGGAAACACAGTTGTCTTTGGAAATCTGGCATGACAACCAAAATACCAACACTTGTCTAAATTCAAAGACAGTGAGAAGGGAAGAATTTTCTGGAAATGAACTGAATTCTAAACAAAGTGTCAGTGACTGTACCTTAGATAGATTATCAAAATCCAGACTTTCAGATGGCACTAAGAAGATTAAATTACAATCGCAACCTATTTCTTTTATTGCTCAAGCAGAATATTCACAAAAAGAAAATGATCTTACAGATACTACAGCCAAAGGGCATGAGTCCTTTAGTCCTTCAGCAGTAAATGACACATTAAAGATTTCAGAAACCGCAAGTGTATTTGCCCACAATGATGCCAATCCATCAACTATTATTTGTGATCAGGCTCTTTCCAATTGTGATCCAAAAAAAGGAAACAGGAAAACAGCTTCGCAGCAACCACGTATGGGGACATCAGAATCCCTGGTACATCAAGGGATTGATGTCTTTGGCAGTAATACGGGGCATCAGGTGAAAGCTTATCTTAGAAAATCAGCTCTTGCTGTTCCACATGCAAATGATAGTCAGAGCTCCTCCTCCTCTGGGTCTGGCCGTCAACATACTGTAAAAAATCCTTCAAAATACAGCACAACTCCTAAAAAGAAATGTATGCAGATAAAGGATCTGATACTGCTAGGAAGAATTAATCCGGGAAATAATATTCTGGAATTCAAAACACAGGTATCCTTTTTTTTTCTCTAAAATTACGTAAATTTTATAAGTAAGTGAGTAAATGTTGCTGTCACATAGTGTCAGTGTTTAGCTCTAATTAGGGGAATAGGGTTTGGCTGGGCTTCTTGAATGGAGAGACCATTATATCTTAGCAAGTGAAATCATGCTTCTAAAATTGCCCTGTACATTTTAGTTACAAGCACCTTTAGGCTCTCAGACCAAAATTAGTTTTACTGCAGCAGGAAGGATTTAAGAACAAAATAAAAATAATAAATTGGAGCTGTGTTTGGTTCCAAAGTTTTGGGAACTACCAGTGTGTACTGCTAAAGCTTCCCCTAATAAGGGTTAAGTATAAACACATCTTCCATAGTAGCTCAATTTAGAAACAGAAAGTGACTTGGAGTTTGGGTAAATATAACTCAATTAAAACAATATCACATATGCATAATAACAGAAGAGGAAAAAAAAGATTCTGCTAGAAATGCCTACAAATGAGGCTTCCTTTCCCTTTTCCCCCTATTCATTTTTTGAAAGAGGATATAAGAGTGGCAAAGTTTGCAGGGTCCTGGAATGCTGCTTTGCTTGTGGACCAGTCCAACAGAAAACCAATCCAAGCTAATTGGAATTTAATCTAAATGACCCCTTTTTTCAACCCTTTCTACTTCTGGATTATAAGACTTTTCCTAGTTAATAAGCTTTATTTATAAGTTAGGAGCAAAAAAAACTTAATTTTAATGCTCCAAACTATAGTTCAAACACTAAATTAGCAGCTTGATCTCAGATCCCTTGATGTTCCTGTTTGCTTGCCTGTCAACCAATTTATTGCTAAGTAATACCTACTTCACATTAGCCAAAGCAACTCAAATTTCAGTTATTGGTTACATTAGCTAAAATTTTGACAGCTGTGGTTACTCCTCTGGATCAGCAATGATAAAATTCTAATATAATTTTTTGTATTTCAGCTATTTTTAACAGCTTTATTGAAATACAATTGACATACAATACGCTACATGTATTTAAAGTATATAATTCGACAAGTTTTGATGTATGTACATACGCAAAGTATAAAATCTAAATGATTGCTAAAAAAAAAGTTTTCTACTGTTTTTGTATTTTTTCCTCTTTCTTCCTACAGGGTGTCCATAGAGTCATTTAAGCATATTGGTCTGTAGTTTTCTTGTGTTGTCTTTGGTTTTGGGCTCAGAGTAATACTGGTCTCACAGAATGAATTCCAAAGTGTTTCCTTCTCTTCTGTTTTTTGGAAGAGTTTGTGAATTGGTATTAAGTCTTTTAAAAATGTTTTCTAGTAATCAGCAGTAAAACCATCTGTACCTGGGCTTTTTTGTTGTTGTTGATAGTTTTTTGATTATTAATTGTGTCTACTTTTTATAGTTTTTTTTTCAGATTGTCTATTTCTTCTTGAGTCAGTTTTGGTAGTTTGTATCTTTCTAGGAATTTGCTCATTTCATCTAATTTATTGGCATACAGCTGTTCATAGTGTCTCTTATAGTCCTTTTTATTTCTATAAGGTCAGTAGTAATGTCCACATTTTCATTTTTGCTCTTAGTAATTTGAGTCTTCCCTCTTGCTTTTCTTGGTTAATCTAGCTAAAGGTTTGTCAGTTTTATTAATCTTTCCAAAGAACCAATTTTGATTTTTTTGATTTTCTCTATTTTTCTATTGCATGTTTTACTTTTTCCACTTTAATAGTTACTATTTCCTTCCTTCTGCTTGCTTTAGTTTAGTTTGCTGTTTTCTTTCCAGTGTCTTTCTTGTAAGTTTAGGTTATTGATGTGAGATCTTTCTTCTTTTTCAATATAGGCATTTACACCTATAAATTTCCCTCTAACCCACTGCTTTTACTGCATCCCATAAGTTTCAGTATGTTTTGCCTTCATTTTCATTCATCTCAAAGTATTTTCTCATTTACCTTTTGATTACTTCTTTAACCCGTTGTTTATTTAGGAGTATGTTGTTTGAGTTCCACATAATTGTGAGTTTCTCATTTTTTTGTTATTAATTTCTAATTTCATTCCATTGCTCTTAGAGAACATACTTTGTATTATTTTGGTCCTTTTAAATTTTCTGCGACTTATTTTGTGGCTTAGATAGTGTGTAGCCTATGCTAGAGAATGTCCCATGTGTACTTGAGAAGAATGTATATATCCTCCTATCATTAGGAGTTTTCTATAGATGCCTGTTCAGTCTAGTTAGTTTATAGTGTTGCTCAACTTTCCTCTTTCCCTTTTGTGATATTATTATTATATATATTATTGATATATCTGTAAATGTTATAAAGCCAATAATTCATTGTTATAATTATTACTTTATAAAATTTTGTGACTTTTAAAGGAGCTGAGAAGAAAGGAGAGCAAGTTTATATTTATAACTTTTGATATATTAACCTTCTTACTTATCCTTGCTGGTTCTCTTCATTTGTTCCTGTGGATTTGAGTTACCATATGGAGTCATTTTCTTGGCCCAGTAAAACTTCTTCCACCCACCGCCTTTGTGCTTTTGCAAATATATATGTATTATATCCCTATTGTTTTGTACAATTGTTTTAAAAACCAGGTAAGCAAAGAAAGAAGAAATGTGCATTTATACTGTCTTTTATAATATGTGATTACTTTTACTGATGCTCTTTGTTTTTCCATGTGGATTCATATTACCATTTGGGGGTCACTTGATTTCAACCTGAAGAACTTCTTTTAGTATTTTTTGTAAGGCAGGTCTGCTAGCAACAAATTTTCTCAAGAGAGGTCTTTACATCACCTTTATTTTTGAAAGATTTGCTGCAAATAGGATTCTTGGTTACAGGTTTTTCTTTGTGTACTTTGAGTGTGTTATTCCACTGCTTCTGGCTTTCATTGTTTCTGATAAGAAGTCAGTTGTTAATCTTTTGGGGTTTACCTTGTAAGTGATGAGTCATTTTTCACTTGCTTCTTTCAATAATTTCTTATGGTCTTTGACTTTCAGTATTTTTACTATGTATCTATTTATGTCTCTCTTTGTGTTTATCCTTGTTGGACGTCACTGAGCTTCCTGAATATGTAGATTAATGTTTTTTAATAAATCTGGGAAACTTTTAGCCATTATTTCTTCAAATATTTTTTCTGCTCCTTTTTCCTATCCTTTTGGTACTCCCATTATGCATATGTTGGTGTGCTTAATGGTGTCCCACATTTCTCTGAAGCTTTTTCATTTTTCTTCACTCTTTTTTCTTTTTCTTCTTCAGCTTACATAATCTCTATTGATCTCTCTTCAAATTCACTAATTCTTTCTTCTGACATTGAAAATCTGTTGAGCCTCTCTATTAAATTTTTCATTTTAGTTATTGTACTTTTCAACTCAACTTCTTTTTGTTTCTTAATAAATTGTTTCTTTATTGATACTTTCTGTTTGATGTGATATTGTTATCATACCTTGCTTTCCGTCCTTAATTATGGTTTCCTTTAGTTCTTTGAACATGTATATAAACGGCTGTTTTTTTTTTTGTTGTTGTTTGTTTTTTTGCGGTACGCGGGCCTCTCACTCTTGTGGCCTCTCCCGTTATGGAGCACAGGCTCCGGACGCACAGGCTCAGCGGCCGTGGCTCACGGGCCCAGCCGCTCCAAGGCATGTGGCATCTTCCCGGACCGGGGCATGAACCCATGTCCCCTGCATCGGCAGGCGGACTCTCAACCACTGCGCCACCAGGGAAGCTCTAAACGGCTGTTTTGAAGTCTTTGTTAAATCTAACACCTGGTCATTCTCACAGGCAGTTTATGTTGCTTTTTCGTTAGTTTATTTTGCTGTATGTGTCATACTTCCTGTTTCTTCACATGTCTCATAATTTTTTGTTGGAACTGGGCATTTTAGATATTTTAGAGTAGGCAATGTATTGTAGCAAGTCTGTGTATTGATCCCCATCTTCTCTTACGTTTGTTATTGTTCCCAGGCAAAATATGTGTGCCATGGCTCTGGAGCTTAGGGCAGGAACATGGCAACTTCTCTCTGAATTATACCCCTGCTTTAGGATCTGAGCATTTAGTGGAAAGGGGCACACTAGCCTCTTGCCTTTTCAACTTGCCTCTCCTGACGTGAAACTACCACCTTACAAGCCAGGGCAAGTGTGAGCAGGACCCCAATAGTCTCAGTAGCACCTTGCCAAAGGTAGAGACTCTGTCTCACCAGTACAGGTTAAACAGAAGAATTTGGAAAAATTTCAGCTATTATTTCTTCAAATATTTTTTCTTCCCTCCCCTCGTTTTTGAATTCCCATTACATATATATTAGGCTGCTTAAAATCATTCCACAATTCACTGTGATGATCTTATTTTTAAATTCTCTTTTCTCTGTGGGTTTTTTATGCCATTCCTATTCCTGTGTCTTTGAATTCACTAATCTTTTTGTTTGCAGTGTCTAATCTGTTAATATCATCCAGTGTATTTTTCATTTCATATGTTGTAATTTTCATCTCTAGAAGTTTGATTTGAGTCTTCTTTTATATCTTCCATGTCTCCATGTAACATTTGGAACATGTGGAATATAATAACTATTTAATGTCCTTATCTGCTAATTCTAACATCTTTGAGAGTTCTCAGTCATTTTCAATTGATTGCTTTCTCTCCTCCATATGGGTTTATTTTCCTACCTGTTTCTAGGCCTGTTAATTTTTTATTGGATCCCAGAATTGTGAAATTTAGCTTGTTGGATGCCAGATATGTTTTTATTCTTAAAAATATTTTGGATATTTGTTCTAGAATATAGTTAATTTACACAGAAACAGTTTTATCTTTTTGGGTCTTGCTTTTATAATTTGTTAGGCAGGATTGGATCAGTGTTCAGTCTAAGGCTAATTATATCCCACTACAGAGGCAAGACTCTTCTGTGTACCTCCCAATGCCCCATCAGTTTTGAGGTTTTTCTAGTCTTACTATTGGGAACAGGTGCTATTTCTGCCGTTTGAGAATGCCCGAGAATGCCATTACCTCTACTTCTTTCAAGTAGTTCTTTTCCCAGGCTTGGGTAATTTCCTCACACACATGGCCAATCACAGCTCAGCGGAAGATCTGCAGAGTTCTGCAGAGTTCTCTGAAGATCTGCAGAGTTCTCTCTCTATATATTTCTCTCTTCTTCAGTACTCTGTCCTGCAGACTCTAGCCATCATGCCTCCCTAGACTATGCTCTGTCTATTCAACTCAGAGAATCCACGGGTTTTGCCTGGATGCCCTCTCTCTGTAACATGACATGGAAACTCTCAAGGCAGTGAGTTGGGACAATTACAGGGCTCACCTCATTAGTTTCTCATTTCTCAGGATCACTGTACTTTGTTCCCTGATGTTTGGTATCTTGGAAACCATTGTTTCATATATTTAGTTTACCTTTTTTTTTGGTTGTGTCATGTGTTAGGGTAAATCTGGTCCCTGTTACTTCATCATGGACAGAAGGAGAAGTTCATATATTTCAGATACTTTTTAATCCTAATTTTTGTTTTATTTTTCACCTCAGGAGACTACCCATAAAGCCAGTGTTTTATTGAATGGCAAAATTAAGGTAGAAAATGGTCAGATTTATCAAAACCCAGTCATCTGGCTCAAGGATCTTCTAGGAGCTGATAGTTACGTGACCTGGAATTATGCTTGGAGTAAGGTGGGTCATTCTTAAGTTATCTTTAACTTCATATTCAAATGGAAAGGTACATATTTTTTTATGATAAAACTATTTCCTTTTTTTAAGAAATCTGAAAGTTCTCCAAATTAGTTTTGTCCTCATGCATCCCTTCTGCAGTGTACTACATGCTTTCTCCCACAATTCCTATTTGCCAGAATTCCCCACAGCAGGATTGCACAGCTAACTGAGCCTCTCCTTCCTTGTTCCTCACCTAGTCTCAGAAAATTGAATGCCCCCGATCTTCCCCTCTTGTCCCTGCCACCTCACCTCCACAGTGATTGCAGGTCCCTGTGACTCCACATAGAAAATTTGGAACCACTGGTGAATTGATAATTTAATTAATATGTTACTAGTATTCTGATAAAATAAAGCAAAATATTCCCCTAAAGACGAAAATTATGATAAAGGGGCCTAAGACACACAGAAGTTATGGTGCACTTTTGTGTTTGAACATAGTCTTATCCATGAATTGCTAGCCTCCCCAAAAAATATTTCTGAATTTTTATTCAGACTTCCCAGACTTAGTGGTCTCCCCCTCAGTTCTGACTTCTGAGTTATAAGCCCAGTTTAATAACCAATTTGAAGAGTATCGATGACTGACACCCTTGAGGTCCAGTGATCAGCCACCTCCAGATGTCCATGGCACCCCTTCAGGGAACAGTATTGGAATGATTCACCCAGGAAAGTGTGAGTCATCAGACAGTCACCATTACTGTTTCACAGAATTGCAAATACCTTTAACCTCCACTAGCCATTACAGTAAGTCTCAGTGCACCAGTAATAGAAGGTGGTTTCCTCTCTCGTTTTTTGTCCAACTCAGCTCTGCCCACTCTCCTTTCTAGCTCCTATCTCAGTCTTAGTCCCTAAACTCTGCATTCTGGTCTCCTAGACCTCTGTTGCAGGTGCTTCCAGAACAGTGTTTCAGTTCCTTCACTTACATGAGCACATTTTAAATTTTCTCTGCTTTACATTATAGTCTCTCTGTGTTCCTTTTTTCCTGTATTATTATTATTTTTTATTTCCCACCACTGGAGTCACCAGGCCATCTGCTTTCAATTCAACCTGCCTAATCCTTTCCATGGATTCATAAATCATATTTGCATGTTAGTAATTAACATTTTACCCATGGAAATCCCTTTTTATTGCAAAGTTTCTTAAATTCATGATAGATGATATTGTTTTGCTGAAACTGAATCTATGCTCACAGTGTGAATATGGTACTAATTGCTGTAGCTTAGGTTGTTTTGAGCTTAACATGCCTGTGGCCCACTGATGATGACTCAGTCCTCCCACTCTTTTTCTCTGTTGGAACTACTGCATTTTCTGCTTTTGAATAGCTGGCTGTGATATCATTTGGCTCTCACTCTGTACTTATATGCCTCATTTACATATCACATTGCCTCTGGTCTTTTCTCATTAGCCATGTCAATTGGAGTCATATTGTTTAACATCTATGTGATAGTGAAGCCAAATACAAATGTGGGCACTAAAATTGGGGCAATTCTTGGATATAAGATACTCATACAGATTATCTGAGCAAGCTTAGATTTTTTTTTAATTATCCTAAAAATGGAAATAGTTTCAAAAATTACTGTAGGACACTCATGTACTTCTAGTAAATACCACAAGCTGAGAAGCACTGCCCCAGTGAGTTTGTTTACAATTTTTTAAAGCCTCTTTTAAAATTTACCACAGTAACCTCTACCCCTCTTGTCTTGGGGTAACTCCTGAATTCACAGTCACTTCTTGATAGGAGCTTTTTGCTACCTCGGTAAATGTGAACATTTCTACCGACTAGTTCCTAGTACAGTGGTGGGGCTATAGAGCCAGAACTGGTTGGTTGTCAGGCAAGAAATGCCAGAAAACTAGGTCTTGTCCTACATCAGACAGAATGACACAGCCACTAGACACGGAGATGACTCATACCTCGTACCCAAGCAGCTGAGCTGCTGTACAGCTTTGCCAAGGGAATCCTCATGCGTACTCCACTGGACATCACTCACTCCTCTTGCCACTTCAGTCTCCTGAAGTGACCTAGTGCCTGTTCAGTTTGAGTTCTATTCATTGTTATCCTTGTTCATTAAATCACTCCTACGTTGTGGAAAATAGATTTTTAACTCAGTGGATTTTCTTAAAGCTGTGTTCTTTGAATGTGTGAATTATCCCTAGTGATGTCTGGGACCTATGGGGACTCATGACCTCTAAGGCTACTAAGGTAAAATTTTACCCAGCACTAACTGATAAAAATATACTTTAAATCTGAGACATAAGTGAAAACGTACTGAGCCTACACATTGATGAGTGTATAAGGTGTGTTGGATATTGTCAGGGTGATAATGTGAACAAAATCCATTCTTTCTTCTTTTTATATACTTGCAGGTAAACTTTATTATTTCTGAGGTATAGTTGATTCCAGCTGTACAACATAGTCATTCAAAATCTTTATAGATTATACTTAAATTTATTATAAAATATTGGCTATATTCCCTGTGCTGTACAATATGTCCTCATAACTTATTTATTTTATACATAGTAGTTTGTACCTCTTAATCTCCTACCCCTATCTTGCCCTTCTTCCCGCTCCACTCTGGTAACCACTAGTTTATTTTCTCTATCTGTGTCTGTTTCTGTTTTGTTATATTCATTCATTTTATTTTATAGATTCCACATATAAGTGATAACAGAGTATTTGTCTTTCTCTGTCTGACTTATTTCACGTAGCATAATACCCTCCAGGTCCATCCATATTGTTGCAGATGGCAAGTTTACATTCTTTTTTATGGCTGAGTGATATTCCATTGTACATATATACCACATCTTCTTTATCCACTCATCTGTTGATGGGCGCTTAGGTTGCTTTCATATCTTGGCAACTGTAAATAATGCTTCTATGAACATTGGGTGCATGTACCTTTTCAAATTAGTGTTTTTGGGGTTTTTTTTTTTCAGATACATACCCAGGACTGGAATTGCTGAATCATATGACAGTTCTATTTTTAGTTTTTTGAGAAATCTCCATACTGTTTTCCACTGTGCCTGCACCAATATACATTCCCACCAACAGCATACGAAAGGGTTCCCCTTTCTCCACAGCCTTGCCAACATATGTTATTTGTATTCTTTTTGATGATAGCCATTCTGACAGGTGTGAGGTGATACCTCATTGTGGTTTTGATTTTCATTTTTCTGATGATTAGCAGTGTCAAACATCTTTTCATGTGACTGTTGGCCATCTGTATGTCTTCTTTGGAAAAATTTCTATTCAGGTCTTCTGCCCATTTTTTGACCAGGCTGTTTGTTTTTTGATATTGAGTTGTATGAGCTGTTTATACATTTTGGATATTACCCCCTTAATACTTGCAAATAGTTATATCATTTGCAAGTATTTCCTCCCCTTCAGTAGGTTGTGTTTTCATTTTGTCAGTGGTTTCTTTTGCTGTACAAAAGCTTTTAAGTTTAAGTAGGTCGCATTTGTTTATTTTTTATTTTGTTTCTTTTGCCTTAGGAGACAGATCCAAAACAATATTGCTCTGATTTATATCAAAGCGTGTTCTGCCTATGTTTTCTTCTGGGAATTTTATGATTTCCAGTCTTACATTTAGGTCTTCAGTCCATTTGGATTGGTATATGGTATGAGAAATGTTCTAATTTCATTTTTTTACATGTAGCTGTCCAGTTTTCCCAGCACCACTTATTGAAGAGACTGTCTTTTCTCCATTGTATATTCTTGCCTCCTTTGTCATAGATTAATGGACCATAAGTGCATAGGTTTACTTCTGGGCTCTCTATTCTGTTCTGTTGATCTGTGTGTGTGTGTGTTTTTGTGCCCATACTGTTTTGATTACTGTAGCTTTGTAGTATAATCTGAAGTCAGGGAGTATGATTCCTCCAGCTCTGTTCTTCTTTCTCAAGATTGTTTTGGCTATTCAGGTCTTTTGTGTTTTTATACAAATTTTTAAATTATTTGTTCTAGTTCTGTGCAAAATGCCATTGGTATTTTGATAGGGGTTGCATTGAATCTGTAGATTGCCTTGGGTAGTATGGTCATTTTAACAATATTAATTCTTCCAGTCCAACAACATGTTTTTCTTTCCATTTGTTTGTTTCATTTTCAGTTTCTTTCATCAATGTCTTACAGTTTCCCAAGTACAGGACTTTTACCTCCTTAAGTAGGTTTATTCCTAGGTATTTTATTCTTTTTGATGGAATGGTAAACAGGATTGTTTCCTTAATCTCTTTCTGATGGTTCATTTGTTTTTTTATTAAATACATATTTATTGGAGTATAATTGCTTCACAATGCCGTGTTAGTTTCTGTTGTACAACAAAGTGAATCAGCCATATGCATACATAGTTCATTGTTAATGTATAGAAAGGCAACAATTTTCTATATATTAATTTTGTATCCTGCAGCTTTTCTGAATTCACTGATGAGCTCTGGTAGTTTTCTGGTGGTGTTTTTAGTATTTTCTATGTATAGTATCATGTCATCTGCAAACAGTGACAGTTTTACTTATGTGTTTCCAATTGAGATGCCTTTTATTTCTTTTTCTTGCCTGATTGTTGTGGCTAGGACTTGCAATACTATGTGAATAAAAGTAGCAAGAATGGGCATCTTTGTCTTGTTTCTGATCTTAGAGGAAATGCTTTCAGCTTTGCACCATGAGTATGATGTTAACTATGGGTTTGTCATATGTGATCTTTATTATGTTGAGGTATATTCCCTCTGTACCCACTTTCTGGAGTGTTTTTATTATAAATGGATGTTGAATTTGGTCAAAGCTTTTTCTGCATCTATTGAGATGATCATATGATTTTTATTCTTCAGTTTGTTAATATAGTATATCACATTGATCGATTTGCAGACATCAAAAAACCCTTGCATCCCTAGGATAAATCCCACTTGATCATGGTGTATGGTCCTCTTAATGTATTGTTGGATTCTGTTTGCTAATATTTTGTGAGGATTTTTGTGTCTGTGTTTATCAGTGATATTAGCTGTAATTTTGTGAGGTTTTTTTGTGATATCTTGTCTGGTTTTAGTATCAGTGTGATGCTGGCCTTCTAGAATGAGTTCGAAAGTGTTCCTTTCTCTGCAGTTTTTTGGAATAGTTTGAGAAGGATAGGTGTTAACTCTTCTCTAAATGTTTGGTAGAATTCACCTGTGAAGCCATCTGGTCCTTTACTTTTGTTTGTTGGGAGTTTTTAAATTACTGATTCAGTTTCATTACTGGTAATTGGTCTATTCAGATTTTCCACTTCTTCCTAGTTTAGTGTGGGGAGATTGTACATTTCTAAGAATTTGTCCATTCTAGATTGTCCATTTTATTGGCATGTAGTTGTTTGTAGTCTCTTAAGATCCTTGGTATTTCTGTGGTGTTGGTTGTAACTTCTCCTTTTCATTTCTGATTTTATTGACTTGGGCCCTCTCCCTTTTTTTCTTGATAAGTCTGACTAAAGGTTTATCAATTTTATCTTTTCAAAGAACCAGATTTTAGTTTCATTGACTTTTTCTATTTTTTAGTCTCTGTGTCATTTATTTCTGCTCTAATCCTTATGATTTCTTTCCGTCTACAAACTTTAGGTTTTGTTTGTTCTTCTTTCTCTAGTTTCTTTAGATGTAAGATTAGGTCATTTATTTGAGATTTTTTCTTGTTTCCTGAGGTAAGCTTGTGTCACTATAAACTTCCCTGTTAACAACTGCTTTTGCTGCATCCCATAGATTTTGGATCATCATGATTTTGTTTTCATTTGTCTCTAGGTATTTTTTTTTTCTTCTTTGCTTTCTTCAGTGAATTTTTGGTTGTTTAGTAGCATATTGTTTAGCCTCCACGTGTTTGTGAGGATATTTTGCAGTTTTTTTTCTTGTAGTTGATTTCTAGTCACATAGTGTTGTGGTTGGAAAAGATGCTTGATATGATTTTAGTCTTCTTAAATTTATTGAGATTTGTTTTGTTGCCTAGTATGTGATCTGTCCTGGAAAATGTTCCATGTGCACTTGAAAAGAATGTATATTCTGCTGTTTTTGGATAAATGTTCAAAATCCATTGTTGTTAACTGTCAGTTGTTTGGAGAAATGACAGGTGGCATTCAGTGGCCTCACCGCTCTTTTTCCCTGGCAAGTGAGGAGGGTTTAGCATACTGAGTAGGCCAGGTCTGTTCCATTGACATTACCAAGCTTTGTTTAGTCATAGGATTGAGCTAAAAGTCTGCCTAACCATTCTGTATTCCTTAGGCCTTCCTCGTTCTGTTCAGTAACAAGCATTTACTGAGCACTCAGGGTGTGCTAGACAGCATGCCAAAAGTATATATTATCATATATATTATCTCCTTTACTCCTCCCAACTTAAAAATCTGGAGATACTCATTTAACAGATGCACAAACTCAGGCTCAGAGAATTTAAGAATTTTGCTTAAGAGCTGGGACTTAAGAGCTTTTTCTTAGTATTGTCAGGCACTATATGAAGAGCTAGAGAATAAAAATTAATATTATACAGATCCTTCTTCAAGGAGCCTATAGTTCAATGGAAACGGACACATTAATACATAATTTCCTTTAAGTGGGATAAGTGCCTTGACAGAAATATGAGCACAGACTTTATGGGATCCTAGAGGGTCATTACGTGAGCTTAGCAGTTATAGGAAGGCATCCTGGAGGAAGGGATGTCCAAGTTGAGACTTGCTGGTTTAACCATAGTGAACCTAGCTTCTGGGAGTATACTATTAGACTGCTCTAGAACTAGGTCCGGAGGACGCAAAGACCCTTGGACTCAGAACATTTCTGGCAGGTGTTTGCCAGTCTACCTCAGTCCAGCCCATTTGTATGTACATATTTCTAAGCTCTGACCTTTTGGGCTGATACACAATAACTAAGTTCAAAAACAAACCAAGAAAAACAAAAAAACTTCGATGTATAGACCTAAAATGCAGTTAATGTAACCAGCTGTGTATCTGATTTCTAGAAAAGTACCATTTTACTTTTATGACTTAATTTTATTAATGCAACATTAATTTTTTAAAGTTATAAAGTAGCAGGTGCTGGATTAATATTTGTTGAATAAGTGAACATATGAGAGAATTAATGGTACATATCAGGGATCAGCAATTTTTTCTGTAAAGGGCCAGATAATACATATTTCAGGCTTTGTGAGCATATGGTCTCTGTCAAAACTACTCCATCCTGCTGTAGCATAAAAGCAGCCATAGATGTTAAGTAAATGAATGGGAATCACTGTGTTCTAGTAAAACTTTATTTACAAAAAGATGGCAGCCCAGATTTGGCTGTGGGCTAGTTTTCCAGTACATAATGTACAACAATCAATACTTTACTGGAGTTACAATTTGCAGGAGAAAGCTGTATTTGCTTCTGATAAAATATATGATTTTGAAGTTCTGTGTTTAATTATGTGCAGGTAACATACCAGGGGAAGGAACTTTTAAAGTATATTTCTGAGGAATTACCCTTGCCTCCAGACCCAAACTTGGTACCTCAGCAACATCAACCTTGTCTTCCAGGTATGTGCAGACCAACACCTGTTTCTTAGTTGTGGGGAAAACACACCCACATCTGCTGAGAAGGCATTGCACTTGTCTTTTTTTTTTTCCATTCAGGTTAAATTCACATGATATTCAAATAAACATTTTAAAGTGAACAATTCAGTGGCATTTAGTACATTGACAGTGTTTTACAACCACCAGCTCTGTGTAGTTCCAAAACAGTTTCATCACCCCAGAAAGAAACCCATACCCATTCAGCAGTTACTTCCCATTCAGCAGTTACTTCCCATTCCCCACTCTCTCTAGTCCCTGAGAACTACCAGTCTGCTTCCTGTCTGCATGGATTTGCCTAGTCTGAATATATTATATAAATGGAATCCTTCAATATATGACCTTTTGTGTATGGCACCTTTCACTTAGCATAATGCTTTTAAGGATTATCTACATTGTAATAGTACTTCGTTCCTTTTTATGGCTTCCATTACATATATATATAAACCACAGTTTACTTATTTATTCATCCTTTGATGGACATTTGGGTTTCCACTTTCTGGCTGTTGGACATAGTGCTGCCATTAACAGATATATACGTATATTTGTTTGGATACCTGTTTTCAGTTCTTTTGGGTGTATACCAAGGAGTGGAATTGCTATATTATATAGTTATTATATGTTTAACTTTTGAGGGAACAGCCATTACTGTTTTCCACAGCAACTAAATCATTTTACATTCCTACCAGCAATGTACAAGGGTTCCAGTTTCCCCACATCTCCACCAAAACTTGTTATTTTCTGTTTGTTTGTTTACAGCACTCCGTTTAAACACCGTTTAACTTAAATTCTAGAAGAATGACACCTTCTCTCACAATTCCTTTCTCGGAATCTGTGATGTGCTTACTTTAGGTAGATTTTTTTTAAGTGTCATGTAAAAGGGAAAAATGGTATTTTTTTCCTTCCTGCAGGCATGATTTGGTTAGTTTTCCATATTTTCTAAAAATAGATCCTAGATACTAGAATTAAGTCTTTGCTTGTTAGGGTACACTAATAAACCTTCAGAAAACTGAAGAGAATGTGGTCTTCACCAGTCAGCAGCCGATTTTGAAGTTATTGGAAAGGGCGGTACACATTTATGAAAAGCAGACATAACTAATGTTATATCACCCTTCTCTGCTGCAGTGCACCCTCTTTTTCCCCCAGTTTCCCTGTCTTAGACCAGTTGGGGACAATATATGAGGAGAGGAGGTACAAAACAAAAAATGATAATTCTGTGACAACCAGAGTCAAGAACCAAATAGGATTACTATCACAAGCCTCTAACCAGGGGTTTCCCAGGGTTACTCCTTTCCTTACAACAAATCCCAGTAATTCAAAGTACTTTCCTAAGTTTATACTGAAGTCACTCTAACCTTTGTCTCAAAAACTGGCTTCAGAATAAGATGCATTTTCCCCTGTTTTCTAAGGATAGCCTCAAAAGTATTTTTCATCATTTTGGGGAAACACATAAAATAAAACAATTGTGGGGAAATTAAAGAGCTTACGAAACTGGAAGGAGTTGTAGTAATTTATGGTCTTTGGTTCCGTACCTAATCTAATCTTAGAGATAGGCCAAGGAACCTGAGTTTTTAGGAGTGATTCTTATGCAGCCAGCCTGACTGTTGACTTTGAATGACTAGTAGTATCTGATTTCTTATGCAGGTAATAATTTGAAAATTCTTAATATTCAGCCCTTCACTTTGATTCCAAAGCACACCCACTTTTGTGCTTGTACACTCAAGCCCTCTGTCTCTCTGTCTCTCTTGTCCCTCTCGTCTCTCTGCCTCGTGCACGTGCGCACACACACACTTGAAGGAAAGTCAAGCAAACCCTTTCTCCTAGTTTCTATCCTTAAGAGTCAAAGCAGAAATATAGGTTCTTCCTCATATCAGAAAGCATATCTGCTCCTCAGATTTTCTAGCTCCAGGCACGTATTTCCAACCCCAGCCATGCGTCTTCTTCCTCAGAGGGCTCACAGTTCCTCTGCTAAATGAGCATGAAATAAAAAATGGGTTCTGAATTGCTGCTTCTGTTGCCTGCAGTATAAACAGTTTCTTGTTACTAATTTCTGTCCAGAAATCCTGAATTTTCTTTCCTTTAGATATTTCAGAAAATGTTAGTGCTAATTTGAGAACTGTGGAGGCGCCAGTATGCCAACCAGCATCTTGCTACCTTGATCTGGACCTAGGAATCTATAGACAGGTCCCTGCAGGCATCCGTAGGCTGCTGTTGAAGTTTTGTTTGAGCATCTTTGATTTAGGATTCTTTTGTACCTGGTTTTGTGGTACCTGACAGAAATCCAAAGACCTGGTAAGTTAGAAAAATGTAAAGTCTCTAACCTTATTACAAGCAAAGCATTCTGGAGAGAATCTTTTCCCCTCTTCTGCATATCAAAATGTGGTAATGGAAGTTGTGGCTCTGACATCATAGAGAACATAAAGTCTAAAGGAAAAACATGTCCACATGGATTTAATTAGCCTACTTCAGATCATGAACATATCTGTTCTCTTATGCTTTTTGATGATCACACTCTTCAGAATACTGTTTTTTGGAAATAGTGGACTAGGAAGAGATATTTACATTTCCCATAACTAGGATGACCATGTATCCCCATTTGACCAGGGCAGTCCCTAATCCAGCAAAATTATTAGAACCACTCCCTTTCACTTTCAGACATGCCTTGTTTAGATGACCTAGTACAGGAACCAAGCAAATAACTGTTGGAAAAAATGAAATTTGGACAAGGTGAAAAAAAGAGAAAGAGAGAAACTTTCAGTTTTATTTAAGTTTTTAACTGTATAGTTTCTAGCATACTACTGTGTAAATAGATGGTTAAATCTTATGTATATCACTCTATATTATAAATAATTGCTGGTTACCTAATCTTAACCCCCGATAGACTGAGAAGATCTTTGAGTTCAGAAAGATTTTTGTGGGCTCTTGCTTCCTATTATATTCCCAATGCCTGGCATATAGTAGCTTCCAAGTAAAATGTTCATTGAATAAATGAATGAGTGAATGGAAACATGAACATGATCCAAAGGACTGCTTATTTTAAAACTGAATTTACTTACAGTTGACGGTCCTCATAGGTGGACATTCCTAGATCTCACAGGCTATAACAGAATTTGTGGTGAAGAATTCAACAAATGGTAAATGGGATTTTGGTTAGTTAATACTATCTCCTTTATCTGAACTAATCTCCCTTATCTGAATTTTCTGTCTAACTGTGAGGTATAAGAGTGATGGCCCTTCAGGCTTAATTTCCAAAATATACAAACAGCTCATACAACTCAACAACAAAAAAACAAACAACCCAATCAAAAACTGGGCAGAGACCTAAATAGACATTTCACCAAAGAAGACATACTGATGGCCAATAGGCACATGAAAAGATGCTCAACGTCGCTAATTATTAGAGAAATGCAAATCAAAACCACAATGAAGTATCACCTCACACCTGTCAGAATGACCATCATTAAAAAGTTTACAAATAACAAATGCTGGAGAGGTGTGGGAAAAAGGGAACCCTCCTACACTGTTGGTGAGAATGTAAATTGGTGCAGCCACTATGGAGAACAGTATGGAGATTCCTTAAAAAACTAAAAATAGAGTTGCCATATGATCCAGCAATCCCACTCCTGGGCATATATCCAGACAAAATTATAATCCGAAAAGATACATGCACCCCTATGTTCACAGCAGCACTATTTACAATAGCCAAGACATGGAAGCAACCTAAATGTCCATCGGCAACAGATGAATGGATAAAGAAGATGTAGTATATATACACAATTACTACTCAGCCATAAAAAAGAAAGAAATAATGCCATTTGCGGCAACATGAATCGACCTAGAGATTATCATACTAAGTGAAGTAAGTCAGAAAGAGAAAGACATGTGCCACCTGATATCACTTATATGTAGAATGTAAAATATGACACAGATGAACTTATTTGTGAAACAGAAACAGACTGACAGACAGGGAACAAACTTATGGTTACCAAAGGGGAAAGGGGGTGGTGGGGGAGGGATGAATTAGGAGTTTGGGACTAGCAGATACAAACTGCTATATGTAAAATAGATAAACAACAAGGTCCTACTGTATAGCATGGGGAACTATATTCAGTATCCTTTAATAAACCATAATGGAAAAGAAGATGAAAAAGAATATATATATGTATAACTGAATCACTTTGCTGTATACCAGAAACTAACACAACATTGTAAATCAACTATACTTCAAAAAAAAAGAAAAAAGAATGATGGCCCTCCACATTTTTCTCAACCAGAAATTTCAAAGAGAACTATTTCTCCTTTCCCCTCATCCAGTTTACTTCTACATATCATTTTGGATTCATGGTATCAAGAAAATCATGAATCATGAAGATAAGTGATAAAATGACTTGCTTCAGTAAGTCAGAGATAATGGAAGAGCTTTTTATTTATTTGAATTCTACACAAAAACTAGTTAACCTGGCAACTTGAGGCAATGTATTGATAGACTCCAGGATGTTAAAATGTGGTATATTAACACATTTGAGGATATATGTTGTTTCTAATGAAAGATTGTAAACATACCAATGCTAATCTTTAAAAATGAAGTTCTGTTCACGAAATGTTGATGAAATACCTGAAGTATCTATCTCTAAAGTCCTTTATAAGCTTTAAAATGGAGTGAGTCTATGATGCATTTTCCCTTAAAATTTCACAGCTTCGTCCCAAGCCTCTCTCCCCTCTGCCTACTTGTCTGTAGTTCCTCCTTTGTGTTATTGAGGGAATCTTCATCAATATTTCAGTATATATTGGAATGGGAAAAATGAACATTCCCAAAACTTCTATTACATAATGTGAACATTATGTATAAAAATATTGACATATTTTTCACAAAGATCTTTAGAAAAACATTCTGTTAATATAGATCACATTTCATTATTTACCTGGAAAGCCAGTTTTATATGTTTATGTCCCCTGTCACCATAGTACCAAGACACTCAAAACACATGAAGCTTGAATGTATTCATCTAAGCAAAGCAAACAAACAAAAAAAGAGTATCTCCTGAGGCCTTTCTTTTCCCAGGCTATCATTTAATGCACACTGATTATATAATTTATAATTTTCTCTCAGGAAGATCTAACATCACTTGTTCATTTGAAATAAATATGCTTTTTCAGGGAAAAAATAGACTTTTTTGTTTTTAATGAAAACGGTCTTTGACCTACTTATAATCTGTTGTGAATAAATGACTTTAAAGAAAGAGTTTTCTTCATTTCAGTGCTGTTATTGTGCTTCATTTCTCTGTAAAAGTATATGTAATAGAACACAAACATTCACAGGTGCTTCTGTTTTATGTGGTTAAGAACTTCTTAAACAGCCAAGGAAGATGGGTGCCTGATAACAGAGCACAGGGTGTTTATTTCAGCTCCTGTTTAAACTCCTGATCCTTTTTCATTATTTTAATCGTATTTTTTTTCATCCTGGTATTTTATATCTACTGATAGGGGAGGAAAGAGAAGAAAACAAATTACCTGTTGAGCATTTGCCATGTGCCAGACCCCCTGCCAGATTATTTTACATACATTAGGACATTTAGGAGCTTCTTTTTAGTAGAACTCCAAGGTTCACGTCTGTACGACAGAGACACAGAAAACCTGAACACTTTACATATAAAATCAAGTATCTCAAATCCAATTCAGCTT
The DNA here is from genome assembly GCF_011762595.2 of Tursiops truncatus. Taxonomy (NCBI): domain Eukaryota; kingdom Metazoa; phylum Chordata; class Mammalia; order Artiodactyla; family Delphinidae; genus Tursiops; species Tursiops truncatus. The sequence goes on along the minus strand of NC_047036.1, from coordinate 58,819,214 downwards.
AAAGAACCACCTATTAATTTCAATTTTCCCCTGAACAATGAGGGCCTAAATAGTTTTAAACTTCTAAGTATAATAATCAAGTCTGTTTCTTGATGCCAGTACAGTTTCACAGATGGCTTTTGATATTATCAATGTAAATCTGTGCAAAATTATTAATTTAGTTTTAGATATCCAATCATGTAATACTCTATCACCATATTTATCCTTTAGGATCCTTCATTTATCAGAAGACACTGAACTTTATTTTTTTTTCTTTGGCTGCATTGGGTCTTCGTTGCTGCGCATGGGCTTTCTCTAGTTGCAGCGAGCGGGGGCTACCCTTCATTGCGGTGCGCGGGCTTCTATTGCAGTGGCTTCTCTTGTTGCGGAGCATGGGCTCTAGGCACGCAGGCTTCAGTAGTTGCGGTGTGTGGGCTCAGTAGTTGAGGCTCGTGGGCTCTAGAGCACAGGCTCAATAGTTGTGGCACATGGGCTTAGTTGCTCTGTGGCATGTGGGATCTTCCCGGATCTTCCCGGATCAGGGCTTGAACCCGTGTCCCCTGCATTGGCAGGTGGATTCTTAACCACTGCGCCACCAGGAAAGTCCCTGAACTTTGTATTTAAATAGCCATAGTAGAATTTCCCCCCATCATAACTAGAGCAGATGTATTTTTACAATTCATTAAAATTATTCTTAATCATTTTGCCTTTGATTGGAATTATATTTCTGATTCAGGATGAGAATGTATACATAAGTATGTTCATTTTCATTTGTAACTAGAGCAAGTGATGTTTCATTCCATAATTGTAATGAAGTTTAGAATGCTTAGTTTGTAAGCACAAGTTCTGGAAGTCTGAGTTCAATAATTTTCAAGTTAGAAGTGAACCTAATAGATCAGCTAGTCTCGGACCTGTTTTACAGATGATGAAACTGAGAACCAGAGGAGTAAGATGGGTTAGGGATGTGTCAGAAGTGAACCATCAGTTAAAATAATGAATCTGATTATTTTTGCTTTTGATATATTAAGGGAATTTTTTTCAAAAGCAGAGGAAAAGAAACGAAATTGAGTTATTTGTAGTGAGGTGGATGGACCTAGAGACTGTCATACAGAGTGAAGTAAGTCAGAAAGAGAAAAACAAATACCGTATGCTAACACATATGTATGGAATCTAAAAAAGAAAAAATGGTTCCGAAGAACCTAGGGGCAGGACAGGAATAAAGACGCAGACGTAGGGAATGGACTTGAGGACACAGGGTAGGGGAAGGGGAAGCTGGAACGAAGTGAGAGAGTGGCATGGACATATATACACTACCAAATGTAAAATAGATAGCTAGTGGGAAGCAGCTGCATAGCACAGGGAGATCAGCCTGGTGCTTTGTTTCCACCTAGAGGGGTGGGATAGGGAGGGTGGGAGGGAGGAAGATGCAAGAGGGAGGAGATACGGGGATATATGTATACTGATTCACTTTGTTAAACAGCAGAAACTAACACACCATTTTAAAGCAATTATGCTCCAATAAAGATGTTTAAAAAAAATTCATCAGCCTTACATAATTGTGTATTATCATATGTAGTATTTGTATTGTGTATTGTTTTTAAGTGTCAATGTTCATTTGGATTTATCTACATATTTACTACTTTATTTGCTCTCCGTTCTATTTCACTTCTCAAACTTTCCATCTAGGACAAGTTTCCTTCCCGTGTTATATCCTTTAGAATTTCCTTCATTCATAAACCCTCTCTACTTTGTCTAAAAATTATTTTATCTCACATTATTTATTGCATTTTTCAGTGGTCATTGAAATCTGGTATAAAAGACGTTTTCATGACATACATTAAAGGTTCTCTTTTACTGTAAAAAACCCCCCCAAAAACAGAGGAAAAAGAACAGTAAAAGTTAAATTATTTTTAACCTAACTAGTATGTCATTTTGAATTGCCAGTTTTGGCCACTGGATAACATGAATAGTTGCATGAGCCCATTCTTTTGCCTACTAATGAATCTATCAATTCATTTTAAGCAGACTTGTGCAGAATATCTAAAGTCTGGTGATATTACTTGAGGGAGATTTATTTCTCCCTACCTTGTCCATAAGCAGAATGGTTCCTTAGTGCCTTAGCTGTGCATTTCCTGTTGGGGCTTAGGGACAACAAGAAAAGACAAATGTCCGATTAAATGGCCATCTTCCTAGTTGTACTGGGCTGCTAAATGTGCTACGGTTTAGAAATTTTATTTCTAGATCTCAGAGGGCACTGACTTTGCCTAGGGAATCTACCCCAAGTAAAAGTGAAAATTAAAGGGAGAAGGGCTCTTACCTTCTAATGGGGTGAATTGGTGGTTTTCACAGTTCTGATGGAAAAATTCTTTGTCACAAAGCTACAAGTAGATGTCCTTAGTTATCATTGCAAAGAAGATGGTAATTATTTGACCAAATAACGGATTAAGTTACTATCTCTCAGAGTTCTAATTTCTCTTTACCTCATTCACAAAAATTCTTTCAGTGACAGAACTTCTTTTTTAAATCCTCCTATTCCTCTTTGTTTCTTTGAGGCTCCAGAGCCACAGGTGTCTGGCCCCTTAAGCAGAACTGAACTTCCGAGCACTAGTCCACTTAATCCTCCCCACAGTGAGGACTGGGAAAAATGAATAGTTGATATTGTCAGACTGCTTAAGACTATGTGTGTGTTTGCTCCTGGTATTACAGTGCCGTACCTGTCAGTTCATATTGCTGCAGATCACAACAGCTTAGTTTTTCTAAGATCTTTCCATGGAACAGTAACAATTTACTAATGGACCCAAAGTAAAATCATTTCCTATAAAGTGTATTAAACTTAAACGTTTTACATCCAATATCTGAATCTTGCTGCTTCATTCCCTCTTAGCTACCTACCTCCAGCATGACAGTCAGGGCTAGAGTGGAAGCAAAACTCCAGTGTTTGGGAGCTTCCAATTTGGAAACAGGTCTTTTAAGTGTGTGCTTCCTGCAGTCCCTTTATTTGTTGCTATGCTAACTGGCCCAAAGCTTGGTGGGAGTAGCAAGTATTGTAGTAAGAGTATAGACTGCATTGGTGAGGAAACTTTAGTTCACTGTTCTTTTATATTTAAGTGCCTGTATTTTGTGCAACCTATTAAGTTCCTGTTAAGTAACAGTATATTGAGTACTATAAATGAATTATTAAATCAAAAAAAATCTAAATCTCAGTTTCCTAACTACTTGGATTCTTTCCCTTTCTTGTCTCACATGGTTGTACAAGGATTAAAGTATTGAAAAGTGATGGACAAATGTGTGATATGACTATTAGAGCACAGAAACAAGCTATAGAAGGATATGATATACCCTGGGTTGTTATCGTTGGTTACCTGGGCAGCAGGGGAGTTGGGGCAGGGAGAGGATTGCAGGAAAACCATACCTTCGGACCAAATTTAGAGTATATACAAAAATAAAACACTGAAAACAGTTCTAAAAGCCCTGAAAGCAGGAGACAGGCAGAGTGAGCCCAGACTAGGGCCCACAGAAGAGAATCTCAATTCTAGAACTGTGTTCTCAGCTGCTGTAGTAACAGGTTATTACTTATTTCTCAGAAGATTGATAATACAAACCACAATATATTTTTACTTATTTTAAGTAGCTGTAGTACACTGCATGTATGTTTAATTTTTTATGAAAAGAAAAAGCAAAGAGTTTTAAAACTATTACATACTGGCATTGATGCTTTCAGGTATGCTTTCCATATGTAGACATGGAGAAAAGGTTTACTCAACTTCAAAAAAGGAAGAAAAGCTAGTGAAGTTCTTCGTCTTTAACTTTCCTGAATGTTATTTGCCTGGAATGATTCAAATAAATTTGAAGCTTGTACTATTATGTAATAAGATAACGTAGCAATTGTATAGTTACTTAACACAATTCAAACTGGGATCATAAATTTGAAATCAGTTTGCTGTATTCTTACATTTTCTTATATGAGGATTACCCTGTTTAGCTCAGTTTTCTGTATGAATGTGCTTTTTGTTTTGTTGCCCACCCCATCCCAATATATTGGGAATTGTGGATAACAACAAAGAAATCTGGAGTCTAGAAGTTGTGGTCAGCCAAAGGTGCCGGATCCTGGTAGCATGGGCTGGAATGAAACGGGTGGGAATGCAGTGGCAGATGGAGTTCAGAGATTCCTGTTGTGGAAGAGGTGGTAGAGGAGAAAGAAAAGGCAGCAGAAGATGAGAGGTAAAGGATATGAGAACAGGTGTTTTGTAAGGAATGGTCTTTGTTTCTTCCAGTCTGATAATTATGGAAAAGAGGCTATTCTGTGAGAAACCGGGGGATGTTCTTAATACTGAGTTTTGTGGTGTGATATGTATGTCCCCAGAATTTCATGTCCATGGGCTTACCCAGGAAGTGGCTCCTTCTGTTACCACAGAGCCACTTGCAGTTTTCCTAAAGTCCTGCAGATTACAGGAAAGTCAGGAGTGTATTATGCTGACAGCGAAATTAAGTGGATCTGGGGGTGGGATTTTGGCTGCCATGACCTCTGTTCCTTTGAAAGAGAAGCCATGTGAATAGCCACTAGACAGAATATCAACTGAATAACTTTTGTGGATATATCATAGCTAACCTGTTGAGAAAGTTATAAATCAAGGCCATCACACCCTACTGACTTTAGTGATAAAGTCAGCCCTGCTTAAAAAAAAGAAGAAGGTGGGCCTAAAATGGTCCCTTTATCTTAATTTATTACAGCACGTAAGGGAGAGAGCAAGCCAGATCAGCTCCAAGCAAAGCTAGTTTAGAGTGCAAAGCGGTATTGAATAACACTTTACAATTTTACAGAAAACTTTCACATAGGTGTTATTTTATCATTTGACAAAGGTGAATGATGGGAATGGTAAGGCAAAAGGAAAAAAAGGTTTAACATTAGCATTACTTTATTGAAAACTCCAAACTCCACTTCTGTGGGTTAATAGGTTAACAGATGTCCATCTGAAAATGCTGTTTTTCAAACACTTTTGTTATATCATCTCAGCATCCCAAGTTTGGGCCACTCTGTTTCCAGCATGTCAATTGGGAAGATGGGCAGGTTGCTTCCTGTGGAGCTACTGCTTATCATTCTGCACTTTTGTTGGTGACCTTCTCTATGTGAGCCCTATGGTGATAATTTCTGGTTACAAACAAGATGAAGCTATTCAGGTGCTCTTGGCCATCTCTTACAAGTGCCCATGTTTGGGTCTGTGACTTTTAAGGCAAGCCCCATTCACTGGAAACAGAATAGGGTTTTTGTGCATACAGGCCCATCCTTGCTCTGATGAAACTAAGCTAATATTAGCAAAATTAATTTAAATTAATATTTAAAGCCTTATTTCCATGGGCTTTTCCTGAAGGATGAATGCTCTCCACTCCCAACTTTTGTGAGGTACCTTGCTTCAGATAGTCTATAAAACAAACCTGCTAATGAGGGGATTATTTTGTTTACATATGGACCATGTGTAAAACAGTTTAAATTCTTTGGGTTGTAAGTAACAGTTTAAAACCCAAATCAAACTGGCTTACACCCCCCATAAAAAGGAATTTTATTGACTCATGTACATGAAAGACCAGGAGTAGGTTCTTCAGGCTTAAGCCAGTGTTCACAGAGCATGACTGAGCACCCAGTTTTTCTTGCTTTTCATTTCTCAGCTCCATGGTAGCAGCCTCTCCTCTCATCATTCCAGAGCTACATGCTTCCAGATTCAAGTCCAGAGGGAAAGAATTTGGATGTGACTGTTTCCCAGAAGGCGAAACAAAGATCTTATTGCATGTAACTTCACTCCGAATGGGTCGTGTTCTTACCGTGGATCAATGCCTGTTCAGTGATTGGCCTAGATCTAAACAAATCAGGAGATGAATGTTGGAAGGAAGAGATAGTGAATTATATCCCCTGAACTGAGCAAGAACTTTCAGACCAAAAAACTAAGCAGGCAACTCCATAAAGGGTAATTGTGAAGTTTATTGTGGGTAACTTACATACGGGTAGGAAGGATCAGGCAGAGATGATCCAGAAGCATTCCTAGCCCAACTCTGCCTCTGAAAAGGGTAAGGAGGATTTAAAGGGACCAAAGCTAAAAACAGAATCTGACCACTTGGGAGAAGTGTGGTTGGTCCACACTGACAGGAACCCCTGTTTTTCCTCCCTGCCCTTCCCTGAGGGGTCTCATGACTGTTAACTACCTGCATCAGCAAAAGGCATTCTTCCAGTTTTCATATCAGTTGAAGACAAGGGTAAGCTGATAGAGAACTATTAACTATCTGCGTCAGCAAAGGCATTCTTCCAGTTTTCATATCAGATGAAGACAAAGGTAAAAGCTGGCTTGGGCGCATTCCTTGTGAGTAGGCTAAAGTACAGTCATGCAGAAAGGGAAGGGATAGGACTGCAGACCTAAGATGGAGCTGACAAAATGGAGTCAGTGTGGTTCAGCCACACAGTTCAGAACAATTCCACCAGAAGCACATGGACCAAGTGTGGGGAAAGGGATGGTCCTCCAGAGGCAAATTAGGGTGGGATCACCATTAGAAGGATAAACGGGTACTTTATCAGGAGCGCCAGATATCCATGCAGATGTGTAACTGTGTAAACATTTGTACTGCTTAGAATTATGAACAAAGCACTTGGACTATACATACGTCTATCTGAAACTGTCTGGCTGAGGTCACACAGATAGCATGTTGGTGCTAACCTTGGAATAAGATTCAACTAGTTGAATGACGTATAGCTCATATAGCCAGTCTCCAAGAAAGGAATCTCTGAGACTGTCAGGGAGCTTAAAGAAGCCAGTTTCAGTATCATTGGCTCTTAAACTGGCAGAGCTAAAAGGGACCCTGCTGATCATCAACTCTCTCACCTCTCAGAGGCGATGGAAATCTAGATAAGCCATATAACTTGCTTGAGATCACAACCAAGTTTGTGTGACCTAGAAAATTGATCATCCATCTTCCAGCCTAACACTCTTTTTAGTAATAACTACCTGCTATAATAATAGCAGCTACTATTTATTGAGTGGTTGCTCTGTATTAGGCAGTAGACAGGCATTTCACATGCAGTATCTCATTTAATCTTTACAACTGTTTTATTCTCAATTTATTGGAAATTGAGGCACAGAGGGGCTTTGTATAACTACCTTCAGAAGCTTCAGTTATCCATTTTTTGCCTTGGTGTTTTAGACTGCAAACAGGCTTCTTTCTTCCAAGATAGGTCAGTGCTGATTTACAGCTTTATCTTGGGTATAGAAAATGGAGTGAAGAATGACCTGGTCAGAAAACCTGTTATATGTGCTCATAGACTTGACTAGGGTCTAGGGTTCGTAATAAGTAAATTTAAATCTTATTTTTTACCTTTTTAAAAATTTATTTTTTTAACATCTTTATTAGAGTATAATTGCTCTACGATGGGATGTTTGTTTCTACTTTATAACAAAGTGAATCAGCCATACATATATCCCCATATCTCCTCCCTCCTCCGTCTCACTCCCACCCTCCCTATCCCACCCCTCTAGGTGGTCACAAAGCACTGAGCTGATCTCCCTGTGCTATGCGGCTGCTTCCCACTAGCTATCTGTTTTACATTTGGTAGTGTATATAAGTCCATGCTAATCTCTCACTTCTTCCCAGCTCACCCTTCCCCCTCCCCGTGTCCTCAAGTCCATTCTCTACATCTGCGTCTTTATTCCTGTCCTGCCTCTAGGTTCTTCATAACCTTTTTTTTTTTAGATTCCATATATATATGTTAACATACAGTATTTGTTTTTCTCGTTCTGACTTACTTTGTGTGACAGACTCTAGGTCCATCCACCTCACTACAAATAACTCAATTTCATTTCTTTTTATGGCTGAGTAATATTCCATTATATGTATATGTGCCACATCTTCTTTATCCATTCATCTGTCCGTGGACACTTAGGTTGCTTCCATGTCCTGGCTATTGTAAATAGAGCTGCAATGAACATTGTGGTACATGACTCTTTTTGAATTATGGTTTTCTCAGGGTATATGCCCAGTAGTGGGATTGCTGGGTTGTATAGTAGTTCTATCTTTAGTTTTTTAAAGAAACTCCATACTGTTCTCCCTAATGACTGTATCAATTTACATTCCCACCAACAGTGTAAGAGGGTTCCCTTTTCTCCACACCCTCTCCAGCATTTATTGTTTGTAGATTTTTTGATGGCCATTCTGACCAGTGTGAGGTGATACCTCATTGTAATTTTGATTTGCATTTCTCTAATGATTAGTGATGTTGAGCATCCTTTCATGTGTTTGTTGGCAATCTGTATATCTTCTTTGGAGAAATATCTATTTAGGTCTTCTGCCCATTTTTGTATTGGGTTGTTTGTTGATATTGAGCTGCATGAGCTGCTTGTAAATATTGGAGATTAATCTTTTGTCAGTTCCTTTGTTTGCAAATATTTTCTCCCGTTCTGATGGTTGCCTTTTCATCTTTTTTATGGTTTCCTTTGCTGTGCAAAAGCTTTTAAGTTTCATTAGGTCCCATTTGTTTATTTCTGTTTTTATTTCCATTTCTCTAGGAGGTGGGTCAAAAAGGATCTTGCTGTGATTTATGTCATAGAGTGTTCTGCCTGTGTTTTCCTCTAAGTTTGATAGTGTCTGGCCTTACATTTAGGTCTTTAATCCATTTTGAGTTTATTTTTGTGTATGGTGTTAGGGAGTGTTCTAATTTCATTCTTTTACATGTAGCTCTCCAGTTTTCCCAGCACCACTTACTGAAGAGGCTGTCTTTTCTCCACTGTATATTCTTGCCTCCTTTATCAAAAATAAGGTGACCATACGTGCATGGGTTTGTCTCTGGGTTTTCTATCCTGTTCCATTGCTCTATATTTCTGTTTTTGTGCCAGTACCATACTGTCTTGATTACTGTAACTGTGTAGTATAGTCTGAAGTCGGGGAGCCTGATTCCTCCAGCTCCATTTTTCTTTCTCAAGATTGCTTTGGCTGTTCGGGGTCTTTTGTGTTTCCATACAAATTGTGAAATTTTTTGTTCTAATTCTGTGAAAAATGCCATTGGTAGTTTGATAGGGATTGCATTGAATCTGTAGATTGCTTTGGGTAGTATAGTCATTTTCACAGTGTTGATTCTTCCAATCCAAGAACATGGTATATCTCTCCATCTGTTTGTATCATCTTTAAATCTTATTTTTTAAAAGACAGTTTTTAATTTGTTGACTCTTCTTCAAACAGGAACTTCCAAAGGGTCAATGAAAAGCATCCCACATTATCTTCAAATAAATGAAATACTGTTAATCAGCGATCAGGAATTTCTCCCATGCCATATAATGGATGAGCATTGGAAGTTCTATGTGGAATGTGAGGAGCTAACATTCTAAAGCCTTGTTTTCTTAATAATTGATTAGGTATTTTTTCATATTATTAACCAATGTTCATATTTTGTTGTGTGTGGGCTGGTGGGCCTGTTTAATACACACTTTATGAGTTACTACTTAAGATGTGTTTACTGTTTTAAGAAAAAATATAACTCTTCCACTATTGTAGTAAGATTAATAGTTTTTTGCAATTAAAATAAAGACATTTTTGACATAAACAATATTGACTCTCTGGCTTTCTTTTTACTAAAATAAACTTCAAAAAAATCTTTAAATCAACACCTCTGCCTTTGCATAAATAACAGTTGTTCCTTGTGGGAAGTAAGAATACAAATAGGAGTGACTATTGGTCCTGAAAAGTCCCTGGTAAAGTAAATCTACTTAAAAAAAAGAACTTAAAGTCCTACTACCTTCCCCCATTTATTTTAGAATTGATGTTGAAATGAAAATGTAAAATTATGAAAGAGGTTTGTCTTAAGTTTCACAAAATTTAGTGTAGATAGAATTGTAGCTGTGGTAAGTCTGAGAACAAAAAATGAATAAATGAATCAAGTGTTGATTCGGGGGCTGATTATTTTAAATAGGATATATTTCATCTTTAATGTTTGCCACACTGTCATGAAGATTTTTTTTAAAAAGCGCTATATTCAAGAGCTTTATAAGTTTTTATAAGCTTTCTTTATACAGGTCTTTCTTAATCCTTTGATAGCCATCTTATTCTTATCTGTCATTACCCCAGGCTCCCAAATATGCTTTTTAACTTTGTGGCCTAATTCTGTCACTTCTCTCTCATTTGAGTAGACAGGTCAAAATTGCAATAAGAATTACCCTAGCAAGTGCTAGAACTTTGGGGGGGGGGATGGGGAGGAGCAATATGGTGTTGCTTTTTGGTATTTTCTTATTTTAAATGTACAGAATCTTAAATATCTTTAGAATACACAAGAAACTTGTCAACAGTTGCTTGTGGAGAGAAGAATTATGGGACTGGGGAACTAAGGGGAAAGGAAGACTTTTAACTACATGCACCCTTTGGCAACTTTGAAATTGGTACTCTGTGTTTATTCTTTGTATTCAGATAAAAATTTTAAATATCTGAAAAGATAGCACCTGAAAATGTTTGCCTATTCATAAAAGTGTAAAGACAGATCATTTTATTTTTCTTCCTTTGAGGGTCCATTGAAAATGTTCAGGATAAAGTAAACCCTACATGTTGTAATGTTTGAGAACTGACAAGAATTTTATTGTTCCATTATCATTTTCTTAGACTACCCTATTTTTCTAAATTTTGAATAATATACCTGAGGTGGTCTATTTGGCTTTCATTACTTAAGGAGATATTTAAAACATGGGCCATTTGGGAATATATGTACTAACGTGGGAAATATATACAATATATATAAATATACAATATACTTATATATATATAAGTAACTGAAAAATGCAAATTGTTAGACAGTATTTAGTACAAATCCTGGTTGTGTTAAATAAAAATGATATGCCTTTCTGCCTCTATGGTAGGGAAGTTTGGGGGAGAATGGATACATGTATGTGTACGGCTGAGTCCCTTTGCTGTGCACCTGAAACTGTCACAACATTATCAATCAGCTATACTCCAATATAAAATAAAAAGTTTAAAGAAAATTTTATGCCTTTGAGTGCATGTATAATATATATATTTATATAGCTATATAAATATACATATTTTTATATTATGTGTGGTATATCTACTTTATAAGCTATGAAATGTGTATTTGTATGTATAAGTATGTGTGTGGTGTGGGAGGTGTCAAGTAAAAGGTCTGGAATGCTACAAATAAAATTGCAGTGCCCGTCCCTAAGGGACTGGGGAAGTTGGAAGGATGTATTACAGTTTACTTTCAACTTAAAAAAAAAGCCACCCACACATTTCTTTTGTAATTTAAAAATATTTTTAAAAAAATAACTTAAAAGCAGGTACTTTGTTTAGTGATTACAATTTACAAAAGTCATACATTCTAAGTTTATAGTATAAGAAATCTTGCAATTCTTAGTTTTCATTTTAGTGATCAAATTCTTAAATTCAGTTTTCCAAGCCCATTTAACATTAAGTATACCAACTGGCAACTGACTTAACACCTAGTGGAGGCATGTTGAGTATTGCCCAAACTAAACAAAAGGGTCTACTTCAAGCAGGGTTGGGGTCCAGAGAGCTACCTTACCTCAGATCTTCCCTGTGAAATGATTGGGTGATTTGGGGTATTGGCTAGATGTTTTGCCTATTCTGTATTCTAAATGAAACAAGCTTCTGGACCCTAAGCCATACGAGGGACTTCCAAGAATATCTAATAATGCAATCTTCTCTGATATTTGTATCCTTTCTATAAAACTAAGTTCCTGAGTATCTCCAGGATACTCCATACCCAACAAAGAATCCTATTCCCTTTCAGACAGGTACTCCTAAATATTAGAAAGCTGGAACCCCAATGTCCCAGGACTCACAAAACTTCCTTTTTTTTTTTTTTTTTTTTCTGCGGTACGTGGGCCTCTCACTGCTGTGGCCTCTCCTGTTGCGGAGCACAGGCTCCGGACGCGCAGGCTCAGCGGCCATGGCTCACGGGCCCAGCCGCTCTGCAGCACGTGGGATCCTTCCGGACCGGGGCACAAACCCGTGTCCCCTGCATCAGCAGGCGGACTCTCAACCACTGCGCCACCAGGGAAGCCCCACAACACTTCCTTTTAAGACTTGAATTTACAGCATAAGCCTCCCCTGGCCTGATTGCTGGGAATGTCCAAGCATACATCTTGTCCTTTCGTCCTCCATTTCTCTTTCAGTCAGTCACTTCGAATTCCCCTCCTGAGCTCAGTCCTTTATCAGGACTAGACTATGTGCAGCCCTATCCCGTTTCTCTAACCCCAGTTCTTTGCCTTATAAAAACCTGCAGCACGCTTCGGCAAATTATTCTTCCTAAGGGTCTGTTTTACTTCCCTGCTGCTACTGCGAGAGTAAAATCTAGGCCCAACGTTTGAGGCCCCTAGCTCTCTGGTCCTGATGTAACCTTCCAGCTTCATCTCCAGCCATCTCTAACCTTCTATTCACTCTTAAGCTCCTTCTTCGCCCCTTTTATAGACTGAAATTGTGCCCTTTCCAAATTCATATGTTGAGGTCCTAACCCTCAGTACCTCAGAATGTGACTGTATTTAGAGATAGGACCTTTAAAGAGACTATTAAATTAAAATAAGGCAATTAAAGTAGGTCCTAATGCAGTCTGACTGGTGTCCTTACATGAAAAACTTTGGACATACAAAGGGATACCGGGGGTGCATGTGAACAGACAAAAGACCATAAGGAACACAGCAAAAACGCAGCCATCTGCAAACAAAGGAGAGAGGACTCAGAATGAAATCAGCCCTGCTGACGCTTTGATCTTGGACTTCTAGCCGCCAGAACTTTGAGAAATAATTTTCTGTTGTTTAAGCCACCCAGTTTGTAGTATTTCGTTATGGCAGCCCTGGCAAACTAAGACAATCCCTAACTCTACCCAACATTTTGTTTATACTACCGGGAATGTTCCCATCTGTCCATCTATGTCCATCTTTGAGCCCTCTCCTCATATATGACCTCCTGGGCTGCTTTCTCAGGCCAAGCACTTCATATTTACTGCTTGGTATTAGTTCTCTTTCAATGGCTCATCTCCCTCAAGTAGCTGGAAAACTTGTCGAGGTCAGGTTTAGGGTTTTGCACTTTGTGTTTCTAATAAAATATCTCAAACATACTAGATACTCAAGAAGTATCAATCAGGGTGTTTTCAAGTATGATAACAGAAAACCATACTCATAATGGAAAATGTATTATTTCATATATTAAGTCCAGAGGTAGGAATTTGGGGGTTGATTAATTCTTTAATTCAACAATATCATGATTGTTTCCATCTTTCTTCCAGCTCCCTTCACAGTGCCGAGATGGCTCTGCTGTTATAGGCAGGTGTACATGCAGAAACAGCATTATTAGAAGAAGGAAGGAAAATTTTCTTCCAATGCACGTCTTTTGGGAAGAAACCTTCCCTGAACACCACCACCCCAGGAAATTGTATGTCATTAGACAAAATTGTGCCATCTGCTTGTTCCAAAGCAGTCACTAGCCAGGGAAGTGGTTTGACTGGCTGCGAGAAGTAAGTACATGCCCATGTGCGGGAAAGTAGTCAGATGTACAAACTCCACACTGCCAGTTAGGAAAAAACCCTGGGGCTTCCCTGGCAGCGCAGTGGTTAAGAATCCGCCTGCCAATGCAGAGGACACAGGTTCAAGCCCTGGTCCAGGAAGATCCCACATGCCTCGGAGCAACTAAGCCCGTGCACCACAACTACTGAGCCTGCGCCCCAGAGCCCACGAGCCACAGCTACTGAGCCGGCGTGCCGCAACTACTGAAGCCCACGCACCTAGAGCCCGTCCTCTGCAACAAGAGAAGCCACCGCAGTGAGAAGCCCGTGCACCACAACGAAGGGTCATCCCTGCTCACCACTAGAGAAAGCCCATGTTCAGCAACGAAGACCCAACACAGCCAAAAATAAATAAATAAATTTATTTAAAAAAAAAAAAACCTGTGTAAGGCAGGGGCAGGGGTGGGGTAAGAGCTAATATTTATTGAGCACTTAACATATACCAGTCATTGTTATAAGCACTTCCGATGTGTTAACTCATTTAATATTCACCACACCCTATGAGGTAGGAAATATCCGCATTTTATAGATGAGGAAACTGAGGTATAGGATGAAGTAACTTGGCCCAAAGTCACACAGCTACCAAGTGGTAGAGCTGGGATTCGAACCTGGTCATCTGGCTTCACAACTCATGCTGTTAGGTATCATATATTTCCTCTGTCTCAACCAAAATTATCTGCCTAAAAATATGTTATGATTAAAACTGTGAACATCACTCTGAGTGACAGTGACCCTACTTCTGCCACCTACACATTCTGAGGTGTCAGTGTTTGCTCACTTTGGTGGATGACAGGCAGGACAGACGGAGATACTCATTGGTAGAAAATGGAATACAGAAGTCTTACTGGAAGAGTTTCAATATGAATACATTAGTATCTGCTCTTGGGCTCTCTCCTTTTCAATCTAGGGAGTTTCAGGCATAAAGAATGTGTAAAGTTTATTCATCTGAGATATTGCCCAAACTCAATTTTCACAGAAAACTACCTTGTTAATTGAATGCATGTGCCCATAGGACTTGTATTTTAAGTCCCTTTGGATTCTCAAGACTGTGAGGGCTGATAGCACGTAACCTCCACGTGTATTTCTTTGGACTCCCTCCTCTTCTATTTCTTCTCATCTCATGTGGTAAGTTTCTGCTTAAACTTTTTTTTTTTAATGAAATCACAGAAATGTATTTAGAATTATGTACTTTTCTTTGTAGTTACATTTTTTTAAACATCTTTATTGGAGTATAGTTGCTTTACAATAGTGTGTTAGTTTCTGCTGTATAACAAAGTGAATCAGCTATATGTATACATATATCCCCATATCCCCTCCCTCTTGTGTCTCCTTCCCACCCTCCCTATCCCACCCCTCTAGGTGGTCACAAAGCACCGAGCTGATCTCCCTGTGCTATGCAGCTGCTTCCCACTAGCTATCTATTTTACATTTGGTAGTGTATATATGTCCACACCACTCTCACTTTGTCCCAACTTACCCTTCCCCCTTCCCATGTCCTCAAGTCCATTCTCTACGTCTGCATCTTTATTCCTGTCCTGCCCTTACGTTCATCAGAGCCCCCCCCTTTTTTTTTTTAGATTCTATATATATGTGTTATCTGCTTAAACTTAATCATAATGTTCTCATGTCCCCAGTTCTCTTACCACCTAAATAAGAGGAGCAGAATTTGAGGCCATGTCAAATCAAGTCGCCTCCATTTAAAGTCCCGAGTAAAAGCTACATAGTTAACTTCTAGATTCCTTGGACATATTTGTAAGTTCATATTCTTTCATTTAGGCTACTCTGCTAGGGACTTTAAAGTAGGAACAGTAGATGCAAACATTTGAAGCTGTAATGTAAAGAGTGGTACTTCTAAAGGTTAAAGCAGTTAACATTTCTGTTTTTCGCTGTTCACAAGACACCTTGAAGTTCAATGGCATTGTGGCTGAGATATGACGTTGGCTCATGTCCTTCAAAGCTGGAGGCAAGGAAGTGGTAAGGCAAGTCACCTAGCTGGTGGGTGAGCCTCGCCAATCCCCCAGCATATTCATCTCAGCACAGCTTTTTTGTTCTCTGTTCATTACTGCCTACTCATTAACTGTCGTGAAATGATTAAACGAAACAAAAACTATGTTTCTATATCTCTTGGGTAAAAATGGCCCCAAAAGCAATGCTGGTGATGGAAATGAAGAGGTTTAAGAAAATATTGGTTCTCAATGTCTTGTAATAACCTATAATTGAAAAGAATCTGAAAAAGAATATAGGGCTTCCCTGGTGGCACAGTGGTTGAGAGTCCGCCTGCCGATGCAGGGAACATGGGTTCGTGCCCCGGTCTGGGAGGATCCCACATGCCGCGGAGCGGCTGGGCCCGTGAGCCATGGCCACTGAGCCTGCGCGTCCGGAGCCTGTGCTCCACAACGGGAGGGGCCGCGACAGTGAGAGGCCCGCGTACCTCAAAAAAAAAAAAAATATATATATATATATATATATACACATATATATACACATATATAATATATATTGTATATATTATATATATAATTCCTTGAAACTAATACACCATTATAAATCAACTATACTTCAATTTTTTTAAAAAGGAAAGAAAAAAAAATGTTGGTTCTCAGCCAAATAAAAAACCAGGGTGAAAAAAGGAGTAAACAGTGAAATTTGGAAGAGCTTAGCTCTGTGCCACGAATGATTATGTGTAGTAATGTAAACCAGAGAGCCCTAAGTCTCTGTAGCCGTGCATCTCCTTTTCCTTTAGAAGCCAAGTAGAATGACTTGAGTCCCTCAGTCAATGTACAGGGCAAAGCCCACCACCTCCCTGACTTTAGGTACCCCTGTTGTTCTACATTTTCCCAAGAATGGGCTCTCCCATTGTAGCTGCTTTCCTTTCTTTCTTTTTTTTAGATTTTTTTGATGTGGACCATTTTTTAAGTCTTTATTGAATTTGTTACAATATTGCTTCTATTTTATGTTTTCGTCTTTTGGCCCCAGAGGCATGTGGGATCTTAGCTCCCCAACCAGGGATCAAACCCGCACCCCGTGCGTTGGAAGGGGAAGTCCCAACCACTGGACCGCCGGGGAAGTCCCTGTAGCTGCTTTTCTCTGAAATTCGATCAGCAGGCCGGTCAGCTTGGTACCTGGGCATTGCTCGCAGCCACTAGTGCTGTCCTCACCCCCAAATCTCTCTACCGCATGCTAATCTCACCCCCCTGGTCCTTCCCCCAAAGCCCCACCCACCCCCGCTCTTGTGGCGCAGGCTTCACTGAAGGCTTGGTGGTAAAGGGAAAGGAGTGATAGCACAGCACAGCAAACAACCTAAGGTTGACTGGACATGACCCCTACCACAGGGAATTTCTCCTCAAGGATGTTCTCTTTAGACCCTGCTCTGGCTGAAGCAGTATAGGACGGTGGGTATGAGCGCAGACTCACCTGACATCCTGGCTCCACCACTCACTGGTTATGGAACCTTGTGACCCTCCCTAGGTCTCACTCCATGTCTGAAATGGAGCTACCAAGGTGCCTCCCTCCTGAGATGTTCCTGAGAATTAAATGAGATAATCTGTGCGAAGTGGGCATTCCAGTGGCTGGCACATAGTAGCTTTTGTTTCTGTGAGGAGTAAGTTACCAGGCTCCCCCCTTTCTCTGTAAACCTCTGATTAACAACGCTGCTGCATCACACACACACACACACACACACACACACACACACACACACACACACACACACACACACACACACACACACACACACACACACACACACACACCCCTCCCTATATCCATAACAGCAGAATCTTTGAGAATGTCTGGGCATCAGTAATGACTTAAGCTCCCCAAGTGATTGTAATACGCAGCCAGGCTGAGACCTACATCTATAGACTCTTTCTACATCTTCCCCTTGGCTTTCTTTCCTGAGCCACCTATCACCTTTCTCCAGGCCCATGAGAGAAACTCAGTGTTCTCCTATGCTTTCCTCATTGTATTAGAAGCATAGCATTTGGGCTCTGTGACTCAATTCTGCCCATCTAGGCTCTGCTCAGGGCACCTTGGCTTTCTCACCATAAAAATATTCTTGTAGGTGTTTTCCACTCCAGCCATGAAGTATAAGAGATTACATTCAGTTGTTGCTTTAAATGACATTTTTTTAAAAACAAGAGCAAAAATCTACTATAGTTCACCACAAATCGAGTTACACATGTCCCTTCCAGACTAGGAGATCAAGAGTTGCAGCTGAGGAATCCAAGAAGCTGGACACCACTGGAGCACAACCTAGCAATATACTTGGAGTACTGATAAAATCTTTCCACAGACCTTAGGGGGTTTTCAGCCTTGGCTGATCATGAAAATTACCTGAGGAACTTTAAAACTGGCCCAAATCCAGGACCCACTGGCAGAGATTCTAATTTCATTGATCTGGAATCTGTGCATCTCGGCATCAGTACTTTTTAAATCTCCCCCAGATGATTCCAATGAGCAGCCACTGACCTCGGGCACCTGCTCTTATCACTTCAGTTTTCTCTTTCACCCACCATCAATCACTGCATTAACCTTGTGTTTCCAATGCTGCCCCATTAAAAGAGTCAACCTGGGATGCTTCTTTAAAATACAGATTCCTGGGCCCTACTCCAGGCTTACTGAATCAAAACCTTCAGGGAATTTTTTTGACAGCTGCATAGGTGATTCTTATAAGGCAAATGTGGGAAACACTACATTAATCCAAGTTATCTTAGCCCATTTTCAGTTGATTAATATGTATTTTATTCATTTATTTAACAAATATTTAATGAGCACCTAATGTGTGTTCAACATGGTTTTAGGTGCTAGGAATACAGCAAAGAACATGACAAATTCCATGTCCTCATGGTTATTATGTCTTGAGTATGTCTAGAGTAAACAAGCAAACATTTAATTTAATAATTAAATTCAAAAAAATTTAATTTCAGATAGTGATAAATGTCATAAAGCCATATCAGGATAAAGGGCTAGAAGGTGATATGGAGGTGGGGCAAGCCATTGTTTTTAAAAGGGGAGCCAGGAGGGCCTGGTTTTGAAAAGTTGCATCTGAACAGACAACTGAGTGATGAGAAACTGCTTACAAATCTCATTTGTAGTCTCACTTATACCATGTTTACTCTATATGTCTCATGTCTCCTAAATTAAATGGGATTTTCTTCAAGGTCAGGGACTGTCTTATATTTTTGTATTCTTCCATAGCAACCAGTGCGGCATTTTGCACACGCAAGAATTCAGTGAATCACACTAGTCGCAAAAGAATTTCATCCTTAAATATACCTTTAAAGACTCAGCCAGAAGAGAATTTGGCAAGTTACCTGCTTGCTAAGTAAAGGAAAATCCAGGGAAACATATTAAGCATCAGACATTCAGCCCAAGGCTAGACTTCCTGCTTGCTTCCAGTTGGTAGCCATAGTTACAAATTCTGATTAGAAAGGCTCCAAAACACGCCAAGATCTGGTCATCTGTGTATGACTCCACGCTGGTGAGCCCAGACCCAGAGCTTCGATTATCAGTTTCTGCTGCCTTACCACCTTGTGATGTAATTTGTCTTTTGTACTCAACTTCCCCTCAACTTCTTACCAATGTCTCTGCATGCCTTCAAGTTCCATTCAGCCCCTATTTCCTTAAGATAAACAGCTGAGTTCTGCAGAAGGCCACTGCATCATATAATGTTTCTGAAGGCCAAAGAAGACTTTTTACTACATTAGAAATTCCTCAGAAGGTTTCGTGAAACCAATTCAGATGGCTTGGGAGGGTTTTTCACAATTCCAATTTGGGATTTATATGGCTTTTAGGAGCCTTTCTATTCCTTGCAGGATTACTCTGTTCTTCAAATGCTTTCCTTGGGCCAAGAACAACACAATCAGTACTGGAAGGTTGACCCAGGAGGCAACATCATTTCGTGGGGAAATTCCTGAATGAGGAATAGCGAGACCCGTGTGTTTCCTACCAGTTCTACAACTGATTTGCTGATTGACCTGGACAAGTTACTTGACCTTTGAGCCCCAGGATCCTTGGTTATGTGATAACACTCAGGATTGTCATTTTGAAGACCAAATAAAATTAATGAACGAGACGCCACTTCACAACATGCTAATTGCTGCAGCATTACAGCATACTATTATTATAGCCAAAGTAACTCACCATGTTCTTCTACTCCATATGGTAGTTATTTGCATCCTTTCAGCCTCTCATTTCTACAGCAAAACTTCAGAAGTAAGATTCTGCCAGGCACACCTTCCCCCTTGGAGCGGTGCTTTTGATAAGCCCTCCTTACTTATCTTTGCTTTTCCTACTTTTCCTTCAAGGATCTCCTTGGAACTCACCACCACCCGCCCTGCCCCTCTGAGTGAAATCTTTTAGTGGTGTCCTCAGTGACTGTGTCCCCTTGGCTGAATTCCTCTGGCATGGCTGCCATTTGGCCCCAGTCAGTTGACTCTAAGCATCCCCTATCTTGTTGGTGATTTATGTTCCGAGTGCAGGGACCACCTCTGTAACTACAGTGTCTTTCTTTGAGGGCAAGGTCTGTGATTTACGCCTCTTTGCATCCTTAGCTCAAGCAATGCATTTTCACTGATGATGACTTTTGGGGATTGGACTGGGTTGACTAGTGTCTCCTCAAAGTTCATGTCTTTGCATATGTATTGTAATCAAGTTAAGATGAGGTCATACTGGACTTAAGTGACCCTAAATCCAATGTCTGGTGTCCGTAAAGAAGAGAGAAACTTGGACACAGAGGAGACACAGGAAAAGAAGCTCATGTAATGACAGGGCAGAGATTGGAGTGATGCAGCTAAAAGCCAAGGAATGCCAAGGACTGCCAGCAACCACCAGAAGCTAGGAAGAGGCAGAGAAGGATTCTGTCCTAGATCCTTCAGAGGGATCACAGCCTTGCCAATGCCTTGATTTCAGGCTTTTAGCCTCCAAATTGTGAAAGAATAAATTTCTGCTGTTTTAAGTCACCCAGTTTGTGGTAATTTGTTAGGCAGCCCTGGGAAACTAATACCCTGGGGATGCTAAGTACACTGTAGAGTGTAGCAGAGGCCTTAGGGGGCCACCATCCAGCCTAGAGGCATCCTTTCTGAAGACCTAGGATGCTGATCAGGGCCAGGTTTTAAGGGAAGAGAGTAACTAACTGAAGGAGACAGGGAATGAGCTGAATATGGTCTGAGTAGGAAAAAAAAATTTACAAACTTTATGGTAAAGGTATTTTTTTAAGGTCCCATCATAGAAACAATTTGCTTTATGACAAAAAGGTTGATCTGGGAGTTGGAAACAGGGGAGCAAGTAAGTGAATGGACAACTACTTTATGATATGATATATTCGAACTTTTCAATTGACCAACTTGGGAGGAATTGTGTGTGTATAGATTTCATAGCACCCCTTGCCTAGGTAACTGGAATCTATGGTGTGAGCCAGGCTGATGATGGCTGGTGGACTATTTGGATTCCAGCCCTGGAAGCCTCCATTTCCTCAGCTTTTAATGGCATGAACACTGAGAGAACAGACCCACCCGGGTCTGAGTTCTGGCTCTGTCCCTTACAGGTTCGTTATTACACCTCACTTACCTCTCTCTGGTCCTCCGTAAAATCAGAATAGAAATGGCCTCTCCCTCATAAAGTTGTGGGGATTGAAAGATGAATCTGCATAAACTGCTTAGAACAGTGCTCACAGTGGATAATAGAAGCCTTAGTTGTTTTTATCATCATCATCATCATGAGGGAGACCAGAAGGGTGAATAATGTGACCTTTAATGACCCTTCCAGAAAGAGGAGGTCGCACTAGAGAGAAGGAGATGAATGCAAAGCTGGTCATTTGCTTGAAAATAAGTCTGCAAGGTGGATGTTAAAATACTTGCTTTCCCGAACACAAGGGATGTTTTTTAAAGGCAGGGTGGCCTCAGAGTGTCTAGTACTGTGGGCAGACTGCAGATCCTGGGAGTAAAGGATATGGGGTCCCATGCAGCGCTCCCTCTTTGGGATTCCCTGGGTCTCAAGGCCTAACACGTTTTACCTGGTCCTCTCTGGCTCCTCACCAACGCATCTGGCATACAGCAGGCTGTCAGCCAACATGAGTTGACTGAGGACGGAAGGAAGAAACCGGCTGGGATTGACTTCCCTGGCGCATCCCCTGACTGTGAAGCGGGGCCCAGGAGCCTCTGGCCCCCAAGGACTTGGAGCGCCACGGGAGACGTCTGGAAGGTCGGGAATTACAAGCACAGCACAGGGCATCTACTTCACAGAGTTAGTATAGTCCCAAAGCCCGCTACCAAGGCTGAGGCGTAGATATTGCCCAGTTGGTTAAGGAGGCGTGTGCTTGCTTTCAGGCAATTATTGGGTGAGCAGAATTGGGACCGGATACCGTGCCGGCACGGCCCGCCACCTTCACCCCCGCTTGAGGGTAAAGAGGAAGCTTTAGAATGTCTATTTGAAATGTAGGCACAGACTGAAACACAACTTCGTACTATTGGACATACAGCTCCCCCTTCCCACGCTGCTCCTAGATGATATTTCTCCAGGCTGCGTGGGACACTATCCTGGTCTTACCAATGAGAGCGAGGCGACTCCTGCAGGACCGGAGCCTCGCAGAGGGAAAAGCAAGGAGTCGCAGATGTGTTTGGTTTGTCACCGCCCCCTGAGCATCTCTGGGCAAGTCACTTAGCTCTCCAGACCTCGACTTTCTTGCTGTTTAATGTGGGGAGGGAACCGAACCTGGCTGACGCTCAGGGCAGCGGCAGAGAGCGGAACGCGCCGCCTGGGAACTTTGTCTCGAGCGCGAAGCCTAGACCCCCGAGTGCAGGGGCGAGAGCTCCCTCTGCGGGAGCGCGGCGGAGGCGGTCCTCCTTCCCCTCCACGTCACGGGGGCCGCTCGGCGCTCTCCAGTCCCCGGCCGAGGGAGAGCAACTGTCTAGCAGGGCGAGCCGCCGAGGTGGCGGCGGAGGACCAGGAGGAGGAGGAGGCGGGAGCCAGTCGCCGCCGCCGCCGCGGGACCCGGAGTCCGCAGCGCAGCTCGCGGCTCCGTCGCAGCGGCTCCTGCACCCGCGGGGACCCCGCGCTCGGGGCTCCCCCCGCTCCCTTTCGTAAGTCCACTTGGCCACGCAGTCCAGCAAGGAGCGCGCGGGGCCGGGGTGCGGGGCTCCTGGCCCAGCCGCGGATGGCCGGGACGCCCGGACCCCCTCCTCGCGACTTTCACTTTCCAGCGGGGGAAGACTTGGGCGCCGCGTCCCTTGCGAGGTGGGGGAGGGGGGAGGGAGGGAAGGACGGAGGGAGGCTGCCCGGGGCAGCCGCAGCGGGTTAGCGGGCTGAGCCTTGGCCTGGCTGCACGCCCTTTTTGACTTCGGGGCCCCGCCGGCGGCCGGACGCTGTAAAGTTGTCCGAGGTCCGCGGGCTGCCGGGCGACCAGCGCGTGTCAGCGTGAGGGTGTCCTGGGAGACGGAGCCACGGCGCCCGCATCCCGGGCTCTCGGGGCAGGGCCGGCGGGGAGGCCGGGAGCAGCGGGGCGAGGCCGGGAGCCCCGGGGCGCGTCCGCACCAGGGTTTTCCTGGGACTCTCCCCGAGCGGTGAGAACGCGGCTCCCGGACGCGCCCTTTCCGGGGTCAGGGGTCCCGCTGTCTCGGTCTCCTGGCCACTTGGAGCCGCCCAGGTGAGGGGCGCAGAGGGGCGGGCTCCGCGAGGAACGTGCCGAGCCGGAATCGCGACGCCTGCTTCTCCGCAGCCCTGCACCCGCGGGGCCGGGCCACGCTGCCTGTGGGCGGCGGAGGCGAGTGTGCGGGAGCCGGACGCGTGGCGCGGGAACGGGCTGCTGGCGTGGCTTCTCCTTTAGGGCCAGGTGGGAGTGGGGTGTCTCTTAATAGTTTGGGGATCAGAAGCTGCGGAGCAGTCCCCCCGGCCGCGCCTTCCGCTGGGACGAGCTTCTGCGCTTTTTAAGGTCAAGTTTTCTGCCGCAGAGCTGGCCCGGATCGTCCCCCTGTGAGGTGGCGGCACCTCTTCCATCGAGCTGGGAGCCTCCGAGGATCCGAGCCACGAGGTCTGGGCTCTCGAGTCAGTTTACCATCTTAACTTAGGCTAGAAGTGCTAGTGGGTGGGTATTGTTTTGTAAATTTCAGAGCTTTCCTGCCTGGGGGAGGTTTTCCTTGTTTTAGCCGGGAACCGTGTATTTCCCTCTCTGGGTAAGGGAGAGTGGCCTTAGCCCTTAGGCACTTGTCTTTTCCTCTTCTCTTCCTTTAAACTGAAAAGCAGCAAACCAGAAGATTAAGGGAGTTGGGGATGATATTAAATTAAGTGTCCATGTGATTTGGTAGACAGGAGTCACCCCTTCTGATCTTCCAGAAGCATGCCCTTATTATTAAACCACCTATCAGTCTAAGACAATCTAGAACCTAGCTGTCCGTTTTGATAGCTTTTGTTGATGGTGTCTTGAGGAAGTAAAATCTTTAAAAGTAAGTGGGTTGTTGCAGAGAGCAGTTCCTCTGCTGCACTTTCTAAGAATCAATTGTCTATGAGAAATGACCGATTAAGATGCTATTGAATCATATCTTATATCTTGTATTTGCAGAGAATCTATAGCCATAGAATCAGGTTGTGTGGCACTGAGTGAAAGGAGAGTTTCTTTGGGGGAGGGGGGTTGGTGAGAAGTGTTCCTTTGAGAAGCAGATTTACTAAATACTGCAATGTCTGCCCAGAGGGGTATAGGAGTGAATGGCGGAGTTGGGCAATAAGTCAAGTTGGCACTTGATGGCATCACATTAAGTACCCTTGGGATAGGCAGGCAGTAAATAGTTATCATCCTGACTTTGAATGAGCTCGGTCATGGGAGGGGGGGGCAGGTGGAGACTGTACGTGGCAGTGCCCAGTATCTGCTCCCTTCAGAATGACTGACAGCAGAGCCACCACTGTTGGGAGTATGACTTGGTGACCTGGGCCTTTGTAGGTTTGAATGCAGGAAGAAAGCAATAAGACAGATTGTATGATGTGAGGTTGAAAAGCCAATCCGTCCATCCAAATTTAGTGAGCACTTACTGTGTGCCAGGCCCATACTAGGGTGCAGTGGGAGCACAGAGGTAGCTCACTGGTCTGGGGGGAGGCAGGAAGCCTTCTTGGGGAGATTTAAGGTGGACCCGAAGGATGAGTAGGAGCTGCATAAACTAAGCAGGCGGAGGCGAAAGGGCAAGTATTCTCACCCCGGGAAAGAGGGCACCCCAAGACCAGAGGAGGGCAGAGCAGGGAGAGTCCAAGGAAAGGAGAGGTCCAGTGTGACCTGAGGGGAGAATGGCGCCAGGCGAGGTCAGCAGGTGCCAGGGCTGCTTGATGCCAAGCCTTGGGGCCATTTTGTGGGCTTGATTCTCAAGACGGTTTCACACCTGAAAGTATCCTGATGAGTTTTAGACTCAAAACAAAACTGCAGGTGCTGTGTGGAGAATGGATTTGAGGAGCCCCTGAAGTAGGCACGGCTCGTTTGGGTGGGACGTATGAGGGGCCTGGAGGTCTCTCTGAGGCAGTGGCAGTGAGGATGACACAAGTGGGTAGATTCAGGATAGACTCTGGAGTGACTTGACTAGTTGACTGTAAGGTATGAGAGGGCAGGGGGACTCCCTCTAAGTTTGGACTTACAGCACTTGGGTAGGTGGGTGCTGCCATTCACAGAGGAATGTGGAGGAGGTGCAGCTTGGGGGAGGAAAGACACATTTGCTTTTGTTGAGTCTGAGCTGCTTTTGAGGCTCCTGAGTGAACATACTTAATAAGTGGCTGGAGAAAGCAGACCCTCCAAAGAAGCTGGGGGTCATCTGTATTGGGGTGTTATTTTAAGGCTGGGGTAAATTGGGGGGGTGACCTGGAAAAGAGCCCCTATCTTTATGGGGAGAGGTGGGAGGAAAACCAGGGCAGCGGTGCTGAGTCTCAGCCCAAACCGTAGTGGGAGTGAGCACCTCGCGTGATGCCAGTGTGTGTGTGCTGGGGGGCTGAGGACTAACAGCGGCCACCGCACTTAACTCCCTGGAAGCAACTCCTCCAGTGAGAAGTGGGATGGAGGGATGGCTTTTTGAAGATGAGAGAGCCTCGTGCATATTTATATGTGAATGGGATGGAGCAAGTTAGGAGGAGAAGTGGAACACACAGGATATCTCTGGACCCACCCTTCCACTCGTGGAGTAGTAGGTAAAAAACGAGTATGATTGCGCTGCCTTTCTGATATCAAACTCATGTAACATAAACCATCACCATCTACTGAAACCATATTTTGAAGCCCAAATGACGGTGAAATTTGAAGTTTTACTTTGTAGATCATGAAAATTTAATGATTAGGAGAAACATAGATGGAAATCATGAAACAGAGCTGCAGTGTAGCTAAGAGTGGCCCCTGGAGTGTGACTGCCGAGGGCCCCTGGCTCTGGCCCTGCCACTCCCTAGCTTATGACCTTGTGCAAGTTTCCTGTCCTTTTTCTGCCTTGGTTTCCTAGTCTCTGAAATGGCACCACATGTAAGGGGTACACGTTCTATGGTACCTTCCTGTGGGTGGTTGTGAGGATTGCCTGTGTGCACGATGTATGCACAAGGTAGGCATGTGTGCATCGTGTGTGCACAACATGTGTGTGTGCATCATTATGTATAGTGTGTGCCTGTGTGCATTGTACCTGGCACATAATGATGCTCAGTAAGCCTTAGTGCTGGTGGTTTTATGATGATGATGTCATTTCCATCATTTCCAGATGCAGAATCTGAGACTCAGAATTTTGAAAACCTGTCCAAGGCCTTAGAGCCAAATAGTGGCAAAGTTAAGGCCAGGATCCCGTTTGCCTGACTCACAGACAGGGTCACCTCCCACTTAGCATGTCAACAAGTGTCAGGTGCTGGATGCTGCATAACATTAACTGTAGTAAAAGGATCCAGTCACTGCTTGTCAGAGTACAAGAAGCGAAACAGATAATATCAATGTCAAGGCTTACAGCGTTTTCCCAAGCAATTTAGAGATGTATGTTTTATATTAATTTGCATTGCTTTGCATGTCATTTTATATGCATTTCCATATGCTGGTAATTTTCCTAGTGGGATCTAAAGGCTGAAGCTTCACGTATATAAGATCAAATTAAATTAATCAGGAATTGAATGTAGCTGCTTCAAAATCTAATGGGCCCCTGGGCACAGTGTGCTCAGGTGGGCTTTGGGGGAAAGGATTGGGTCGATATTTACTATTTTAGAAGATGTGGGAAATCAGATACCATTTGATAAAAGCAGGTCACATCTTAATATGTAATGAAGCTTGGTTTGCTGAACACAATAGAAAAATACAGGAAAAGTGGAAGAAGACCAGAGGGAAACTACCTATTATATAAAATGCCAGAAACGGAAGCAGAAGCAGAAGTCTGCTTTATGAAGCTGAACTAATAAGAAACACTAAGGGTCAGAAAGTAAAGGTGGAACTTCTGCTAAACAATATGAAATTTTAAAAAGAGCATAATCTTAAATACGAATGTGTGGTGTTTTAGAACCAATAAATTCTCCCTAATTTGGACTTACTGGGAAATAAGCCATTGTATCTTAGTAAAATCTTAGAAATATATGTATATTACAAAACAAAAACAATGATTTTGTTACTTAGAACAGTGATTCTCAAAGTGTGGTCCCTGGACCAGCTGCATGTCACCTGGGAACTTGTTAGAAATGCGAATTCTGCAACCATCAGACCTACTGAAACAGAACCTCTGGGGATGGGGCCCAGCAGCCCACGATTTAATATTTGGAGCCAGCTTTCATTCCTGTTGAGTTTTCACTTCTTTCGTCTTAAACTTCCATTTCCATCCTGTGGTCACTCACTTCTCACTGTGCTGCTTACCTTCTGTGAGACAGTATCCTAGTAGAGGGTAGTACCCAGACACAGACCCATCCGGTCCTCTGTCCCACAGTCTACGCTGATGGAAGATGCTCTCTAAGATCCCTTTAGGCTCTCACGTTCTGCAACTCTGTGGTTCTCACGCTGTCCAGGACCACACTGGTTTGGTTTCTGGTTTGGTTTTTCTGCCTTTTAAAAATCTTTTGGGGCTTCCCTGGTGGCGCAGTGGTTGAGAGTCCGCCTGCCGATTCAGGGAACACGGGTTCGTGCCCCGGTCCAGGAAGATCCCACATGCTGCGGAGTGGCTGGGCCCGTGAGCCATGGCCGCTGAGCCTGCGCGTCCAGAGCCTGTGCTCCGCAACGGGAGAGGCGCAACAGTGAGAGGCCTGCGTACCGCAAAAAAAAAAAAAATCTTTTGGCAGTCTCATACCAAACGAACTGGGACTCCTCCCAAGCAGGGTCAGCCAGAACACTGGACTGTTCTCTCCAGATGCTCCTGTTAAATCACATTTCTCCATCTGGTGTGACGCAGTTAATTTCTTGGACCTAAGTGTTAGCCTTTGTATTTATCTCTGTTAAATTTCGTCTTACTAGATCCAAGTCTGTCCAGATCTATTTGAGTCCCATTTCTGTCCTTTTTCACGTAAACCTTTGAGTCCTCTGCCAATGTGTCTGCTGATGTCCTGGCCTGAGGAATTTAATAATATGAGCTTCTTTGTCAGAGGCCTTCGTCACAGTTAATGAGGCTTAAAAGCTTGGCATCTTTTGCAGACCTTGTGGGGCTAAAATCAGAAGAATAATTATCATCAGTCCCATCGTTGTTTGCATTTAAATTACTGCTGTTCTGATGTGCCCCTCGCACGGTTTCCCCGTGTGGCACCGTGTTCTCTAACTCCATCCTCAGTGCCCCTCACAGAACAACCTCCATAGCATGTCGGCAGGAGCAGTTGGACTGTGACGATTGCTTCTCTCTGTTATGTTTAATACCATCAGCTTGGGGTTTTTTTCGTAGGTGACACAGAGGTAAGTTTCATCTTATTTATGGTCAGATTAAGGTGAATTCAGAAATTTCCAAATAATAGGAAGCAAAAATTGTGCCTTGTCGTTCCTCTCTGCCTCACAGCCCTTCCCAGCCAGGCTCTAGAACTCAAGAATTTTGTGCTCAAGTCCATATTTCACCAAGAGATTCGGGTTATTTAATGTTTTTTTTTAATGTAAAATTGTGCTCATACGTGATTCTTAAAGGAGTACACTTAGATAATATAATCACACCAAAAAAAAGTTTAAAAAGTCAAAAAGCAAAACAATTTTATGGCAAGAATGCTTTTGAGCCATGATTGCTAGGGCATGAAAAAGTGCCTGGAATCCTGCACTTTTCCGTCATTCATGATCCTTATCCAATCCTACCCAAGCCCTCTCCCTCCTCCCTTACCCTGGTTTGAAAGACCAGGGTTAAACCAAACTGCAAAAAATCCCAATAAAATCCAAGCCGGGCTTTCCTGGTGGCACAGTGGTTGAGAGTCCGCCTGCCGATGCAGGGGACACGGGTTCGTGCCCCAGTGCGGGAGGATCCCACATGCCACGGAGCGGCTGGGCCCGTGAGCCATGGCTGCTGAGCCTGCGCGTCCGGAGCCTGTGCTCCGCAAAGGGAGAGGCCACACAGTGAGAGGCCCGCGTACCGCAAAAAAAAAAAAAAAAAAAAAAAAAAAAAAAAAAAAAAAAAATGTCCAAGCCTACTTTTCTCCTCCAGCATGCTACCAAACCGCTTTTGATGTGACATTCTCCCTTACCATGACAAGCAAAAACAAAAAAGTGCCGGGTGATAAGGGCACTTATTTTTGTAATTTATAAAATTTGTAATTTCTAGTAAATCTCCATGAACACCCTGTACTTCTGACTCTTTGATTGCTTTTCCTTCTCCCCCACCCCCTCTGTTTTTCTAATCTAGTTCAGGGGAGAATAGACGAGGTTGTCCCTTTGAAGGAGGGCTTCCTGGCTATGCTCAGACTCAGACAGTCGGCCTATCTGCTCTTGGATAGGTTGGACTTGTTTCCAAAGGCTCTGCAAAGCTTGGTATTTCTCCTGGTCATCTACCAGACGGCAGCAGAGGGCGAGCATGTGCCCCCAGGATCAGGAAGAACGAGGCCTAGCATAGCTCCTGTGCTTGCCAAGGTTGCTTTTCTCTTCCTTCTTCTCTGCATCACTGTGGCATAGCTGGACTATTTGCACTGTGGCAGCCTTTCCCCACCTGCCCACATTCCGCCTGGGGGCAACAAGGGGGTCTCTCTCTGCCAGCCATCATCTTTTCCGGGTTCTCCCTTACTTCAGCCTTTATAGCCACCACCCTGCCCTACTCTCAGGCAGGTGGAGACAGAAAGATGTTGTATCAGATGGGTCGGGAGAGAGGAGCGGAGTGACACACAAGGTAGGCACCTTAATTAAGTTGCGAAGACTAGATCGTGGGACAATACTACTAGGGGGAAATGGAGCTTGTGGAGCTGGCGGAACGGATGTGGAGCCAGAGGAGAGATGCTCAGGAAGGAGGAACATGAAAGGAACACGACGGCAAGAGAATCCCTAAAGAATAGAAACTTTTCCAAATGCTAACTAGTGACTTACCGTTTTGGGGAAGTTATCTCTAGATGATAAAATTCAAACTGAACTGTGCACTTAAAAATGGTTAAAATTTTAACCATGGATCCATCCATGTCCGTCTACCTCTCTGTCCATCCAACCACCCATCTTTCCATCTATCCAACCACTCACCCACCCATGATCTCTCTAACATTTATGGAATGGCTTTTCGAGGATAGACTAAGGAACAGAGACTTTTTAACACTACTGATTTTGTTTAAATGGTTAAAATGGTAAATTTTATATTATGTATATTTTACCACCATAAAATAATGGAATATTTTTATGATCATCAACTAATTCCTAAGTATGGAACAACAAAAGAAAAGTTATTTTCATAACAGAAGTGAACGGGGTAACACTTTGAAAGTATAGATTATAGAGAGAAGACAGCAATGACACGAGACTTCAAAAGATGTTTAAAACCATGCTACTAAAAACGTGTCTCCTGAATCCTCATATAAGGCAGGGACTTTCAAAGGCTTTTAGTCCTGCCCACTCCCTGTTGTCCCTATGATTCTCTCTTTAAAAGACAACAACTTTATTTTGGAAAAATGTCAAACCTATGGAAAAGTTGTAAAAATATTACAGTGAGCACCTGTCTGATTCCCTCTTGACCATGAGAATGTGGAAGGTTTTCATGTGGCCTCTGCATCATCCTGCCCGATGGAGACCCCCTGCTGCTGCCTCTGGAGGTGGTCTCTGGATGCAGGCGTGGGGCTGGCACGTGGCAGACAAAGCGCAGTCCATGTTTGCAAAGTAGCCCCTGGTCTGTGTTATCCTGTGCTCCTCCCTGGCTGTTGCCCGTTTAAATGCTCTTGACCCCTTACCATCAATGCACCCCAAGTGCCCGCTGGCTTTTCCTGCCGAAATATACCCAGAGCATGAGCTGAGTTAGTCGTCACCACATCCATGTGAGTGAGCGCCCCTGGCCCTCTTTCACAGATGGGGCGGCAGAGGGCTAACTAGATTAGTGACAGCTTGTTAGTGTAGTCAGAACTTAATTCAGAAACCTTGGCCTTAAATTCCAAACCATTATGCTGTATACAAAGGTAAAGCAGGAGGGTGAGATGGAGGGAGCCGAGGGGGTGGCAGGAAGGAGAGGAGGGAAGAACTGCGCCACACAGTTCACCCTACATGGTAGTGATATCTTTCTCTTGATGTATAACAAGTTTGTAACCAAGCAAGTTCTCAAGAAGGCAGCCAACCTGCAAGGTGACCTTCAGAGATTATATGGGGCTCCTGGCCAAAACCAAGAGGAGGTGTGCCGTAAGCTGAGTGGTGCTTACCTGAGGCCTGGTTAGCAGGCTGCTCTGTTCATGCCAATATCAGAGTTAAATTGGTAACTCTTGGAGTTTGCTTTTCTTCAGAGGTTTATCTAAAGCCACCATCTGCCTCTAAATCCAGACAGATGAGAATTTCAGCATCATGTGAGACACATTTGCACTTGACAATACACAGGATTATACTATTGTTCAAGTAGACACTTTAACCTGGTTTAAGCTTTATTTTGTGTGTGTGTGTGTGTGTGTGAGAGAGAGAGAGAGAGAGAGAGAGAGAGAGAGAGAAGCATTGCCATCTTCATACTGTCATCTTTCAAAGTCCATGTTTACAAAATTGCTTACACATATAAAGGCTTCGTCTCACGTAATAAGAATGCAGAGTGGGCATTTGCTGCCGGTGGTTCAGTGCTTTGAGGATTTTGGGGCTGAGGTTGCTAATATTCTCCTGGTCTGTTCTTCATGGTCCCAAGGTGGCTGCTACAATGTGAGCCATCATGTTGGAGTTCCAGGCAGAAAAGTGGATGAAGGGAAGAAAAAATGGCACACTTTCTACCGTGAATCAGGTTTTTTGTTTTTTTGCAGTACGCGGGCCTCTCACTATTGCGGCCTCTCCCGTTGCGGAGCACAGGCTCTGGACGCGCAGGCTTAGCAGCCATGGCTCACGGGCCCAGCCGCTCTGCGGCATGTGGGATCTTCCCGGACCGGGGCATGAACCCGTGTCCCCTGCATCGGCAGGCAGACTCTCAACCATTGCGCCACCAGGGAAGCCCGAATCAGGTTCTTTTGAAGAACTTTCCTAGATACCCCACATTGTATTTCCTTGACTGCTCCTCTACAATGGAGTCTGGGGAGGAAGCCTTTTAGAGGGGTATGTTACTGCCGCCAGCAATATAGAGAGTCTCTTAGTAAAGAAGATAGGGAGGATGGATGTTCGGAGGCATTTGCCATCTCTACTAGAGCCATACATACAATCCTTACCTACTAGATCTGTTTCTGAATTTCATCCCACTGAACTCTGTCTATTCTGGCCACACTGTTTCAATGATTGTAACATTATAATACATTTGGAGATCTGAAGAGTCTTTTACTTTTGTATTCTGTACAGTTGGCATATAAATTTGCTGAGATGTTTAGTTTTTAACTAAATAATTTCAAAAATTTTTTATTATATTAGCCGAAAATAAAACCTACATGTTGAGACCTGTTATCTTAATTAAAACCATTACTAGAGGGACTTCCCTGGTGGCATAGTGGTTGAGAATCCACCTGCCAATGCAGGGGACACAGGTTCGTGCCCTGGGCCGGGAAGATCCCACATGCTGCAGAGCAACTAAGCCCGTGTGCCACAACTACTGAGCCTGCACTCCAGAGCCCCCAAGCCACAACTTCTGAGCCCGTGTGCTGCAACTACTGAAGCCCGCACGCCTAGAGCCCGTGCTCCAAAGCCCGCACACGGCAACGAAGAGTAGCCCCTGCTCACAGCAACTAGAGAAGTGTGCAGCAATGAAGACCCAACACAGCCAAAAATAAAATAAATAAATTTATTTTTAAAAAAGAAAAAATATTACTAGAGAATATAACAAAAAAGAAACAGATTCACAGATATAAAGAACAGACTGTGGGTTACCAGTGGAGAGAGGGAAGGGGGAGAAGCAAGATATGGGTAGAGGATTAAGAGGTACAAACTGCTATGTATAAAATAAATAAGTTAACATGGATATATAGTACAATACAGAGAATATAGCCAATATTTTATAATAGCTATAAATGGAGTATAACCTTTAAAAATTGTGAATCACTATGTTGTACACCTGAAACTTATGTTGGAAATCAACAATGCCTCAATAAAAATATGAATAATAATAAAAACCATTACTAGAACGTCTCCTTGTAGGAGATGCCAGCTGGTTTTACACGAAACCTCTGCTTTTGAAATCCCTATTTTGGCAGAACCTTTAACTTAAGTTCCTGGGTCTTAACTTTATTGTGTCTCTGTGCACACAAACTCTTGGGACAATACCTCCATTTTAAACCAAGCAATACAGATCTTGACTCAATGGTAACATCATGACAGGGATGCCAGTCTAGAATTTTTTAGTGGAAGGGCAGAAGCATATTGAAACCTCCGGCTCAGCTCCCCACCACAGTGGCAGAACACAGAAGGTAAACAAAGGAGCCTTTCTGATGATTTAAAACTGAGTGTATCTAGTCCATTCATGGAGCGTGTGGCCTGGCTTTAAGCCATTTTTGCTGTTTGTACCCTTGATTCACCTCTGTGGGTCCCTGTGCTCCCTCTGATGTAGTTACAGCATTGGAAATTCTACTTTAAATGCAGGTGTAGAAATCAGTTACTGTGTCTCTTCAGTTGCTGCATAACCTTTGAGGAATTAATTTCGGCAGTGTAAAATAGAGAGTTAGCCATATAATACCAAAGAAGTGCTTCCAGAAATTTCTGGGGTGGGGTGAGATGGGGTGAAATCATATCATGTAGACCTTGGGCAGAGGAAGTTCTTTTTTCTTTATGGTGCACTAAACGTGATTGTTTTTTTAAAGGAGTTAAATGTTTTTCAATGCAGTTTTTCCTCTTTATAGAAAAAGAAGCCAAAATAAAGCCACACTTTTAAGTTAGAACATAAAACATAAACTATATATTGGTTCTGTATTGGGCTAGCTAAGTGTGGAAGGCAGAGAAGAGAACTGGAGAAAGGAATGTCACCTCTCTGTTTATAAAGCTTGGAAGATAACGATTGAATACATCAAGGAGCACCTTTTTTGTAACCTTTTATATCTACAAAGAAGGAAACTGATTTAAGCTGTCGCCATCAGAGCTGAAATTTGAGGGCATAGGTATTTTTGAACCAACCTCACCGCCCCCCCACCAGCATTTTTGTTTTTGTTTTTATGGAAAAACAATGTTTTGCAACATAATGAGGGTCATAAATTGTTACAAAATAAAAAACTTTTCATTCAGTAGGATCATTTCTGGTCCTTTTGACT
This sequence comes from Tursiops truncatus, assembly GCF_011762595.2. Lineage (NCBI taxonomy): Eukaryota > Metazoa > Chordata > Mammalia > Artiodactyla > Delphinidae > Tursiops > Tursiops truncatus. The sequence goes on along the minus strand of NC_047036.1, from coordinate 58,784,944 downwards.
TCCTACTAAAGACTTCTTAGCCATATAGTTTGCCCAGCATGATACACAATCAGCTTTTGAGGTTTGCCCTGTGGACCAGATGCAACAAAGCCCAGAATCGTTGGCTGTCTCCTAATTGGTGTGAGTATAAAAAGCTGGCTGAATTTGGCACTTTTTTTCTCTACTGCTGCAAGCCCAGATTTGCGATGACCTTGAGGGACCACCGTGGGTAAATACATCCTAATGTGGGTTGCTCGTTTTCCACGTGACTTTAAATGACCCTATAAATCTCCCCCAGACCAGAGAGGCTCCAGCCAAGTTACTATTTGGAAGAATTATAATCTAAAGAGGTGGTTGATAGACTGATATTACCGTCCAGGATTTTTATTCAGACCTCTGTTCTCAAATCTTGCAGGTTAGATAGACCTTCGTTTAAGGAAAGCGGTGACCATAGTCTTTGTACTTGTAAACAGAAGCCTGCTGCCTGTAGAGGAAGCTATCAGTTGTGACATGGTCCACAGGGACCTCAACCAGAGCCCCTTTGGAAGAGGGGCATCTTATTTCTCTGAGTGAGACAGTTTTAACTGGACATACGATCTGAGAAACTGAGCCGTTGGAGGTCCTGTTTGAGGGTATGTTTTGTGTACTCGCATCGCTGCAGATTCCTCACGACCACTTTCTTACATGGTCCCTGGGGATGGCTTTGCCTGACAGGGATGCTAGAACAAGTCATTGCAGTTTTGTACTTTCTAGAGAATTGCCCCCGAAGATAATGAACTCGGGAAAAGTTTACAGCTTCTGCAATGCATAAAGTTACAGAAACAGTTTAGCTGGTTGTAAGTGCACAGAACTAGTTCCATTTGCTCTTCTTGGATGTCTTTTTTTTTTTAATTTTATTTATTTATTTATTTATTTATGGCTGTGTTGGCTCTTCGTTTCTGTGCGAGGGCTTTCTCCAGTTGCGGCAAGTGGGGGCCACTCCTCATCGCGGTGTGCGGGCCTCTCACTATCGCGGCCTCTCTTGTTGCGGAGCACAGGCTCCAGATGCGCAGGCTCAGTAATTATGGCTCACGGGGCTAGTTGCTCCACGGTATGTGGGATCTTCCCAGACCAGGGCTCGAACCCGTGTCCCCTGCATTGGCAGGCAGATTCTCAACCACTGCGCCACCAGGGAAGCCCTTGGATGTCTTTTAAAGGAATTCTTTGGCTCTCGATCTTCCAAAAAATATTGAGCAGACTGGGGAAAAAATTCTAAAGTTTAACTAGAGTAACCATCTTCCTACCTTTCAAAATCAAAGATAGGTGTATGTACATCTTCGGGAACAATATACTTCAGGCTTTAACAAAAAAGAACGTTGTCAGGAAGTGAAAAACATAATAATTAGAATGTCAGAATGAAGAGAACAATGAATGTACTATTTTAGAAATACAATGAATGCAATATTTAGAAAACTGGGAAAAAGTCAATATGTTGGTTTCCCAAAAAATCATTCATCTTGTAAAGGTCCTAGTACCTGACTTCTGCATACCACAGTTTTCCTTCCATAGCTATTTCACATGCATTGTATCATAAGACTTTCATAACAGCATTGTGGGATAGCAAAACTTATCCCCTTCAACATTTGGGAAGTAAAGACTTACCCAACATTAAATGACTTGCCAGGGACACTTGAGGCATTTTTGGTGGCGGAGCCCACATAGAACGTGGGTCTTCTGATTTTGTTCTGCTGAGCAACCACCCTGTGCCAGGTAGGTATGTACATGGGGCAGGGGGTAGAGCGTAAATGAGGCCCGTCCCAGAGATCGAAATAAACAAGTAAACAAAGTAACTGCTGCTGTGATGAGTGCTGAGAAGAAAACAAAGAGTGTGACAGTGAGGAAAGAGATTCGAGAAGGGTGATCAGAGACGATCAGAGGAAAGGATATTTCTCCTATGACTTGAGGGATATGGAAGGGCCAGTCAGGCCAGGATTCAGGGAAAAATGATCTCAACATGAGAAGAGCAAGTGCAAAGGTCCTGAGGCAGGAAAGAGACTGTGGTGTTCTAGGAACTTGTAGAAAGGCTGGTATTGCTTAGAGCTTAATGAGCAAGAAAAAAGCAGAATAACATGAAGTTGGAGAGAATTCAGTGCAAACTGTGGAAGCAGACCCTCACCCTCTCACCTCAAGCCCCCGGGCTCCAGCACTACTAGGACTGTTATTGCATTTGAAGCAGAAAGTCGGGGGGGATCCAAAATAAGAGGATACGATAACCTACTTTATTTATGATGCTGGGTATTTTAATTTTTTTGTTTTTAAAGAAAAAAAGCACTTTTTTTTTTCTCGGCCATGTATGAAGTGTTAGTGTTACTGTCAACCCCCTGAGAAACTAGCCAATAAGCATTGTGCGGAACCTCCACGCAAGGATGTCAAAAAAAAAAAAGATGAAGTTGGAGAGGAAGGCAGGGGCAGGAACAGGCTGGGCCTCTGTCCGTGGAAAGGATTTCTGATTTTACTGTAAGTGCAATGAAACCCAAGTGAAGGTGGTCTAAGTGTAAGGAGTGGGGTAGGGAGGGGGAGTGATGTGATTAATGGGTTTAAAAGATCCTTTTGGCTACAGTACAGAGAGTGGGTTAGAGCAGCGGTCCCCAAACGTTTTGGCACCAGGGACTGGTTTCGTGGAAGACAATTTTTCCATGGACCAGGGTGGCGGGGTGGGGGAAGGCTCAGGCAGTAATGCGAGCGACAGGGAGCGGCAGATGAAGCTTCACTCGCTGTCCCGTCGCCCACCTCCTGCTGTGCGGCCCGTGGACTGGGGGTTGGGGACCCCTGGGTTAGAGGGAAGCAAGGGAGGCTAGTGAGGAAGTTACTTCATATACAGGCAAGAGTTGATGCTGGCTTGGGTTACAGTGGAAAGGGATGGGTGGATTCCCCCTACATTTTGGATGCAGAACCAACAGGGTTTTTCTACCGCCAAGAGATTGGAATGGCAACCTCGCATTATGGTTAATAGCGTAGGCTCTGAAATCGGGCCACAGTTGAAAATCCTGGCTCCTCCACATACTAGCTACTAATCCTCTGTGACTCAGTTTCCTAATCTGAAAAATGGAGACAGTGATAGTACCTCCCTCACAGGTTTATTGAATGGAATTCATAAGATAATGTAAATGGTACTGGCGCTCAGCATAGACCATTAGAGAGCAACAGGTCTGTGTCCTCTGACGCTGGCAGCATGAAGATTTTTGTTGACTTTGGCCAGAACAGCCTCAGCTGAGGGGGCAGTGGAGCCAAGCTGGACTGAGTACCACCTGAGCGGGCCTGGGTAGGGGGAGTAGAGGTCCCCTCCTCTCCACTCCCTTAAGGGGGAGCAGCTGGATATACAAACATGTATGTAATGGGGGAACGTGTTCCCGGCATCCCAAGAGTAAAACAGGGTCTAATGATGGGTAGGTCTCTGCTTCCTCATTTAGAGAAGGAGGAATTTGGACTCAATCACCATGGAAGTTCTTGTCAGCTTTAGGATTTTCCTTCTAAGCTTCTTCAAGAATTATGGGATAATTAATTCAGCTTTGGTGGGGAAGGCCCAGAAAAGTCAATTCTATTCTTTCAATTGTTTTTCTCCTATAGAAAATTATGTTGACCTCAGAAATCGTTTACTTTCTAACAGTTCACAGACCCAGTTTAGAAGAGGACTCATTCACAGTATATTGTGAAATGAAAGAAACAGCTAAGACAGTGCCTAAGGAGTGAGGCTTCTTGTTAAAAAGCAAGCCGGGGGTGGGGGAGATCAATTGGGAGACTGGGATTGACATATACACACTACTATATAAAATAGATAACTGATAAGAACCTACTGTATAGCACAGGGAACTCTACTCAATACTCTATGGGAATAGAATCTAAGAAAGAGTGGATATGTGTATATGTATAACTGATTCACTTTGCCGTACACCTGAAACTAACACAACATTGTTAATCAGCTATATTCCAATAAAAATTAATTTAAAAAAGAAACCTAAAAAAACTTTTTTTAATTTAAAAAAAATTTTTTGTTTTTACCGAAGAAAAAAAAAGGAAGGCAAAACAGGCCTGTTTATTTATAACAGTCTGGATGGACATACTGCCACCGAATGCTATGGCCAGGTGGCAGATTCCTGGTGAGCTTTGTTTTCTTTTTTAGACTATTTTGACTTCCTGATTTAAGAAAAGAAAGAAGAAAGTTTACTTTTACAAACAGAGAATGGAAAACCTTTTTTTTTCCTTTTTGAAACTATAACCTCTTATTATTTGAGGACGTTCGTCCTCAATTTATATTGTATGGTATTAATGACCCAGGGACACCATTCTTACTGTTTAGCTGCACACAGTCCGATGATTATTTGCCTTTTGCAATCTTCCCTCTAGAACAATGAAGATGTAAGGTCATCAGAGCAAGAAACCTGCCTTTCTGCTCCTTTGCTGACTTCAGGTGCTATGGGGGCATTGAGGAAGTGCATCTCAGCTGAGTCATCCTCCCACGAATGGTCTTACTCCAAAACTTTCCTTGGGTTTGGTGATGAGCATGTCACCAAGGGGAGAATCAATGGCTTTATTGAAATCAGAGAGGTGCAGTAGGAGGACCTTGGCTTATTCAACTAGATCAGGATTTTTTTTTTTTTGAGTGAGTGAGCTCATCTCTGTATTAGTGTTCTTAAGTGATTTCTCTTTGTAAGACTTTAGAAAGAAACAAAATTCTGACATTTCCAAATCAATAAACTCTTCAAAGCCTGTTTTTTACACTGACATACAATGATACAAACTTTAAGAATTTACAGGTGGCCCATAGAGGAAATATTCACCACGCAGAGAGAGATTGCACCCAGGCAGTTTTCTAAAGCAATTAGTAATTCTCAGCCCAATCTGTGTCACTGGTCACAACAAGAACAAGTGAATCAGTGAATAGTCAGTGACAGGATACAAGCGTAACTGATGGCAGAATTTCTTAGGAGGAGCTCGCTTTCTTTTCCTTTAGTGGATTCCACTGGCTGGGAGATTGACTGATCTCCTTCACTGGCATGTGGATTGGCACCAGCCTCTGATTGCAGGAACAGAACGTGTTCATCAGCCAGCATTCCTCCAGGCTGATTCTCTGTCTAGATAAGCCCTTAAACTGGGTGGAAGTTCTGAGGACTTCAAACGTGGTTTGATGTTCACTTCTGTTCCAACTTTAGGACAGCTAGATAAGACACAGTAATGAGAAATTTTAATCAAGGACTAAAACTTGTGGAAAATAAGGAGTATTTTTAGATTTATATTCCAAGAGACAGCATTGCCTAGAGGGTTCGTCCTTGGAGAAAGACTCTCTGGGTTCAAGTTCCAACTAAAGCACTTTCTAGTTCTGTATAACCTTGGGCAATTTCTTTATCTCCATGTGCCTCAGTTTCCTGTCTTGTAAAAGAGGGAGGCAGTACCTACCTCATTGGTCTGTGGAGGGAACTGAGTTATTACATACGGAGTACCTAGAACGATGCCCCGAGTAACAACTCTTTATTGAGTGATTCTACATTGAGAATAATGATATTACTAAATTAATAACGAGCATTACATGGATGCATTCAAGCATTGGTCCTAAAGTATTAAAGTCATACCTGCATTAACCAGGCAGTCAGGATCTGGACTGTGCCAACGCACTTTGCATGCATTACCTCACTTAACTTCAAAGGCCCTTTGAGGTAGTTACTATTATTAACGTCTTTTTACTGATGGGGACACAGAGATGGGGAGAGGTTGAGGGGCTTGTCCAGCGTCCAGTGCAGGGGCCTCCCGCAAGCTGAAGCCCGGCTGTGCCGCCAGGACCACGTGTGGCTGCCGCTTCTCCAGCTCAGCCCAGAGCAAGGTCTTATTTGCTCCCAGCCGCTTTATCCTTCCTTCTGCCCTTTCCACCTCCTCCTTTGGTCAGAAAAGTGAAGGTCATTTCCTTCACATTGCCCAAAATTGTTTAGTGGATTCTTTTCTTAAAAACAAACAAAACAAAACACACACCAGCACGTCCTGTGTACTACACTGGAAAAACCCCAAGATTTGGAGTCAGGCAAGCTGGGTGCCGGGAAAGAAAAGACCTGTAATGTGCCCTGAAGACCCCTGCGGGCAACTCCTTTCACCCAGGCTCCAGAGCCCTCACAGTCCCAGCGGGGGCACTTCTAATCCCCAAGTTGAGACCAGAAAACCAGTCTTAGTTTGATCGGTCTTAAAGCCACTGCTTCTCCAGGGATCCATGTCCGAATCTGGGGCATCCTGAAGCCCTTACACTACTTTCTCTTCTCCTCCCGGTGCCCCACCCCCCACACACCCATACACACCTGTGTGAGCGCCTGGGAAGACGTGCAGGTGTGCAGGGAGGGAGCAGGACGGGCGCGGGGGCGGGGGGGGGGGGCAGAGGCCACCTCATCTGCAACATGCACGGTGGGCCCCGCAGTCTTGGTGCCTAAGCTAAACCACGTGCCTTCCTCCAGGAAGGCTAAACCACAACCCTTCCTCCAGTTCGTTGGTGATTTACCATTCGCCCTCTTGCCCTGGGTTAGGAGTCACGTACCTCAGTGACAGCCGTGGGTTTTCAATTGCTGGCGAATTGCTGACGAACGAGAGTTCGTTGAAAAGCTGTTAATGGCTGGGGCCATTTAGCCCTGAACGCAATTATAGCCACTCAGCTGGGGTGTACCTTGGTGCGCCTGCTGTTTCCTTTAAGACTGTAAACAATGCCTGGGAGGGTAGAGGAAAAGAAGATGGTTTGGGGAAAATGCTGCATTCCGCATCCCTGTTGGGGTTTTATTGAATTATCCAAATAGACCTCATTTGATGTAGCGATCAACCATTGCTGCCATTTCCTTCTCGATTCTGCATCGTCACTAGGCACTCGCGCCCATGTGGGGATAACTCCCTAAGCAGGTCAGCTTCCTCGTCTGCTTGGGTGGGTGGGAGGGAAATACCCCTTCTGCCAGGGGTGGGGCATCATTCGTAATGTAAGACTACCTCGTGGCAGCAAAACGCCTGCCTGCTCTCTGCCCATGAGCTTTTAAGGGGGAAAGAGTGGGTGGGGTGTTTGTAGAAGGTGACCTCGCTGCCCTGGTTTCGGCTTTAGAAAAGACGTGGCCGCGTAATTGCCAGTCTTAGCCCAGCCAGCTCCAGTCAGACCTGGGTCACGCCTCTGGAAATCATCCCCATCCCTCCACCCCTGGCCGCTGGTAGAAGAATACCCCAAGTAACAACTTTTTTTTTTTTTTTAAGATTTTTTCGATGTGGACCTTTTTAAAAGTCTTTATTGAATGTGTTACAATATTGCTTCTGTTTTATGCTGTGGCTTTTTGGCCGTGAGGAATGTGGGGTCTTAGCTTCCCGACCAGGGATCCTAGGGATTGAACCCGCACCCCCTGTATTGGAAGGCGAAGTCTTAACCACTGGACCACCAGGGGAGTTCCAACAACTCTTTATTGAGTGACTCTGCATTAATAATAATGATATTATTAAATTAACAAAGAACATTACATAGAAGCATGCAGGCATTCATTCTACAACATTGTATGTATGTCAACATCGTCTGTGCTGGGAGGGGCTGTGGGTATCATGCAGAGGTTGTGTCCTGAGAAAAGCTAAGGTTGAGAACTGTGATCTCTAACCTCCTGCACCCGCGCTTCCCTGCCCCTCCTGAGAAGGCTTGGAGCACACACTTCCCGACTCCAACTAGTGCGTCGACAGTCTGAGTTGAGCCAGGAGGCCATGGCTGCCTGCCCAGAGAGGGAGGGTCGCAGGGCACCGGGGAAGGAGAGGCGGCAGGCACGCTGTGAGGAGTCCTGGGAGAGCTAGCTCTGGGCCCTGTGTCTGAGCTTCGCCAGCCAGGGACAAGAATTAATTCTAAAGGTAGAAAGAGGAGGGAATTGGGACAGCCCAGAGGCCTTGCTTTCTGACTTTCTTCCCACGCCAGATATCTTTAAGCGGAAGAGCTCGTCTGTCTCCAGGACAGCCTTTAACATCAGGGCAAACAAGCAGCCCTCCCTATTCTGCCCTGTCCTAAGTCCAAGTGAAGCCCCTTCACCTACTCACCATGCCAGAATTGCCTTTGACTGAAAGCATTCCTTTCCCCAAGTTAGAAGGAACAAGGGGTGGAGGTGCAAGCCTTTTGCTGAGAATGAGCTTTTATCATATCCTGAAAGGGGCCCAGTCTGGGGAGATGTCATCAGGTTATCCGCAGGCACTGAAACCTTTGCCCTTTTATGTAAGTGTGATGCTGGTCAGCAAAGATGTTGTCTGGACCTGGTAATGGAGAAGGAGAAGAAGGGATGAATTTGAGGCATATTTGTGAGATGATCCTGTGGGTGTACAGGAAATGGAAGAGTCGGGTGGCTTTCGAGTTTCGAACTTGGGTCATTGAGTGGATAAACTGAGACAGAAAACACAGGAGAGGTGAAGGTGTCCTGTTTGGCTGTGGACTCATTGATGTTGAGTGCCCGTGGGCTATCTAGTGGAGATGTCTATCAAGCAATTGGATGTTCACGTCAGAAGCTTGGGCAAGACGTAGGTCCTGAAGATAAAGGTGTTGGCAATGTATATACATGGAAGGTATACATGGAAATCCCGAAAGCAAGGAAGAGTGTTTGTGAGAAGAGCAGTAAGCTAAGAATAGGACCCCGGAGAAACCCACAGAGGAGAGACTGAGGTGTGGTGGGGAGGACCCAGATTCTACGGAACAGTTCAGCGTTGATAAATAAGGTATGGGTCTTTAAAGGAGGGTAATTCAAGTGAGGGTGAATGAGAGTATGGCATTCCTAGGAGAGCTTTTTCAATCAATCTGTATAAAAGAAAACTACAAAAGTAAATCAGGTTCAAATGCCTTGCTACCTCTTCTAAGGAAATTGGGTACAATGATTATGTCCTCGTTTAAGATTTATTGAGATGTGTAGGGAAATTGTATGTGGGCTCCTCAGACCTCCCCAGTTCTCAGTAACTGAACCTCCTGGAAGCAGGTCTAGGAGCTTGGTCAGCCCTCCTGTCCTCGAGCCTCTGGGTAATACTCCCTGGATTTCCCCATTTCCTGCTGCTCCCCAAATAAGCACATGTAATGCCCTTCTGTTGGGTAGCCCATTTTTATCTGTTAAAGTAATATAATCATTTTCAACATTCTAATAGTCCAAAAGGCTATTCAGTGATAAGTAAATCCCCCTCCTTCCCAGGCTCCAGATCCTTAGTCCTTCTGGAAGTATTGGCCTGTGGGCCAGATCCAGCCAGCTGTCTGTTTTTGTAAATAAAGTTTTATTGGAGCCCAGCCACACCCAGTCATTTGCACACAGTCTATGGCTGCTTTCCCACTACAGCAGCAGAGGTGAGTAGTTGTGACAGAGAAAGAAAAAGTTTGGCAACGTGTGCTCTTTGTGTCTAGGCTTCTGGGTGTATATAGTCTTTTTGAACACATATGTGAGCTCGCTCTACACTGTTTGTTATTTCCGTTTCACAGTCTACAGTGGGGACTGTTCCACAGGGATATGTGCAGATTCTTCTCAGGCTTTTTCACCCGGTGTGGGTGCAATTAATCAATGCCCCGTAGGGCATTTTAGTGCTTTTCAGTCTTTAGCCTTAACTTCAGGGAAGCTTCTCATTACACACCTTCTTTGCGCACACATGAGCTCTTCTGGATGGGTTCGTAAAACTGACAGATTCTGCCAAACTGACCCCTGGCCCCCACCTTCTCTCAATGCGTCAGGTTCTTTTCATCTTAAGGGCTAAATTTCTAATCCCTGTGAGGAAATGGGGCCTAACAAAATAAATAAGTGAAATGTGCAAGTTTACCAAATTTGTATAATCTATATAAAATTTTAGTGTCTAATACTTACTATAGCTCCTTTGGGGGTCTGCCCACTGCTCTTATTTCTGAAGGTGGGTGTCTTAGTCCGCGCAGGCAGCTATGATAAGATACCACAGACTGGGAGGCTTATCGACAACAGAAATGTATTTCTCACCGTTCTAGTGGCTGGGAAGTCCAAGATCAAGGCTCCAGCAGTTGCTGTGCCTGACGAAAGCTTGCTTCCCAGTTCATAGACAACAAGCTTCGCACCGTGTCCTCACATGGCGGAAGGGGCAAGGGAGCTTCCTGGGGTCTCTTTTGTAAGGGCACCAATCCTATTTATGCGGACTTCACCCTCATGACCTAAAAATTTCCCCAAAAGCCCCACCTCCGAATACAATCACATTGGCAATTAAGTTTCAACTTAAACTTTGGGGCGGGGGATGCAAACATTCAGTTTATAGCAGTGATTTACTGGGCTTTCCCCATTTGACATCAGATCTAGATCTCATCAGGATCTGAAGGTAGAATCAAGATGGATATTCCTGTTAGCCTCAGGTGGGTCATTTGCATTTCTAATGACCTCTTGACAACATCCAATTCTCTAGGCCTCTGCCCAAACCAGAGCAATCCCTCCCCAAATATGCTAAGCACAAATACAGTCAATTAAGACACTTAGTACCTATATTTTAGGAGTTAACATTATTGTTCATTCTATTTGGTAACCAACATCTCTCAAAATTAGGTATAGTTAACACAGACTACGACAAAATACAACCATTGTACCTATTTCCATTTCCTTGTTTCTGGATTCTTTTAAGGACAAGAATCTTGTTTTAATCATCTTTGGGCCCAGCATTCTGCCTGGTGTGTGGTAGGCACCCAGTGGATGTTGGTTGAACTGAACTAATTTTCTCTTCCTATTTCAATGGAAGTATTCCTTTGTTCTCTTACAGAATGAAGACATTCAAATGTTGTTTTAAATACCACCTAAAGCAGAAAGTTTTCATCCTGTTTCTAACCCTATGGCTGTTCTCCTTGTTGAAGCTTCTAAACGTGAAACGCCTCCTCTTCCCTGAAAGAGGCATTTACTTGGTTGAGTACTCGCTAAGTACCTCGCCTTTTGTAAAGAACAGATACACCCATGTTAAGAATGAAATCGGGTATGAGATTAACTGTTCAGGTGTCTATGAACAGGAGCCTTTGGAAATCGGCAAGAGTCTGGAAATAAGAAGAAGAACCATCATCGACTTGGATGATGATGATGTTGTGGCAATGACCAGTGATTGTGACATTTATCAGGCCCTACGGAGCTACCACGAAAAGCTTGTTTCAAGGGAGGAGAAAAGCTTCCCAATAGCCTATTCTTTGGTGGTTCACAAAGATGCAATTATGGTTGAAAGGCTAATCCATGCTATATACAACCAGCACAATATTTACTGCATCCATTATGACCGTAAATCATCTGATACCTTCAAAGTTGCCATGAACAATTTAGCTAAGTGCTTCTCTAATATTTTCATTGCTTCCAAATTAGAGGTTGTGCAATATGCGCACATTTCCAGACTCCAGGCTGATTTAAATTGCTTGTCAGACCTTCTGAAGTCTTCAGTTCAGTGGAAATATGTTATCAACCTGTGTGGGCAGGATTTTCCTTTGAAATCAAACTTCGAATTAGTGTCAGAGTTGAAGAAACTCAATGGATCAAATATGTTAGAGACAGTGAAACCCCCTAACACTAAGATGGAAAGATTCACTTATCACCATGAACTCAGACAGGTGCCTTATGAATATGTGAAACTACCAGTGAGGACAAACGTCTCCAAGGAAGCCCCCCCTCATGACATCGAGATATTTGTTGGCAGTGCTTATTTTGTTGTAAGTCGAGCATTTGTTAAATATGTTCTCAACAGCTCCCTCGTTAAAGACTTTTTTGCCTGGTCTAAAGATACATACTCGCCCGATGAGCACTTTTGGGCTACCTTAATTCGGGTACCAGGAATCCCCGGGGAGATTCCTAGGACAGCCCAGGATGTGTCTGACCTACAGAGTAAGACCCGCCTGGTCAAATGGAACTATCTAGAAGGCCTTTTCTATCCCAGTTGTACTGGCTCTCACCTCCGAAGTGTGTGTATCTATGGAACAGCAGAACTAAGGTGGCTTATGAAAGACGGACATTGGTTTGCTAATAAATTTGATTCTAAGGTGGACCCTGTCTTGATTCAATGCTTGGCGGAAAAGCTTGAAGAACAGCAGAGAGAGTGGATCACTTTATCTTCAGAAAAGTTATTTATGGCTAAAACAGCCACAACCACATTAGGATAAAGTCATGATGGAAATAAGGTTAATATGGAATTGCATGCTATACCATGGCCAGTACCATTTGCGTTTAACCTTCTCATAGTCTGAAAGGTGTCTACAGTTCCACACACAAGGGAAAGTGACCTGGCCTTTAGTGACAATTAGTCTGTGGTTGGTTGGGTGTTTTTATGTATGTTTTTGCTTGTAATCTCACTGAGCTAAATGGGAGATTTTCAACAGTCAGTAATCTGATATCTATTGAGTTCCTGCTATATGCCAGGCACTTTTTTTAGAAACATGTAGGAATTGCATCCAAGTTGTGATGAGTTATACAGTGCCCTCAAGGAGCTGTGGCTTACCCCAATCACACAGCAACCTTAATATCTTAAGTTGTCCACCTAACAGGGTCCCACTGAAGAAGCTGTGGAGTGTGCGGTAATTATATAACCATAATAACCACCAGTTTCAGAGCAGTGTTGACGTACAGTGACCAACATTCCACTTGCCTCTTAATTCAGCTCCCTAGACTTTTCTTAACCATTAGAATATTAGAAGGAGAGACTCTACTACCTCAGAAGAACTAAAAGAATTGTCCAATTTCCTGCTTGCCAAAAGCATAACTTACCTTATGGTACCTCGCTTATTCAATTCAGGGTTGGGTGACTCTGTTGGGGGGGCATTTCCAGTGTATGGATGTTAGGGAGGGGGTGAAGTTAAGTCGGACGATTGGGACGGGTGGTGCCTGAGGAGGAACAAAGGGATTTGGGTGACTTTTCCATCATGTTACGCAATGGTGTCATGAATGACCTCCTTTGTAATTCAGCTGTTTCTTTAATACCTTTACTGATTAAAGTTAAAAACTGATTAATAGTTCAAAGTGTCACTCTCCAGAACATTGAACCTAAGTCTTTCTGTTCATAGATTATCATTATATGTAAGTTTTTTTTACAATGGAATAGTATAATTTTGTTTTGTGGAACTGTCAAGCTAAGAATCACTAAATTTTCTTGAAAAGGTTGTGTGAAATATGACAGCTTACTAAATTAACTATTAGTCATTAAAATAATGTACTTACTTCTCTGGCAACTGTCAAGTGGAGTCCAAACGTAAACTTATAAAAGCTCTAAGTTCGTTGCAGTCTTCTCAGCTTCAATCCAAGAGAGAAAAAGCTAATTTTCCTAAGGACATAGCAAGAATAATCACTAATGATATTTTATGAAAACTACACCTTAGAAAACTACCAAAATCAGTCAAAATATACATATATTTTCATGTAACTATTGTGCTGGAGGTGAAATGGGACAGGAGTGGGGTCCTCAGAACAGGCTATAATATTTTTCTGTCTCCTGGGAAATAATGGAACTCATGTAAGAAATTCTCCATGATCTTATGTTTCAATGTCAGCCTCAATAACTACATAAAGATGTAGTAATCAAGACCAGTATGAGACTGTTGGAAGACAAGTATTTAAATGTTTTCAAATGTCTGTGTTCTACATGTGAAATGCCTTTTGCTTGTTTTAAAGTTTATGATACGATCTGCCAAGTGGCACCATTTCTCTGTTCCTTTCTTTTTCTCCTGAACTTGTTTGTTTTCCCTTTTTTCCCCCTACCCCTTTCAAATTACCAGTTTGTCCATGTGTGTGACCGTGACAATCTAATCACTATGATTCCAGGAGCCTCAGTTTTCTTGGTCTATAAAGTGAACAGTTGGATGTGTCCTTGGCTTCCTCACACATTTCTGGGTGAGAATCAATTGAGATAATATATAAAGTGGTTTGAAAATGAGGACAAACTATTGAAATATCAGCGAGCAGTCTTACTATGAGGCAAACATAGGTCTAACCCCATTGTGACACTTAACCATTTACCTTTTCTAAAAAACCTTCGAAATACAAAAAGAAGCCACAATTGCAGGGGCAACTTTTATAACAGATTCCAGGTACTAAGAAACCCCTGTCACCACATCTGGGGCTCCTTTTAAACGAATAAGATTAGCAAATTGGTCCAGTGGCTTAGATCAGGAGTAGGGGTAGAAATACTTTTCCTACTATCCAGGCTTAAATACACAAAGCCCTGTCGAAATCTTGTTTTCTATGCCTTTGGTCGTCAGAATAAATGAAAATGATGAAACATAAATATCGACCTCCTGGTCTGGTGTCTTGCCTCCTGGTGAGAAATGATTCTATCCCTTGTTTATTGGGAAATTTTCCAGTGGTTAATCACTTTAATGCCATATTCAAATGAAACATGGCACCAGGAAGAGGCGGCAGTGCCTTCTCCACATGGACATATTTCTCAGGATTCAATTCCTGACATTCCAGGGAGCTTGTCAGATCATTCTCTCTTGCCTTGGAAATCCTGCAGATTCCCTGCATGTCTTCAAACCTCCATCAAACCTGATTCTTCCCTAAAGCAATTTGGTATGATTCTCTCTAGTCTGGACAATGTTCTGCAGTCTGTGTTTTATAATTATTCTTTGCATAGTATTTATTGAATCTAGATTATCATTTGGCAATGAGACCAGGACCTTGGAGTTTGTAAATTATATTAGATAATATTAATAGTGAAAGAGCTACCCAAATGTATCTACATTATGTGAATAATCTACTGTAATAATATTTAAAGACCAGTGTTGCTGCTATTTTTAATGTTTTGGTTATTTTAAGTGAAATATATGTAATGTTTTAAACTTAGGGAATTAAATTTGAAGATTTTTCTTGCCTTCCACAATGTGAATATTATACATAAATATATATATATATATAGACATATTGCAGAGAAAACAAAATGACAATCTTTTTTGAGAATGTAAAGTGAATGTACTCCATTTATGCTATAACTGTTGTTGTTGATGATGGAATGAGTTTTGATTTTTGTTAACATTTTTATCAACTGGTCTCTAAATCTCCTAATTTTTTTTCTGTTTTTTGTTTGTTTGTTTGAAAGACATATTTCTCATTGTATGAGTTTTAAGTAGATTGGTTTTGCATTTTTGTATTATGCTGCTACTAGATGTTAACTCTCCGGTACTGTCCAATAAAATGTGCTCCCAAAACCAAGGCCTTGGAATCTTTGATGCTTCCTTTTTCAGGTTGTGCTGGTTCCCCACAAAGATTCTTTCCGTTGATGACACTTGCCCAGTATTTGAAGAGCACAGTTAATTTCACATCAGAGTAAAAAAATTCGGTGTGTGCACTATACACAGAACATAGGCACACAAACTTGAATTTAATTTGGCAACATCTCAAAGAATCTTTCAGAATTTCTCTGTTTTCATTCTCCTTCAAGTTGGTTTCTCCTCTAAGATTAACTATCTAGATAAATATTCTTGTTTCCTTGATTACTTTATGGAAGTTTATTCTCAATAGAGTAGGGTGAGCTCTTTATCTCATATCCCTCAATCCCTGGAAAATCAACTCTTTCTGCACCAGAATGCCTGCCTTGGTTGTAAAGCCCCATGAACATGAGGACCCTGGCTCCGCCAGTATCCTCAGGCTCGGTTGGTGAGTGATTCTGGATGAGTTTCCCTGTGTCCTGAATAACACCATCTTTTCCAGCTCTACTGAGCAGAGGAGCATTTGTCATCGCTGATCCCCGCGCTCCCACCCCTACTCTGAAAATCCCCCTGGTCAGTTAGTTTTCTTCTATCACACTTCTAAAGCTGTAACAGTTCCCAGCCTCCCTAGCTGACAAGGAGTATGCATGTCACACTCATAAATCACAGTCCATCTCAAGGAGTAGGGCCATTTTAGGAAGCTTCCAGATAAAAAAAAATTAACATCTACTTTAACCTAAGGTTAATTCTAGGTCTTGCCAAACTGGACAACTATGTAATCCCATGAAAGAAGTTGGACTGCTTTTGGTAGTGGCAGTGGTAGGATGGGTAGGTATACAGCATCACATTGAAGACCCATAGGCTTGATTCCCAGATTAGCAATTCCATATATTTTTAATTCCCTTCGGTGCCTACAAATCTGCATCTAAACTAGGACAACTGGCTTCTAGTTTCATGAAACCGATTATGAAGAAATCTTGGCAAGGGAAAGGAGATGATTGCAAATTTATTCCTACTACTTGGAAAAAATTTTCTATGATGATGCATAATAAACAGCTTGAGCTGTGCTTCAGAGACAGATGATCAGTGTGTCAACCCACGAGGATGCATAAGAGCCACAGGAAGACTATTCACCTGACCTCAGGTATGGCCTTCACGCAGAGTAGCACTGTCCTTCCTGGGAGCATCGTGGACAAAGTCATGCAGAGGACAAATAGGAAAGAATCTGAGGAAAAATCTTGGTCAATGACCTGGGTACATTTATTTTACTTTTTTGTTGTTGATATTGCTGTTGTTTTCTATAGAACAATAAAGGAAATCTAAACAGAAATCATTCATATTCATAATTCTAACATCCTGACAAAACCATTATAGTTCTCTGAATGCCCTTCTAATCTTATCCGTACCCGTATCCATTTTTTGTTTCTTCCCACTACCAGTATATTTTCAATCACTTTCCCATGTTGCTGCATGACCTTTATGGCTATCTAATGGTCATACCATAATTTACTCAGTCCTTCCTTTATTGTAGGACATTTGGATTGTAAACTCCTTTTATCTTTCTGTCATAAATAATGGAGCTGTGAACAGCTTTATACATAAATCTTTTTCTTTCCTTGAATCACGTCCTTATTTCTGAGCGAGGAATGACAATCCTGAAGAGAATGGATTTTTCAAAATTTATTGGTTTTTATATATGTTGCAAATCTCCCTCTCAAGGAATTGTATAGGACAGTCGGTTGGTGTCTATCAACTACAGCCTCAACCTATGTGAAATACATTGTATTTATTTATTCTGATGAATGGCTAGTCTGATTCTCAAAGGTAAGCAAAGACCTTTGCCTAAAGCAAGGATGCAGCCAGTCCTCTAACAGATCAAAGAAGGTGTTTAATGTATGGTTAGTAAAGAGCTCTTTCAGAACAGTATTATTCTCGAAGTTTAAATTTTGATGACTGCTCCATTCCAGGAAGGATCTAAAGGCTGCTAGTTCCTTCTAGGATCCATTCTCCCTGGCTTCTGTGGTTTAATTCTGAGCAACAATATGACCAACTGTTAATTCCCAGCCTTCCTTTTGTTAACTAAAATTTCAGAAAAGGAGACCTGACTGAAATAAGTAGGCATTTACTGGGGAGTTGTTAAGACTGCAGCCAGGGAGACAGTTTCAAGAAGCACTTGAATTATGTTCCCTGGGACTACAAAATGGGGGAGGCTTAAAAAGGCAAAACCCCACAAGGTTAGATAAATTGTCATGAATTAGAATTGAAGCTGGCAAGAAGTAAGAGTGTTTGTTAAGCAAGAGTTGGTTGAGATCTGAAATGATTACACAGTTGCAAAGAGGGAGAGAACTTTGAAGCTACAAGTCTGCAGCTAGCAGATATTGTTTTAAAAATGGCTGGTGGTGTCCTTGCGTTTGATATAATTCAGAGAAGATTCAAATTCTCAGTGATGTAGGAAAGTGTCTGAAACCACATCCAAAATGGCCATCCAGCTCCATTTTGGATGCCTGAACCATAGTTCCTCTCTTTTGATCTTCAAATGAACTTAAATATGCAGTCACTTTCAACTAATGGTGGCAAATGAGAAAAAGCAGAAGTCATTGTACAGGGAAGCTGAAAACACACTTGAAAGGTGGGTTACCTAGCTTGCCTTTCCCCCACCTCCCTTACTTTTTCATACTCCCTGGAATGTGTTTGTAATAGCTGGAATTTCAGCAGCCATTTTAAAGCCATGAGGGTGTAAGTTATAAGGCAAGGATAGAAAAAAAATATGCCACTTGAACCACCCCAAACTACCTACCTCCAGTCTTTTTTTATGGAAGAAAAAAACTGACATGTACCTTAAGCTACTGTTACCTCACTTCTCTATTACTAACAGCAGAACATGATCCCTAGCTTAAATGATGTTTTTCTAGGACATTGCAATCATTCACCCATTATTTAATTTTGTCTTAATGGCTACTAATTATTTTTTTATTCAGGGTTATTATTAATCCAGTTTTACAGGTAGTTTCACTCACTGTTGTTGAGAAGACCACTTGTGCAGGAAATATGGAATCCAATATGCAAAGAGGTGAAAGGGATCCCTAGGGTGATGGTGAAGGGACATCCTAGGATGAAAGGTGGGTACCAATGGAAATGGCAACCAGTTCAGACCGGAGTAGGTCAGAAAGCTTTAGAGATTTCTTCAGGATGATGAATATAATGAATACCTCGTAAATCTGAGTGTATTTATTTAGAAGCAAATTAGACCATCGAGAATTAAGGACTGAATAAATGTCTGTGGGAAAAAATTATGAACTCAAAGGAGAAACATGAGTGGTACAGCTGTGGCTTAACTGGAGGTACTGTTTTCCTAGTCATAATCATATGATGTTAATCATGTACTATTTAAATGTTGATCTAATCAACACGATGCTGATATAATTTATTGGGAACTTGGGGAGATCAAAAGTGTGAACACATGGGGTGGGGAGTGTGGGTGTGTGTGAAAGATATCAAAACCATCTCCCATGGTGGTGATCAATAGGTAATGCCTAAGACTGAAACATCAAGTGTAGGAGTATAAGGATGTCTTTCAGAAACGTGCAAGTAAAGCCAAAGAACCAGTTCAGAGAACTGAAACTAGTCTCCTCCGAGGAAGGGAAACGGGGGGAGAGATGGAAACTGCTGATTTTTTTTCAACAAGCCTTGCAACCAGCTCCACAAACCTTAAAATAAAAACTGGGGGTGGGAGAGACAGACACTGGAAAGGAAAAAGACATGATCTGTGATCAAAGGATGATTGTAATCTAAAAACTAGTGCAAATAACCAGAAACCTTAGAAAGGTAGCTACTGTTTCTGTCTGCTCAGCCCTTGTCCCACCACCCATCCCTCCCAAGTCTTCAGAAAACAGCCCTCCTG
This sequence comes from Tursiops truncatus, assembly GCF_011762595.2. Taxonomy (NCBI): domain Eukaryota; kingdom Metazoa; phylum Chordata; class Mammalia; order Artiodactyla; family Delphinidae; genus Tursiops; species Tursiops truncatus. Next base: position 58,765,916 of record NC_047036.1, on the reverse strand, counting down.
GCTACGGAGGTGGTCAGGTGACCCAGGGTGGGCCAATTATAGTCCCTCACAGCCACAGTGAGTGGTCTGAGTGGGCACATGACCTAAACTAAGCCAATCGGGGCTCCTGGGACTTTTCAAATTACTGCCCAGGGATAAGAACCTCTTGTTCCTCTCTGATCACAAAACCCAAGGATATACCTCAAGGGCAGTTCTCCACCCCACACCTGGCCAAGTTTGTACCAGCCAACGAAGTGAATGTGCCAGAAGCAACAGAGAAGAAATAGAGAAGGACAAAGAGAAGGTATTCAAGGCAGTGAATCCAGCCTTCCCTGAGACCAGCTCTATGCTGCCCTCCGGTCAGTTAAATCCCAGCCCAGTCAAATCCCTTCTTTTGTTTAAGCAAGGTTAAATTGGGTTTCTTTCCATTGTAGTCAAAAATACTAATACACAGTCAAAAACCGTCAAACAAACAACAACAAAAAAGAAACCATCAAACAAAACTTTAAAATAATTTTATTATGGAAAGTTGCAAACAAACACGAAAGTAGACAGTCTGGCATAATGAATTCCCACAGTCCATCACCCAGCCTCACAATTATTCACATTTTGACAATCTTGTTTCATCTATCTCTCCACCGTTTTTTCCTTAGAAATATTTCAAAAGAAAATCCCAGACGTTATATTATTTCACTTAGCCCCTGTGCTTTATGCACTGGTCCTGGTAAAAAGTAAGGTGTCAGACAAATGCCTGTTTTGTCCATATTTAAGCTATATGGTCAAATATTGGCAATGTGAGATGGCTTGATCTAATACTTCGATATGAACGTAATCTAACTGCTAAGGATCTTTTTTTTGACATAACCTCCACGCCATTATCATACCTAACAAAATTAAGAATAATTCCTTAATATCTAACACCAAGTCCATTTTCAAAATTTCCCAGTTGTATCAAATATTTGTATCCACCGTTTGCTTAAATCAGGATCCAAACAAGGTCTGCACAGTGATTTGGTTAAAATAACTTTTTGAGTGTTCTCTCATTTAGCACTCTTGAAGGAACCTAGAGAGGTGACACCAAATGGTGGGCAATCCTCAAACAGAAGAAGTCAGAAGAATTAGGTCCCAACTCCTTGTTTATATTATTTAATATACACATATATCACATTAAATAATATACCATATATGTGTGTGTACATGTTCTGTTTGCTTCACATCCATTCTCATTTACCCTTATAAGGCTGGTTGCCATTATCACCCTTATTTTGTAGATGAGGAAGTACCCCCAAGGAGGTCAGCTGACTTGCCCAATATCATCAGCTAGTAAGTAGCAGAGCTGAGGTTGGAATTCAGGCCATGTGGCTCCAAAGTCTAAGCTCTTAGCCCCTGCACCCTGCCTGTACTCTATACTCCAGTCCTTGTGAGCAGTAAAGTGCCAGGCACATGCCTATTATTATTTTATTCCACAAAGTACTGAGATCCTGTAGGGAAGAAGGCGACAAGAGCTTACGAAGTAAACGCTTGAAGGACTACATCCATGTGGCTCAGGTAGAGTAGGGATTTGGGACCGATCTCTTGCATTTCCCCTCTCTAGTCATCCACTCCCAGGCATTCCTGTTTGAGTCCACGAGCCTCACTGCCGTGCTCCTCCCCCGCGAAACTGATGACCTCTAGTCTTCCTTCCCTCACCTGGACCCAGTGGTCATTCCTCTTGGCCTCCTGCTTTATTTACTTTTCTGCTCAGTCCCTTTTGCCTGCTTCCAACCCCGGCCTCCAAGCTAACCCCAACTCTTCAACTATAACATATTCAATTAGAACGATTTGACTCTGGTGGGCCCAGAAGTTAATGAACCCAGCGTTGGTGTTTCAGACTAAAGGGCCCAAGCCCCTCCTGCTGCTGGGCGATCTAATTCTCTCCGTTTCAAATATATTAGCCTTGGGGAATCACAGCAGGCAGCTTTGGACTTCTCCACTGCTATGATACGATCAGCAGGATGCCTAGTTCACGTAGCACTTCCCAGGGAGCTGGCTGCTTCATGAGGACAACCAGAAGCACAGGTGTAGGAGGATCACCTCGTCATTTCTTCTCAAACATGCATATAAATCCCACATGGATCTTGTTAAAATGCAACTTCTGATTCGGTAGGTCTAGGGTAGGTCCCAAGATGCTGCCTTTCTAACAAGCTAACAGGTGGTGCCAATGCTGCTGGTCCGTGGACCACCCTTTGAGTAGCAAGAATCTAGATCACTGGTTCTCAAAACCAATTGCACATTACAGCCACCTAAGGTGCTTCTAATTAGGGGAGAGGTAGGTGCAGGGAGTTATAAAAGCTCCCCAGCTGATTCTAATGAACAGTCAGCCTTGAAAAATACTACTTTGGAGGCTGAAGCAGCAGCAGGAATCGGGTGGTCAGTTGCATGAATCCCTGGCCAGATGGAGGAAGTGAGGTGGTCACAGGAAGGTGGGGCTCCTGGCTTGTAAGCATCTTCCTTCCTTGTGCTTCCTGCCTCTCCTTGCTGTCACTTGCATTTTCTCTCTCTTTTATTTTCCTCCTACCAATCCTTCCACTTCCCAAATCCTCATCTCAAAAAGAAAAAAGCTGAGCAAACTGAAAATCAACAACTCTTCCTACATCCCTCAGAAAACTGAGGTCACAAGGCAACCATCACCCTGAAAATTGGAGAGACAAGAAAAAACAGAGAATCACAACCTACCAGGAGCACAAGTCCACAGCGGGAGCCAATACCAGTGGGGACACTTCAATGTAAGTGACAAATTGCCGGAGGCTCAGGGTGGACTAGCTTGAGAGTTAAAAATTCCAAGGGTGGGGGTGGGAATGGGGGTACTTCTAGGGGACCTCTACTCTTTTGTTTATTTCCTGAAGCTGCATCAGATTCTCAGAGTGAAGACTAGAGAAAAGTCCCCTTATACTTCCAGCAAGTAGAGGGGAAAAGAAGGTGTGGCTTCTAGGAAATAAATCTTTGTGAAAAAGATGTTGGAATTAGTAAACAACCTTAAAATTGAGCAAGTAGGTAACTAACACACAATCAATGATGGGGTTATTAGATGCTAGATGCTGGGGATTGAGGATAAAACTGGCTCCCTCTCCTCCAGGAGCTCGTGTTCTAGTGGGAAATGCATATGTGCGGACAACTGAAATCGCACAACGTGGCCTCTCCCGTTGCGGAGCACAGGCTCCGGACGCGCAGGCTCAGCGGCCATGGCTTACGGGCCCAGCCGCTCCGCGGCATGTAGGATCTTCCCGGACCGGGGCACAAACCCGTGTCCCCCGCATCGGCAGGCGGACTCTCAACCACTGCGCCACCAGGGAAGCCCGAACCCGCGGTCTTTTAATTGATATCACACACCTGGTCTCAGGACTTGATGAAGCTCAGGTTCTTTATGTCTCATCCCAGAAAGAATTCAGTGAGAGATAAAGTGATAGGTAAGAAGTGGACTTATTTAGAGAGAGATGTGTGGTTAGTTTTTATGGACTCGGTAATTTCATAGGCTAGTGAGTGGGAGGATTATTCCAACTATTTTGGGTAAAGGATGGGGATTTCCAGAAATTGGGCCACTGCCCAATTTTTGGCCTTTTATGATAAGCCTCAGAGCTGTCATTTAGCATGCTAACATATTAAACAAGTGTATAATGAGGCTTCAGGTCTACTAGAAGTCGAATCTTCCACCATCTTGGACCTAGTTTGTTCTAATCAGTCTTTGTCATATCCTCAATGGCTATGTGGTTCTTTTAAAGGTTGTGCCCTGCCCCCTTCCCTTCTGTTTCACAATGATGCCAGAGATTGATAGTTGCTGCCCCTTACATCTTACCTCTGCTTCTTCCATAGTAATAGAACTCTCCTTTTTAGCTGAGCACATGCTCCCCAGAATAAAGATTATATTTCCCAGCCTCTCTTGCAAGGTAGGTGTGGTCTTATGACAGAGTACTAGCCAGTGGGGTGTAGTGTCCTTACTTCAAGCAGGTGTCTAAGCCCTCACCCCCGTAACTGTGACTATGACCTCATTTGGAAAAAAGGGTTTCGCAAAGGTAATTAAGGATCTGGCTGTGAGCTCGCCCTGGATATGAGGGGCAGCGGCTCTCCATCTCCCCTTTTCTCTTGCCTACTGGCTGGAAAGCAGATATAATAGCTGGATGAAAGTAGACATCTTAGACAATGAGGTGGAAGCCTCAACCGATAGCCTGGGTTCCTGATGACTGTAGAGTCATCATAGTGTTACCGAGTTAAGTCTTATGGTCCCTGCTCAGGCCCTAGCCCGAGAGCTGAGGCTCTCTGCCTTGGCAGAGAAGAGTTCTTTTTCCTTTCGTGTTCGAGCAGCCAAATAATGACAGAAGCTGAGATCAACACGGCACAAGCTTTATTCAGTGACCAAAGAATGGAGAAACGGGAACTAAGTTCAGATCAACTTCTCACCCCGCTGGTGAGAGGGATTTAATTTTAAAGAGTAAAGGGAGGAGGAGGGAGGCTAATGATGGCGAAGCATATGAATTAGTTTACCGGGAAAGGCTTCTTCCAAGGGAATGGGTTGCCACCACCTTTTTACCCTTTTTCGGTCCTTAACGTCCAGTCATGGTCGCTGGTAGGTATGCCATTTAATATGCTAATGTAGTAAAATCAAGGTGTAATGAGACTCAGGGTCTGTTAGAGGTCAGATTCGTGGTCATCTTCGTCCCAGGTGGTTCCACCTGGTTTTTTGTCTGTAGCTTCCTTCTTATCTCTGGGCCCTTTAACTTGAAGATTTATGTTAACTCCTGCCCAAGGTGGGAGTTGGCAGGTTTTGAGCAAGGACACTCCTGCTAAAGGTGAGGGTTGGGGGGTTGTGAGCAAATACCTGGAGCAGCTCCCGTAACGACAGCAGCCAACATTTAAGTAAACTAAGAGAAAAATAGATTTCTAATTTGCTGAAGCCTTTGTGACTTTTGGATTTCTGTCTCTTGTAGCAGAACGTTTTACTAACAAATATACCAACTAACCACAATAAATCTGCTTCTTTTTAGGCCTCTCATAAATATTCAAAGTACAAAGCAATATATTGGGCAAGTTCTATTTCACTTAGAATAAAATATAGACTCCTTTATTTATTTATTTGCGGTATGTGTGGTTTTTGAGGTGGTTTTAGAACGTGGTCGCTGATTCTTTGACACACCTCTAACTGAGAGATGGGGTCTATATCCCCTCTCTTTCAATTTGGTTGGGCTTGTGACTATATGACAGAAGTGATTTTTTGTTGTTGTTGTTTTTAGATGTTGGGGGTAGGAGTTTAGTTATTTATTTTTGCTGTGTTGGGTCTTCATTTCTGTGCGAGGGCTTTCTCTAGTTGTGGCAAGCGGGGGCCACTCTTCATCGCGGTGCGCGGGCCTCTCACTATCGCGGCCTCTCTTGTTGCGGAGCACAGGCTCCAGACGCACAGGCTCAGTAGTTGCGGTTCACGGGCCCAGTTGCTCCGCGGCATGTAGGATCTTCTCAGACCAGGGCTCAAACCCGTGTCCCCTGCATCAGCAGGCAGACTCTCAACCACTGTGCCACCAGGGAAGCCCGACAGAAGTCATTTTAATGTGACCTCTGAGGCTAGGTAAGAAGAAACCTTGCAGCTTCTGCCCTGGTCTCTTTAAGGTCATAGTCCTAGGACACTTGCTTTCAGGAAGCTCCATCACAGAACCTACTCACCATCCTATGAGAAGCCAAAGCCACATAAAGAGGCCCACATGTAGCTGCTTCATCCTTTGAGTATCCCAGCCTAGGTACCATAGTAGTTTCCTGTGGCTGCCATAATGAATTACTACCAACCTGGGGGCTTAAAACAACAGAAATCCACTCCCTTGCAGTTCTGAAATCTGCCAGAAATCTGAAATCAAGGTGTCGGCAGGTGTTGCCGCGCTCTGAGTCTCTAAGAGAGAATCTGTTCCATTCCTCTCCCCTAATTTCTGGTGGTATCTGACAATCCTTGCCGTTCCCTGGCTTGTTGACACATCAGCCCAATCTCTGCCTCCACCTTCACATCACTTTCCCCCATGTTTCTCCTCTTCTCAATTCTCTCCTTTCTCTTAAAGGACAACAGTTATTGGCTTTAGGGCCCACTCTAAACCCAGAATGATAGCATTTCAAGATCCTTAACTGTGATTACATCTTCAAAGACCCTTTTTTCAAATAAGGCCAAATTCACAGGTACTGGGGATTAGGACTTGACATATCTCTTTGGGAACCACTGTTCAGCCCAATACAGCCCCAGCCATGTGCATGAGGTGGCCTAGAGATGATTCCAGCCCCCGGTTGTTTGAGTTACTGCCAGACCCTCACATTTTCCTGGCTCAGACCCTACACATTGTAGAACAGACATAAGCCACAATCACCATGCCTTGTTTGAAATCCTGACCTATAGAACTTCTGAGCATAATAAAATGGGATTCTAAGTCACTGAGTTTGGGATGGTTTATCACACAGTAATAGATAACTGGAAATTCCTGTTCATCTTTTAAGGGCCTGATCAAGTAACATTTCTTCAAAGAGGCCTCCTGAGATACCTCCTCCAAGTCTGAATTACATTCCCCTCTTTACTTTTCCTTTCTGGCACATATCACAATTTATAGTTGTAAATGTCGTTAGGTGTTTTTCCTTTTTTTTGATTTTTGGCTGCATTGGGTCTTCATTGCTGTGCGCAGGCTTTCTCTAGTTGTGGCAAGCAGGGGCTGCTCTTCGTTGTGGTGCACGGGCTCTAGGTGCACGGGCTTCAGTAATTGTGGCACGTGGGCTTAGTAGTTGTGGCTTGCAGGCTCTAGAGTGCAGGCTCAGTAGTTGTGGCACACGGGCTTTGTTGCTCCGCGGCATGTGGGATCTTCTGGGACCAGGGCTTGAACCCGTGTCCCCTGCATTGGCAGGCAGATTCTTAACCACTGCGCCACAAGGGAAGTCCTGTTTTTCCTTTTTAAATGTCTCCCCCACTAGACCTAAGTTCCATGAGGCCAGGGACCATGTTTGTTTCATTCAACACTACGTCCTCTGTGTGTACCAGGCACACAGTAAATGCCCAACCGATACCTGCCAAATGAATCAAATTCTGAGCTTTCTGTGACTGAATCTACAACTGACGCTTCTTTGTCATCTGAACTGAGGCAGCTCTAGGAAGACATTATTTATTTAGCCTTTTTGCTCTCAGCAGATGAAATAAGCCAGCATGCAGCAAGTGGGAAGCAAAGTGTTCATTTTCCAAGGCTCAAACCTCAGTTCTTGCCGTTACGGTTCTTTGCATTTGAATAATTGCTGTGGTTTTTAATTGTGGTGGAAACAAATGAACAAAAGACAAAGCTGGTCAGACAGCCAGGCTTTGAGAGACATCTTTAATTTTTTTAAGAAGCATCTGTAAGTTCACAAATGAACCTTAAATTGTCCTTGTATGTGAGTGTGAATCTCATGATACATTCTTCCATGAAATGAAAGCTTAATGGCAAATCATACAGCATGGGCTCTCCCTGGCATCTTTGCCATCATCCGTCTTGTTCTAGAAAGTGCATGGGTACAAATTCTGCTGTTACTTTTCTTGGAACAGAAAGAAAAATAGGACTTGGAACAGAAAAAAAAAAAAAAAGCCAGAAAGAAAAAGCAAAATGTGCTAAATAATACCAAGAATGGTCAGCTAAAACTTGTAAGCAGCTGTACAAATGAGTGTAGGGATAGAGCCTAAGATAAGTCAGGAGGTAGTAAGCATCTTAAAAACTGAGTATAAGCAGTTGGCGCTCACCTTTGTCACTCTCACACAGGTCACTGGTGATTGGAAGGACTCCTGACTCTCCCAGATGCATCCATCTTCCCCACGGTAGGAATTTTAACATGATCTGCAAGACCCTACATGATAATGTTCTGTGTTTTCTCGGATTCTGTATTTGTGTATCTGGCATCCGTTAAGCACAGCACCAAAGCTCAAAGTTGCTTACCCTTCGCTGTGATCTGGAGCCCACGCTCTGAACCACTTCCTTGTCTACCTCTCACACACCAAGCCGATGTTTTCCTTGCCCTAAATCACCTCAGGGCCAGTGCCCACCTCTATAGCCAGAGCCCGCCTACATGACTCAGACTAGCCACGCCTCTGCTGATTCCTCTGCCTTTGCTGTGGAAACCCCATTCAAGGCTGTGGCAGGGAGGCTTTCCCCTCACTCCACTTCTGCCTTGTGACCGAACCCGGTTCCTCCCGGTGTGGCCCTGTGTGGCGTGGCACGCACCATCCCCCCAGGAACTGTAAGCAATACATTTTTCTTTCAATGGCATTAGCATTTCCACGTCATCACTTGGTCACCTACATAAATTGAAATCCATGGTGGGTACAACTGAGACTGATCAGCCCTTGGGGCCTTTTACAGTCGTTGTTTCCTCTGCCCGGGAGCCCTCTTCCCCTGTGTCCACATGGCTCCTCTCTCACTGCATTGAAGTCTCTGCTCAGACATCACGACATCCAAGCAAGGCTTCCCTGAGCACGCATCTAACTAGCATGCCTATCTAGCCTAACTAGCTGTCTATCCTTTTTTTTGTTTTGCTTTGTGTTTTTTGTCTTTTTAATTAATTTATTTATTTATTTTTGACTGTGTTGGGTCTTCATTGCTGCACGCGGGCTATCTCCAGTTGTGGTGAGCGGGGGCTACTCTTTGTTGCAGTGCATGGGCTTCTCATTGCAGTGGCTTCTCTGTGTTGTGGAGCACAGGCTCTAGGGCTTCAGTAGTTGTGGCACACAGGCTCAGCAATTGTGGTGCACGGGCTTAGTTGCTCCGCAGCATGTGGGATCTTCCCGGACCAGGGCTCCAACCTGTGTCCCCTGCATTGGCAGGTGGATTCTTAACCACTGCGCCACCAGGGAAGTCCACCCCCCTCCTTTTTTTAGTTTTTTTTTGTGGTGCACTGGGCCTTCGTTAGGGCGCACGGGCTCTTCACTGCAGGCTTCTCTCTAGTTGTAGTGCATGGTTATGTGGGATCTTAGTTCTCAGATTCTGTATTTGTCTATTTGGCATCCATTAATCCCTTGGACTTGGAACAGAAAAGTTCCAAGATCCCCTGACCAGGGATCAAACCTGTGTCCCCTGCATTGGAAGGTGGATTCTTAACCACTGGACCACCAGGGAAGTCCCTAGATGTCTATCCTTTTGTCCTACTTTATTTTTGTTACTAGCTCTCATCACCACCTGACTCGTTTGTGTGTTCCCTCACTCTGCACCACACAGAACTTAAGTTTTCCTAGAGCGAGGCACAGATTTTTGTTTTGTTAACAGCGAAGTTCCTACCACTTAGAACAGTGCCTGGCACACAGAGGGTGTAAAATATTTCCTAAATGATGAAATTTTATTTTTCCAGAGCAGCTGGCCTGTTAATGAGTACATGAATGGCCGAAATCTCCTTCAACTTTATAACTCTCGTTGGGCCCGGAGATCCGTGAGAAGCCAGTGCTCTGGATCAATAAGACATGAATTTCTAAAAGAGAGTAAGTGGTTCAAAAACATATCCTGGGGAATCGCAGGATAAAACCCCAAGCAAGCTGGTTAGTGGAATTAATACTGGGGGTTAGGACAAGTGAGCAATTACCATTCCGGAATTATCAGGCCCTCCGCCATTCCTCTGAAAATGTGCCTGGCATTGGGTTATGGGCTCTGTAACTCCTAGGGATTAAGGAAAATACTTTCCTTTATCATTTAGGAATAGCGTCATGCCCCCCCATGAGGTTGAAGCAGGGTCTAGGAAGCATCTTAGCAAGGGTTGGCCCAGACACCCTTCAGTGTGTGCCGTGTGCTTTCCCTCCAGAAGGAGCCTAAATGACTGTGAACGCAGCTCACCAGTTGTACAACTCAGCTCAACACTGGTTCACACTTGATACTGGCAGCCTTTTCTCCCAATGAGCACATTTCAGAGGAAAGCTGCTTATCACACGGTGCTTATAATGATGTATCTCAAAAAGATCTGTATACCATGTAGGTAAAGAAAAGTCTAGCAATACTGACCAAAACTATAGAGGCTTAAAACAAGGGAGGGGAGGTGGAGGGAAGAGAGGAAGGAAGGAATTTCTGCTCTCTGAAAGACAGGAGAACTTACATTCTCACTGGTATGCCCCATTGCCTCTGTGAAAAACGTCCCCCAAATAACTTTGATGCAAGCTGATGTGGAGGCTGATCCACTACTGACCTTAAGATGTTTCCTTTACCTAACCCAGAGGCTATCATTTAGAACTAAAACTAGATCAATTTTTCTCTAGTCTCAGAGGTTAAAGACATTATGAGATTATTGACATGAAGAAAGTTAAAGAAAGGAGAATCAGAGAATAAGAATTTGTAAGTCTCCTTTTTCCGGTAAGCGGCCTGAGGTTACCTCTAAAAATGGAAAACCCCACAAAATCATGCAAGTCAAGAGGTTCAAATCTCCATGTTCACTTTAAGAACACTCGTGAAACTGCCCAGGCCATTAAGGGTATGCATATTTGAAAAACCACCGAGTATCTGAAGGACGTCACTTTAAAGAGGCAACGTGTGCCATTCCGTCGTTACAATGGTGGGGTTGGTAGGTGTGCCCAGGCCAAACAGTGGGGCTGGACGTACGGGTCAGTGGCCCAAAAAGAGTGCTGAATTTTTACTGCACATGCTCAGAAATGCAGAGAGTAATGCTGAACTTAAGGGCTTAGATGTAGATTCTCTGGTCATTGAGCACATCCAGGTGAATAAAGCCCCCAAGATGTGGCTCAGGACTTCCAGAGCTCGTGGTCGGATTAACCCATACATGAGCTCTCCCTGCCACATTGAGATGATCCTTACTGAAAAAGAGCAGGTTGTTACTAAACCCAAAGAAGAGGTTGCCCAGAAGAAAAAGATATCCCAGAAGAAACTGAAGAAATAAAACCTTATGGCCCGGGAATAAATGTCACAAAAAATAAATGCAAATAAAAGTAAAAAAAAGAAAAAGAATTTGTAAGTCTCTCAGACTGTCAGGGGACAGAGGTCTAACAGGCGGGGCTAACCAAGTTCTCGTCTGCATGGACCCAGATAAAGTTGGGCCACAGCCACGCTGTTGTTTACTTGCCATCTGTGGTTCCTCTGTAACCGTCGCATTAACTGTTTGCAGCAGAGATGGTCTGCAAAGCTGAAAACATTGAATATCTGGCCCTTTGCAGAAAAAGTTCGCTGATCTTTGGTAGCTATTAAAGGAGCAGCGTGACTTACCAGGCTATCGTGATCTTACTGAAATATTTCTGAGGACTGTGTAACGCCCTTCACTTTGAGTCCCTCTTTATCAAGCAACGTTCTGAATGTAATTGGGCTTCTGGAGTATGTTTCTCTATTAAAGAAAGAGGATGTGCAGACTTGCTACACGGATTTCCAAACATCCTGGACAATTGTATTTCTCACTATAGACTACTAAACTGGGCTTCTGCCACAGTCTCTCATAAATTCACATGGTATGCAAGTTTTCAGGGGGTCTAGCATCCCTTTATATTAGGTCCAGACCTGCAAGGCTGGAAGACTGTGCTCTGGACCTGAGGTGACCCCTCGGCATCCGAGCCCCACGCCGACGCTCTGACCTCACACAGCAATCACACTCACATCCCTTAGCATATCAGGGAAGAATTTGAGCCAGGAGTAGCTTTGGTATTTGTGAACTTCAATTTCTAGGCCTCTTACCTTTTACTTTTTTTTTTTTTTTTTTTTTTGGCTGTATTGAAGTAATTACATGAATACAATTTTAAAAATCAAATAGAAATACAGGATTAAAACAAAAATAATAGTCACCTCCCCAAGGTCCTCCTGATCTCCAATTCCCACTATCCAGAAGAACAGTTTTCAAATCTTCTCATTGTATTTTTTCATATTTGCCTTCATAATTCTAAATAACACGCTAAATCATGCTCTTTGCAGGACAGTCATATCAAGTAAATAATGGGTCCCCCACCTTTTTTTAAACAATCCTTTGGAGTTGTCCTACTCTGTGACCTGCACTGACTGATCTCTCGGCTTCTGTACAACTGCAACCCTGTAGCTTCCGTTCAGCATTGTTTGGGGGTTCCTACAGTCTCCTGTTTGAGTTTCTCATTTTCTAGACCCTGTGTCTTTTCACTCTGAGTTGATGGAGCACATCTTTCTGTTGCTTCCTGAGAAAGAATGAATAGAAGATAAAATTTTCATTGCCTTGCCTGTTTGAAAAAGTCTTCATTATACTCTCACATGTGACTGGTAGTTTATCAGGGTATGAAATTCCAGGTGACAATCCTGTCCTCTCAGCAGCTGTAGGCATTTGCCCATTGTCCTCTAACCTCCTGTCTCTCTGTGCCATTCTAATTCCTGATCTTTTGTATGCTTTTGAGGGCTTCTCTTTTGCTCAGGTGTCCTGAAATTTTATCACAATTTATGTTGGTGTGGATCATTTTTTAATTCATTGAACTGGGCAGTTAGTGGTCCTTTTAAATCTAGAGGTCCATACGCCTCAGTTTGGGAAATTTTCTTTTCCTTTTTCATGATTTCCTGTCCTTTTTTTTTTTTTTTGATTCTTTTTCTGGAGGTCCTCTTGATTGACAATTTGGGCTCTCTTGATCAGTCTCGTAACAGTTTTGTCTCTTACATTTCTATCTCCTTGTCATTTTGTTCAGCTGTCTGAAACATTTCCTCTATTGTATTTTTGATACAATACTTGTCACCTTCTAGTGATAGTCTTATTTCTGCTAGCATGTTTTTAATTCTAAAAATCTTATTCTCGGGCTTCCCTGGTGGCACAGTGGTTAAGTATCCACCTGCCAATGCAGGGGACACGGGTTTGAGCCCTGGTCTGGGAAGATCCCATGTGCAGCAGAGCAACTAAGCCCATGCGCCACAGCTACTGAGCCTGCGCTCTAGAGCCTGCAAGCCACAACTACTAAGCCCATGTGGCACAATGACTGAAGCCCGCACACCTAGAGCCCACGCAACGAATAGCAGCCCCCGCTTGCCGCAACTAGAGAAAGCGTGCGCACAGCATCGAAGACCCAATGCGGCCAAAAATAAATAAATAAATAAAATAAAATAAATCAACTCCTTTTAAAAATAAAAATAATAAAAACCTTATTCTCTAAATTAAAAAAAAATTTTATGGCATTCTGTGGTTTCAGCAATGGAGTATCTTCTCAGATCCCTTTGAGGGTTTTAATTATAAATTTTTTAACATTTTCTTCTGTTCCCTGCATTGTGTGCTTTCTTTGGTTCCTTTTCTCCCTTTATTTTAGTCTCTGTTTCATAGTGGATGTTCCCTCAATCTGGTAATGCATTGCTGGAAACTCAAACTTAAGAGTGAGGCAACTACTTGTTCTTACCTTTTGATAATAAAGGAAGATGATCCAGAAGTACTTTTCCACCAAAACAATTAGAAAACTGGAAAAAAAAATAGGAAAAAACTACTTCCAGACATTGGACAACAGGCAGCACAGAACTGTGATCCCTGTGGAAAGGGGAACAAGTGGGGTAAACCTCACTACCATCTTGGTTTTCTGCCTGGAGACAATGCCCAGACTGTGGGACAGGAAGGAGAAACCTAAACAGAGACTGGAGTCTGGAGAGGTCAAGGTGGCTAAAATTTTCAGGGCAGAGTACTTAAAAGGTAGGAATTACACGGCCATCCAGAAATCTGCATAGGGTCTCTCTTGATAGGCTGAGCACCAATCTGCTTACGCATATGGTGAAATTCCACTGGACAACAATGGCAAAGAATAATTGAAATAGAGCTATGACATAAATCTCAGATCTCACAGGGCTGAAATCCTTTCAAGTACCCACCAGAGTGGAGAGGTCTCATTGCATACCTACCTACCCGGAGCATTCCGTAGAGATCCCAAAAGGACCTTGACTTAAAAGTGGGGCTAAATTGGCTTTAGGATAATGGTTACTCTAGAACTCCCTTAAAAGAGCGAAAAAACAAATTTCAAAGGGATCAAACTAATCCACAAGTAACTTAAACTGCCTACCATAAAAAGTTCAACATGCTTTGAAAGAAAATAAAACCAGCACTTGGTGACATAAAATTCACAATGTTTTGGCATCCTGTCAAAAATGACCAGCCATATGAAGGAGCAGGAAAATGGGGCCCTTAACTAGAAGAAAAATCAGTTATTAAAAACAGACTAAGAAATGATAGAGGTGATGGAATGAGCAGCAAGTACATTAAAACAGCTGTTATAAATACATCCCATATGCTCAAGGATATAACAGAAAATCTGGATCTGATGGGAAGAGAAATGAAAGGTATATAAAGATCAATGGGAGTTTTTTAGAGATGAAAAATATCTGAAATAAAAAATATACTGGTTGGGATTAACTGATTAGATACTGCAGAAGAAAAGATCAGTGAACTTGAGGATGTAGCAATAGAAACTACCCAAATTGAAACACAGAGTGGAAAAAAAAGAAAACATTGAACAGAGCCTCAGTGAACCATGGGACAATATCAAGCTAACATACATGCAATGGGGGAAGGGGTTACAAGAGAAATATTTGAGGAAAGAATAGTCAAAAAAGTTTCAGATTTGATTAAAACTATAAACACACTGATCCAAGAATCTCAATGAAATCTAAGTAAAAGAAACAAAGAAAATCAATCAAATTGCCAAAAATCAATAAAAAAGAGAGAATCTTCAAAGCAACCAGAGGAGAAAAGCAAACTGTACACACAGAACGAAGATAAAATTTAAAGCAGACTTCTCAGTAGAAACTGCACAAGCCACACTGAAAGAAAGAAAAGTTCAACCTAGAATTTTACATCTATCAGAAATACCTTTTTAAAACTACAAATAGAACTACCATATGACCCAGCAATCCCACTACTGGGCATATACCCTGAGAAAACCATAATTCAAAAAGAGTCATGTACCAAAATGTTCATTGCAGCTCTATTTACAATAGCCCAGAGATGGAAACAACCTAAGTGCCCATCATCGGATGAATGGATAAAGAAGATGTGGCACATATATACAATGGAATATTACTCAGCCATAAAAAGAAATGAAATTGAGCTATTTGTAATGAGGTGGATAGACTTAGAGTCTGTCATACAGAGTGAAGTAAGTCAGAAAGATAAAGACAAATACCGTATGCTAACACATATATATGGAATTTAAGAAAAAAAAATGTCATGAAGAACCTAGGGGTAAGACAGGAATAAAGACACAGACCTACCGGAGAACGGACTTGAGGATATGGGGAGGGGGAAGGGTGAGCTGTGACAGGGCAAGAGAGAGGCATGGACATATATACACTAACAAATGTAAGGTAGATAGCTAGTGGGAAGCAGCCGCATAGCACAGGGGTATCGGCTCAGTGCTTTGTGACCGCCTGGAGGGGTGGGATAGGGAGGGTGGGAGGGAGGGAGACGCAAGAGGGAAGAGGTATGGGAACATATGTATATGTATAACTGATTCACTTTGTTATAAAGCAGAAACTAACACACCATTGTAAAGCAATTGTACCCCAATAAAGATGTTTAAAAAAAAAAGAAATACCTTTTTAAAATAAAGGCTTTTCAAACAACCAAAAGTTGAGAGAATTCATTGCCAGCAGACCTGCAATACAAAAGAATGTTCAAAGAAGATCTTCAAGTAGAAGTAAATTGACACCAAATGAAAACTTGGATTTACACAAAAGAATGAAGAATGCTGGAAACTGTAAATACGTAGATAATTATAGAAGACATGGTTTGCTTATTTAAAATTTTTCTTTAAAAGATAATTATTTAAATTTCTAAAAATTGAAACATATCGTGGGGTTTAAAACATCATTAAAGTAGAATCTATGACAGTAGCGTAAAGAATGGGTGGTTTTCTGGAGAATGGAAGTATTCTGTTTTAAGTTTCTTAAAATATACTTTTATTTGAATGGAGGCTGTGATAGATTAAAGACATAAACTGTAAACCCTAGGGCAAATATTTAAAAATTAAAAACAACAAAGAGGTATATCTATTAAACCAATGGTGGAGATTAAATGGAATCATAGAACATACTAAATTAAAAGGAGGCAGGAAAAGAGAGAAAAGGGAACAAATAACAATGTAGAAAACAAATGACAAGGGACTTCCCTGGAGGTCCAGTGGTTAAGACTTTGCCTTGCAACGCAGGGGGTGCGGGTTCAATCCCTGGTCAGGAGCTAAGATCCCACATGCCTGGTGGCCAAAAAACAGAAACATTATTGTAACAAATTCAATAAAGACTTTAAAAATGGTCCACATCAAAAAATCTTAAAAAAAAATGACAAGATAATAGATTTAAACCGAATTATAATAATAATCAAATTACGTGAAAATTAGCTAAACACCCCAATTAAATGTAGACATTATCACACTTGATTGTGAGGGGAGGAAGAAAAATCCATGTCATATAGCTTTTTTTTTTTTAATGCTGTCTTGACCCAATCTTGAGACCCTGGCTAGAGGCCAGTCAGTTCCCCTTCTTGAGCAGCTGATAAAATCCACACCCCAATCACTTCCTTTTTCGGGGCTTTCACACTCCTGGCCACCATACACCAGCCCTAATTGACCAGCAGCCAGACACCAGACAAATTGGGACAGCCCCTGTGCCCCAGAGCCCTTGAAATTATTTCAAGTAGCCAGTCCACTGGGAACCTGAAAACCCTAGCTAACCCCATGCAACTTACCATACGTAAACTGTCTTCTACAGCTCCAGCTTGCCGTTACCCCTGGTGCAGATCCCTGTGTGGCACTGACTGGCAGCCTGCTCTCCTTTGGACCTGTAAGTAACAGAGTTCTGGCTTTCAGCTCTCTGAATGTCACTGTGTTGTGTCATGCCATCAAAAGAATCTTTAAATCTTATAAAACAACCCATCTATATGCTGTCTATAAGAAACCTACTTACAGTATAGAAACAAATAGATTAAAAGTAAAGTCATGGGAGGGCTTCCCTGGTGGCACAGTGGTTACGAATCCGCCTGCCAGTGCAGGGGACACAGGTCTGAGCCCTGGTCTGGGAAATCCCACATGCCGCGGAGCAACTAAGCCCGGGCACCACAACTACTGAGACTGCGCTCTGGAGTCCATGAGACACAACTACTGAGCCCACGTGCCACAACTACTGAAGCCCGCGTGCCTAGAGCCCATGCTCCGCAACAAGAGAAGTCACTGCAATGAGAATCCTGCGCATCGCAACAAAGAGTAGCCCCTGCTCACTGCAACTAGAGAAATCCCACATGCAGCAACGAAGACCCAACACAGCCAAAATTAATTAATTAATTAATTATTTTAAAAAAGTAAAATCATGGGAAAAGGTAGGCCATGCAATTACTAATCATAAGAAAGCTGGGGGGGCTGTATTGGAGTATATTCAGATAAAATAATATCCTTTGAACAAAGAATATTAGAGACAAAAGATATATTTCATAATGATAAAGGGAACAGTTTGTCAAGAAGACATAACAATTCCAAGTTATTGGCACACAATAACATAGCTTCAAAATACATGAGACAAAAACTTTTGGAACTTCAAGGAGAAGTAGACAAAGTTAAAATTTTTGTTGAAGATTTTAATATTTTCTCAATAATGAATAGTTGAAGTTGGCAGAAAATGAGTCAGCGTATAAACAATTTTATAATACTCTCAACTGATTTGACCTAATTGATGTTTATGGAATATTCCACCCGACAACAGAGTACACATTCTTTTCAAATGAACATAGAACATTCACCAAAGTAGAACATATTGTGGGCCATAAGACAAGTCTCAATGGATTTAAAAGGATCAAAATGCCACAAAGCATAGTCTCTGCTCAATAGAATTAAATTTAAAGTCAGTAGCAGAAAGGTACCTGGAAAAAAACCCCAAATAGTTGAAAATTAAGCAGCATATTTCTAAATAAGAAGTCAAAGAAGAAATCACAAGAGAAATTGGAAATATTTCGAACAGAATGAAAATGAAAACCCATATATCGACATTTGTGGGACACAGCTATATAGCAGTGCTTTAAGGGAAATTTATAGCATTAAATGCTTCTTTGAGGAAAAAAGAAAGGTCTAAAATCAGTGCTCTACATTTCCACTTAAGAAACTAGAAAAAGAAGGGCAAATTAAACCCAAAATAAGCAGAAGAAGGGAAATAAGATGACAAATCAATGAAATAAGTAGGAAATGGGCAAAGAATAGAGAAAATCAAACCTAAAACTTGGTTTGTGAAAAGATCAGAAATGAAGCTCTTCAAAGAAGCTATTGACCCACAGTGTCATTGGTGTTTCTGTCTTGGCTGAGCATTAAAGTCCCCTGGGGGAACGTAAAAAAGCTCTGATCCTGGGCTGTCATTCTGACCCATTACATTAGATCTCTGGAAGTGGAGCCTAGGTATCTGTATATACTAAAGGTTCCAAGTGATTCAGGTGTGCAGCCAAGTTTGAGAGCCACGGCTGAGAGATCAGGCAAAGCCCTACCCTGTCATACACTTGTCAGTATCTGTCTTGGGCTGGTCAGTCTCTGGATTAGAAACCTCTCATCTCTTGCATGGATTATGTGTCTGGCTGCTGGTGTTCTAAGAGTGAAGCAGGAGAAGGAGGCTGGGATCTCTCCCATTTCATCTGCAGACCTTCACCCAGTTTCAATATGGTGTCTCAGCCCTACTTGGGTCCCCTAAGCCAGGTCCTCTCTGATTCAGTTTCAGGAGTCAATCTTGAGTTTCCTGCCAAGCTGCAGAGAGGCCATCATCTGGCTGTGCTGGGTGAGGAAGGGAATCTAGGAGGCTCACTGGGCCCGTGTATTCAATCCATCTTCCAGTCTCAGCCCTATTCTTCACCCCTGCTTTCAGATTCCTAAGGCTTTTCAGGGTTCTGAGCAAATGAACTACTTTCTTGCTGGCTTCCCCCACTGCAGGCTTTGGTTTCTGTTTTCTTTGGTCTGATAAGTCAGTTAACATACTCCAGCTCCCCCAAACTTTTTTCTTTTGATTTATCGTGTCTCAGTTACCTCCATTTCCATTCTCTTGAATGGCAATCAAGAGATTTATGGCTCTCATTTATGGCTTTTTTTCCTCCTTTACTATTATTTTAGTGGGATTCCAGAAGACAGTGGAGATAAAACCAAGTGTGGAATCTGCAAAGTTTAACCGGAAATTTTCCAGTCTTTTTTAAAAATCAGAGTACATAATTACGGTAATCACTTCCAATCAATTACCCTCACAGGAGTGTAGAATGTGAGCTGTATGGCCCCTGGGATTTAGGAGTACTAGCACGGAGTATGATAACGGCTCTCCTGCTCAGAGTTAGTATGATAACGGCTCTCCTGCTCAGAGTTAGTATGATAACGGCTCTCCTGCTCAGAGTTCACAACGTATAATTTATCTTAAGCCTCTACATACCGTGAAATTGCATCACAGAACTCAGATTTGACTGGTGACAGTGTGCTGGTAAATGTTAACACTGGCACTCCAAAAAAAAGACCTGATCTGTAGCCTTTGCTCAAATACTCCCACCATGACAGTCAAGCGATCCCTGTCATCAAGGAAAAGTTGGGAGAAGATGAACAATAGCAGACCATGACACTCTATTTCCATGTAGAGAATTTCCTCAAGAGCATATAGATAATAGTAAATGTAAAAAGAAATTAGTTCCAAGTGTAATGAGTTCCAAGTGTTTATTACATTTGTTTTTAATATAATTTATTTAATTGTGTTTACATAATTCCATTTCTAATCATGGCTGTTTAACAACCAGCTTGCAAAACTCCACCTCTCACAGGCTGGAACAAGTTTGGGGCCAAGGGGTTAAGGAAGGCTTTCCTGAGGAGGTGACATTGAACCTGAAGGATGACTTGGAATTAGCAAAATTAGCTATACAGAAGGGATGAGGATACCTGCTCCAGGCAGGAACATTAGCACGTAAGCAAGTCCTGGGACTAAAGAGGGCCTGTCATACTTGAGAAACAGAAGGCAAAGAAAGTGAGGAAAAATATGGGAAAATGAGATTAAAGAGAAAGACAGGGACCCAATGATGCAGAACCTTGTAGCCCATGGAGAGGATTTGGGACTTTATCCTAAGTGCAATGGGAAATTATTGAAGGTTTAAGCAGGGGAGTGAAAATCAGATTTAAGTGTTTAAAATATTCTTTTCTGGGCATGGGTTAAAGGACTCAAGAGTGGATGAAAGACATGAAAAGCACAAGGAACAAAAGAAAAACATAGATCAATTGGTCTTCATCAAAATTAACAACTTTTGTCCATCAAAGGATGCTCCCAAGAGAGTGAAGAGACAACCCACAGAATGGAGAAAATATTCAAAGTCATATATCTGATAAGGGCCCAGTATCCAGAATATATAAAGGACTCTCACAGCTCATCAACAAGAAACCAAACAAGCCAATGAAAAAATGGGCAAATGGCTTGAATAGACATTTCCGCAAGAAGGTATACAAATGGCCAACAAGCACTTGAAAAGATGCTCAACGTCATTAGTCACTAGGGAAATATAAGTCAAAATTAAGTGAGATACTACTTCACAACCATTAGGATGGCTATAATTAAAACAAAACAGAAAATAACATGTGTGGTGAGGATGGAGAAATTGGAACCCTCCAGTTTCTGGTGGGGATGTAAAATTGTACAGCCACTATTAGAAAATTTTGGCAGTTCCTCAGTACATTAAACATAGATTACCACATGAGCCAGCAATTCCACTCTTAGGAATATATACTGCCCAAAATTGAAAACAGGTGTTATAACACTTGTACATAAGTGTTCATAGCAGCACTATTTACAGTAGCCAAAGGTAGAAACAATCCAAATGTCCCTCAACTGATGAATGGTCCAACAAAATGTGGTATATGGACACACTTGAATTTATTTGGCCATGAAAAGGAATAGAGTACTGATACATGCTGCAACATGGATGGGCCTTGAAAACATTAAGCTGAGTGAAAGGAGCCAGGTACAAAAAGCCACGTATTGTATGATTTCATTTATATGAAATATTCAGAATAGACAAATTCATAGAGACCATAGGTAAGTTGTTGCCAGGAGCCAAGGGTAGGGGAGAATAAGAATTATTGCCCGATGAGCCTGGGGTTTCTTTGGGGATGGGGGAGATGAAAACTTTCTAGAACTAGATAATGATGATGCTTGCACGACTCTGTGAGTGTGCTAAATGTCACTGAACTTACACTTTAAAATGGTTAAAATGGTAAATTTTATGTGTACTTTGTCACAATGAGAAAAACAATTGAAAGCAAGGACCCCGTTCGAAAAAAAAAATGTCTGGTTGGGGGAATTCCCTGGCCGGCCAGTGGTTAGGAATTGGCTCTTTCACTGCCAGGGGGGCCCAGGTTCAATCTTTGGTTGGGGAACTAGGATCCCGCAAAAACAAAAAGGAAATGTTTGGTTGGTAGAATTATGGGGACTTGGGCTTGAGGGGAGTGAGTCAAGGATAACGTCCAGGGTTTTGACAATCGTAACAGCAGGAGTGGTGATGCCATTTACCAAAATAGGAAATCCTAAAGGTCAAAATGGAAAGATCCCGAGTTCCCCTTTGGGCACGTTGAGATTGAGATGCCTGAGAAACAGCAGAATTTCAGGAAGGCAGTTGGCTACCTGTTATGTCTTCCTTCTGCTGGTTACCTGTATCTCCAGGTAGCTGCTGTGCCTCCAGCCTTCCTGTCCATGTGTCATAAAAGCAGGTGTGGAGGATTGGGAAAATAGCTTTCCCAGAAACTCCCAGCTCAGTTCTCGTTAGTCAGATGAGGGTCACATGGGTACCCTTTGCTGCAAGGGAATGTGAAGAGTAATTTTGCTGGGCACATTGCCACACCTTAACAAAAGGCGGTTCTGTTTATGAGGAAGAAACTGGAATGGATGTCGAGTGGGCAGATATCAGTGTCTACCATACGGTGTAATTAATGTCATGAGCAATTCCAGCAGGAGCTGGACAGGAAGGCTGGGAGATAATACCAGGTGGAGATTCAATATCCTCTGAACTTGTCATGGAGGCTGAGTGATTGCAATTCCTTTCATCTTTCCTCAGAGTTCATTTATGATTTTCAAAATTTAATCATTCTAATAACTTTTCCCCAAGTCACTATGCCTCTCTAATATCTCCTGTGAGCCCAGATTTGAAGTCACTTTTCTGGTAAAGGAAGAATAGTGAGTAGAAATCATCCTCCCTCCACTGGGAAGTTCTATGCAATATGTGCATTGGTGCTATGCTCTAGAGAAATAAAGTTAACCACACAGATAGTTAGGCTAAGGTTCCTAACTTTTGTTTGAGACATAGGATATTGATAGCACGTGGAGCCAGGAAGGTTCTCAGTCACCCATGATTTGGTGAAATACTCATGTTCCTCCTCTACCTCAGTTAGAATTTTCATTGTTTGGCCTTTGCTCAAAGATGGGAACATCTAAGGAACAAAATAAACTTTCCACTCTTCATGAGTAAGCCTAATCTAAAACAAATTTAGTTTTAAGTTACAAAAAAAAAAAAGCCATGCCATTTTAAAAATGTCAACTAACACAAAATGACTGAATTTTTACACTTCACTTTCAACATGTGAGTACCCTTGGAAACCTCAGGACTGAAATGTCGGATGCTATTCCAGCCAGGCGAGCTCAGAGGGGCAGTTAGGCAGACGCTGACTCCTGGGAGTGAGTCTGCACTTGAGAATTACTGTTGGGGCAGGTGATGTCATTTTCCTTTACTTGCTTCAAGAGACCAGTGTTTAATTAATGTTTGCTCTGTGACTCTAGGAGAAAATATCACCTTTCTTTCCTGTTCCACAAGGCTCTGTTGCCTCATTTATAAAACATACAACCGTTCCTTTAGGTAATTTCACTTGTAAGCATTAAATTCCACTCTGGTTTTTTTTTTCCTCTTTGTGGTTTTAAGGAAACAAAATCTAGAAAGTAAAAAATTGAAACGGCAGACCACAGTATGGCATCCTGGAAAGAGCCCCAATTGGGGACTCAGAATACTGTGGTTCTTGTCATGGATCTCCTAACAGATCTGAGCAAGTCCCTTCGTGTTTCTGGGTTTCTAACTCCTTTAGCTGAAAAAAAAAAAAAAAGGCTGGTTGTTGGGAAGACTTTAATGGCTAATCCCCAAAGTCCTTTAAGCTTTAATATGCTGTAAATTTTATTCTGTAAGCCAAGGTGTTGGGTAGATATAGTAGTAAATTTTGCTTCCAGCTTCAAGTACAGGAAAAGTTACTTATTTTGGGTTAATTATTTAGATGTTTTTCATAATCGATGATTTGGAGATAAGCGGCCATTGACTAAATGGCTTAACGACATCAGGGATAGCATCTTTTTTTCCCCCCAGCTTTCTAGAGGTATAATTGACATAGAGTCCACATAATTTAAATGTACAATATGATGAATTTTGACATTTGTATATATCCATGAAACCATCACAACTCTCAAGATAGTGAACATGTCCATCACCCTCAAAAGCTTCCTCCTTCCCCTGTATAATCCTTCCTTCCTGTCTCTCCCCACACTCCTCAGGCAACCATTAATCTGCTTTCTGTCCGTATAGATTAGTTTGTATTTTCTAGAATTTTATATAAATAGAATCAACAGTTTGTACTCTTTTCATCTGACTTCTTTCACTCAGCATAATTATTTTGAGGTCCATCCATGTTGTAGCGTTATAGCAATAGTTCATTCCTTTCATTTCTGAGTAGTGTTCCATTGTATGGATGCATCACAGATGGTTTATCCATTTACTTCCTGAAGGGCATTTGGTATGGTGTCAGTTTGTTTATCCATTTACTTCCTGAAGGGCATTTGGTATGGTGTCAGTTTTTGACTATTACAAATAAAGTTGCTATGAATCTTTGTGTAAAAATCTCTGTGTGGACATATATTTCTTTTTCTCTTGGGTAAATACCTAGAAATAGAATGGCTGGATCATATGGTAAGTAAATGTTAAATTTTTTTTTTTTTAAGGAAGTTGCCAAGCTGTTTCCAACATGGCTCCACCAGTTTACCTTCTCACCAGCACAGTATGAGAGTTCCAGCTCTTCATCCTTTAGCCAACACTTGGTATGGTCATTTTTTTTTTTTTTTAATCTTAGCCTTCCTAATAGCTGTATAGTGGTATCACACTGTGGTTTTAATTTGCATTTCCCTAACAGTGTTCTCTTTATGTGTTTATTTCCGTGTATTTTGTTGGTGAAGTGTCTGTCCAAAATGTTGCCCATTTCTGTATTGGATTTTTGTTTTCTTTTTATCAAGTTTTGAAAGTTCTTTCTCTACTCTGGAAACAAGTTTTTTATCAGATATGTGATTTGCAAATATCTTCTCCCAGTATGTGGCTTACCTATTCATTCTCTTTACTGTGTTGTTCAAAAAGCAGACATTTTTTATTTTGATAAGTTTCAATTTATAAATTATTTCTTTTATGAATTATGCTTTTAGTGTCATATCTAGAAATCTTTGTGTAACCCAAAGTCACAAAGATTTTCTACACTTTCTTCTAGAAGTTATTTTTTTTAATGTAGCTTTAAATTTTACATTTAGATCTATGATCTATTTTGATTTTTGAGTTAATTTTGTATATAGTATGAAGTATGGCTCAGACTCCACTTTTTTTTCTTTTTGTATATGGATATTCAATTATTCCAGCATAATTTGTTTGTTTAATGTTTTTTATTGTGGTAAAAGTCACATAATATAAAACATACTATTTTAACTGAATTTAACTGTGCAGTTCAGTGACACTAAGTACATTCACATTGTTATGCAACTCTCACCATCTCCTGAATTTTTCACCTTCCTAAACTGAAACTCTGCCCCCATTAAACACTAACTCCCCATTCCCCCTCCTCACCTCCTTCCACCACTGGGCCCCCGGGATCTACCAATGTACTTTCTGACTCTATGGATTTGACTATTCTATGTACCTCATATAAGTGGAATCAAACAGTATTTGTCTGTACCTACTGTATATTGGAATGCATTTTTTTTTGGAATGCATTTTTAAGGTTAACTTAATACATGTCCTACAACCAGATTGTACCTTCTTTTTTTTTTTTTTTGCCCTGTGCTATACAGTAGGTTCTCATTAGTTATCTATTTTATACATAGTAATGTCTATATGTCAATCCCAATCTCCCAATTTATCCCACCCCCCGTTTCCCCGCCTTGGTGTCCATATGTTTGTTCTACATCTGTGTCTCTATTTCTGCTTTGCAAATAGGTTCATCTGTACTATTTTTCTAGATTCCACATATATGTGTTAATATACAATATTTGTTTTGCTCTTTCTGACTTGCTTCACTCTGTATGACAGTCTCTAGGTCCATCCACATCTCTGCAAATGGCACAATTTTGTTCCTTTTTATGGCTGAGTAATATTCCATTGTATATATGTACCACATCTTTTTTATCCATTCCTCTGTTGATAGACATTTAGGTTTCTTCCATGTCCTGGTTATCGTAAATAGTGCTGCAATGAACATAGGGGTGCATGTATCTTTTGGAATTATACTCCTAGGTATATGCCTAGGAGTCTGCATTATTTGTTGAAAAGATTATCCTTCTATAGTGAACTGCTTTTGTACTTTTGTGAAAAATAAGTTATCAATATATGTGTGGACTTATTTCTGGTATCTCTATCCAATTTTATTCATCTCTTTATCTGTGTCAGTATCATCCTGTCTTTTTATAATTTATTGATTTTTTTGGCCACACTGCACAGCATGTGGGATCTTAGTTCCCCGATCAGGGATCGAACCCACACCCCCTGCAGTGGAAGCACAGAGTGTTAACCACTGGACCACCAGGGAAGTCCAGTATCACCCTGTCTTGATTATTGTAGCTTTGTAATGTCTTGAAATCAGGTAATTTAATTCCAACAATTTTTTTCAAAGACAGTTGGCTACTTTTGGTCCTTTGCAGTACAATATGAATTTTAGAATCAGTTTGTCAATTTCTACAAAACAGCTTCCTGGGATTTTGGTTGAGATTCATGAAATCTACAGACTGGGGAGGAATGGCATTGTAACAGACCCATAAATGCAGTTGATCCATCCATTTATTTGTGTCTTAAATTTTCTTTCAATAATGTTTGCAGTGTACAGATGTTGAACATTTTTGTTAGATTAATCTTTAAGTATTTTGTAAATTTTGTGCTATTGTAATTGGTATTATTTTTAAAATTTTCAATATCTGGTTGTCCATTGCTAGTATATAGAAATATAGTCGACTTTTATAGGGTGTGCATGTATCTTGCAACCTTGCCAAACTCACTTACTCATTTTAGAAGCTTTTTTGTAGATTACACTGGGTTTTCTACAGATCATGTCATATGTAAATAGTTTTATTTATTTCTTTCCAATCGGTATGCTTTTTATTTCTTTTCTGTTTGATTTGTTTGTTTTTGCCTGATTGCACTGCCCTCAAGGGCAATGTTGAATAGAAGTGTTGAGAGTCATCTTCTTTGCCCTGTTCCTGATCTTAGGAAGAAAGCATTCAGTCTTTCATCAAGTATGATGTTAGCTGTACATTTTTGTAAATGTCTTTTATCAGGTTAAGGAAAATTCCTTCTATTCCTAGTTTGCTGAGAGTTTATATCAGGAATGGATGCTGAATTTTGTTAAATGTTTTCTTCATTTATTGAGATGATCATATAAAGTTGTTTGGTTTTTTGTTTGTTTATATGGTGAATTATATTGACAGATTTTTCAAATGTTAAATCAATCTTGCATTTCTAATGTCTGTTTAGAATTTTTGCATCTATATTCAGGGGGGATATTAGACTTTAGTTTTCTTTTCTTGTAATGTCTTTATCTGGTTTTAGTCTCAGGGTAATACGGCCTCATAAACGGAGTTAGGAAGTATTTTCCTCACCATCAATTTTGGGGGGAGAGTTTCTGTAGGATTAGTTTTCTTAGAGTTATAGTAACATTATCTAGGATTAATATTCCTTAAATGTTTGGTAGAATTTATGAGCAATGCCACGTGGACCATGTTTAAATTCAATTTCTTGATATAGAACTATTCAGGTTATCTATTTCTTTCTTTTTTTTTTTTTTTGCGATACGCGGGCCTTTCACTGCTGTGGCCCCTCCCGTCGCAGAGCGCAGACTCAGCGGCCATGGCTCACGGGCGCAGCCGCTCCGCGGCATGTGGGATCTTCCCGGACCGGGGCACGAACCCGTGTCCCCTGCATTGGCAGGCAGACTCTCTACCACTGTGCCACCACGGAAGCCCTATTTCTTTTTTTTTTAAAATAAATTTATTTACTTATTTTTGGCTGAGTTGGGTCTTTGCTGCTGCGTGCGGGCTTTCTCTAGTTGCGGCGAGCAGGGGCTACTCTTTGTTGTGGTGCGCGGGCTTCTCATTGCGGTGGCTTCTCTTGTTGCGGAGCATGAGCTTTATGCATATAGGCTTCAGTAGTTGTGGCTCGTGGGCTCTAGAGCACAGGCTCAGTAGTTGTGGCCCACGGGCTTCGTTGCTCCGTGGCATGTGGGATCTTCCCAGACCAGGGCTCGAGCCCGTGTCCCCTGCATTGGCAGATGGATTCTTAACCACTGCGCCACTAGGGAAGCCTCTCTGTTTCTTTTTGAGTGAGCTTTTCTGTGGGTCTTTCAAAGAATTTTTCCATTTCATCTAAGATATCAAGCTTACTCCATAAAATTATTCATAATATTCCACTATTATCCTTTTAATATCTGTAGAATCTGTGGTGATATTACTTTTATTATTCCTGACATTGGTAACTTTTGTCTTCTTTCTTTTTTTCCTATTACCATTTATCAGTTACATATATTGATCTGCCCCGAGGACTGGCTTTTGGTTTCATTGATCTCTTTTTTCTGTGTTCTATTTCATTGATTTCTGCTCTTATGTTTATTATTTCCTTTCTGCTGCTTATTTTGGGTCTCACTGGCTCTTTTTCTAGGTTTTTTTTTTTTTTTTTTTGAGATGGAAGCTTAGACCACTGATTTGAGATCATTTATTTTAAAATCTTTCTTCTTTGCTAATATAGATACTTAGTGATATGACTTTCCCCCTAAGTCCTGTTTTAGTGGCATCCCATAAAATTTGTTGTGTTGTTTTCTTTTTTTCTTCAATTCAACCTACTTTCTAATTTTCCTTTTGAGTTCTTTGATAATAGTTATTTAGAGAAGTGTTTAATTTCCAAATATTTAGGGATTTTCCACAGATCTTTCTGACATTAATTTCTAATTTACTTCCATGTGGTCAGGCAACATACCGTAATCCATTTGGTTTTTCTGCCCAGCCTCAGGTAATTTTCTTACATGCACGTGTTGATCAGTATTTGGCTGAAACTCAAGGAGAACCCTCTGCAGATCTCTGGATTTCTCTCTTTGTATAGCCCTCTCTTCTCTGGTACCCTGTCCTGCAAACCTAGCTGCCATTCCTCAGATTCTTCCTCTATCATTTCAATTCAGGAAGTCCACTGGGCTTTGCCTGGATTCCTGCTCCCTGTTCCACAGCCTAGAAACTCTTGTCAAGGCAGGAATCTGGGGCAATCATAGGGCTCACATTTTTTTTCCCCAGTCTCTTATGTATCACTCTTTTTCATTGCCTGATGTCCCAGTGTCTTGAAATCTGTCATTTCATATATTTTGTCCTCTTTGATGTTCGTTTCAGGTAGAAGGGTAAACCTGATCCCTGTTATTCCATCTTAGCCAGAAGTAGAAATTTGGGGCGGGGGGTGGAGAGAGCTAGCTAGCATCTTAGTCTTTTTCTTGGAACTTCCCTCCTGCTTAGAGCCTAATGATCACAAAATGACTACTACATCACTAAGCATTATCTTTACATTTAAGGCAGGATTTAGTGCCAGCCATGCTTGTCCATTTCATTACAAATACAAATATTTTCCCAGAAGTTCCCTAGCAAGCTTATCTTTATACCTCATTGGTCATAATGAGACCATCCTTATCTGTGAGTCTGAGAAAGCAGGAAGCAGTGTGTCATGATTGGCTTAAGCTAGGTATGATTTATCACTAGACATATTGCCACCCCAAAAGAATTACAGAAGGAAGGAGAGAGGAACATAGGATATTGGATAGATAACTAGCAGGTTCTGGCACTGAGGCAACTACCAGTGTCTTTTCCAGAAAGTAAAATCAGCATCATTGCCTTGCACGTAATCCACAGAGACTTTCCTGACAGCTGCTTTCCAACCTCTCTATAGCTGATAAAAAGGTCCTATGTCCTGAGGACCAGCGATAACATTCTAGTGCTCTCTGAGGGCTACTTCTTACCTTCAAGAAGGACTTTGAAGCTCTGAAACATCAAACCAAAGAGAAATTATCAATTAAGCTGCTACTTGTTCAAGCCTCTGTGGTGAGATTTTCTGTTACTTGCTTCTAAGTAAGTTAAAATTAGCAAGTAGACATACCATCCAAGTGATGCCTACTTCACTAACTTCAAACGCGACCTCAGAAGATTTCTTACAGCCCATCTGAGGATCCATTGTTTTGTTTATCCTGTTTGGCTCGGCTCAGAGGTGATCAGGGAGAATGGAGAGACAGTTAGTTCCTAGCGTTCTTCCCAGCAGTCATGGCACAGGAGTGCCAAGTTCCATACAAATTGATGAAGCACTTCACAAGCCTGCAAGCCTGACTTTTGGGCCAAGGAGGCATCTTATTTGGCCAAGGAGACATCCTTCTGTGCGAATGCTTGAGCTTTCATGTTTGGGTCACTGGCAGAGCCTCCAAGCACTTAGATGTTAACTTTACAGAAAAAAAAAAAAGCGATTATTATTTTTTTAAATTAATTAATTAATTAATTTATGGCTGTGTTGGGTCTTCGTTGCTGCGCGTGGGTTTTCTCTAGTTGCGGCGAGCGGGGGCTCCTCTTCTTTGCGGTGCACAGGTTTCTCACGGAGTGGCTTCTGTTGTTGCAGAGCACGAGCTCTAGAGTGCAGGCTCAGTAGTTGTGGTGCACGGGCTTAGTTGCTCCGTGACATGTGGGATCTTCCTGGACCAGGGCTGGAACCCGTGTCCCCTGCATTGGCACGCAGATTCTTAACAACTGTGCCACCAGGGAAGCCCAAAAAAGCAATTATTTTTACACCAACATTTTAAGTCCTAAGACTGACTTATAGGTGTCAGGAAATAGGGAAAGTAGTTCTTATCTTTACCTAGTAAAGACAGACTTGACCTACTTTCCAAATGAGTCAGGTAAAGATACTTATTAAGTGAAGAGAGTCAAATAGTGTCTCTTTCCTGGATACCCAAACTAAGTCTCCATGGAGCTTAAAATTGTTTATTTCATGAAATAGTTGCGTGAGTTTTCAGCAGAATTTCCTGCTTAGGCCAATCTGGCTGAGAAAGATTCTTGGGTCTGCCGTGTCCTAATATTTGGGTGGTTAAGCACAAACTCTACAACTGAGCAGGA
This sequence comes from Tursiops truncatus, assembly GCF_011762595.2. NCBI lineage: Eukaryota > Metazoa > Chordata > Mammalia > Artiodactyla > Delphinidae > Tursiops > Tursiops truncatus. The sequence goes on along the minus strand of NC_047036.1, from coordinate 58,735,593 downwards.
TCTGTGGAAGAAAGGCCTGGGAGGGGTATCTGGCTTGGAGAGGATTGGAGGAGAGAGGTCCAGCTTGGAGGATATTACCCGGCTGGAGGAGGGGAAAGATGGGATCAGAGGAGAATTAACAGGTACTCCATTGAACATTACTTCTTATATTAGTAAGGATGAGCTAAGTTATGCTGCAATGACAAACAACCCCCAAATCTCAAAGGCTTTATGCAACAAAAGTTTATTTCTGTCTCATGCAAAGACGTTTGTGGGCCCAGGCAGATCTCTAGGGTGGTTGTCCTCTGCATGGTGACTGAGTTGTCCAGGCTGTTTCAACTTTTTTGGACCTTCCATCTCAACTTACAGCCTTCTCCATGATTGCCTCAGTGGTGCAAGAAAGAGCCTGGAGAATCACACATGGGCGTTTCACTGTCTCAGCCTGGAAATGATGTGCACCATCACGTTGGCCATCACAACTAGTCATGTGGCCCTGTCCAACTGCAAGGAATATAAAAACTGAGAAGTGCAGTCTTTCGTATGCCTGGAATACAAAAGGAATCAGATATTGGTAGATAGAGTGATGTCAAATAGACTACTCTAATTTGTAAAACTTCTCTTAGAGAAGAATTCTGTCCCAAGTTGTCCCCCAGTTTAGAATTTCTTTCCAGGAGGGGTTCAGGGTCAGCCTTATGGTTGGAAGAAGTTTTAAGGGACTTATTTTGAAACTGCATTTACAAAGCCAGAAACAGCTGTATAGATTGAACATTTATTTCAGGCAACTTTGGAGGATGCTGGTGGAGGCTGTGAGTGAGCAAAATCCCCCAATCCCACCTCTTTCTCTCTTCCCTGCCTTGTCACTTACAGTGCCCAAGCTTCAAGTGCTTTAAGTATGATGCAGTGAGCATGTGCGCATTTGGTACCAGTCAAAACCCCCAAAGGGCAGGTCACCAATGGGCCCTCATGGGCAGGGAGGCCCGGGGAAGTGGTGTAGGCACCCATGAGACACTGGCTTCCACAACACGGCCCTTCAGTCTGTGCTGATACCTCGTTCCAACCTCTGTTTCCTGCAAACATCAGCAGTTCCACACCTTGCTATCCCAGTAATGCATCTTCTCAGGAAAGACCACTGGAAAAGTGCAATCAATAGATTAGATACTGCTGCAACTCTTGGAGCTCATCTCCTATTAGGAGTGGGTCTGTGTGTTTGTGCTGGAAAGAGCAGGAGAACAGAGAGTAGCACGCAGTTTTCTCAGCAGGACTGTGACAGTTAAGCACTCAACCCAGTCAGTGAGCCTGGGAGGAGGGCAGACAGGAAGACGTGCAGCCAGATGACTCACAGCCCCTCCACCTTGGGAGGCTCTTATCAGTCTAGGGAATCCAATCAAATCACAGAGGTGCCAGGGACAGTGAGAGTTTTATCATCCGAAACAGCCACATTGGCCCTCCAGGTGGTATCTGAGCCATTTTCTGACCCTGCCAGATATGGTAACCAGATGTTGGTGTTGTGCTTTGTCCTCTCAAGGCTCAGCCGGCCTTGCACACACAACTGTGATATATTATGGGTCTGCCTAAGGGAAATGAAGAGCAAATAAACCTGTCTTTTGTGTTCCTTTTGTGCTAGTCCCCAAATAAGCAGATCTTCCCTTCTCCTCTATGTTAACTCAACCAGGAGGGCCCTCTCTGGTTATCATGCCCAGTCTTGGAAATTTCTCCTTAAATGTTCCTCTCTTAGTGCTCACTTCGGCAGCACATATACTAAAATTGGAACGATACAGATAAGATTAGCATGGCCCCTGCACAAGGATGACACGCAAATTCATGAAGTGTTCCATATTTTTTCAGTTAAGGGATACACAAAACAATTAGATGTAAAATATGGTATCGAAACAGTACTCATGAGGGGAGGAGAGTACAAATGCAGGGTATTTTAAAAGCATTTGGAATTAAGAGATCAGCAACTTAAAACAATCACATATAGATAGATAGATAGACTGCTATACAAAATCTCACAGTAATCACAAACTAAAAATCTATAATAGATATACACACAAAAAAGAAAAAGGAATCCAGACGCAACACTAAAGATAGTCATCAAATCACAGGAGAGGGGCTTCCCTGGTGGTGCAGTGGTTGGGAGTCTGCTTGCCGATGCAGGTGACACGGGTTCGTGCCCCGGTCCGGGAGGATCCCACATGCCGTGGAGCAGCTAGGCCTGTGAGCCATGACCGCTGAGCCTGCGTGTCCGGAGCCTGTGCTCCGCAACGGGAGAGGCCACAATGGTGAGAGGCCCGTGTACCGCAAAAAAAAAAAAAAAAAATCACAGGAGAAGAGAATAAATCTTCCTGCCTTAGTTTCATTCCTTTAGCTAAATCTCTATTATTCTGAAACTATTCTTGCAAATGGAGAATAATTAACAAGTTTTCTGCCTTATCAATTAATGAATTAATTATTGACTCAATTAATTTTAATTCTTCAAATATATTCATCCATCCATTTCTCTGTGTTCCCCTTCTACTCAATAAAATATATGCAAAATATTCTGTTGGTGTCTTAGGGGATTTTGGAAAAAAGAAAGTGATAAACAGAGATAGTGAAATATATCCAGGGGTTTCTGGACAGGACACCAACAGTGACCACTTTAGGAGGTGACATTTAAGCTGCCATTGGAGTGGCCATACCACCCAAAGCAACTACAGATTTAACGTGATCCCTATGAAATTACCTATGACATTTTTCAAAGAACTAGAACAAATAATCCTAAAACTTATATGGAACCACAAAAGACCCAGAATTGCCAAAGCAATCCTGAGGAAAAAGAACAAAGCTGGAGGCACAACCCTCCCAGACTTCAGACAATACTACAAAGCTACAGTAATCAAAACAGCATGGTATTGGCACAAAAACAGACATATGGATCAATGGAACAGAATAGAGAGCCCAGAAATAAACCTACACACCTACAATCGATTAATCTTCAGCAAAGGAGGCAAGAATATACAATAGAGAAAAGAGAGTCTCTTCAGCAAGTGGTGCTGGGAAAGTTGGACAGCTGCATGTAAATCAATGAAGTTAGAACACACTCTCACACCACATACAAAAATAAACTCAAGATGGCTTAAAGACTTAAAGGTAAGACATGACACCATAAAACTCCTAGAAGAGAATATAGACAAAACATTCTCTGACATAAATCATACCAATGTTTTCTTAGGTCAGTTTCCCAAGGCAATAGAAATAAAAGCAAAAATAAGCAAATGGGACCTATGGTGCCATTGGAGTGATAAGAAAAAGCTGGTCATGCCAAATGCAGAGGAAGAGTGAGCTTGGTGAGTCAAGGGTCTGGTCAGAAGATCAGTGGGCCAGGACTGTAGGATGCGAAGGGTGATTTGGGGGAGATCAGATCATGCAGAACTTTGTCAGCTGGGACAGGCATTCAGAAGACACTGGCTTTCTTAATCAGAAGCACATGGTTGAATATTCTGGTTTTTCTGATGTGGGCCTGTCTCTGGTCTACAGTTGCCTTCCATTTTTTGTGTGATACTAGTTTTTCCATTTAAGGTAATGTGAAGTTTCCTTTTAAAGTAAATGTATTTAAGGAAACAGAATAAGGCCTTATAAAAATATTGAGTGAATAATATAGATATGGCTAAAACCATAAAGTTGGTACATGAATGACTAAAATTAGAGAAACACTGCCCTTGGGCAGAGCGAAATGGGACAATCTGTTTGCGTCCCAATATGCTTAGGAGACCAGATGCCCAGTACTTTGCCGAGGATTTGAGAAGGCAGCCGCCTAGAGAAAGAGGCAGATGTGACTCTGTCTGGTGTTGTTCTAAAAGCCCAAGTGTCCACATAAAGGTAGCACAGAATATCCCTCACCTCATGGGTCACCTAACTGATGGCCAGGAAGCACTGAGGCTCCTAGCACCTTCCACACACCATTCAGATGCCAGTCATGGCCTCTTTAGGGTGCTGTACTTTACTTTACCTTTTAAGTTGCTCTTGATAATTATTTTAAACAGATTTCCCCAGCACAAAATAGGGAGGAGACTCACTGTGATTTCTTCTAAACCTTATACATTGTTTAAAAAAAAAAAAAAAAAAAAGCCCTCACAAATATGGAAAGAAAATTCTGACAATTAAATACCCAGTGGCACACAGAAATAAAATGACAAGAATTACATTACAAAGATACCAAGATTTCTTGATTTTAAGTTCTGTTTAAAAATCTGTATTTCTGCAAATATCTGCATTCCTGAAATCAGACTACAGTCTCACAATTGATGTTTTTAAAAAATCTTACCAGGATATCTAGAACCTTGACTTTTTTTTAATGCACCTTGAAATTATCATGTAAATTTAAATGAGGCAAGACTCCCCATCTCATTGTTAAAATGAGTTGTAAGCATTTATTATGTCTATTATGTATGCGATGGAAAAGTGCTAATAATTCTTTTCTGACCTGACAGAACAGTCTTACAAGTATTTATACAGTTCAGGACACAGAGATGTTAATACAACACTAGTACCAAGGAAGCAAATGATCAAGTAAGACAACAAATCAGAATTGCAGGTTTCTTTGGGAGATTATTTTCCACAGGACACGCAAAATTTTCTGAAGACTTTAGCGTCTTGCAAAACTCTTTTGTTCAAATTATACTGCCAAGGATGATTGGTTACAACTATACATCTTCATATAAGCCTCTGTGCACAGGAAAACCAGATAAATGTTCTTGTGAGGGTTCTCCATCTATTCCTTATCGGTATGATTCGTTAAACTGATCTGTGACAAAAATGACCCCCCTCTTCCTCTGAAGCTTAAGGGGGAGACACAACTCCATCTTTCTCTGAATCTCTTTTTGTTCATTATGAGGAGTTGCATTTTAAAGCCAGATTCTAGAATTATATTAACTTTCAAAACACTAATCAGGCCTAAAGACCAATTCTATTAGGAAAAAGAAAAAATGGAGAAAGGGATGAAAAGAACTTTACCTAAAGACAATTAAATAGGAGCATATAGCATTAACTAATCACAGGACTAATAACAAAGTTGCAAAAGACCCCCAAACACAAGAACTGGTTCAATAAAGCAGAGTCAGTGTGCTGTAAAACAAAAGTAATCTGAAAGAATCTTCAGATTGGATGTGGAAAACATTTAAACTCAAACTTTGATTATGGTACCAAAGAAAAAAGTAGTGAATATATATATATATATATATATATATATATATATATATATATAAAATATTTATTTATTTTTATATGGCTATTAACATTTACTAAGAAAAAAAGGTCATTTAATATGTTTTTCTTTTTTCTCAAAAGCTATTATGAAACCAGTGATGCATCTTCTATTGACGCATCTCAGAATTGAGGGAACATGGTACTTCTGTCATCAATATGTCTTAACATACTGGTCCTGGCTCTAAAAATGTGTGGCCATTTCTCAAGTTAGACAAGGGAAAATAAATCAATATGGCCTGGGGAAATTTTGCAGATAGAAATATTTACCAAAACCACTGAGCTAAATCACTGATTTTAATGAAATTATCTCAGACCAAGGCATACACTTTCTGATAATTAAAAAACAAAGAGTCTTCAAGTAAATTGGAGCACTGTGGAATCTTTGAGTCTAAAAGACCTGAGGAGGGTTCTCTTCCTAATTCCAGTATCGCTTCTATTAAGCCCCCGAGTGTTGTAATAAATGTCTACATAACTATTGGTTGCCTATAAGTTTCTTAACAGAATATATAGGGCAGGTTGTATCTCTGTTCAGAAAACATAATAAGGCCCAAACTCTCTATATCATTTATAATTAAGCTTGACTATGAATCACAGAGACCTAAAATAACAACAGTTTAAAGAAGGCAGACATAAAATTTCCATGTTATTCTGGCAGCTGGACTGCATAAATTCCTCAGAGACCCAGGATCCTTCCATTTTTTCCTTATAACCCAAATTGGTGGCTAGAGCTCCAGCCATCACATCTGCATTCCAGGTAGCAGGGTAGAAGACAGGCAAAGAAGAGAGGAGCAAGAGGCACATGGTAGCTTTTGCTTAAAGAACATTCCCAAAAGCTGCCAAAAGTTATTTCAACATATGTTGACCAGGTCACATGGTTATGCTGAGCTTCGAGGGACTAAGAGAAATATTTTTATTCTGGGGGGCTAGAGCGCAGTTAAAATTGGAAACTCTATTAATATGGAAGAAGGGAAGAATGAATAGTGAGGGGGAAACAGTATTCTCTGCAAACCTCTTGGCCAACTCTATTAAAACTGGTGTGTTTTTTTGGTAATTGAAAAAGTCAGTTAAAGCAGGGAATCACAAAAAAGAGACTTACACATTAATGATATTTACTGTAAATGTTCCTTACAAATTCTACCATATCAAGTATGTCCATTCATCACTTTCTTTAACTACGAGGCTGCTGATGACAGTCAGTCTTGCATTTTTCTGAGTAGCTATCACTTTGGCTTCTTGAAAGAGAAGCAGAGAGCTTCCAGGTTGGTGAGTACATGGAGATTCAGGGAGAGTGGCAAGCTTGGAGAGGGCATGGAAGCTCCACGCCCTTTCCCCATACTTTGTCCTGTGCATCTCCTCCATCTGGCTGTTCCTGAGTTATATTCTTTTATTAAAAACCTGCAATCCAGTCTTTTATAATTGATTCACGTAGCTGGCAAAAACACCACAAACATCTTCAGTACCTCTGGTTGCATAAGAGCAGAAGATGACATCTCAAATATGGCTGAGGGGTTTAAGTCTCATTTCATTTGTCTGATTGGAAAACTGTGCTGTAAGAATAAAGATAGCTAAGACAAGGTAAATGCGCTGGATGACAGTTCCTTGATCCTGAACAGCTGCAGCGTCAGTGACAGTAACCCCTTTCTGACCCAGTGGGTGGTACATGGCATCAGAAACCTTACAGGAGACAATAGCCAGAAGCATCTCCCTACTTTTAATAAAACGGGTTTTGAGGTTGAAAGAAGGGCGACAAGCTGATTCTGAAATCTACTAGTGACGCACCTTAGTTGTGAATGAACCCTCCATCCAAATATATGAATTTTTGGATCTGTTTCATGGATTTTTCATCCATAATCTGTGAAATTACAAGTGTTTGAAGATTGATAAATACAGATTAAGGAATATATGACTCTTTTAGATAATAGAGTTAAATGCTTATAAGCTAAAAAGTGAAAGTACAGGGGTATTCTCTTGTTTCTTTGCTTTCAAAGTGTAACTGTCTGGTTTGCCTTCATCTTCATGGGTACAAAGCATGTTTAAGTAATATATTGTACTTACTGTGGCAACAAATAACAAATTCTTCTCTTTGGGGGAAGAAAAGAGAAAGAGAGAGAAGCAGGAACTTAAAGATCTTGAACACTCTAAGGACATGATCCTATAGATTTCTATAATAGCCCCAATCTATAGTTGTCTCATCCACACCTAATTCTGCAGGATCTTTTTAATGAACTGGGTTTTGGATTTGGGAGTTTGGCTTTGTTTTCTGTCTTTCCTAACTACTTAAATTAGCTTTCATAGAAACAATTCCCTCTTATGCTCACATTTTCCCCATTTAAGTGTTGTCTAAGGACAATGTCAAAATGGAACATTTCCATTTTCTTAATTTTGGCTGAGGCCCTGAAACTGAGAACAAAGGGTATTAAGTATCCACACATTTTAAAGACAAGACCCAGATCATTCTTGGAGGATTTGCCAAGCTGTGGCCAAACGTTTCCACCATAACTTAGCTCAACCCTAACTTCCAGGCTGCACAAGAGAAAGGTAGAGCTATTGACGAAGGCTGATAGAAGGAATTTCTTTGAAGTTGGGATTGGGGACATCTTCAAGGTGAACTTCTAGAAGAGCATGATGTCGAGCTGAAGGTCACCAAGACGGGAAGCAGGCGTTGTGCCTGGAAAAGTTGAAAGGCAGAAGCTGCCCTTGGCTGCAGAAGGGGGAGGTAGTGGTACAGTGAGCACAACTGTACTTCCAACGCCTGTGCTTCCACCAGCGTCAGGCAAGTATGTTTCCCAGTGGCCAGAGTGGACATCACTGAAGGACACTGAACTCGACCACCTTGAAAGGGCCTCGCCCAAGACATCTGCCCACCAGAGCAATGTACTCATCAGAAGTTAGGAGCTGAGTGGAGAGTCATAAATGGCCAACTAGGGAAGCATTTGCCTGTGCCAGGGGATGGGGAAGTGGGAGGTCTAGGCGGTGCTGGTGATGGTGGAGCCCACAGAAGTGCCCCGGAGAGAAAGAGCAAACCGCTGGGCATCTGCCTCTCAGGGGCACTGGTACCAGATTATAGTCACTGCTCACACACATTCCTTTCTCTTTCTCTGCCTAGTTTTAGCACTGTATATCCAGACACAGCACAGTGAGTGGGGAAGGAGGCATGGAAGAGTAGATGGAGGAATAGTAAGAAGCCGGCCATGCCCCTGATGGGATTCTGAGCCTCAGTCGGCCCACACTGGAGGACGAGGTGAAGCTTTGATATTAAACTAGCCTTGCACTTTTGTATAAAAAGTCAGATTATTTATTAAGGTCTGAAAGTGAATAGAAATGTTACGAGATCTGTTGGAGAGACCATCCAATGGCAGGGAAAAAAATTCAATACTGCATATTTGAGAAAGAAGAAGTTGGTTGGGGGGGGTTTTTTCCTTCAGTTTGCACACTCTGAATTCTTATTCAGTACATTGGGTACATATTTAGTGAAGTTACATAATTTTAATACTTAGTGAAACAGGCACAAGCAGTTTTGGAAACAGTTACAACTGACTGTTGGTAAGCATACAATTAAATTAGTGACAGGGGAAGACCTCAAGTGCTGTGGAGAGAGGCCAGGATATTCAGAGGGAATTGTTTTACAGAGGAAATCCTGAGTGGTGAGTGGCTTATGTGGAGGGTGTGAACTTTACCGTCCCCTCTTTTGAACACCTGCTTTTTCTTTTCTTTTTTAATTGAAGTACAGTTGTTATATAATATTATTAAGTTACAGGTGTAAAATAAAGTGATTCACAATTTTTAAAGGTTATACTCCATTTATAGTTATTATAAAATATTGGCTATTTTCTCTATGTTGTACAGTATTTCCTTGTAGCGTAGTTTATACCCAATAGTTTGTACCTCTTAAACCCTTACACCTATATTGCTCCTCCCAACATCCCTCTCCCCACTGGTAACCACTAGTTTGTTCTCTATATCTGTGACTCTGCTTCTTTTTATTATACTCACTAATTTGTATTTTTTAGATTCCACAAATAAGTGCTATCATATAGTATTTGTCATTCTCTGACTTCTTTCCCTTAGCATAATGCCCTCCAAGTCCATCCATGTTGCTGCAAATGGCAAAATTTCATTATTTTTTTATGGCTGAGTAACATTTACATATATATACTTATATCACATTTTTTTTTATATATATATATATACACACACCACATCTTCTTTATCCATTCATCTGTTGACAGACCCTTAGGTTGCTTCCATATCTTGCCTATTGTAAATGATGCTGCTATGAACACTGGGGTGCATGTATCTTTTTGAATTAGTGTTGGGTTTTTTTCAGATATATACCCAGGAGTGGACTTGCTGGGTCATATGGTAGTTTTATTTGTAGTTTTTTGAGGGACCTCCATACTGTTTTCCACAGTGGTTACACTAATTTACATTCCTACCAGCAGTGTATGAGGGTTCCCTTTTCTCCACATCCTCACCAACATTTGTTATTTGTGTTCTTTTTCATGATAGCCATTCTGACAGGGAACACTCCCTTTCTAGAGGAAAGCCCACTTAGAGGTAATACGTGAAAAAAAAAAAGTCAAACTTAAAGTAATGGTACCTCCATACAATGAAATATTAACACTTCAAAACGGACTTAAGAGATCATTTCAATTATTAAAGTCAAGTGAGTAATAAGGGCATAACTCTCATTTATCGTCTTTTATGTGTTTGAAATTTTCCATGATAGAAAGATTTTTTTTAAAACAAGTTGTCTGTTAACAAAAGTTATTAGCTCCTCTTGGGCCACTCACTCCTTTGAGAATTTGGTGAAATTTCAGAGCCTTTTCCATAGAAAATTTAGATAGGCCATTCATGAATATCTTGCATACCACATACAAGAATCCCTGGATTCTAGTCCTTCCTCTTTAATTTACAAATGAGGAAACTAAGTTCCAGGAGGTGAGAGGATTTGCCAGAGGTGATGGAAGGAGTCCGTGATGGGAGAGCTGCTGTCTACTTCTCCTGCAGCGCATTCACCAATCCTTCAGCCAGAAAGGTGGGCAAATTCCAGAAGGGAACACAGTGCCATTGTGAGCATCCTCTAAAGGGACTGCCAGGCATTTTATATATCTCTTCTTCCTGACTCCCTTATTTCTTTTTTTTTTTTCCACACACATTGTATTTTATTTTTACAAGAGATAAATAAACTGACACCAAGGACTGTAAATGGATGACCACAACAAAAGCAACAATGATTGCAATTACCAAACATGAAACACACTCATACTATATCATAATATTGACATTCAGTCCAGGAATCCTCCACTGTAACAGCTCCTTTACTTTGCAGTGAAAATTGATTTGTATATTTTTTGCCTCTGAGTCCTTGTGGGATTTTTTTTTTTATTCAAACAGAAAGTCACAATTATAATCATCCTCATCAGTTCACTCAGTCCAATGTAATTAATTTTTTTCATCTTGATCTTTTGTTAGCACTTTTATGAATTCATCAGTTTTCCATTAGAGTTCTGAAAATGCTTATTCATTCAGTTCAGCAGTATAGTCAGTTACCAGAAACCTGTACGTGTCAGAGTCTTCTCCATGAATTCCTTGAGGATGAAACCCTTTTATAGGAACATTTTTGCGAAAACATCAGAGTACACCCAGAACTGTCTGTAAATGACAAAAGACTTAAAAATGACCACGGTTAAAGATTTGATGAAAGTTCATAATAATGCAATTGACAAGGAAATTTAGTTATTTCTGAGATATACATTTTAAAGTAATAACTAGAATTATGACTTATAACATCATACCAGAACATATAAGATTTTTAGAAATTTTATGTAATGTCTGAAACATTTATATTAACATATTTTCATACAAATAACCCAAAGAAAGTTTAATATTAGTTGGTTTTTTGTTTGTTTGTTTGTTTGTTTATACTGCAGGTTCTTATTAGTCATCAATTTTATACACATCAGTGTATACATGTCAATCCCAATCGCCAGTACACCACCATCCCCATCCCACTGCGGTTTTCCCCCCTTGGTGTCCATATGTTTGTTCTCTACATCTGTGTCTCAACTTCTGCCCTGCAAACCGGTTCATCTGTACCATTTTTCTAGGTTCCACAAACATGCATTAATATACGATATTTGTTTTTCTCTTTCTGACTTAACTTCACTCTGTATGACAGACTCTAGGTCCATCCACCTCACTACAAATAACTCAATTTCGTTCCTTTTTATGGCTGAGTAATATTCCATTGTATATATGTACCACATCTTCTTTATCCATTCGTCTGTCGATGGGCATTTAGGTTGCTTCCATGACCTGGCTATTGTAAACAGTGCTGCAATGATCATTGGGGTGCGTGTGTCTTTTTGAATTATGGTTTTCTCTGGGTATATTCCAAGTAGTGGGATTGCTGGGTCATATGGTAGTTCTATTTTTAGTTTTTTAAGGAACCTCCATACTGTTCTCCATAGTAGCTGTATCCATCTACATTCCCACCAACAGTGCAAGAGGGTTCCCTTTCCTCACACCCTCTCCAGCATTTGTTGTTTGTAGATTTTCTGATGATGCCCATTCTAACTGGTGTGAGGTGATACCTCATGTAGTTTTGATTTGCATTTCTCTAATGATTAGTGATGTTGAGCAGCTTTTCATGTGCTTCTTGACCATCTGTGTGTCTTCTTTAGAGAAATGTCTATTTAGGTCTTCTGCCTATTTTTGGACTGAGTTGTTTGTTTCTTTAATATTGAGCTGCATGAGCTGTTTATGTATTTTGGAGGTTAATCCTTTGTCCGTTGATTCGTTTGCAACTGATTCCCTTATTTCTATAAAGGAAGCCTCCATTGACCTAGTCACCCAGGTGAATTTTCTTTTTTAATTTACAGTAAACTTTATTTTCATTGATTTCACTTAACATAATTTCAAAGTGGGTCTGTGCTCTAAGATAAGCAAAAGAACAGATATCCTAAATCTCATTAACAGATCTTCTTCACACTGTTCCTCTGAGTAGGGTACGGGTTTCAGGGGCCCCAATGGTGACACCTTACATTTTATCTCCGGAGATTTTACCTACAGATTCAGAAAGAATAGATAACACCAACATACAAGAATCAAACTGTATGCTTCTACTATAGGAAGAAGCTCTTGTGTTATACTCTACCCACTTCTTTAGGGTTGTAATGATAATAACTGACTTTTTTCTCTGCAGAGTTGGTTTTTTGGGGTTTGTTTTTTAAATGTCAGAATATGTGAAAATGCTGTACTTATTTATCTTAATATGCTAAAAATAGTGAAAATTTTAAAATTCTTCATGAGTCCAAGCTGAGCCATGGCTACTACTGATGGGGTTTACTCAACCCTGGGCCCCTTTTCCTCACCCTCCACAGCGGATCAGTCACTGAGTCCTCTGACGCATGCTCTGCACCAGCTCTCCTCTCTGACCCCCTTTGCCTTTCCTTCCGTCATCCCTTGTCACAGCTCTGCCTACACTGTGGCAGCTACCTCCTAACTCGCCTCCTGCTCCCATGTCTCCGGCCTCAACACATCCCCAAAGAGCCACCACCTTGACCTCCCCAAGGCCTACCTCTTACCATGTTTCTGCCCTGCTCAGAAACTGCTTGTGAACCATTTCCCAAGTGAGACTCCTGAGGCCCAGAGCATGACATGTTGAAACCAAGGCTACACAGCTGGTGGATGGAACCCTGGAATCCTGGAACTCCAGAACCCAGGCCTGCTCGTTTTAAATGTGACGCCCTAAAAGAATAGGCCCTGGATAAGTGACATCAGAACCAACTGGGGAGTTTGATGAACATGCAGATTTCTAGGACTCTTCGCCTGATGACTCAGTCAGAATCTCCAGGGAATCTGTATTTTCAACGAGTTCTAAAGATAATTCCAAGAATCCATTGTATTTGGAATTACTTAACTAGAGTAATATATGTAGTGTTAGATAACCAATAAGTTGATTAAAAAACATTCATAGGTTCTTATCAATTTATTGTTTGTCTAATACTGCATATATTAGTAAGAGTTTGTTTAGACATCACTGCTACTTTGATTATTGTAAGCATTGTTTGTCAAAATAAATAGCCTATATGTGACTGCAAATCCTGAAGACCAGAATAGGACTCCAGTGGCTGGTGTTCCTTTGTTTGAAAAGTTAGTGACATGGTCGTGACTGCTTGGCAATATTTATTCTCCACCCAGTTATACTTAGCAAAGGGCTAAAGCAACAACTAATGTTTCATCGCCACCTCTGCAGAGCTGCTGAATCCACATATGAATCATGAGCTTTGTCACTTATTACAATTCCCTGTGAATCAGAGCCAAAGTCCCTGAACCTCTTTCCTTGGAGGTCTTCATAGCTAGAATCACCTTTCCCTTTCTACAATGTTCAGACCCTTCAAACGAAGGACAAGCTTATAGCATGTACAGCTATCCTCCACAGACCTCCACAGACCATGAATTCCACACCTAAAACGTTCAAGGCTTCAGAGGAAGTTCAAGGGTTCGGAAAGGCTGAGATAAGCAATATGTGGGCAAACGAAAGAGAATGGGTGCGCTAACAGGGAGACATACACCGATAGGCTGAGCTTTCTGGTTGAGGGCAAATGTCCCCAGACATGTTTGGCACGTCGTGGGTTGTAGATGCAGGCTGGTTGATCCCAGCCAAACTGAACGACCAGTTAGGTGCTTCAGATAAACGCTAGGTCTCCTGGGCATGACGAAGGTCCCTGAAATTTCGTCTCTCAATGCCAGACCTCTCTCCTCACACCTAGAAGACTAGGCTGTCTGAAATAAGACTAGGTTTCCAGAGGGCCCCCGTCTGCCAACAGATAGTTAAGTTAATCAACTCAACAATAGACTACAAAGGGCATCAGGGGGCATTTTGAGGTGATAGAAATATTTTGTATCTTGATTGAGGTGGTGGTTACACAGCCAGATCCATTTGTCAAAATTGATGGAACCGTCCACTTAAAAAGAGTAAATTTGGGGACTTCCCTGCTGGTCCAGCGGTTAAGACTCCACGCTTCCGCTGCAGGCTGTGCAGGTTCGGTCCCTGGTCAGGGAACTGAGATCCCACATGCTGCGTGGCTGAAAAGTTAAAAAAAAAAAAAAAAAGTAAACTTTCTTGTGAATATAAATTGTACCTCAGTAAAACTGACTTTAAAATCATACATTAATTAAACAATTTAATCGAATACATATAAGATTAGAAAGTACAGAGAAAGGATATAAAGAAGGTTAAGAGTGAAGCAAAGAATAATAAAAAAGTTATATTTCCTTTTAAACTCTATGTAGCAAATTCAACATATTTTGAATGATTGAAAAAGTATTAGAAAGACATACTAATCTAGAGATTTATAATTACTTATACTTCTTTTCTTACTTTCTTATTTATTATCTGTCTTGCTCACTAAATTTTCAGCTCTGTTAGGACAGGGACCAGAGTTGTTTTTTTTTCACTGAAATATCATCCATCGCTTACTATATTTACATACTACCTGAGGCACAGTTAGAGTTCAATAAATACTGGGTGGTACCATACGAAACTGCAGCTTTCATAGGTAAAAATAGTTGAATATTAGCAGTTTCATCTGCTTCAGCCTAATACTTGTTGAACAGATGAGATTTCTCCCCGTAAGGTATTGATTTCTAAAGAAGTCATGGAAACACACTCCAAATATTGTAAAATTGTTCCTACAACTTCTGACTTGTTTCACGCAGAATTTTCATAGCCTGTAAGGGACTTCCGAGAATTCCTTTCTTGTTTACCATTTACACCAGTGTCTCATATTGCTAGAGTTTTAGAAGTTTATCCCAACACAAATTCCACTGTCTCTAACGGCAGCATACGTTTTTTCTCTCTCACTCTATCATGCCTGAAATTGAAAACCTGGCCACCGTTCTATGGTTTCTATTGAATTCATCTTGTGTAACACCTATCACAAGCCAAGACTGTGGTAGGAGCTATCAGGTATATAAAGATGAATAAGGAAAATATTTACTATCCAGGAGCTCATAGTCCAGTAGGAAGTTAATATTTGACACAAATTTATCTTTTCAGGAAGAAGGAGAGAGGAGGTTAGTTCCATGAATGAGGCATAAAGTGTCACAGGATATCCTTATGGAAGAAAATAATTAGATCCCTACATCACAGACAACACGAAATCCACATATAATAAAGATATGTGTGTGTTTTTTTTTGTTTTTTTTTTGTGGTACGCGGGCCTCTCACTGCTGTGGCCTCTCCCATTGCGGAGCACAGGCTCCGGATGCGCAGGCTCAGCGGCCATGGCTCACGGGCCCAGCCTCTCTGCAGCATGTGGGATCTTCCCGGACCGGGGCACGAACCCATGTCCCCTGCATCGGCAGGCGGACTCTCAACCACTGCGCCACCAGGGAAGCCCATGTGTGTGTTTTTAAATGTGTCCATGCACATCTTGGGAGAAGAAAAAATGCCTTTATAATTTAGGGTCAGAGTAGGTCTTCCCAAGGAAGGCATAACAAAATCCAAACATACTAAATAGAAAAAGAATTAACATAAGAACTTAAAATTTCTTTACAATGAAAGACATCATAAAGTTCAGAGATAAATGACAATTCTTTGACCCAGCAATTTTGTTTCTAGGAATCTATCTTATAAATACACTTCGCAGATATATGTAAAATGTTATTCACTTAAGTGTTGTTTATAATTATACGATAATTGGAAACCACTCAATTGTCCAGCATGCACTGTGGAACATCCACACAATAGAGTACTGGGCAACTGGAAAACAGAATGAGGAAGACCCCTATGTATTGATATGGCGTGATCACCTGCAGATCTACAGTGTATATTAAGTGAAATAGTAAGTGAAAAAAACTAAGGTCAGAACATTTTTTTATTGTATGCTACATTTTATGTAAGAAAAGGAGAGAAAAGACTATAGAGACATTTTTACTTATGTTTACAAAGTGAAGAACAGGAAAAATGGTTTCCTACAGGGGATGGGGAGAAACAAAATGGAGGGATAGAGGTAGAGATGAGACTTTTCTGTGTTTACCTTTCTGTATAGTTTTGACTTGTGAATCTTGTAAAATATAGTATCTATTAAAATTTTAAATTAAATTAGAAAGAAAAATGACATTCTAGGGGAAGTACATAAAGGGTTTTTTTAAATGTAAATTTATTTATTCATTTTTCACTGCATTGGGTCTTTGTTGCTGCATGCAGGCTTTCTCTAGTTGCGTTGAGTGGGGGCTATTCTTTGTTGCAGTGCGCGGGCTTCTCATTGTCATGGCTTCTCTTGTTGCAGAGCATGGGCTCTAGACGAGTGGGCTTCAGTAGTTGTGGCACACAGACCCAATAGTTGTGGCACGTGGGCTCAGTAGTTGTGGCTCGTGGGCCCTAGAGTGCAGGCTCAGTAGTTGTGGTGCACGGGCTTAGTTGCTCCACAGCATGTGGGATCTTCCCGGACTAGGGCTCGAACCCATGTCCCTGCATTGGCAGGCAGATTCTTAGCCACTGCGCCACCAGGGAAGTCCCTACATAAAGGATTAATAGCCATGTTATGGACTGAATATTTGTGTCCTGGAATGTTGTGTATTATATGTTTTTGTCCTCCCAAGATTCATATGTTGAAATCCTAACCCTCAATGTGCTTACATTAGGAAGTAGGGACTTTGGGAGGTAATTAGGTCATGAAGGTGGAACCCTCGTGATGGGATTAGTGCCCTTATAAGAAGAGACACTAGAGCTGTGCTCTCTCTCTGTCTCTGTCATAAGAGTACACAATGAGAAGGCAGCCATCTGCAAACCAGGAAGCAGACCTCACCAGACACCAGATCTGCCAACACCTTGATCTTGGACTTCCTGACCTCCACAACTGTAGGAAGTGAATACTTGTTGTTTAAGCCATCCCATCTTATAGCAGCTCAAACTGACTAAGAGATGCCATGATAAATAAAATGTTCACAAAAATCAATAAGAAATTTCAATCTAATAGAAAAATTACCAAAGGAGACTCATAGAAAAATACACTTCTGTTTGTCTCCTCTACTCTCAGTATTATACTTCTGGCATTTCTCATCACCAAATGTGTAGTAGTTTTTTCTACACTAAGAAATCCTACAACACCAGCTGGGTGTCATACAATAAACTCAATCCTGACACTGTCTACCTGAAGATAGCATCAGATCCCATAAGGTAAGTGTTCAGTTCCACAGTACTGCACCCCACCCCACCCCCTCACACATACTTCAGATGCCATTCACAAGTTGGTGATTAAGTCAATCTCCAGCCCTCTAATTATAAGTTTGGTTCGCCTGGCAACCAGCCCCCATCCTTATGGGCTTTCCAAAAGTCACCTCATTAACATAAACTCAGGGGTGGTTGAAAGGGGCTTGTTATGAATAACAAAATGCACCTTTATTACTCTTATCACTTAGGAAATTCCAAAGGTTTTAGGAGCTCTGTGCCAGAAATGGACAAACATCAAATTTCTTATTATAAATCACAATATCACAGACATGAACACGTAATTTATAGAAGACAAACAAACAACAATAAACATACATAATGACACCATTCTCAGCAGGAACAAAAAACTCAAAACAGTAAGGTATTTTTCATGAACCTGTTTATCTTAAATTTAAAAGATTGATGATATCAGTGAAGGGTGAAAAGGTGGGGAAACAAGAACTTTTTAATACAACTGTTGGTATGAGTATAAATTGGTAGAGCCTTGTAGGAATATCTTCAAAATTCCAAATCTAGGAATTTATGCCAAATACACCTACAGTGAAAACCAAGAAGTATACTGCAATAGTGTTTATTGCAGCAATGTTTGTAATAGTAAAAACGGAAAACAGCCCAAATATCCAATGTATTATGACACAGCCATACAATGGAACAACAGAAAGATCTTTAAGATATATCAAGTATGCAAAGCAAATTGCAGTAAATTATGGTCATATTTTTATGAACCGAAGAGTTAATTATTTTATTATATGTGTGTATATGTATATATACACATGTATGTATGTGTATACACAGACGTATATGGAAAAATCTGGTATAATAGACACCAAACATTAATATGGTTGTACAGCCTATAATCTTATATCATTCAAATTGTTTTTACAACAAACCTGTATTCCTTTAAAACCATAAAAAGATGTTTTTAAAACTCCAGTTGGGGACTTCCCTGGTGGTCCAGTGGCCAAGACTCTGTGCTCCCAATGCAGGGGGCCAGGATTTATCCCTGGTCAGGGAACTAGTTCCCACATGCTACAACTAAGAGTTCTCATGCCGCAACTGAAAGATCCTGCATGCCGCAACTAAGAAAAAGATCTTGCATGCTGAAACAAAGATCCGTGTGCTGCAACTAAGACCCGGCACAGCCAAATAAATAAATAAATAGATATAAAAAGAAAAAAAAAAAAACCTCCAGTTGGAAAGTTTAGGGTTGACCTCTTGGAAGAGCTGACATTTTATGCCATCAAAGACTCTGAGCTGAAGAAAACCTTAAAAGTCATCTAATTTTGTGGTTTCCAAATGCAAGCTGTATTCTAATTGCATCAGAAGCACCAGGGAAACTTTTTTTAAGAAACTTTTTTTTAATGGGGACAGATTCCTGGTCCCCATTTTCCAGAGACTATGATTCAGAATTTTGGGGGTGAGGCTGAGAAACCTATTTTTGAAACAATCTCCAGGTGATTCTGGTACTAAGCCAGACATAAGAACTATTTATTTCAACCTCCTACCCAATGCAGTCACCCTCCTCTGGAAACCTTGATGTGGATTACTTCAGAGACGAACATTTATTACACCTGTGAGAAACTTCTAGAGAGAAGATTCCATGTTTCATTGATCAGGTGTAGGTGGGACTTCCTTGCCCCTGCAAAGTCTGGATAAAATTGGTTCCAACCCTAACAATTTTATAGCATGTTCAAGTTCAAAGTCTTCCCCAAGACATTTGCAAGTTTCAGAGAGGGTGCAGGTGCCTTGTATTGTGATGGGGGTTGGACCTCCATCTCAGGCTCTAGGCTCCTGTGTCTTCACATACTGCCTCAGTCCTGTACAACCTCTACCTCTGCAAGCATTGGGTTTGGGGGATGGGGCACTGGTGGGCATTCACAAGACAGGCAACAACTGAAAAACAACCAACAACGTCCCCTCCATCCCACCATCGACTCCAGTCCTGTAGACTTTACAGTCTTTTCCGCCAAAGTCTTCCCCACAGATACCCCCGAGGCTCAGTCCCTTACCTCATTCAGTGTCCTGCTTAAATGTCATCTTCTCAGAAAGGCCTTCCCCAACCACTCTGTTCACCCACGTGCTTTCCTTGGCTTTGTTTTTCCTCGTGGCGCTTCCCATGGGCTGACGTACTGTGTGCTTATTCATGTGTTGGTCTATTGTTATCTCCCCACTAGAACGTGCGCTGGGAGTAGGCACTCCGTGTGTCTGCTGTATTCACTGCCCTGTTCCCAGTGGCTATGACAACACCTAGCACAGAAGTTTGAGCACTCAAAAATATATATTGATATTGGTCTTTCTCTGTCTGGCTTACTTCACTGAGTATAATAATCTCTAGGTTCATCCATGTTGCTGCAAATGGCATTATTTCACTTTTTTGTGGCTAAGTAATATCCCATTGTGCATGTATGTGTGTGTATATATGTGTATATATATGTGTGTGTGTATATATATATATATACATATACACACATACACCACATCTTCTTTATCCATTCATCCATCGATGGACATTTAGGTTGCTTCCATGTCTTGACTATTGTGACTAGTGCTGCTATGAACATTTGGGGTACATGTATCCTTTCAAATTATGGTTTTATCTGGTTTCCTGTGCTGTACGCCTGAAACTTACATGATATTGTAAATCAACTATACTTCAATAAAATTTTTAAAGTATATAGATACAGATATATAGATATAGATTGATGAGGGAAGGAAGGAAGGAAGAGATGTTTCGGTTCTCCCAAATCCATTCTGTCTTTTCCAGGTCTGTCTCTATGCCATTCTCCTAGCTTCCCACTTCTTGCTGGCTTTACTCTTTCCCCCTCTCCCTTTTCTACTCAATCCTCCCTCTCAGGAACACAACAGACTCCTCTTCTCCCTTCTCTCTCTTGTTAAAGCAGACTCTTAGAGCAGTTTTAGCTTCACAGCAAAATTGAGCTAAAGTTTCAGAGGTTTCCCCTACACCCCCTGCATAGTCTCCCCCATTATCAACATTCCCCTCTCCTTGCCTCTTGATAGGAGTCTCCCTCACCTCTTCTAATCCTTTAAAATCTGACAAGATTTCAGCTCCAGAAATTTCTCCAACACAAATTAGACATCGTATCAAGGAATTTCCCCCAATCATAGACAACCTTCTCCATGAGAGAAATTCTATGCCAGAAATAAAGAAATATGTTTGTATTCATTGAAAATCCCTTTCTCCATAACTGCCACTCGATGATCTCAGTTTGCCCCTTAGGAGCAGAGGAAAATATGTCTGTGGTCTGTCTCGTCAACATGGCCACCCTGGCTGAAGATGCTGCTTCTGCCTAAATTCCATGGTTCCCAATTCCTGGTTCTGTATTATTTGGTTCTTCGTGTCATTTGATATCCAGAACTTTCCTCCATTTTTCTGATGCTATTTACCTGGAATCCTCTGGCTTCCAATGCCCTTCTTAGAATGTAGCACACATACTTGAAAATGCCCCAGGTATGGCTTAAACTGATTCAAAGAACAATAGGTTTATGGATTTGCCTGGTGGTGCAGTGGTTAGGAATCCACCTGCCAATGCAGGGGACACAGGTACGAGCCCTGGTCCGGGAAGATCCCACATGCCGCGGAGCAACTAAGCCCGTGCACCACAACTACTGATCCCACGTGCCACAACTACTGAAACCTACTTACCTAGAGCCCATGCTCCGCCACGAGAGAAGCCACAGCAATGAGACGTCCACGCACTGCAATGAAGAGTAGCCCCTGCTCGCTGCAACTAGAGAAAAGCCCGCGCGCAACAACAAAGACCCAACTCAGCCAAAAATAAAATTAAATAAATAAATACATTTATTTAAAAAAAGAACAGCGGGTTTATTCCTTTTGAAGATGTGGCCATAATACACCTTTAATGCATTAGCTGACTGGGAACAAAAATGTGCCTGTCCTTTTCCTGACCTGAGTTCCAGATGGTTGGGATTTTATCAACACGAATATTTTTGTCAGAGATTAAACAATGGTTCAGATAAAGATGTGGAAATAATTCGTATCTTCTCCCTCAGATTACCATAGCCCAGTTCTAACGTCAGTGCCCAGATATGGCCCTCTGGGAAATTCAGGCTCTATTTTCCAGATTCAGCAGCCATTGGTGGCAATGGTGCTTTCCGAGGAAGCTACAATCCCCAAAGAATCCTCTGTCTGATTAAACTCCCCAAATGAAACCTCTACTAAGAACACACACCAAATGTGCTAGCAGTTGTTTTCAATAATTTAATTGGGTAAATATACTGCTATTCTCCCAAAATAACTTTTTTTTCTGAGTCAGGTTCCCTTCACCGTTTCTTCCTTGAGGCAAGTTTGAAATGCCTCACATTATATTAACTGTGTCTGGAATCCATTGTCAACTGATATAGCTCGTTTAAATGGACATCTGTGAAGGCTGTTTGGAGCAAATATCTGGACTCATCTATCTTTCTGGAAGATGGTCTTTGTCGTGGAGACAAACTGGGGCGGCTCCTGGCTCAGCACCTTCCCAGTTGCCCCTTCAACCTGGGCAGGGCCGATTGATCCAAGAGTAGAAGACACTGACTCAGACTTGGCCAATGAACGAGAAACTGCCTTGGATATACAGGCAAGTGGAGTTGAGGCATCTAATGCCAGTGCCATGGAAGAATACAGGAGCTCCTACTGCTGCCCTGGTCCTGCCCTCCCCTAGTTCTGCTCTTTCTACTGTTAGAATCCTTCCTATAAATCTGACTTTATTGTGTTGGCCAGAGTTGAACATTAACAGGATGAAATTGCAGAGGACCTCTAGGGCACTATCGCAGGACTCTAGCACTAAGCCCTATGCTCCTCAACATTTTGGTCAGAGCCTTAGACCAAACCTTAAGGTGCCTGTGTTTTGCTCAGAGCCTGAGTTCTGCACTTCTAACATATCCTAACAACCCATGAGATGTGTGTTATTATTATCCCAATTTTAGAAATGAGTCAAGTAAGGCCTAGCGGGTGCCCAGGGTCAGACAGCTACTGAGAGGTGGAGGCCAGGTAGAACCCAAGGCGTCAGATTCCAGAGCCCCGCTCTTAAGCAACACACAGCAATGTCTCTCTGAGGGTGTTCAGGCCTAAACCATAGGACTGCATGCTTAAGCATGCCCAGCGCCATGTGGAAAGCCCTTCAGCAGGAGGTTGGATTAGATGACCTCCAGCCTCCCACCTCCTTCCCACCTAACCAAGAATCTGAACTTTCTAAGCCAAACCCTCTGTTTCTCTTACTTTGTCTCCTGCCCCATCCTCTGATACTGAAATACAGAAAATGACGAACCCTCCCAGAGAAATCTGGGACTTAGAAGGAGAGAATGGAGGTGGTTCATTTGTCAAGCCTTCCGGTAACTCTAACCCACTTTTTGGGGGGTATGAGCCAACGCTCCCGCTGTAGTAGTCAGAGCTCTCCAGAGAAACAGAACCAATGGAATGTGCATATTTATAGAGAGAAATTTATTATAATAAATTGACTCCCATGATTATGGAGGCTACAAATCTCAAGATCTGCAGTCGGCAAGATGGAGACTCAACGGTGTGGTTCTAGTCTGAAGGCCAGCAGCCTCGAGACCCATGAAGAATCAATGTTTCAGTTTGAGTCCGAGGGCAAGAAAATACCCAATGTCCCAACTTGAAGACAATCAGGGAGGAGAAATTCTCTCTTATTTAGAGGAAGGTCAACTTTCTATTCTATTCAAGCCTTCAGCAGATTGGATTGTTCCCATCCACATTAGGGAGGGCAATCTGCTTTACTCAGTCTTCTGATTTAAATGTTAAACTTATCCAAAAAGAAACACCCAGAATAATGTTTCACTTAATATCTGGGCACCCGCTGTCCCAGCCAAATTGACACATAAAATTCACCATCTCCCTCATTTTCTCCAGAGGATCTCTCCAACTGACATCTCCTGTCCCTGGGCATGGGCTAAGACAGCAGATTTTACCTGGAGCAGACCTCACTTGACACAGGCCACAAATTGGGCTTCCCCCCCATCCAACCTGTGCAAATGCAAATCCAAGTAAGATTTCAATCAACAAATGCAGACCCCTCAGTCAAGGATGGTTTGTGTTTTGCTCCTTTAGAGTTAAAGGGAGTATGTAAAAGACCTCTAGGTGACACTTCCAGCTTTGAAATCTAAAAATGTATGATTCTGGAAAAAAGTGTCAGTCTTTTGGAAATTATTTTGATGAGTCTGAACTTGGCATCATCCTAAGGAGTTTTGAGTCTGTAGAAGGGGATCGTGCATGCTCATATCAGAACCATTCACTTGGGGTAACTTGAAAGATAGCTAATCAATAAGTATATAACACCCCCTCCCCCAAAGAGACCTTTCAGAAAAGTGAGTTTTCTTAGATGGCATTGGAAATAGCATCTGAAGGCAAAGGGAAAATCGTATCTGATGAGGCAGAGAAGTTGTTTTATAGTAACTCTTTATTGTTAACAAAGTTTAGTGAATAATGTTTAAGTAACAAGAGTAATAAGTGAGTCACCATAATCATTACTCTTTTATACTCATGGAATACCAGCAGGGAGCTTTGTACCAGGAAACTACATATCATCATATTTCTCAAGGAGAGAATTTTTAGAGTTATCTGACAGAAAAGGCAGAGATAGAGGGTACAATCTGTGGAATTCTGTTCACTGGGTACACTAAAATTACTCCTTATTATGGGCAATTTGTTTGCAAAGAAGTACAGGTAAACTTTGTCCTGAACAAATTCCATAACTACTGTCTCTACCTTGTCTCTCCGCAACAGGAGAGGCCACAACAGTGAGAGGCCCGCGTACCACACACACACACACACACACACACACACACACACACACACACACACACAAGATAAAAAGAAAGGATAATTATTATGGAATTAAAGAGATAAAAGAATAACAACCCAATGCCATGTCTGAACCATGATTCAAAGAAACAAACTGTAAAAGACATCTTTCCCAGTTGGGAATGATATTGAGGAATTATTACTTTGGTTAGATGTGATTAATGGTGTGATGTTTATGTTTTTTAAAAAATGTCCTGTGTATTATATTGGAGTGTTCCAAGTAAAATAACATGATCTCTGGGATAAGTGAAATGAAAGAAATTTCATTTGATTAAAATGAAAGAAGATTGGCGAAGTGTTGATAGTTGTTGGTTAATGAGCACCTAAAGTAAATTATACTATCATTTTGCATATTTGCAGTTTTCCATAATAAAAAGGCTGTGTGTGTGTGTTTTAGCTAACTCTGTTTGCTTTTTTTTTAGATTTTTAAAAATTGAGACAGTTGATTTATAATATTATATTGGTTTCAGGTGTACTACATAGTGACTCAAAATTTTTATAAATTATACTACATTTTTAGTTATTATAAAATATTGGCTATATTCACTGTGCTTTATAATATATCCTTGTAGCTTATTTATTTTGTATATAGTAGTTTGTACCTCTTAGTCCCCTACCCCATCTTGCCCCTTCCCCTGTCCCCCTCCCCACTGGTAACCACTAATTTGTTCTCTATATCTGTGAGTCTGTTTATTTTTGTTATATTGACTAGTTTGTTTTATTTTTTAGATTCCACATATAAGTGATGACATACAGTATTTGTCTTTTTCTGACTTATTACATGAAGCATGATACCCTCCAGGTTCATCCATGTTGTGACAAATGACAAAATTTCATTCTTTTTTATGGCTGAGTAGTATTCCATTTTATGTATATATATATATATATATATATATATGGGTGTGTGTGTGTGTGTGTGTGTGTGTGTGTGTGTGTGTATATATATATCTCTCACAACTCTTTATCCATTCTTCTGCTGATGGACACTTAGGTTGTTTCCACATCTTGGCTCTTGTAAATAATGCTGCTATGAACATTGGGGTACATGTATCTTTTTGAATTAGTGTTTTCATTTTCTTTGGATATATACCAGTTATGGAATTGCTGGATCATATGGTAGTTCTATTTTTAATATTTTGAGGAAACTCCATACTGTTTTCCACAGTGGCTGCACCGATTTACATTCTCCCAACAGTGTACAAGGGTTCCCATTTTTCCACATCCTCACCAATATTTGTTATTTGTGTTCTTTTTGATGATAGCCATTATGACAGGTGTGAGGTGATATCTCATTGTGGTTGTGATTTGTATTTCTGACAGTTAACAATGTTAAACATCTTTTCATATGCCTGTTTGCCATCTGTATGTCTTCATTGGAAAATCATCCATCTGGGTCTTCTGCCCATTTCTCAATCAGGTTGTTTGTGTTTTTTGATATTGAGTTGTATGAGATGTTTATATATTTTGGATATTAACCCCTTATCAGTCTAATCACTTGCAAATATTTTCTCCCATTTAGTAGATTGTCTTTCATTTTGTTGATGGTTTCCCTTGCTGTGAAAAAGCTTTTCAGTTTAACTAGGTTCCATTTATTTATTTTTTCTTTTGTTTCCTTTGCCTTAGGAGACAGATCCAAAAGAATATTGCTACGGTTTATGTCAAAGAGTATTCTGCCTATTTATTCTTCTACGAGTTTTATGGTTTCCAGTCTCACATTTAGGTCTTTAATCCATTTTGAGTTGATTTTTGGTGTGGTGTGAGAAAATGTTCTAATTTCATTCTTTTGCATGTAGCTGTCCAGTTTTCCCAGCACCACTTGTTAAAGAGACTATCTTTTCTGCATTGTATGTTCTTGCCTCCTTTGTAGATTAATTGCACAGAAGTGCATGTGCTAATTTCTGGGTTCTCTACTCTGTTCCATTAACCTGTATGTCTGTTTTTGTGCCAGTGCCATACCATTTTGATAACTGTAGCTTTGTGGGGGGCCCGGGCCTAGCGCTGGCTTACTGGTGGGTGAAGCCAGGTCCTGGGGCTCTTGCCAGCCCACTGGCAGGCAGAGCCAGGTCCTAGGGTCTGGCTGCAGGGCCCATGGGTCCTAGATCTAGTGTTGGGCCACTGGTGGATGTGGCTGCTTCCTAACACAGCTGGCTGTGGGGTCTGGGGTGTCCCAAAGTTTGTGTTGGCCTGCTAGGGCCCAGCTGGTCTCAGAGCTGGTGCTGGCCTGCTGGTGGGTGGACTGGGTCCATAGGCTGTGGGGCTGAGGTTTTCCTGGGGCTGGTGTCCACCCACTGGTGGGTGAGACTGGTCCCAAGGCTAGACCAGGCTTGCTGGTGAGCAGGACTGGGGATTCCTGGGCTGGTGCCTTCCCACTGTTGAGTGGAGCTGGGTCCCAGGGACTCTGGCTGTGTCCCAGTCCTGGGACCAGCAGACTGGTGGGTGGAGCTGGGTCCTGAGGCTGGTAAGGTAGAGGGAGGATTACAGAATGGCGCTTTGCCAGCACCATTGTGCATGTGGTAGAATGAGTTCCCCATAACGGCTGCCGCCAGTGACTGTGTCCCCAGGGTGAGCTCCAGTGGCCTCCTGCCTCTTTGGAAGGCTCTTCAGGATCAGCAAGTGGGTCTGACCCAGACTCCTTTCAAATCACTGCTTCTGTGCTGGGTCCCCAAGCATCTGAGATTTTGTGTGCGCCACTTACAAGTAGAGTCTCTGTTTCCCACAGCCCTCTGGCACTCCCAATAGTAAGTCCCGCTGGCCTTCAAAGCCAAATGTTCTGGGAGCTCATCTTCCTGGCACAGGAGTCCTAGGCTGGGGAGCCTGATGTAGGATTCAGACTCCTCGCTCCTTAGGGAGAACCGCTGCAATTGTAATTATTCTTTTGTTTGTGGGTCACCCACCTGGGCTTATGGGTCTTGACTATCCTGCAACTCCACCCTTCCTACCTGTCTTGTTGTGGCTTCTTCTTTCTATCTTTAGTTGTAGAAGATCTTTTCTGGTAGGTTCTGGTCTTTTTCATTGGTAGGTGTTCTGTAATTTTGGTGTGCCCATGAAAGGAGGTGAGCTCAGGATCTTTCAACATCACCATCTTAGCCAATCTCCCTAGAACTCCACTTGCTTTTCCACTCTAAAATTAACATAGCATTTTAAGGAAAACAAAAAAATATATACAAAAGAGTTAACTACATTCCCACCACTCTTAACATGGTCAATATTCATTATATTTCCTTGCATTTTTTTTCTTTGAACACACTAGATTTTTACATAGTTAATAATCATTTTATATTTCAGTTTTAATTCTTATTTTTCACATAATATATCATAGCATCTATCATGTTATTACTTGGGCTTTATAACCAGTGACATGCCAGCTCTTGAGAGCTGACCATGAGCGCTTCTTCCTAATTCTGTGTTCTTAAAATCATTCATGATGGAAATATTTAAACCATGGAAGTCAGCAAACAATACAAATCAGAGCTTTTTTTTTCTCCAAGGGAGCCAGTAAAGATTTACCAGCATATCACAGTTGATAACCATTATTTTTAATGGTCACCGAATAGTTCTTTGAGTAAATACATGATAGTAAACAGTTATATGATACTTATTACATACCAGGTACTGAGCACCTTATTCATTTAGCCATTTAATCCTAGCAGCAGAACCTATCAGGTAGGTGCTATTATCATCCACATTTTGCAGATGAAGAAACTTTGGCAGAAAGTAGTAGTAAATTGCCCACCGTCCCACTGGTACTAAGTGGGAGCAAGCCTGAGAGCTGGGATTTGAACTCTTACTGCAGCATCTTAGCCTTTATCATACCCAGCTGCTTTGTACCTCTGCTCCAGCCAACAGCTGGGCAGCCACCCTCTGAAGCCAGCACCTCTGCACCATGAATCATTCAGTGAGTGGACAGAACTGCAAGGTAGCATCTCTCACCTTCTTCCTGCAGCCTGAGTGCATGTCTGGGGAGCCCTGCCCCCACCAGCAGTTTCAATTCCCTCTTGGAACACCACTCCGCGCTCCGCAGAGCAGATGCCCCAGCCTGCGCTGCCAGCTGCTCAGCGGGCACCATCTTCCTTGGGTTACTTTCAGAACCGAGCTGGGTTTGGGGGGGATGCTAGCACACCCCAAGTTGCAAGGGCAATTATGACCTCAGAGGCCATGTGAGCTTCTGTATTTTTTCGGGGACAGGGACTCCATGGGTGACTTCTTTCTCCTGCCCCAAAGGTTGGCAGTGTTTTAAGCTCCTGCCAGGCAGTCAGGCACACTGGGCAGGATTCTATTTCTGGTGTAGCTGCTGAGTTGCCAAGTGATACTGGGGCAAGTCATTTGACCTCAGCAATGATCCTTTTACAGAATAGAGGCGTCATAAGACCCAAGTGTTTTCACAGCACTCAGAAGCTGTTGCAGGCACGATGCTGTGTATGCAATTCGGCTGCCTGCAGGCTCTCTCGGGGCCCAGCATTCACCTTCACGGGGGCTGAGAGCCTCAGAGCTCCCATTCCATGCTCTCATATTAGAGTGATCAGTGAGAGGTACGGTAATGGGTGGCCACTGAAGTTTGCCAGCCCAGCTTTGGAGAAGGGGCTCCCATGAAGCCAAGAATAGACCATTTCATCAAGAATCGGGGCAGAAGAAATATAGTCTCAGAAGGTATGGGAGGGGGACTTCCCTGGTGGCGCAGTGTTAAGAATCCACCTGCCAGTGCAGGGGACGTGGGTTCAAGCCCTGGTCCGGGAAGAACCCACATGCCGCGGAGCAACTAAGCCCGTGCGCCACAACTACTGAGCCTGTGCTCTAGAGCCCACGTGCCACAACTACTGAAGCCCGCGTGCCTAGAGCCCGTGCTCCGCAGCAAGAGAGGCCACCGCAATGAGAAGCCTGCACACCGCACGAAGAGTAGCCCCCACTTGCCGCAACTAGAGAAAGCCCACGTACAGCAACAAAGACCCAACGCAGCCAAAAATAAATTAAAAAAAATTTTTTTAAATAGTTTAAAATAAAAAAGGTATGGGGGTTTGATTATCATCTGACTAACATCATCACTGAAACAAACAATGTTTGTGTCCCCTACATGCAAAGCCTTGCAGTACCATAGGGATTCAATCAATATTTATTGAATAATGTCATTGTCACTCTAAGAACAAGGGAAGAGGTCTTGTAAGCATCTACGTTCTGTCCAGTTTAGGATTTTCCCTGATCTTTCAAATTCTCCAACCCATTAAGTACCAAATAGGGATCCAGCCAGGATTAGAACATAATCAACAGCAAAGCTCTTTTTTCTGACAGTGCTTTCAAGAAAGGAGTTCAGAACCTGTAAACAGATGGGAGAGAGAAGGAGGAAGGGAAAGAAAGACAATGTGTAGAGGATTTGAAGGAATCATTTATGTCTAGAATTCCCTTGCCTCTCCATACTCGGATTCTCTTGAGAGCCTTTGATCCAAAAAGAAAAAAGAAAGAACTGGATGCTGCTACAATTCCAGATTACTCTGCAGAATTGGAGGTACAGGGGAGGACTGGGACACAGACAAGAGTTGAGGAGAAACAGAGCATTTGGGGAGTAAGAGGCCGTTGTCATAGCCTCCTCTGTGGCAACCGTCAACCAATAGAAAGAAGATGTGGGTGGAAAAATAGCCATGTGAATAAAGTCCATGTTGCATTACTTGGTCTGCAGATGTTTGAAATCACGTATGATGTCTCCAGCTGGATGCATTTTTCTATTCTCTTGTAACCCCTAAAGACTGATAACAATCACGGGCATTTGCTGAGGCTTGTTTTCCCTCACTGTGATCTCATGTGAAGAGGAAAATTTACAAAGACAGCGATTCTGTATTGGCCATTTCTTTTTCAAAAAATGACAAAATACAGACCAAACTTGAGCTCCCCTACAGTGCAGTGATGAATTTCATAATTGTGTGTGTGAACTCTGCCATCTTTTACTTCTCACATGAGCCCTGACACCCGGTCCTCTCAATATGGTCACCAAATGATGCTCTCAGAGAGTGTGATGGCTGACACGTGGCTAGCTTTCACTAGAGGACTCTGCGCAGTGTCCTGGGTCATCAGTTAGGAGTAACTGCCAGGCCCGACATTTGACTACAGCTAATGGCCTGAGGTGTCCAGGAGTCAATGACTCATGCTCACTCTGCCCTCTGCCCTCTAGCAAGCCTGTTTTTGTGTTTGATGGCCGTATTTCTACAAGTCATCTAGACAGCACATCATACTGCTGCCCTGGGCATTTTAACAGCACAGTGGGTTATGTTCCAAACCGCTGGCAGTCTTCTCCCTCCACAGCATTGTAGTTCTTGCTGTGATTTAATTTAATTGAGAACCACTGGCTCCAAGCTTGACCCAGGGTGGTGGCCCATCCAATCCCTTAAGCCTGAGGGGGTTTTTAGTCAGGGCTGCAAGGCATAGGCACACCAGACAGAAGAAGCGTAATCTTCCAACTGCTACTGGAGCAGGGACTGAAGTGTCAGAAGCAGTCTGAAGGAGTACAGTTCTTTTATGAGGGGGACAGTGATGAACCTCTAAAGCGTTAATGGTTTATCCAACAGGTCAACAGGTCAGTCTGTCTCCATGAGCTTGGCAGGATAGGCTTGGCATCAGAGCATAAGGTTCTCATTGGGTGCAGTGATATTCTCCTTTCTTATACCCTTTTGGGCTGGACGGTATTATCACCTGGAGATGGAATCCTTTCTCCACTCGCTCTTTGTTCTACTCTCTGAGGACTTGGTTGGTAAGATTTCAGTCTACTGCTGTGGCATTCATATATTGTTTTACCTCAACTCAGGGTAGAAAGTGCCTTATTTGTAGTAACTCAGTGCATGCACGTGCCACACGCACAGAGACACACTTGAAGCAAAAGCTTCAAAACTGCATAGGGATACTTCCAATGTTATTCGATTTTTTTTCCTCCTGCTTCATTTTAATACTGGTCAAGACTACTCTACTGATTTTGTAACACAAATGGGTCACCACTCACGTCTTGAAAAGCACTTATCACATGCACACTTGGACTATCTACTTTCACTCATTCTCTGGGACGTTCTCATTGTCTTCTAGGTTTTACTATTTCTTGTGCAAATTTTCACATTTGTCAAGTATTTGAAAATAATTTAGCTTGTCAATATTTATACACCTTTAAAAATTCCTCAACAAAGCCTCAAAACATCTCAATACTTTACTTCATCTCTGCTACTTCATTTCTCTTCTCTGCCCCAAAGCTGTTACTATATAGGAAACAGTCTGAAAGACACCAAAATGTTAACAGATTTTCTCTGGATGGTGAGATTATAAGTAGTTTTTCAAATATCTAATAACTATATATTATTTGTATAAAAGTAGTGCAAATTTTTACAGTGATCATTGCTATATCTAATTAAAAGTTTAGCTACTAGAGCTTTTGAAAATGTTGGTAAATTCTTCTTATGATCTTATTAATTTTTTACTTTCTTAAGTCATTCAAAAAGATTGCAAATAAAGCCCAATTAACAGCCTTTGAAAGATATCAGTGTTTCCTAGTGTTTGTTTCTTTTGCCATAATTTTCTTCTATTCTCGTATTTGTTTTTTGATTCTCTTAAAATATTTATGTATCTTTTATCAGTTTGCTAGTGTCAGTCTTCAAAAATCAGTTCTCCAGCTGGCTGACAAATCGTAGGAAACTATTGCTCCTAAGTCTTATGTTAGGTAACAGATCATTCTGTCTTCCCTGAGGACTCATAATTCAGCAGCATTGTCAAACCTCAAAAGTCATAAATTGTATTTGTGTTTAATCTTTGTCAGATCCAGACTAATTTGCTGATGATTAGTTGGACATTCAGTAATATTTTTTCATTGGGTACAATCTGCGGAATTTGTGTTCCACTTAGCTGTAACTTATTTCAGTTTGTAGATAACAGTTGGCCGTTATATATGTATTTCTTTATGATTTGAGGAAGTTACACGCACTCAGGGCCTCTGTTAAGATAAAGGCATGAACTACAATCTCTGGAGTGTTATGGGATCAAGTTAAGTTGCCAGCTTTCAAATATACCCACTTTATGTCATCTCTGACCCAGCCTAGGAGACCTCCTAGGGCAGTAAGGAAAGAAAGGAATGGATAGTACAGGGTGGTCACCTTTCAGAGCTGGTGCTTCACATCTTCCTTCATTCACTCCCTTTTCCTATTGAGTACATTCTTGCTACCTTTCAACCCTTTGAAGCTCCCTATATTCAAGTCCTGGTTGCAAAGGCGGTTCATTGAGCCTGCAGGGAGGCAACCAATCAAAATCATCCTATGTTCCATCTTTGCCAACTTCAGAACTTACCAATTGAAATATTAAACAAAATAATAAACTGGATTTGGGTTTTTAAACTACGTTTAGTGATGGAAGCAGAATGTAAATGTAGGTCTCCCTAAGTAGAATTTTTAAATTGAATTATCCACTTTCTCATTAGAACCTCTCCCCTTTGGCACCATTCCTTTCTGTGGCTAAGCACCTAGCAACGTCATGCCGTTTCCTAGACCTCTTTTTATGTATTTTTCTCTCCTCTAGTCCTCAAGCTGTCAGAGCTACTTCCCTCTTTCATGTATGTTTATCTGTCCATTTCTGTTCTCTCAGTATTCAGCTTATCTGAAGAAGATCTTGGGGTCTGAGTTGACCACACTTATGAGCTGTTAGTGTAATGTGGCAGGGTTAAAAAGTTCCATAGGAGTATACCATGCTTGGTCTTATATGGCTATCCTCCCATGTACCAATTATTAAGGCTGTATGGTCCTCCTCACGATGTGGTCATTGCGGAAACACCAATTAAGGAAAGATGCAGCCTTTAATCAATGAATGGGAGCCTTCCCCCTAGTGTGAATGGAGGAGACAGCCCAGAGCACAGAGGGTACGAGAATCCAGAAGTGACCTGACACCTGGCACCATAGCCACACGGAATTTATTGGGACTAAGCACCTTCTGGACCCCAGAAGTATTGGCCAATTGAAGCCCTCCTGGAGGGATCATTGGTTTAACCGGCTAGAACTGGTTTGCTGTTTCAGATCTCCACAGAGAATGGGAAGAGAGGCAGAAATCAACTGAATTTGTTTTGTGGTGAAAGTTTCCGCTGGGGAATGACTGCTTTGGGTTCCCACCAGCTTCAGCAGGAAGGTTAATTAAATCATTATCCTGCTGACTGGCATTGAAAAAGTGGATGCCTTGAATCAGCAAGGCAGTTTCAAAAGTGTTCAGCTGAAAACAGAGTTAAGACCCTCCTTGTCCTGCTCTCTAATGGTGACCCAATTCAGGGCCATTAACCTCCCACACGGACAGACTGGGTCAGCTTCCATGGAACTTGCATTAGCTGCACAATTTCCTTCAGAGCCTGATTAGGAGTCATTGGCTCTTTTATGTCAGTTCCTATAGCACTGAAAGAGCTCTGTTAATACCTGAATCAGGAAACTCAGTGGCATTTTCCAGTGGTGATAAGGCATGCCTTGTTTTCCAGGAGCACAAGCAATAAATGGACATGTGACATCTGTTAGCTACATTGTTGCTAATTTGTATCTATTATACCTCAGAGTAAGTAAGAGGATATGCAGGGGCCTCTGGTGGTAGTCTCCACCAATATGGTCTTGATCTATAAAGATTTCTTGTCTTATCACCATGAAAAAGGACTGTGTAAACTCATTTTTCCAAAAGGCTGTTATGAAAAAAAGCAATAATGAAAGGGTACACCAGACATACTATTCCATGGTGTCTCTTGTTTTGTGAGAAAAATTTAAATGGCAGGGTCACTAGTTGACATGGAGCTTCTGACCAGGATGTTTAGTGGCCCATTGCATAAATGATTAAGCAGAGAAAGGTGGAGTGTATTGCATTGTCTTAGCTTCCTGTTACTACTGTAACAAATTACCACAAACTTAGTGCCTTAAAGCAACATAAATTTATTATTGAAACCAAGTCCCCTGCCTGAGTTTATGATTTACCTCTCTATCCAAAACTTTATTCTCTTTCTTGTCCCATCCTCTGTTCCCCTCAGGATGGAGGAGTAAAAAAGAAAATGGGTGATTGAAACTGAGCAGGACCTTTTGGGGCCTTCTTGGGTACAAAAGCCCCTCCGTGTCCCCTGTTTCTTGTTTGTAGGGGAAAAAAAGGGCTTTAGTCTCCTATACTTTTTCTGAGTTCCAAAGAGCAGACTCAAGCAGTTAATAATTTTATTTATTTATTTATTTATTTTTGGCTGCGTTGGGTCTTCATTGCTACATGCGAGGTTTCTCTAGTCACTGCCAGCGGGGGCTACTCTTTGTTGCGGTGCGCGGGCTTCTCATTGCAGTGGCTGTTCTTGTTGTGGAGCACGGACTCTAGGTGCGTGGGCTTCAGTAGTTGTGGCACACGGACTCAGTAGTTGTAGTGCATGGGTTTAGTTGCTCCGCAGCATGTGGGATCTTTCCAGACCAGGGCTCAAACCCGTGTCTCCTGCATTGGCAGGCAGATTCTTAACCACTGCGCCACCAGGGAAGTCCCAAGCAGTTAATAATTAGGGAAGTGAGAGAATACAGAAACAAAGGAAAAGCAGTAAAGAAATAATAGTTCAGCAATAAAACAAGAGTCCTAGTTCCTCCTCAAGGGATATGCATAACAACCTGATGCATATCTTTGAGTTATTCTGCAGAGACTGACCACATGCTGACCACAAGCACTAGACCCCAGACTGGTTGGAACCAGAAGGTGGATGAGTAAGATTCCCAAAACATCACCCTGTGACCACACCACCAACCAATCAGAAGAAAGTCCACAAGCTGCAACCTTCATCCCAAATGTTGCCTTGAAAAACCCTTCCCTGAAAGCCATCAGGAAGTTTGGGTCTTTTGAGTATGAGCTGCCTGTTCTTGCTTGATGCCTGCAATAACTGCTGTACTTTCCTCCACCACAAACTGCTGTCAGTAAATTGTCTTTGCTGTGTGGTGGGTGAGCAGACGTAAGTTCAGCTCTGTAACATTATCTTACAGTTCTGGAGGTCAGAAGTCTGAAATGGATCTTAGGGAGTTAAAATCAAGGTGCTGGCAGGGTTTTGTTGCTTCTGGGGACTCGAGGGAAGTACCTGTTTCCTTGCTTTTTCTAGCTTCTAGAGGCTGCTTGCGTTCTTCGGCTCATGGTCTCCAGCTAGCAGTCCCATCACTCCAGCTTCTTATGTTGTCGTGTCTCCTTCTCTGACTCTTCTGCCTTCTTTTCCTTAAAAGGACCGTTGTGATTACATTAGACCCACGAAATAATGCTTGATAATCTCCCACATTGCAAGATTCTTAATTTAAACATATCTGCAAGTTCTCTTTGCCATGTAAAGTAACATATTTGCAGGTTCCAGGGAAAAGGATGTGGACATCTTTGGGGAAGCATTATTCTGCCTACCACACCTATTAAGGGAATTGCTGCTTTTCTCTCTCAATATTAGAGCTGTTTCAAATTCCTTTGCCATGAGAGGACAAAATAGCAACGTAGATATGGTCCCTCAGAGACACAGAAACCCATTTTCCATTATCAAATGCAGTTTCAGGAAATGGCCATGTTAAAGGACCATAAAGATAACGGCGCTCCCTGGTTGAACAGCTGGGCTCTGAGCACAACTCTGAGATAGGTACAATAACAGTTTCATGGCTGGGAAGCTGGGGGAGGGAGGGCGTGTTGGGAGTGCAGGGTGGGAAGGCGGTGTTTGAAAGGTAAAATAGCCTCTGAGTAGAATGCTGAGCCTTACTGTCTCCCGAGTTTCTAGGTTATTTGGAAAACCCCCCTAGGGAGAAGTCAGCCAGCCTTGAAAAATCACATCCTCTTTCATAACTGCCCTCTCGACCCTGAAAAGCTGAGCTGGAGCAGGGGCTCAGAGAAATGTGGGAAAACTGAAGGAGCCTGGGCTTGGGAGTCAGACAGAGTGGGGTTCCAGCCTCCACTCTGTGCAACTTGGAGCATATTGCTTAATCTTTCTGTAAAATGAAAATATCTGCCTCAGGGTTGATGTAAAGACTAGACACAATATATGTAAAGCTTACAGTCAGTACCATTATTGCTATTATTATTATTATTATCATTAGAAAAGGAAATGAAAATTGGAGTCAAGTCTTCCAGGAAAATTTCTCACACTGTTACAACCACCAGACATTTGACCCAACCAGGGGAGAGAATTTGAGGGCAAGAATGATGTACAAAAATGACTCTCTCTTTCCCACTCCCTGTGCCCAGGTGCCTGTCTAGAAGAAGTCTTGCGAGAACCTTCTTAGGCTCTAAGGGAAAAAAAACCAAACACAGTAACACTCTGTCTTTTTTTTTTTTAATATTTATTTATTTATTCATTTTGGCTGTGCTGGGTCTTAGTTGCAGCATTCAGGATCTTTAGTTGTGGCATGGGAGCTCTTAGTTGTGGCATGCGGACTTCTTAGTTGTAGCGCGCATGTGGGATCTAGTTCCCCGACCAGGGATCAAACCTGAGCCCCCTGCATTGGGAGAGCCGAGTCCTAACCACTGGAGCACCACAGAAGTCCCAACACCCTCAGTCTTGAAGATGCTAAAATTAAGCCAACAGGGAAGCAGTTTAGTTCTTCAGATTCCTGGCTGAGTTACTCTAATTGTATTCTCTTCCCACAAATTTTGAGGTTTTGAAGAGGCTCCATCTTCCCCTCCAGTGTTCAGAACTGGTTGATACGAGTCATACAAAGAGAACTCAACATATCACTGGCAATGCTGATGCGAGATCGTGACTCTAGATCTACTACCATGTGGGTTTACCATCAATTCACCCCAATGAGATGAACTTACTTACCCAGACCCTGGCATAGCTGGACAAGTCAGGGACATCCCAAAGTGCTGGCCCTTGACTCTGGTCTGGCCAAAAACAGATTAGAATGCCTGCAGCCTGGAGACATGCTTGCTCCAAAATAAAATAACCCCAGAGAAGCTGATGGACCATGCTTAGTTCCTTCCCCCAAATTCACCAATCAGAAGTCCCACCTCCTCCCATGGGCAAGAATAGGTGAGAGGTAATGAAATAGGCCAGAAGAATTACTCTAGCAGGAATTCCTTTCTCTGCATCAAAACCTGAGGCCTGGATCACTTGCTCAGGGGGAAGCCAGCGGCGAGTCATAAGACTCTCAAGCAGCCCTGTGGTTGAGGAACTGAGGTCTCCCACCAGTAACCAGCACTGACTTGCCAGGCTTATGTGTGAGTCACTTTGGAAGTGAATCCTAGCCCTAGTCAAGCCTTCAAATGCTGGAACCTGTTGTGAATGATAGATTTTGTCAGTTAGGCCGAGCAGACCCCCATTTGATGAGCAGCCATTCAGTGAAACAGATACCTAAACAATTAAAAATGGAGGCAGAAGATACAGTTGATGTGTTGGGCAGCAAGAATGAGGTGTCTACTAAAAAGAATACCTGCTGCTTGACCCCAGAACTCGGTTCTACAAACGAGGATACATTCTCAGTTAGAAGGCTATAATTTGGTCCCATCACTTCCTAGCAACTAGAGTGTCATTTTCTCTAACCTTTTATTTTCCCTTTTCCCATTTTTTTATGTGTCTGTGTACAAGCATATTGCATTTGTTTTTGTTTTAACTAAATGGCCAATGATGTGTTTTGACCAGCATCAAATGGACATGGAAAAGCTGTTTTTGTTCAATCTTTTCTCCATAATGGCATACTAGTTCAACTTTTATCTTTAAATTCTGTACGTTTTTAATAAAGGAAGTGAGGGATTTAGGATAAGCTCTGACTCCTGTAGGACCACGGTGCCTTAAATCCCAAAGATGAAAACTCAAGGAGTAGAAATAATAAAAAATCATGCTGGTTTCTTGTGATTTGAGTTTGTACGTGTCAGTTTCTTGGGCAATGAACCCATCATCTTCAACCGATAGGCAAGAGAGTCACATAATGTTGAATGTCTAGACCTGGAAACAAACAAAAAACAAGCAAACAAACTCAACATCAAGAAGACATCAGAGCTCTGGAGGTCTCCTAACAGTATAAGCGAAGGGATGCTATGTGAAACAGAGACATGGTCAAAGGGAAGAAGGATGTACAGAAAAGAAAGACAACAAACAACAATAGAAGAAGATGGGTGAGGAAATAGCTCCCACTTGACTCTATGCCACATGCCAGACAAATGCTCCTGGCATCACGTTTGGAAAGCCACCTGGTTCTGAGAACCAGCGACCATTGTTGTTCAGCAGGAATGTGATTGGTGAGCTCGGGTGGGAGGAGGGTGTACTAAACCTTTGATAACTACAGACGGAGTTCATACGTCACCAGAAATGGCATCAAGCCAGAAAAGGAAAAATGTGATTTGACTAGAAAACATCCACCATTTAAGCCATTGGCTTAAAATGCGCTTTCTCATCTTCCACACTTTCATTCCAAGGAAAGAAGACAATTGCTATGGAACCAATAATAAAAATCAACCTTGGATGTTGTAAGTCTACTTATTTGAAACCCAGAAAAGTTTTGTTTCCTTAAATAGAAACACGCTCTAGCAGCGCCTACACTCTATTTCATCTAATTCCTCATGAATTTGTATGTACGGTAAAGCAACTCGGTTAGTACGGTCCAGGAAGATGCTGTTATATTCTGATTATGAAGAATTCAAGCCTCACAGTCAGGCACAACAGGCAGAGCGCTCACTTCCAAGAGTCAGAGTTTCCCACATGCAAGTCTGTGTCGGTGAGTGGGAATGCAGAGTCTGCCTTCCTCATAAAGTCGTGTCAGTATAAACCGGAGGATTTCCTCTGTTTTCTCAGCATAAGCTCAGAACTGCTGCGTATACAGGACTTGATGGTTTCCTCCCTTCGCAAAAGAGAAAAACAAACCCCCTGCTGCTTCTCCTAGTTTGGGGCTGCCCAGGACAGCTCTGATCACAGGTGAGGCTTCACAAAAACAAGATGCAACCACTCGCAGCTCTGTTTGAACCCGGCAGGGCTTCCAGAACACCAGAAAGCCTCTGTTCATTATGTGCGATCTTTCCAGTACCTCACTGGGTTGCTTCTTTGTTACCAGAGGAAGGAAGGCTGTTGGAGAGGGAAGGATGCCTTCTAGGACAGGAATCTCCTTTCCTCCTAGCCCCACCTGGGTGGTGTACATCCACCCCGCTCAGGACAGCTAACTCTTAGGTCCTCTTGACCTCCTGACCCCATCGGCCAGAGCCCTCAAGTAGAGCAGGTTTCTGGCCTTCGGGGGACCCTGCCTGTCCCCTGGGTCCCATGCCACCTCCTCAGATGGAGTAAGAGAATGGGAACAATTTCCTCCCTCTTCCCCCTCTGTCTCTCTCTCTCTCTCTCTCTCTTTCTCCTTATCTTCCCCTCTACACACACACACACACACACACACACACACACACACACACACATACACACACACGCACTGTGCTCTTATGATACACACACACACACACACACACAGTGATCTTATGATATCATAAGAAATATATATTTGGTCTTCATTCTGGTTCCTGGCACAAAGCTTCTAAAACCCTTCTAAATTCCTGAGTGGCAGGGCTGAGTGGAGTGTCTTTCGTTATTCATAATAAACCCATACCTGAGTTCATGCTAATGAGGTGACTCTTGGAGGATGGGGGCTGGTTGCCAGAGGAACCAACCACAGAGATTGAAATGTTGGAAGTTTGAGCCCTACTCCCTGACCTCCAGGGAGGGGAGAGGGGCTGAGGATTGAGTTAATCACCAATGACTAATGATTTAATCAAACATGCCCACATGGTAGAACCTTCATAAAACCCCTAAATGGCTGGATTCAGAGAGCAGCTGGTGGATGGTAACTAGACTATGGTGATCGTTTTGCAATGTATAGAAGTATTTGTTGACTGGATAAATAAACGCACACCATAAGGGCTTTCAGTTGAGTTGTATTCTGTGTCTTACTGAGGACTAGAGCCCAGGAGACAGCCTCTCAGATAGCTCCAAAGAACTGCTCCAAAGAGGTAGGGGAGGGGCCAGGATGTAGATGAATGTTTTGCTGAGAAATACATGTAATGGAGCATACATCTTGCTAAAAGATTACAGCCAATCACAAAAAACATATCACAAGTTAATAATTTTAGTGCTTCTCTATGGATGGGAAGATGCAACAATCTTGGGTCATTGAAATTCTTCCTTAGATATGTATCTTAACTATCTAGGGGCTCATATAGCCACAACACAGAAAGCTTCACCGTGAATTCCTTTCAGGTTGTACTGTAGGTCTGTAATGGCAACAGTTAATGACTTGATCTCTGTAGAACTGGAATGGCAGGCAACATTTTTTGTTTATGTATTGAATCACTGTGTTGTGTAACAGGAACTAACATAGCGTTGTAGGTAAATTATACTTCAAAAACAAACACACACCCCACCAGAGGCAGGGGTAGGGGGATGGGGAATTCAATGAAGGCTGTCAAAAGGTACAAACTTCCAGTTATAGGATAAATAAGTACTAGGGCTGTAATGTACAACATGATAAATATAATGAACACTGCTCTATGTTATATATCAAAATTGTTAAAAGAGTAAATCCTAAGAAGAATTCTCATCACAAGGAAAAAAAATTTTTTTCTATGTCTCTAATTTTGTATCTATATGAGATGAGGGATGTTCACTAAACTTACTGTGGTCATCATTTGATGATGTGTGTAGGTCCAATCATGATGCTGTACACCTTACACTTACACAGTGCTGCATGTCAATTATATATCAATAAAACTAGAGGGGAAAAAAGAGAGTATCTGGTGGGTAAGGAGGAATATTCTCCAAGCATTCAGATATCCTGCATTTCACAGAGTAATATTTATATACTCATATAGTTGAGTTTTGTTTTTTTTAGCATTTCCTTTTCCCTGCCTTACTTGGTGTTTCTTTTTGTTTGTTTGCTTAATGGTTTTTCTTTTTAAGTTGAGAATTATGTTTTATTCGGCAGAAAGTTTTAGGACTTCAAGCCTGGGAGGCAGCATCTCAAGTAACTCTGGGAGAACTGCTCCAAGGAGGCACAGGGGGAGCTAGGATATACAGGAATTTTGCAACAAAGGAAAAGTAGTCTGAACGTCAAAAGATTATTGTTCATTAAAGAAAACTAGATATCTCAAGTTAAGGAATTTAGCGCTTTTCTGGGCTCACTGAAATCACTCCTTTCATATGGTGTTCCTTTTTAGATTATATATTTCTTCAGCTGAAAGTCAAGTTCATTTATTAAATACCAACTTAAAACTCAATATCTCAGGGCTTCCCTGGTGGCAAAGTGGTTGAGAGTCCGCCTGCCGATGCAGGGGACGCGGGTTCGTGCCCCGGTCCGGGAAGATCCCACATGCCACGGAGCGGATAGGCCCGTGAGCCATGGCCGCTGAGCCTGTGCGTCCGGAGTCTGTGCTCCACAACGGGAGAGGCCACAAGAGTGAGAGGCCCGCGTACAGCAAAAAAAACCCAAAAAACCTCAATATCTCGAATTAGGATAGTCAAAAACAAAATAACTTTTCTTTACTTCCCTTTCCCCAAGCCATACATTACATCTACAAGAAGAAAATTCTAAATTCTGCAAGAGTAGGGATCTTTGACTATT
This sequence comes from Tursiops truncatus, assembly GCF_011762595.2. NCBI lineage: Eukaryota > Metazoa > Chordata > Mammalia > Artiodactyla > Delphinidae > Tursiops > Tursiops truncatus. Next base: position 58,693,736 of record NC_047036.1, on the reverse strand, counting down.
TTGTTTAGTGATATAGTCTGGGCACCTCCGAGAGTGTTTGGCACACTGCTGGAACTCAACACTCAGGTATTCTGTCAGCAAATGAATGCATTCAAGAGCTGTCAATCATTTACTTTGCCTTACTCCAGTTGTTGTTAATTTAACCTGGGGTTGTATGCCCACGGTATTTTCTTTTCACCATCTAAATCCTTTTCAAGAATTGCTCTGTGTGTGCGTGCGTGTGTGTTCACTTTCTTTAATATCACTACATTACCATGTTATCACCATGGAATGTAAATTCAGGTTAGACAAGCGAATTTCACAAGTACAATAAAGCATTCTATAGCATACCAAAGTTTGTATAAAGTCTGACCAATCCAGCTTGCTCATAAACCATTTCCATTATAGGTAATTTACTTAGTTTAACATTTATGACTCTTATAGAGATAATAAACATACTGCAGACATTTAAAAAGTGGTTTTGGGAGCTTCCCTGGTGGCGCAGTTGTTGAGAATCCGCCGGCAAGTGCAGGGGACGCAGGTTCGATCCCTGGTCCGGGAAGATCCCACATGCCAGAGCAACTAAGCCCGTGCGCCACAACTACTGAGCCTGCACTCTAGAGCCCATGAGCCACAACTACTGAGCCCATGTGCCACAGCTACTGAAGGCTGCACACCTAGAGCCTGTGCTCTGCATGCAACAAGAGAAGCCACCGCAATGAGAAGCCCGCGCACCGCAACGAAGACCCAACGCAGCCAAAAATGAAAAAATAAAATAAATCTTAAAAAATAAATAAAAATTGTTTTTCATTTACCTTTGCATTAGCACTTAAAATACACATTTCTACTTCAAAATGTCATTGACAAATTATTCTAGTATAACAGCAGCAAAATATAATTCTGCAATTTCAAAAGAGCTAAAAGGGGATCTACAATTGAGTTATTCTCACGTTTACAACTATGATTCTGAAATAAATATTCCTTCTAGGGGCTTCCCTGGTGGCGCAGTGGTTGAGAATCTGCCTACCAATGCAGGGGACACGGGTTCGAGCCCTGGTCTGGGAAGATCCCACGTGCCGCGGAGCAACTAGGCCCGTGAACCACAACTACTGAGCCTGTGCATCTGGAGCCTGTGCTCCGCAACAAGAGAGGCTGCCATAGTGAGAGGCCCGCGCACCGCGTTGAAGAGTGGCCCCCGCTTGCCACAACTAGAGAAAGCCCTCGCACAGAAACGAAGACGCAACACAGCAAAAATAAATTAATCAATTAATAAACTCCTACCCCCAACATCTTCTTTAAAATATATATATTCTAAGCAACTCTGTTATCAGCTTTTTAGGTTTGGTTTAAAACACACACACATACTTGCCAGGAGGTTTATAATGTTGTATTCCATGTGCTGTTCTGAAAGGGTTCCTCAAGAGCTAACCAGCCCTGAAAACAGTACTCATTCCACAAGGCAGTCAGAAAGGGTTAAATTAACTGGGGTAAATAGGATTCCTACATTACATCAAAAGCATATGATATTCTGCAGCAACTGGGAGCATTTCAGGATTGGCATGTTGTCCTCTTTAAAACTAATTTCATCAGAAGAGTTTAAGCAGGTGGACAGTGTACCACTATCAAGTGCATTTAAAAGTGACATGTTGGGCTTCCCTGGTGGCGCAGTGGTTGAGAGTCCGCCTGCCGATGCAGGGGACACGGGTTCGTGCCCCGGTCCGGGAAAATCCCACATGCCGCGGAGCGCCTGGGCCCATGAGCCATGGCCGCTGAGCCTGCGCGTCCAGCGCGTGTGCTCCGCAATGGGAGAGGCCACAACAGTGAGAGGCCCGCGTACCGAAAAAAAAAAAAAAAAAAAAATTGACATGTTTCTTTTGTGCTAACTTGACTCCCCTGAATGACCTAGCTAGTGAACTAGTCACCAGTAACTTGGTCACCAGGCAAATCAAGCCTGCAAGAAAGGAAGCCAGTATTCAAATTACCATGTTATTGTCTGACCCAAAGAATTTATTTTCAACATAAACATATAACCTCAATATGAGACGTCTAACTAAAGCAAGCACCACTAACAAGACCAAGAAAGCCTTGGGCTGCCATGTGCATGTGGAACAGGTGAACAGACTTTTTAGTATTTCCCCTGCTCTTCAATTTAAATATATAATCCATACGCAATAATTGCTGCAAAACGTGCCATTCCAAGGGGGACAACTGGTGCCTCTCTAGGTTTTCTAATAAGTTTAGATCCCTGATCTTCATCATGTGAACAAGAAGAAACATCTGTATCACTTGACATAGCGATTGAAGACTCTTCAGACAACTACAGGACGTCTCAGTCTCCAACCGGCTTCTGGCCCACCTCCCGTACCTGCCATCCATCAGGCTTCTCCTGGTCCCGCCCGCCAAGAACTGGCTTTAACGTTTGCATTCATTGGGAGCTCACTTTTGAAAAATTTTAAATTTGAAAACAAATTATAGCACAGCTGTTTATACTCAATTTTGTGAGGTGAATTGTTTTCGATGTTCCACTTCTGTTTTCTTACTCTGACTTTTCCAGTCTTGATTTTGAGTATTACTCTGGCAGTTGGAATTTGTATTTGAGTAATGTTTTCAGTAAGGATTCATGAATATGTGGACTGAAATAAAAACACACAATGTAAGAGCTATGAGTTTCAGTTTTATTGGGGGGCTTACTAAGGACTATAGCCTGGGAGAGAGCCTCTCAGCTCTGAGGAACTGCTCTGAAGAGGTAGGTCAGTATATGTGTGATTTGGGCAAAGGGGTACATGCACTCAAGCACACATCTTGGTAGAATGTTGCTACTAGTCACAAGGAACAGACATCTCAGTTAATGATTTTAGTGCTTTTCTAAGTATGGAAGATGCAAGAATCCAGGTTCATAAAAAATTTCTCCTGAAATATTTCTACCTAAGGGCCTGTTTTGCCTGTTTCCCCAGAGCACAGAGTAACTCATCCTGATCTACACCCTGAATTCCTTTCAGGGTGTATTGTAGGTCAGCAACTGTAGTGGCTAGTGACTTGATTCTTGTAGAACTGGATGGTGGCAACATTCTTTATTTCACAATTAGTAGATTTAAAAATCTCTGACATATTTAAGATTTCCTGGTTTTCAACTTATTTTGCTTCCATAATCTCAAAAAGAATTTTGTAAAACAGTGTCCCTGTCACACATTTTAAAATTGACATATGAAAGTTTATATCCTAAGTTTAAATAGCTACAAAAGATGTATTTTCCAACATGGTATATACTGAGTTTTTAAAATAAAACTATCCCTTTACAGTTTTTAAAGTAGCCAATGGAATCTGAATATCATAGCAAAATGATATCCACCATTATCCATTATAAGCACTGAGAAACCTTATTCACACAAATGTGTTTAAAATGGCGAAGAGATGTTTTTTTAGAGCTATATCACTCAGCTCTGTGAACTCCTGAGTTTTATGCCAAAATGTATACAGTAAGCTATCATTGAAAGTTGTTGTAAATTATATCCATCTATTTTGTTGAAAGTAAAAAACGAGAAACCACCGGACTGACAAAAGGATTTGTTTTTCTTTTTTTGCGGTACGCGGGCCTCTCACTGTTGTGGGCCTCTCCCACTGCGGAGCGCAGGCTCCAGACGCGCAGGCTCAGCGGCCATGGCTCACGGGCCCAGCCGCTCCGCGGCATGTGGGATCCTCCGGGACCAGGGCACGAATCCGTGTCCCCTGCATCGGCAGGCAGACTCTCAACCACTGTGTCACCAGGAAGCCTGACAAAAGGATTTTTAAATCTGGTCTTGGACTCATTTATTTTTTTCAGAACTGACACAAGGGATTTCCCTGGGGGACCAGTAGTTAAGAGTCTGCCTTCCAATGCAGGGGACTCAGGTTCTATACCTGGTCAGGGAACTAAGATCCCACATACCGTGGGGCAACTAAGCCCGCGCACACAACTAGAGAGCCCGCATGCCACAATTACTGAGCCTGCGTGCTCTGGAGCCCACCTGCCACAACTAGAGAGTAGCCCACGTGCCTCAACAAAAGATCCTGCGTGCTGCAACGAGGATCCCTCATGCTGCAACTAAGACCCTATACAGCCAAATAAATTGAAAAAAAAACTGACACAAATATTTCAAACTGCCATTTTGTTTTCTAGCCCAATAACACCCATGTCTCCCAGGTGAAAAACCATAGAACAATTCTGTCTTTTATGAAGCAGGAGAAGTGAGATTTTGAAAAAGGAGGAGGGAAAGGAGACCCTGACCCTCTCATGGGCACATTCTCAGGCAGATGCATTGTAGCAAAGGGTTAATGGAAACGTTTCCATCAAACTACCTGTGCCCAAGTAGCACTTGGAAGTCTTCTCACACTAGGTCTAGAAGCTGGTGAAACCTAAGAGCATTTCTCAAATATATTAGTGGTACATTTGATGAAATATATTGGTGGTATATTTAAAGAATATCTTAATTTTTATAGTCTCATACTTATTCCTATGGTTATCTTCTAGTCATAGTCAGCAATCCTGGTTTTTGTTTCCTATCAAATGTTTCCTTTTTAAATGGCAATTTTTCTTTTTAAAATAATGTATATAAAGATAAATCAATTAAAATTTAAATAGTGGTTCAGATGGTACATACATATGATATTTTGATGTAATAAGAAATATTAATATATATTTTGGTCTTTGTCCCTGGCTCCTGGCCAGAGCTCCTAAAGCCTTTGTAATTTCCTATGTGATAAACGTGCTAGGAGCATCTTTTGTTCTAATATTTGGTCTTTGACTCTGATCCCTGATACAGAGCTCCTAAATCCCTTGCAATTTCCTGGGTGATAGGAGTGTCCTTTGTTCTAATAAGGCAACTCTTGCTGGGTTCCTGGCTAGCTTCAGGATGGGAACTGGGCACCAGTGAGACCAAGCCATGTTAGCTGTGTCTAACAAAGGCTCAGGAATAATCCACCTACAACAAAACCAAAGCATTTAAAAATCAAAGGACTTTTTAAACTGCATCTAATTTTGGAAGTAAAGAAGGACAAACGATGTCAAGCACACGGGAACCTCAAACCTAAGCATAAACCTAAGAAAATGCTGTGAAGAAAGGAAAATATTTGCATTTTCTCCTCAACATTGAAAGAGGAAAGAAATACAGAAAGAGGAAAATACAGGAGTAAATAAGGTAAAAATGTGAGAAGTTCACACAGTGCAGGGCGTAGTGTCTTTCTCATGAGGGCATTGATCTGGAAATCGTTTCTCACATTGATTCAGACATGTATTGATGAATATAAAGCAAAAATCTGTGAATGAGGTAATAATACAATCTGAGTAATTCAATAAGTTATTCAGACTTATTATTCAATTCCAATTCCAGAAATCCATGGATGTTAAAGTTAATTAATGTATATAAAAGCTTTTTTTGAAAAAATATAGACTACTATAAAAAGATTACTTTTTATTTTATTTTTATTTATTGATTGATTTTTTTGGTACGCGGGCCTCTCACTGTTGTGGCCTCTCCCGTTGCGGAGCACAGGCTCCGGACGCGCAGGCTCAGCGGCCATGGCTCACGGGCCCAGCCGCTCCGCGGCATGTGGGATCTTCCCAGACCGGGGTACGAACCCGTGTCCCCTGCATCGGCAGGTGGACTCTCAACCACTGCGCCACCAGGGAAGCCCAAAAGATTACTTTTTAAATTGAAAAATGATTACTTTTTATATAAAGATTTTTAAAAATTGGAATGTTTCCTGGTTTGTATCTGAGACATAGTAATATTATTTCATTCTTATGATGTATATGAGGAGAGTTCATCAAAATGAAGATTTTTTACTAATACGAACTCTTGTTTTCATTTTTGCAGCAAAAGTGTGTCGTAAATAATCGCTCATTGCTATCATGTTATTATTACTAGGTGTTTTGATGCATTTAAATGAAAACAATGAGAGCTGAAATATAGAAGAATGTAGGCCAGGGTAGGAGGAGATAAATGGGTAGTCAGTGAAAGGGCATAAGGAAGAGTGTTAGGGGACAGAGTTGATGGAGGTTTTCCAGTTCTAAGAGGTCTCAGTCCCAGTGCCCAGCGCTGTGGAAAGGTGAGTGAACAAGCCAGCCTGTGGGAACAGCAGCAGCTGGAGAGCACCTGATCCGTCCAAGGAGAGGACAGAATATTCAACCTCAGCTCATTTTCTGGGCTCAGTATTTCTAGGTCCTTAGGGGTTTTTTTCCCAAGAGAAGATGGAAATCTGGATTTTTATGTGAACTCAACTATTTTTCATATCATGACCCAAACTAAATATAATCTGTAACGGACTCAGGCATCCAGTTGTTTTTTTTTAATTAATTAATTTATTTATTTATTTAGTTGTTTGTTTCATCTTTATTGGAGTATAATTGCTTTACAAAAATATGGAACGCTTCACGAATTTGCGTGTCATCCTTGCACAGGGGCCATGCTAATCTTCTCTGTACCGTTCCAATTTTAGTATGTGTGCTGCTGAAGAGAGCACAGGCATCCAGTTTTGGGGGGGTGTTTAAAAACAGCGGTGACTTATCGTAAGAAATCAGGCTTTTGCCGTAAATAACAGGAATCAGCAAACTACAGCCCAGAGGAATCCCAGGACACAGCCACACCCACTTGTTTGCATCTTGTCGGTGCTGCTTTTAGGCTACAATGGAGCTTCAAATATGTACTATCTTGCCCTTTACAGAAAAAGTTTGCCAGTCGTGGTAATATTTTGACCTTTAACAGATCTGAATCTGTTGTGTTGAATTATGTTCTAAGGAGATTCTACTAGATTTTAATGTAATTATTATTTTAAGTAAAAAAAAAATTTTTTTCCCCAGAATATTTTAGACCATTTAAAATAATTATTGTACATTAGAAATTTAACTCAATAGAATCTGATAGGAGATGGCTGTTAGGACACATTTAGTAAAGTTTCTTTTCTGTATTTATTGACCTCTGTAGATCATAGATAAATGTGTTAAGAAATAAACTAAGCAGATAAACAACAAGGTCCTATTGTATAGCAGAGGGAACTCTATTCAATATCCTGTAATAAACCATAATGAAAAAAGAATATGAAAACATATGTATATAAGAAATAGACTAAGCAAACTGTAATAAATAAGGTCAGGAATGCCTTTTCTACGGTTATGCAGAAAAAGTAAACCTGAAGATATTACAAATCATCTCATGTAGCTAAACCCTGAAAAAGAGAAATTACTTTCAGCTTGCACCATCTAGAGATGAAAAATGTGATTGCACACAAACCTTACCAGAGTAGAAAGGCAATATACCCTGCCTTCGTCATTTGAGGTCTGTTTTATGTCTATTAGGGAGAGGTGGGGGGAGATTGGTGCTCACTGGCAACAACAATGGCTAGCACATATCAAAAGGAACTTCTGAATAGAAGGATTTTTCTAACAGTGGGCTTCATGGTGCTTAGATTTTCATGCTTCTGTTATTATTAGTCACTTACTTTCATATGTGACATTCAGTCAAAATAAACTTTTTTTTTTTCTTTTAAACCTGAAAGCCTCCTTTTGGCTCATCCTGAAAGAACTGAAGGGTGTAAGTTTTGGACATCCTTGTGTATATGTGTTTGAACATCTTTCTCCAATCTGAACAAGTATCTTTATTGTAGGTGAAGACTTCTTTGTACAATTTTTATAATAACCCGTATGTGCATTCTCCAAGTTATTTTGTACTTGAATCCTACTATTAAAAATATATATTTCTAAAAAATATATATATATATATTTCTGCACAAACAAGATGATCATTTGTATTGATACAATGAAATAGATCACCCAGTTGTATGGACTAGCTATAATCCCTTTGTGAGGTTTTTTTTTGGCTACAGAAAGAGAATTTTGAAAACGTCTAACATAATTTTATTGTTTTAGGCTGATTTCCTTATGTTGTACAACTGAAAAGCAAAGTTTTTTTAATATTGTTGATCCAAAAATAGATGTCATAAGAGTTCTCTTATTCTATCTATGACCCAATTCTAGCCAACACTTAACTCTTTTGATACCCTCCCTCCCACCTCCCCCTCTTTAACCATAACCAATTTACCCCTCTTCTCTAGGGGTGGTATTTGCCTTTTTTTAAAAGTCAGCTCCAGTGACAGCCCCGGGAAATTCTAGGAAAATTTTTGAACTCTTGAAAATGCTTACATTTCACTGAACTATCATAAGAGTTTCAAAGAGGTTTCATTAAAAGCCCACTATTGTTGTTTTCACCTATTCTTCTTAAGATATAGTGAAGAATTACTTTTTTAAAAAATTTATTTATTTAATTTATTTATTTTTGGCTGCATTGGGTCTTCGTTGCTGCATGTGGGCTTTCTCTAGTTGTGGCGAGCGGGGGGCTACTCTTCGTTGCAGTGAGCAGGGGCTACTCTTCGTTGTGGTAAGCGGGCTTCTCATTGTGGCTTCTCTTGTTGCAGAGCACGGGCTCTAGGCGCGCAGGCTTCAGTAGTTGTGGCACGTGGGCTCAGTAGTTGTGGCTCGCGGGCTCAGTAGTTGTGGCTCACGGGCTCTAGAGTGCAGGCTCAGTAGTTGTGGCACACAGGCTTAGTTGCTCCGCAGCATGTGGGATCTTAGTTCCCTGACCAAGGATCGAACTTGCGTCCCCTGCACTGGAAGGCAGATTCTTAACCACTGGACCACCAGGGAAGTCCCTGTTATTGATTTAAAATTTGATTTTATTATAGTCAAATAGCATAGTTTTCATGAGACTGAGTCCTTGAACTAGATTGACACTTGCTTTATGGTCTAGAATGGGAGTTGTCAAACTGCAACTTATGGGGCAAATGTGGCTTGCTCCTTGTTGTTTGGTTTGTTTTGGCTGTGCTGCATGTCTTGCGGGATCTTAGTCTCCTGACCAGGGATTGAACCTGAACCTGTGCCCCCTGCAGCGGAAGCCCGGAGTCCTAACCACTGGACTGCCGGGTAATTCCCTTGCTGCTTGTTTTTTTGTTTCTGCTTTTTTTTTTTTTTTTTTTGGCCGCATTGGGTCTTCGTTGCTGTGTGGGGGCTTTCTCTAGTTGCACCAAGCGGGGCTACTCTTTGTTGTGGTGCGCGGGCTTCTCATTGCGGTGGCTTCTCTTGTTGCGGAGCACGGGCTCTAGGGGCACAGGCTTCAGTAGTTGCAGCACAGATCTCAGTAGCTGCAGCACACGGGCTTCAGTAGTTGTGGCATGCGGGTTTAGTTGCTCCGCAGCGTGTGGGATCTTCCCAGACCAGGGATTGAACCCGTGTCCCCTGCATTGACAGGTGGATTCTTAACCACTGCGTCACCAGGGAAGTCCTGCTGCTTGTTTTCATAAATAAAGTTTTATTGGTATACAGCCACACTCATTTGTTTACATATTGTATATGTCCACAAAAGCAAGAATTGAGTAGTTGAGAGAGGGACCATATGGTATTCCAAGCCAAAATATTTATCATCTGTCTCTTTACAGAAAAGGTTTACCAAACCCTGATCTAGAACATAACTGCTTCATTTGTGTTAAAAATGCATATTCTCTGGACTTGAGGATATGGGGAGGGGGAAGGGTAAGCTGGGACAAAGTGAGAGAGTGGCATGGACGTGTATACACTACCAAACGTAAAATAGATAGCTAGTGGGAAGCAGCCGCATAGCACAGGGAGATCAGCTCGGTGCTTTGTGACCACCTAGAGGGGTGGGATAGGGAGGGTGGGAGGGAGGGAGACACAAGAGGGAAGAAATATGGGGACATATGTATATGTATAACTGATTCACTTTGTTATAAAGCAGAAACTAACACACCATTGTGAAGCAATTATACTCCAATAAAGATGTTTTTAAAAAAATGCATATTCTCCAAATCCTGGGCATTGAGTTTATATTTATATTGACTTACTTATTTGTGTTCTTCAGATCTTCTTCTATATATTCATTGATTTTTTTTGTATACTTGATTTAAGAATTATTGAGAGGGACTTCCCTGGTGGCACAGTGGTTAAGAATCCGCCTGCCAATGCAGGGGACAGGGGTTTGAGCCCTGGTCCAGGAAGTTCCCACATGCCATGGAGCAACTAAGCCTGTGTGCCACAATTACTGAGCCTGTGCTCTAGAGCCCGTAAGCCACAACTATGGAGCCCATGTGCCACAACTACTGAAGCCCGTGTGCCTAGAGCTCATGCTCCACAACAGGAAAAGCCACTGCAATGAGAAGCCTACGCACCACAATGAAGAGTAGCCCCCACTCACTGCAACTAGAGAAAGCCTGTACACAGCAACAAAGACCCAACACAGCCAAAAATAAATAAATAAATAGATTTATTTTTTAAAAAAAGAATTATTGAGTGATATATTAAAATCCTCCACTGTAAGAAAGAAGAAAGTAAATTTAGTTTTATATTAAATATCCCAGTGCCTCATGGAATTCTATTTAGGTATTATAACTTCAGAAATTCATTAAAGACACAACGGAACCTCAAGTGCAAAATAAAGTTCAATATTTTTCTTTGAAAAAGAAAAATCTTCCACTGTGAGTTTTTCAACTGATCCGTGTACTGATGTTAATTTTAGCTTTATGTATATTTTAAGTCATATTACTAGGTGTATATTAATCCAGAATCATGATGTTAGGTTCACCAACACCCACACCCACAGCAGTAGTTCTATTCCTCATCTCAGCTTTCTTGGATCATGGCCGACAATAAGCACACTTTTCATTTACATTAAGCCTGGTGGCATCTAGCACTACCTGGAAGGAGAGATCTTCAAGTGTTTTGAGCCAAAGAGATTCTGCTTTATGTCAATGAGTTTTCTTAAAGCATCTAAGGAACATTCAAAACAGCTTTACATTGACCCGAAAGACAGACCATCTGAAGGGCATGTACTCAGGTCTAGTTGTGATGATTGTTTGGGAAAGACTGAATATGATGAAGATAGGGTGGAGGCTTTTGCATTTAAGTTGACAGGAACATTATTTATGGCAACGATTCTTTAAAAATGGTTATGAACAGTTTCATGGGGGACTTTCCTCCTCCACGAATATGAGTTTTCTTACTGTTGTGTGTGTATGTGTGTTGCGGTGGGGGGGGGGGGGCAGGTGTTGTCCTAGTTTGCCCTTTCACTAAGAATGCTGCCTCCTGTTCCCTGCATTGTATATGCCCTGAGGATACTAGACTTTGTGTTCTGTCACCTACACAGTGATTAAAACAGGAACTCAAGAACAAAGCTGGAGGGCTCACACTTCCTGATTGCAAAACTTACTACAAAGCTACAATGATCAGGCTTCCCTGGTGGCACAGTGGTTGAGAGTCTGCCTGCCCATGCAGGGGACATGGGTTCGTGCCCCGGTCTGGGAATATCCCACATGCCGTGGAGCGGCTAGGCCCGTGAGCCATGGCCGCTGAGCCTGCGCGTCCAGAGCCTGTGCTCTGCAATGGGAGAGGCCACAACAGTGAGAGGCCCGCATACCGCAAAAAAAAAAAAAAAAAGCAAAAGCTACAGTGATCAAAACAGTATGGTACAAACATATAGACAGATGCATAGACCAATGACTAGAATAGAGAGCCCAGAAATAAACACTCACATGTATGGGCAATTGATTTTCAACAAGGATGCCAAAAGCATTCAATGAGGAATGGACAGTCTTTTTTTTTTTTTTGCAGTACGCGGGCCTCTCACTGTTGTGGTCTCTCCTGTTGCGGAGCACAGGCTCTGGATGCGCAGGCTCAGCAGCCATGGCTCACGGGCCTAGGCGCTCCACGGCATGTGGGATCTTCCCGAACTGGGGCACAAACCTGTGTCCCCTGCATTGGCAGGTGGACTCTCAACCACTGCACCACCAGGGAAGCCCTGGACAGTCTTTTTAACAAATGGTGCTGGGAAAACTGGATATTGACATGCAAAAGAATGAAGTTGGGACTTGCCTGGTGGCGCAGTGGTTAAGAATCCATCTGCCAATGCAAGGAACACAGGTTCGATCCCTGGTCTGGGAAGATCCCACATCCTGCAGAGCAACTAAGCCTGAGTGCCACAACTACTGAAGCCCACATGCTCTGGGCCCACATGCTACAACTGCTGAGCCTGCATGCTGCAACTACTGAAGCCCATGTGCCTAGAGCCCATGCTCCGCAACAAGAGAAGTCACCACAGTGAGAAGCCCACACACCACAGTGAAGAGTAGCCCCTGCTTGCCTCAACTAGAGAAAGCCTGCATGCAGCAATGAAGACCCAATGCAGCCAAAAAATTTTTAAATTAAAAAAAAAAAAAAAGAATGAAGTTGGACCCTTATACTACATACACAAATTAACTGAAAATAAATCAAAGACATAAGACATAAAACTATAAAACTCTTAGAAGAAAACACAGGGAAAAACCTTTGTGACATTGGATTTGGCAATGGTTTCTCGGATATGACACAAAAAGCACAGGCAACAAAAGAAAAAATAGATAATTTAGACTATATCAAAATTTTAAACTTTTGTTCATCAAAGGACATGATCAAGAGAGTGAAAAAACAACCCATAGAATGGGAGAAAGATATTTGCAAATCATATATCTGGTAAGAGGTTAATATCTAGAACATATAAAGAACTCCTAAAGCTCAACAACAACAAAAAACAACAACGTAATTAAAAAATCATCAAAGGAACAAATTCCCTGGTGGTCCAGTGGTTAGAACTCCATGTTTCCACTGCAGGGGTCCCGGGTTCGATCCCTGGTCAGGGAACTAAAATCCTGCAAGCCATGTGGTGCAGCCAAGCAACAAACAAACAAAAACCAAAAGATGGTCAAAGGATTTGAATTTCTCTGAAGAAAATATAATACAAATGGCCAATAAGATACTTAGCATCATTAATCATTGGGGAAATGCAAATCAAAACCACTATGAGGGGCTTCCCTGGTGGCGCAGTGGTTGAGAGTCCGCCTGCCGATGCAGGGGACACAGGTTCGTGCCCCGGTCTGGGAAGATCCCACATGCTGCGGAGCGGCTGGGCCCGTGAGCCATGGCCACTGAGCCTGCACGTCCGGAGCCTGTGCTCCGCAACGGGAGAGGCCACAACAGTGAGAGGCCCGCACACCAAAAAAAAAAAAAAAAAAAAAAACCACTATGAGATATCACTTCACACCCACTAGGATGGCTATTACTTAACAAAAAGAAAAAAAAACAGAACACAGCAAATATTGACAGATGTGGAGGAATTAAAACCCTTGTGCATTGTTGGTTGGAATGTAAAATGGTGCCGTCACTCACAAAGTTTAGCGGTTCCTCAAAAGGTTAAACAGAATTTTCATATGACTCAGCAATTCCATTCCCAGGTACATACCCGAAAGATCTGAAAATGGGGATTCAAACAGATACTTGTATGTCAGTGTTTATAGCGGCATCATTCACAATAGCCAAAAATATGGAAACAACTGAAGTGTCCGTCAACAGATGAATGGATAAACAAAATGGTATATACAAACAATGGAATTTTACTTAGCCATAAAAAGGATTGAAGTTCTGATACGTGCTACGACACGGATGAACCTTGCTTGCTTCATCGTGGATGAGTACGTGGATTATATATGCTACGATAAGGGTAAACATCCATGCTAAGTTAAAAAGCCAGACACAAAAGGACAAATGTTACATGATTCCACTTAAATGAGGTATCTAGAATGGGCAAATCCATAGGGACAAAAAGTAGAATGGTGGTTACCAGGGGCTGGGGGGAAAGAGGAATGAGGATCTATTGCTTATGATTAGAGTTTATGTTTGCGTGTTAAAGTTTATGTTTTAGGTGATAAAGTTTGGATGATAGCGTTGATAGTTACACACCATTGTGAATGTACTTAATGCCACTGAATTGTACACTTAAAACTGGTGAAATGAGGGAATCCCCTGGTGGTCCAGTGGTTAGGACTCTGCACTTTCACTGCTGAGGGCCTGGGTTTGATCCCCGGTAGGGGAACTAAGATCCCACAAGCCGCGTGGTGCAGCAAAAAAAAGGTAAAATGGTAAAGTGGTAAACTTCATATTATGTATGTTTTACCACAATTAAAAACCAAAGCAAACAAAAAAGATTTTATAACAAGAGTGGCATTTATGTTTCTTAAAACTACCTTCTATAGTAGAGTATAATACAGAAAAAAAGGCACTTTAACAAGAGAAATATGGAGTGAATCATAAATCCACTTGATGACAAAGGAAATCAAAATGCTTAAGGAAAACACAACTACATCAAATACTACCATGCACTAAAATTAATCTGACAAACTATGTACCCTTCTAGTAATTCTTTTCAAACAATGGTAAAAGATGTGAAACTCTAATTCAGTAGGAACAGATCAATCTCTGTTTTGCCTGAGTTTCAAACTTTCTGACAGCATCAACTATTCTGCTATATTAGAAACAGCAAGCAGTCTTAAGTACTGCATCCATACATCATGGACTAGGTGGCATACAGGGTAAGCAGATGCCTTAGGGCAGCACCTTTCAGCACTCACTCATCTCTCTGGATCTATCTATCTATCTATATATATATATATTGCATTTTATTTAGCATTCATAGGTATTCTATAGCAGAAGCATTTTCCAGGATATCAATTGTATTGCCAGAAATGTAAATTTCCCCAACTTATCTTTTAAAATCCTACTGAAATCCCATTATGTTTTTAAAACACACACACACACACACACACACACAAACACAAAAAAACATTTACCAGATATATTGTTAGATTTTTTTTTAATTGCATGATGCCAAAGAGTATTTATATAGTAGGCTTCCACTTGTGTTTTAGTAAAGAGGGGGAGATATATGTTTGTATTCACTACTTTGATATAAAATAAAATACTTCTAGAATAATACATCAATAACTGCTAACAGTTCCTTCTGGAGAGTGGACTGGGGATCTGAGGTAGGAGGATGTTTTTATATTGCTTGAATATTTTCCTCTGTGTGTGTGTGTTTAATTTTAAAGATCTACCTATGTTTTTTGAGAGGGGCTCTTACTTCTAGTTTCCGCTACATTAAATAATATACCTTTTGTTGCAAGTTGCAACCAAACTGCTTTAGGTTCATACAACCTTCTCCTTTAAGGAACTCATGTAACTGCAAACTCTAACCTTCCAGCTTCACAAAGGAGCCTAAACAACGTGCTGAGCGCTTATCCAAGTCGCAGCAGAGATGCCTGCTTTTAAGTACTTTATCTGCTCACTAGGCAGTGCAGTTCTTTCTAAGATAGAATCTTAGATTCTCATTAGAGAGGAAATGGATGACCTCATCAAACCTCTCACATCCTCTTTGGTGGAACTAGATATTCCACCCCAAAGGATGTATCTGAAACTGAACTGATAGCAATGAATACAGTTGCAGTTTTAAATTATACCTTTTTCTGTAAATAAAAATTTATATTCATTAAAGTGAGTTTGAACTATTAGTACTAGCATAGAAATAGCTCCAAAGCATACAATGAAAAAACCGGTTTTAGAACAATATATGTAGTACCTCTATAAGTTAAAAAACAATTAAAGTCAAACTAATGTTTTGTAATAAGAATATATGTGTATGATTTGCATAATTCTTTAATATAATGTTCATTGTCTAGATTTTGGTAAATACAGAAAGGTTTAGGAAGGGAAATTGAAAATGAATCATAACACTTCCCAACAGAAATAATTCCTATTAACATATCGGTGGATTTCCTTCCAGCTTCTCTGTCTCTCTATTTCTCTCTCTTTCTCTCTTTCATCTGTCTGCATCATATGTGTGTATGTATAGAGATATATGTATTACAGTTGTAATTCTGCTTTACTCTCATAGCACTGTATTTTTTATTGAAGTAAAAAAATTTATAGTATTGTGTTAGTTTCTGGTGTACAGCAAGGTGATTCAGTTATATATATGTATATTCTTTTTTATATTCTCTTCAATTATAATTTAATACAAGATATTGAGTATATAGCTCCCTGTGCTATACAGTAGGACCTTGTTATTTATCTCTTTTACATATAGTAGTTTGTATCTGCTAATCCCAAACTCCTAATTGATCCCTTCCCCCACCCCTTTCCCCTTTGGTAACCATAAGTTTGTTTTCTATGTCTGTGTATCTGTTTCTGTTTGTAAATAATTTCATTTGTATCATTTTTTAGGCTCCACGTATAAGTGATATCGTATAATATTTGTCTTTCTCTGTCTGATTTACTTTACTTAGTATGGTAATCCCTAGGTACATCCATGCTGCAAGTGGCATAATTTCATTTTTTCATGACTAATATTCTATTGTGTATATATACATATATATATACATATATTACATCTTCTTTATCCATTCATCTGTCGATGGACATTTAGACTGCTTTCATGTCTTGGCTAGTGTGAACTGTGCTGCTTTGAACATTGGGGTGCATGTATCTTTTCGAATTAGAATTTTCTCTTAGCATTAATTATAAGCATTATATTATATGCTTCCATGTCAATAAATATTACTTGGAAACACAATTTTAAATGTTAAGTAATATTCCTTTATGTGGAAATATTTATTTAACCATATTCCTATTTTTGCACATTTCCCCCTTTCTGCCATACAATGTGCAAATATGAAAAACTTACTTGTGTCTTCAACATTTTTTTTTTTTTTTTTTTTGGCTGCACTGCTTGGCTTGCCGGATCTTAGTTCCCTGACTAGGGATTGAATCCAGGGCCATGGTGAAAGCTCGGAGCCCTAAGCACTGGACTGCCAGGGAACTCCCTCAATCATTTTCACTGGAAAATTTTCTAGAAGTAGACCTACTGGGTTAGGAATGTGAACATTTTAAAGCAATTTTAAGACCTAATTTACTAATTGTTATGTCAGTGTACACTCCCACCAAGCCTAAAGGAATGCCTAACGCCTATTTTCCTCATCCCAGTACTGGGTATGACTCTCTTTAAAACTCAGTACTAAACACACACACACACACACACACGCACACGCACATGCCCCTGTACACACACTTTACATTTCTTTAATTAATAAAGATATAAAAAAATTTAGACGTTTACTGACCATCTGTACTTCTACATTTTTAACATGTAACATTTGCACTTACAGGGAGATCAGCTCGGTGCTTTGTGACCACCTAGAGGGGTGGGATAGGGAGGGTAGGAGGAAGACACAAGAGGGAGGAGATATGGGGATATATGTATATGTATAGCTGATTCACTTTGTTATAAAGCAGAAACTAACACACCATTGTAAAACAATTAGACTCCAATAAAGATGTTAAAAAAAAAAATTTGTGCTTGTTCCCCAAATAACAATAATCATTTCACTTCTGAGTGCGTGTGTGTGTGTGTGTGTGTGTGTGTGTGTGTGTGTGTTTTCTAGGTGCTAAAAGATGAAGTACACAGAGTTACCACAAGAGGTTCCTAGCACACATATTATATCAAAATCTGAAGTCTATTGGGCTCAAGTTTCAACAAGTCAGCAGCATCTTCTGGAGTGGACAGTTTCATTAATTTCAATCTTAGAGCCTCCAAACAATTGTCCTGGCCTCATAAGAACAGGCTGTTGGACATGGACAAAACTTATTGAAGAGAACAAGAGACAGTAGCTCAGTAATTCACAAAGCTAGGTTGAACTGTGCACTCCACACCCCACTCTCCTTCGTTTCCCTATCAAGATCCCCCATAACTTGACTCTTTTGTTAGATATTGTCACTCTCAAATTTCAAAAGAAATATAATCACTTTAAGCCTGAGGTGCCTTTGAGTCATTCATTTGATTGTCCTGCAAATATTTATTACTCTTTTCATATTTAACCAGTAGAATGATGGACATTTTTTTAACTCAGCAAATAAATATTCGCTACCACTTGCCACTATCCTAGGTGCTGGGAATATACACTGACCCCAGCCTTGCAGAGCTCACACCTGCGCTCTCCTTCCTAGTACCTCTAAGCAGACTCTCGGGAAATTCACCCCCACAGATGCTTTTGCCTTGATGGGAGACATCGTGTGCAGCCCACACAGGAAGTGTCTGCTGCTCTAAGGTCCAGAACATTGTCTCCAAGACCCATGATTACATCCCGGTCTGTTCTGCATATCAAACCAGCTAGTTATGACTTTTAAATTGCTTTTAAAAAATTTTACAGTATAATATACCTACCCCATAAAGAGTTCAAATTATACAAATATAAATAACAAAAATGAAAATCACCCATAGTCACAATCTTCACAGGTACCTTTTTTTTTTTTTTTTTTTTTTGCCGCACCACACAGCTTGCAAGATCTTAGTTCCCCGACCAGGGAATTCCCACAGATAGCTATTTTTAAACTTTTTTTATAGGTATATCATTATATATGTGCACATTTGACAAATACTTATTGAATACTCACTGTGGAGAAAGTATATTCCAAGGGCTGTGTCTTAGTCTGCTGTGTCTTAGTCTGTCATGACAAAATATCATAGACTAGGTGGCTTAAACAACAGAAATTTAGTTTCTCACAGTTCTGTAGGCTACAAGTCCAGTCAATCTTGTGTCTGGTGAGACTCCTCTTTCTGGCTTGCAAATGGCTACCCTCTCTCTTTGTGTTCATGTGGGCTTTCCTCTGTGCAGGTGGGCAGGGGGAGCTCTCTGGTTTCTTTTCTTATGAGGACACTAATTCTATTCGATCAGGGCCCACACTTATGACCTCATTTAACCATAATTACTCCCTCACTCCAAATATAGTCACGCTGGGGGGTTAGGGCTTCAACTTATGAACTGAGGACAGGAAACACAAGCATTCAGCCCAAAACAGGCTATGAAGTCTTTAGAAATGAATGAGGGACAATGTTTGCCCACTTCTCACTAATGTAGGAATTCATGGCACAAACTCTCTTTCTGTTTCTTTGTGCTTTATTTATTTTATTACCTTTTGGAATTTCCACCAAGGCTGGATATACGATGTAAGGAGAGAAAGTGAGATTCAAGAAAGTTTTATTTCCCACTTGGCTTGGAAAACACTCTCTGAAAAAGGAGGTTTGAAGCTCTTAACTACTCCAAAGATCCCCACTGAAGAATCGTCTCTCACTTTCTGGCTTCTCCTTCAGGAAAGGAGATTGTTAAATATAAGCAACACGGACGGCTCTCTACATCCATCTACTCTACAGAGGAGCAATGATTCCAGGTGGGGCTGGATTCACTCCTTCAGAATACGATGCCTGACGACACATACCGCTGAGAACAGATATCAGTGAAACACGGCCTCTACCCTTGAGGAGCTCACTACCCAGCAAGCCAATGACAAGAAGGTAGTGTGAGAAGTGCCGTCTAAGACAGAGGTAAACTCGGGAAACACTAGGAGAGGAAAAGGAGACCCAGAAATAGTTCTAGGAAGAAATTACACCCCCACTGAAGTCTGAAGAAAACTAGGATTGAGCTTGGAAGGAAAGGGGAAAGGTAATCCAGGTAAGGCTATAATAGTAGCCCACTTGGGCAGATGAATTGTATGTCAAGGCTGAATTCTGAAAGTGCAGGCTGAATGTGCTCATCTAGGGGACCAATCTAGACTGTCTCTCGGTAGAATGATCCCTCAAAAGGTTACCTTGAGATTTTTATCAAGAAGGCAAAAACCTTATTGTTAATTAAAAAACATATGTTATAGTACAATGGCAAATGGCATCCCCAGAGAAGCCTGTGGGAGTCCTCAGAAAACCGAGGAAAGGAGAATGTACCTCTTCCAAATCTGTTTAGCATGCATACACATATCCCTGTGCTTTATTTCATAAAAGAATTAAACTGAATTAAGCTGAATTGAATTTTGCAATTCACCTAGGTGCTTGTGCCAGAAGCCTGTTATTCATTCTAAGCTACCTCTCTCCTTCCTTTACTTTATTTTATTTTTATTATTTTCTGTATTCAACAAAGAGCTGTCACGTGTGCACTCTGGGCAGGCACACTACTAGACGCTGGAGAGACGGTGATGAGCATACAAATGTGTGGATTTTTAACAGCGTCGTCAGTTCTGGGATGTGCAGGAGTAGCTGGAGCAGTGAGGCCTGCAGAAGAGAAAGGGGAGATGCAGTGAGAGAGAGGCGGGGGCCAGATCCTGAGGGCCTTGTGTGCTAAGCCAGGAGTTGGAATTTTATCCTGAAAGCCATGGATTACCACTGAAGTATTTTAAGCAAGAGAATGATGCAATCTGACTTGAGAATGATGCCTCTAGCAGACACAGGGAGAAGGTTTGCCCAAAGGGGCAGGATTAGCAACAGTGAAACCAGTTAGGCCTCTGTGGCAAATGCTATCAGTGACCTATTCTTTATCCATCTTTATCTAATCCTTATTATTTATTTTTTGTGTGTGTGGTACGCGGGCCTCTCACTGTTGCGACCTCTCCCATTGCGGAGCACAGGCTCCGGACACGCAGGCTCAGTGGCCATGGCTCACGGGCCCAGCCACTCGGTGGCACGTGGGATCTTCCCAGACCGGGGCACGAATCCGTGTCCCCTGCATCGGCAGGTGGACTCTCAACCACTGCTCTACCAGGGAAGCCCTATCCAATCCTTATTTTAAAAAATGAAAAGAAAACTGCTAAGTATCTATTATTTCTCTCTTCCCTTGAAACTGCTGTGACAACAGTTCTGGCAAAAGTAGAATTCTGCTGGGAATTTCTAGAAATGTTTCACTTTCCTGATAAGATGCTGCCCTGCATTCTCACTACTCCTCCCACTTGCAATGCAGTTAGGAGGCTGTTGGTCTGTCCTTGGTAACTTCCTTGGGCTGTTGCACCAGCTCTGCGCTGTTAATTTCTCTTTGGTTAAGACTCTGTGTTTGGGTTTCTTTTACATGCAGCCAAACGCAATCCTGATACGATTGTTACTACAGCAATTCAGGTAATGACGTAATGAGAACCACACCACCCCTCTGAACTAAGACAGTGAAATGAAGCTATGGGTGACAGGATTAACTTATAAGCTATTAAGGAAGCAGGATCAATAGGACTTGTGATTAATTTGATGTGACCTATTTGGGAATTATCATCAGAGAGATGACTTTTCCACTGAGTTCAAGGACCATGTATCCCACAGTCCTCCTACTTATTTTTTACTACCCAGTGTCTTTTTTTCTCCCAGCATTTTCCCTTCCCCATTTAGAAAAGTTTTTATGTGTCCTTGTTCAGAGGCATTTGTGTAGTAAAGACCAAAAAGAGATGTTGCGTTAAGACAGCCCCCTTTCCTGGCTTTTGTTTTGTAAAATCTAGGCTCATTTGGGGTTAAACTGATCACTTTCCGGCGAAAGGAGACTGACCACTCATGGCCTTCCATGCAAGGAACCAAACCCAGTGAGAGCAGCTGGAGAGATTTCCTGAGACTAAAGCAGGGCATGTCGGGGTGCAGTCTCCTCTGATGTTCCCTGCCTCAGAGAAGGGTCCCATTTAGTAGTGCAAGCCACTAACCTGGGACTCATCCTTCACTAGAACCTCTCCTGCATTGCCTCTCATATTTAGCCCATCACCTAGACCTTTCTGTTTTACCAAAGTATCTCCTGCATCTCTTCATTTCTTTCCAACTTCATTGTCACGATCCTAGTTCATAAAACATTATTTTAACCCTAAACTGCTGCAATATCCAGTGTGTCACCTGACCATAGTCCATAAAATGATCTTTTCAAATTTGGAATATTTTAAGAAGGGTACAGATATTGCAATGGCTTCCCTTTGCCCTTAAAATAAAAAAAACATATCCTCCAAATACTGGCCTCTGTCTAGATCACCAACCTCATCGCTCCACACCTTACTCACTGCCCAAACTCCCACCATGGTGACCTTGCAGCAACTAGAATGTTCTTTCTCTCCCCAAAGACTTTATCCTAGCCTCTTCACCTGCCCGGTCAGGTCTACTTAACTGCCACACCCACCTGCAAACACACACACGCACACACACACACAGAGAGATACACACAGACACACACATCCTAGCTAACTTATTTTCAACTTCAGGTTTCAGCCCAAATGTCATTTTCTCAGAGAAGTCTAACCTGATCCCACCCCACTGCCCAACTAAATCAGAGGCCCTGATTTTAAGGCATGGGTGTCTCTCATAGCACATTTTCAGTATATACTTGGTGATTACCTATGTGTCATAAGTTCCATGGAGTAGCGACCCCACTTATCATTGTCTCTCCAGGATCTGGTAGTGTGCCTGCCCAGAGTGGGTGTTTATTTGTTTTTGTTTGTTTGTTTGTTTGTTTTTGCGGTACGCGGGCCTCTCACTGTTGTGGCCTCTCCCGTTGCGGAGCACAGGCTCCGGACGTTAAGGCTCAGCGGCCATGGCTCATGGGCCCAGCCGCTCCGAGGCATGTGGGATCTTCCCAGACCGGGGCACGAACCCGTGTCCCCTGCAACAGCAGGCGGACTCTCAACCACTGCGCCACCAGGGAAGCCCCAGAGTGGGTGTTTGATGGCTATTTGTTGAATACAAAAACATAAAGTGAAATGCCCAAGGTCGCGAGGCCCCTCCACAAGACCACCAGAGTCGAGAGTCAAAGCCAAACGGCAAGGGTCATTTATTGCAGGTTCGAACCTGGACCTCCGCGCACTCCTTGCCCGTGACGCTAAGAGGCCCTGGCGGAGATTAGTACAGCTCTTTTATAGACCGGTACAAATATAGTCGCCGATTGGTTGACTTTTAAACAGAGACACTAGTCGCCGATTGGTTGACTTTTAAACAAAGACGCTAGTCACCGATTGGTTGACTTTTAAACAGAGACGCTAGTCACCGATTGGTTGACTTTTAAACAGAGACGCTAGTCGCCGATTGGTTGACTTTTAAACAGAGACACTAGTCGCCGTCTGATTGGTTGGACGGTTGCGGGGGGGGGGGTCAGCAGGCGTAATTATAGAAGCGAGAGCGGCTGGTTAAGTTTCGGTCTCCTGAGGTTTTGTTTCTTAATTAGAAATACTTAAGGCGGGGCCATGGTCGCAAAAAGAAATAGTGCAAACAGGAGGACTGATACAACCCTAGCAGTGCTGCGGCCTCCACCAGCCCAACGGCAGGGCGTCGGGAGGCTGTGCGCCCAACTTCAGGCGGCGCTCCCAAATGTGGCAAGCCCAGCGCCGCGCCCTGGAATGGTCCTTTTTTCGGCCCTCCCCCTCCGGAAAGAACAGAAAAGAAATTCCAGGAAAAGCACAAATTGAATGCAGGGCGTCAACTCAGTCCTATTCTCACCAAACTAGAACATAGCCCCCTCATTCCCCCCTTTCTCATGAACCAGAGGAGCCAATCTTGGGTCCTCAAGGCTCCGTTTCTTCAATTTCTGAGGCCTCGCAGGGCTGATATTGTGTTCTTAATATCATTAGCTGGACTGTATTTATTCTTTCGCGAACAAAATTCATGACTTTACTGAGTATACAGGGGCCTATAGTGAGGAGGAGAAGGAGGCATAGTAGAGGGCCCAGGATGGGGAGGAGGAAGGGGAGCATCCCATGAAATCCTGACCAAAGGGGATTATCCGCTAATTCTTGCCGGCGGCGAGCTAGGTCTTCCTGGAGCTGGTGGATCTTATTTCTTACAATGCCTGATTTATTTGCATAGAAACAACATTTTTCTTTTAGGGCGAGGCATATCCCACCCTGTTCAGCTGTCAGTAAGTCTAAGCCCCTCCTATTCTGTAGGACCACCTCGGCCAGCGAATCTAATTGGTCCTGTAAGTCCTGAATGGTCCCAGAGAGAGTTTCTACATCTTCTATTAATTGCCTAGACAGCTGACTATAGGAGTGAAGGGAGACCCCAAGACCTGTACTCCCTGTGGCCACAGCTCCTGTAATTCCTAATCCTACCAGGAGGGGTAGGACTGTAATGGCTCGTTTGGTTCTGCCTGCCCAGAGGTCAAAGCTGGGAATGGGCAACGGGGTGTCTCCCGAGATCAGGTCTACATTGGGGAGAAGGGTGGCCAGGGTGCAGACCCCTGTCCAATTCGGGGGTAAATAGGTGTATGCTAGGTTACTTCCACAGACAAAGACAGTGGTATTAGGACTACAGAGGGAGGAGTTCACGGGGATATATTGACTACATCCAGTGGATGAAAGGATTCCCAAGTCAATACTGGCGTTAGAGAGGGAATCGTTCTTGACAAAGCATGAGGTATTAAAGGTGGTTGAAAATTTTGAAAATTGTATGGGGAACGGCTCGGGGAGTGAAGTAGGGTTACATCGTTCGCTGATATTTAAATTGGCGAAGGTGGGGATGGCTATAGGGCGGGGCGGTCCTTGAGGAAGGCAGAGCCAGCAATCCTGTGCTAAGTTGGGGTTGGTGGTATTCAAAAGCGCAAAAGTAGCTTCTAGTATGGACATGGTCTGGGAGTCCAATTCAGAGGGATCGACCTTAGGGAGAATTAGGGGGTGGTAGCTGAGCTGTGGGTACAGATGCCGATAGGCCTCTTCTATTTGTCTTCGGGTTTCTATCTGGCGCACTGCGTCCTGGGGCCCCCCACCGTCTGACATATGTGTGGGGGCCCTGGTATTCCAGCATACCGGGGTCCCGGGGGTGCCAGTGCATCCAGCCTGAAGGTATTTATTATCATCACTAATGGTGGGGCTTTTATTATTCTGTAGTATGGCTGTGAAATAAGTCTTGTTATTGGCCCCTATACATTGCTGGTAAGAGGAATAGCACATGCTATGCATTGATTCCTGGAAGGTAGAACAGGGGCAAGTAGCTCGAGGGGGAAGTGGCTTAGGCTTATGGTAGCATTGCCAGTTTTGAGAGGCCCCGGTAACCCTATATTCCTGAACAAGATACGCAGTTATGCCCCCGCAGTCCTGCATATGAGTATACCCTCGGGGAACAACAGGAGTCTCCATAGTACCTCCCCTGCACTCGCACGGTGCACCATATAGTAGTTGTATTAAAGTATTCTTATTGGGGGGAGGGCCGAATCCTCCTCTCGTGGCCCGAGGGTTGAGGGTTAGGACTATCATTAGGGCTATCAGCAGTACCTTGGTCATCATGGGGGAGGGTACGGCGCAAAGTCAGTTTGAGGGGATTGTTCTTACTCCGGTCAACAGTCCAGGTGACGTCAGCTTTAGTGGACTTGATGAGGTCAGAAAATGGGTCCACCGGCTTGACGTGCGTGTGATGGATCCAGGCAGCTATGCTGTCCACCTTAATGGCTGTCGGCGTTGTCAGGATGATCTGGTAAGGTCCTTTCCACCTGGGTTCTAGGGTCTCTTGTCGATGGCGTTTGACAAGGACCCAGTCACCTGGCCGGAGCTGGTGTGGAGTAGGTGGGGGTCCTGTTGCATATAGCTCTTTAGTTTGGGCCAGATTGTCTCGTGTATCCGCTGTAAGGCTTAGAAACGAAGGCTGGCCCGTTGTCGGACCCTATCATAACTGGAAAGCCATACTTGGGCAGGATCTCTTCTAGTAGCTTCTTAGCTACTATTCGTGCAGTCTCATTCTTGGTTGGGAATGCCTCAGTCCAACCTGAAAAGGTATCTATAAACACCAGTAAATATTTATACCCATATTTGCCAGGCTTTACCTCCGTGAAGTCCACTTCCCAGTAGGCTCCGGGCTGGTTTCCTCTCTCCCGGATGCCAGTGGTTGATGGGTGGGTGCTGGCATTATGGAGTTGGCAGACTGCACAGTCAGCAACCAGTCGTTCAGTCTTCTCGGAGACATTTTTAATTTTAAGTCCAGTCTGCCTGATGAGATCCTGTAGCCGTCGGGCGCCCAAGTGGGTGCTACGGTGGATCCGTTCAAGGACCAGGGTTCCTAGTCTCTCAGGAAGGAGGATATTGTTTTTAGCGTCCCGCCACCATCCGTCTCTAACCTGGGTTAGAGGAAGCTTGCTCATCCATCTGATGTCATCCTCCGAGTAGTCGGGTTGGGGCGGTAGTTCCCGGGGGCCTGGATCCGGCAGTTGCAGGGGAAGTAATGGTATTGGAGTGTGTGCCGCCTTTCGAGCCGTCTGGTCTGCCAAATTGTTGCCTCGGGTGACTGGATTCGTGGGTTTTTGATGCCCCGGGCAGTGTACAATGGCTAGCTTTTTGGGTTCCCATATGGCCGCTAGCAAGGCCAGGATTTCCTCTTTGTTCTTGATGTCTTTGCCCTCTGCTGTGAGTAGTCCCCGCTCTCGGTATATTGCCCCATGTATATGTGCGGTAGCGAAAGCATACCGGCTGTCTGTGTATATGGTAGCTTTTTGGCCTTTGCTCATCTTGAGAGCTTGGGTCAGGGCAATTAATTCAGCTTTTTGGGCTGAGGTCCCTGGGGGGAGAGTCTCTGCCCATATCACCTCAGTTTCTGATGTTACTGCTGCCCCCGCATACCTCTGACCTTGCTGGACAAAGCTGCTGCCGTCAGTGAACCATGTGACTTGTGCATCCGGTAGGGGCTGGTCACGTAGGTCTTCCCGAACCCCATGGATCTGGGCCAGTAGGATGGATGTCTATGACCCGTCTGTTAACTTCCCTCAGGTCCTGCACTGGGCGGTAGTCTTTACTGTTAGGTTTGCGGACTGGCAGCAGGGGTGTATTCCAGGCCGACTGGCAGGGACGCAGTATCCCCAGGTCAAGAAGCCGGCGAATATGAGGAGTGATACCAGTCTTGGCCTCTAGGGGCATGGGATACTGTCGGACACGTGCAGGATCTGCCCCCGGTTTGATCTCTATGAATAGGGCTGGGCGGTGTTTGGCTAGTCCCATCCCCCCTGTTTCTGCCCATGCTTCGGGGAACTGCTGAAGCCATAACTCTATATCTTGATTTTGGGAGGGTGGTTCCTGGTGAAGTCGGTACTCATCTTCCAAGTTCAGGGTGAGCACAGATATGGGTTGGTCGTGAGGGTCTGTTACGATTGGCCCCTCTGGCCGAAAATGAATTTGTGCTCCCATTTTAGTGAGTAAGTCTCTCCCCAGTAAGGGGCAAGGGCTATCGGGAATGACCAGAAAGGTATGGGTTACCCTTCCCGTGCCCAAGTCCACAGTTCTCTGAGTGGTCCAAAGGTAACGTTTAACTCCCGTAGCTCCCTGGACCCAGGAGGATTTGTTAGAAATTTTCCCGTGGGGCTTAACCAAGACCGAATGCTGTGCCCCTGTATCCACCAGGAATTGGACTGGTTTCCCCTCCACTCGTAGGGTTACCCTGGGTTCGGGGGGGGGGTCCGAACCCCGTCCCCCCTACTTTGTATCATGTGTAAACAGGACTGGGGTGGCGTTCGGTTGCCATTGCCCCTGGTTGGGGCGAGGCTGCCTTTTCTTGGGGCATTCCCGAGCCCAGTGGCCCTTTTCCTTGCAATAGGCACATTGATCTCTATCCAATGGTCGCCTGGAAGGTCGAGTGGCTGGGGGGCCCTCTTGGTCTTTCTGAACAATGGCGGCCAAGACTTTAGTCATTTTCTCAGTGGCTTTAAGTTGTTTATCCTCTGGGGCGTCCCGGTTATTAAAGACGCGCTGGGCGATACGGAGTAAGTCCTGTATCTGTTTGCCCTCCAGATCTTCTAACTTCTGGAGTTTCTTTTTAATATCAGGGGCTGCCTGGTTAACGAAGGACATTACAATGGCGGCCTGATTTTCGGGGGCCTCTGGATCCATAGGGGTATACTGCCTAAAGGCTTCCATTAATCTTTCTAAATAAGAGGAGGGAGTTTCTGTTTTACCTTGCATGATTGAATATACCTTGGCCAAATTAGTGGGCTTACGCGCGGCAGCCCGGAGACCCGCCATTAGAGTCTGGCGATAAATGAGCAGTCGTCCCCTACCTTCTCCGGTGTTATAGTCCCAATCATCCTGCGGGGGGCGAGTTAAGGGAAAGGCTGCATTGATGAGGTCAGGGTTAGCGGTGGGTTGACCATCATCTCCAGGAACCAGTTTTCTCGCCTCCAGCTGGATTCGCTCCCGTTCTTCGGTAGTGAATAGGATCCGGAGGAGCTGTTGGCAGTCATCCCAGGTGGGCTGATGAGTGAACATAACGCTATCTAGAAGAGCTATCAAGTCTTTAGGATTATCAGAAAAACGGGCATTCTGGGTTTTCCAATTATATAGGTCACTGGTAGAAAATGGCCAATACTGGAGTCGGGGGTTCCCTGTCTCATCGGGAGGGCCTATTTCTCGCAGGGGTAGGGCTCTGGTAGAATCAGGATGGCGGAACCCTGGGTCGCGCTGAGTGCGTCCGCGAGTGCGCCCAGCCGGCCCCTGGGAATTATTTTCATTGGGCAGGGGGACCGGTAGTGCCTCTGCCTCTCGGTCCTCCGGTTCTGGCCTGGGTGGCCCTCCGGGAGGGGCTGCAGGAGGTTCTACCAAGGGGAGAGGAGCAGAGCCAGGAGCAGGAAGGGGGACTGGTTGTGGGGCCACAGGGGGAGATTGATATGGGGGGGGGTCTAGGAGAAGGAGGTCTTGGCTGTCAGAGAGTATGGGTGCAGTTCGGGTCTGAGGCTTGGGAGGTTTAGTTGGTCGGGCCGCAAGGATCTTATATGACCCTGATGACAAAAAGGGGGTCATCCAGGGAGGAGGGTTTTCTACCAGGTCCTGCCATACCAGGATGTAGGGGATCTGGTCCGGATGGCCTTCTTTTCCTGGCAAGAAAACTCTAGATTTAACTTTTAGGATTATAGGAAGACAAAAGGTACCCTCGGTGGGCCAGCCAACCCCGAAAGTTGGCCATTCAGAGCGGCAGAAGGTAATTAGTTTTCTTCTCCAGATATCCAGACTGAAGTTGTGTCCTCGGGACTTTACATCCCCGAAATTAGCGAGAAGGAGGGAGAGGGGGGTACTCTGTGGTTGGCCCATGTCTAGGTCCTGTAAGAGATTGATTAGAAAAGGTTACTCTGAAAACAAAAGTGATTAAGAGCAGTCCCAATAGCGGAGTCTGTAAAAGGAGGAAGGGGAGGTTATCGCGTGCGCGCTTCAGATGGGCTGCCAGCCCCAGATGGGTCGTGGTGGACGTCTCCAACCACACCCGACTAGGTGTCCTATAGCGCGTCCGCCAGGACTGTCCTAGTCCCCAAAACAGAAGGTACCCTGAGCCGGCTTACTTACCGATCGGTTGTCAGCGATGACCCGTTGACCTGATGTCTGGTGGGCTTGGGGGCATCCCGGACGAGCCCCCAAATGAAATGCCCAAGGTCGCGAGGCCCCTCCACAAGACCACCAGAGTCGAGAGTCAAAGCCAAACGGCAAGGGTCATTTATTGCAGGTTCGAACCTGGACCTCCGCGCACTCCTTGCCCGTGACGCTAAGAGGCCCTGGCGGAGATTAGTACAGCTCTTTTATAGACCGGTACAAATATAGTCGCCGATTGGTTGACTTTTAAACAGAGACACTAGTCGCCGATTGGTTGACTTTTAAACAAAGACGCTAGTCACCGATTGGTTGACTTTTAAACAGAGACGCTAGTCACCGATTGGTTGACTTTTAAACAGAGACGCTAGTCACCGATTGGTTGACTTTTAAACAGAGACGCTAGTCGCCGATTGGTTGACTTTTAAACAGAGACACTAGTCGCCGTCTGATTGGTTGGACGGTTGCGGGGGGGGGGGTCAGCAAGCGTAATTATAGAAGCGAGAGCGGCTGGTTAAGTTTCGGTCTCCTGAGGTTTTGTTTCTTAATTAGAAATACTTAAGGCGGGGCCATGGTCGCAAAAAGAAATAGTGCAAACAGGAGGACTGATACAACCCTAGCAGTGCTGCGGCCTCCACCAGCCCAACGGCAGGGCGTCGGGAGGCTGTGCGCCCAACTTCAGGCGGCGCTCCCAAATGTGGCAAGCCCAGCGCCGCGCCCTGGAATGGTCCTTTTTTCGGCCCTCCCCCTCCGGAAAGAACAGAAAAGAAATTCCAGGAAAAG
Source organism: Tursiops truncatus (assembly GCF_011762595.2). Lineage (NCBI taxonomy): Eukaryota > Metazoa > Chordata > Mammalia > Artiodactyla > Delphinidae > Tursiops > Tursiops truncatus. Next base: position 58,663,984 of record NC_047036.1, on the reverse strand, counting down.
CACAAATTGAATGCAGGGCGTCAACTCAGTCCTATTCTCACCAAACTAGAACATAGCCCCCTCAAAAGGAAGAAAGAGGGACTCTAGAATGAATATCAGGCTTCTGGCAAAAGCAACTAGGTGGATTGTGAAATTCAACTCAGCTCAATTCCATTTAATTCTTTCATGAAATAAAGCACAAAGATGTGCATTTATGATAAAGAGAGCTGGAAGAGGTACATTCTCCTCTGCCTCTCTGAGGAGTCTCACAGGCTTCTCTGTGGATGGAATTTGCCATTGTGAATGAAAAATATTGCCTGTCGTGTCAGTAAACAAAGGATGTTGCAGCCATTAAGCCATCACAGTACAGCCGCCCCAAGAGTGAGCCCTGAGGGAACTCAGGATGGAGGCAGGATGCCTGCCATCAAATCATCAGACATTGTAGCCACCCCCGGACAGTGCACCCTGAGGAGACTCAAGGTGACAAATCACAGGATACTGGCCCCAGAGAGCTGATGTGCATATCAAAGGAATGATTTCAGGGAGCCCAGACTCTTGCATCTTCCCATACACAGAAAAGTGCTACATTCCTTAACTTGAGATGGCTGGTTTTCTTTCATTAACAGTAATCTTTTGATGTTCCGACTACCTGGCCTTTGTTGCAAAAACTCCTGTGTATCCTGGCTCCCCCCTTGCATCTTCGGAGCGGTTTCTCAGAGTGATCTGAGATGCTGTGTCCCGGGCTAAAATCCTCAGTTTTGTCTGCCAAGTAAAACATAACTCTCAACTTTTAGGTTGTGCATTTTTTTCAGTCAACACCATCTTATTACAACACGTAGCATACCAAAGAGGAGACGAACAGCGTTAAGGCAGAATTCTGAAAGGGCAGGCTGACTTTGCTCCTTCAGAGGATCTATCTAGACTGATTCCTCGAAAGGTCATCTTGAGATTTCATGAATGACAAAAAAATTGATAGGGGCTTCCCTGGTGGCACAGTGGTTAAGAATCCACCTGCCAATGCAGGGGACACCGGTTCGAGCCCTGGCCCAGGAAGATCCCACATACCACGGAGGAACTAAGCCCGTGCACCACAACTGCCGAGCCTGCGCTCTAGAGCCCGTGAGCCACAACTACTGAAGTCTGCGCGCCTAGAGCCTATGCTCCGCAACAAGAGAAGCCACAGCAATAAGCCCGCGTACCATAACAAAGAGTAGCCCCCGCTCGCTGCAACTACAGAAAAGCCCACGTGCAGCAATGAAGACCCAATGCAGCCAAAAATAAATAAAATAAATAAATTAATTAAAAAACATATTGATAATTACAAAGCATGTGTTATATGGACTTTGGAAGACAATGATGTTTCAGTGTGGGTTCAATACCACTAATTATCAGAGAAATGCAAATCAAAACTACAAGGAGATATCACCTCACAGTGGTCAGAATGGCCATCATCAAAAAATCTACAAACAATAAATGCTGGAGAGGGGGAGGAGAAAAGGGAACCCTCCTACACTGTTGGTGGGAATGTAAGTTGGTACAGCCACTATGGAGAACAGTATGGAGGTTCCTCAGAAAACTAAAAATAGAACTACTATATGACCCAGCAATCCCACTACTGGGCATATACCCTGAGAAAACCATAATTCAAAAAGACACATGTACCCCACTGCTCACTGCAACACTATTTACAATAGCCAGGACATGGAAGCAACCTAAATGTCCATCAACAGAGGATTGGATAAAGAAGATGTGTACATATATACAATGGAATATTACTCAGCCATAATAAGGAATGGAATTGGGTCATTTGCAGAGACGTGGATGGACCTAGAGTCTGTCATACAGAGTGAAGTAAGTCAGAAAGAGAAAAACCAGTATTGTATATTAACACATATATGTGGAATCTAGAAAAATGGTACAGATGAACCTTTTTGCAGGACAGGAATAGAGACACAGACAGAGATAATGGATGTGTGGACACAGGGGGGAGGGGGGAATGAATTGGGAGATTGGGATTGACATATGTGCATTGCCATGTGTAAAACAGATAGCTAGTGGGAACCTGCTGTATAGCACAGGGAGCTCACCTTGGAGCTCTGTGGTGACCTAGATGAATGGGATGGGGAGTGGGGTGGGAGGGAGGTCCAAGAGGGAGGGGATATATGTATACATAGAGCTGATTCACTTTGGTGTACAGCAGAAACTAACATAACGTTGTAAAGCAACTATATCCCAATTTTAAAAAAATTATTGATTGTAAAAATGTATCACCCTGAGCTTGATGTCAATAGTGGAGGAGGCTGCAGTGGCGGGAGACCAGGGTGGGTGTATGGGGACTTTCTCTACCTTCTGCTCAATATTACTGTGAACCTAAAACTGCTCTCAAGAACAAAGTCTATTAAAAACAATATGTTAAAGATAACTTACCCAAAAATCATGATTCTCATTCAGAAGCAAAATGAGCATGTTGAAGATTACGTTTTACTCAGAATTAGGGAATCAGGCAGATGTTAAAACCGGTTCAAAGGAAAAGTCAAAGAACAGACACATTCATATAGTGGGAATATAGTGATGAATGTGCCAATGGAGGCAAATGAACTTCTTCCTCAGTGGGGGAGGGAAGTCAACTGAACATCTGTTGGACAGAATAGAATTTGCGTGTCTGTAGACATTTGCAGGCCTAGAAAGATCAATTTGCATTTTTGTTATCTATGGGGTACAGAGCTGTAAACTAGTTCCCATAGAATTAGCATCTGGACTGTGGAAGGGTGTGCTGTCGTTTGCCTTTGAAGCGCACATTTTCCCTACACATGCATACAATAAACCATTAAGACTTATGGCTCCGTGCTGAGGATCCACTGTGTCTGCACAGACTTTGTTCAGTCCGGTGAGGATTGCTTCTAGGGTGAACCACAGAACTTCCACCTCACATGATCTGGTAGCTGTCAGAAGATTGAACCACATCCTGACATTTCTTCTGAAACATTATATTCATCCCCTGGGTAGAAGCAAGGCATTGACTTCCTTATTCAGACTTTCTTATTTTTTTTAAACAACTTTATTAAGGAATAATTTATCAATCATAAAATTTACTTAAGAACAGAAGCAGTGATGGTTAGTAAATTTACAGAGCTCTGTATCTACCACCTTCAATCATTACAGTTTTAGAATATTATCATCAACCCAAAGAGAACCTTCATGCCCATTTGAAGTCAATCCCTGTTCCCATCCCAGTCCTGGACTGTCACAAACTTACTTTTTTTCTCTATAAATTTGTCTTTTCTGAATTTTTTTTTTTGGCTGCACCATCCCTCTTATGGGATCTTGGTCCCCCGACCAGGGATTGAACCTGGGCCTTGGCAGTGAAGCCCAGAATCCTAACCACTAGGCAACCAGGGAAAACCTCTGAACATTTCTATAAAGGGAATCGTATAGTATGTGGTCTTTCGTGCCTGGCTTCTTTCACTTAGATAAATATTTTTGAGTTTGTCCATGTTTTAGCATCTATCAGTAGTTCAAACGTTTTTATCTCTGAATGAGTATTCCATTGTATGGATATAACACCTTTTGTTTATCCATTCATCAGCTGATGGACATTTGGGTTGTTTCCACTTTTTGACTATCATGAATAATGCTGCTATGAACATTCATGTACAAATCTTTGTGCGAACATAGTTTCATTTCACTTGAGTAAATACCTAGGAATGGAATTGCTGGATCATATGGCAAACATATTGTTTTAAAATGTTGGTCTTATTTTTATTCCTGTATAGTGAGGCCAACAGATCAAGAGATGATGTTCTTTGAAAAGATAGTCTGTTACTCACAGTTCCCGGGAGGAGGGGGCATGCCAGGCAGGCAAGGCTGTATCGGGAAGCACTGGGTTGGTCAGGAGACAGAAAGGGAAAATCTGAGCAAAGGACTTTATCTTGGTTTCTGCAGAAAGGTACCGGCAAGGCAGGGTAAGTGGATTTACGATTGGCTGGTTTAAATAATTTCAGTAAGTTATGGTGCCTAGAGCGTGCCCCTAGTTGTCTGGTACCCGGCCCTTAGGTGATTCCAGCAGGAGGATAGTGGCTCTGTGTGCACAGCTCCATAAAGAAGGGAGTGGGGTTGGGTTTTGGATTGGTTGGTTTGCATATGAAAGGCGCCCTCCTGGAGAGTTGCTTACTCTCTAGCTGGACCTGGGAGGACAGACTCCCCACCTAGTATTTGTAAGGCTCCAGATGTCAAACATTAGAATGAAAAGACATGCTTAATACACATATGTTTCACTTTCTGAGAAACTGCCAGACTGTTTTCCAAAGTGTCTATGCCATTTTACATTCATCTCAGCAATGTACGAAGGTTCCACTTTCTCTGTAATTTCACCAGCACTAGTGATGACCTGTCTTTTTTATTATAGCCATTTTAAATTTTAGCAGGTGTGACGTGTTATCTTGGAGTTTAATTTGCATTTCTCTAATAACTGATGATGTTGAGACTATTTTCATGTGCTTATTGGCTTTTCCTGTATCTTCTTTGGTGACATATCTGTTCAAAAACTTGCCCATTTTTAAATTGGATTTTGTCATCTTATTATTGAGTTTTAAGAGTTCTTTATATATTCTGCAATCGGACATATGATTTGCTTCCTCACAGCATAGCAGCTGGGTTCTAAGAAAGAGCCTTTTAAGAGGCAAAAAGTAGAAGCTGCCAGTCCTTGTACAGCCTGGGCTTAAGTCCAGAATGTCACTTCTGCCACATTCTCTTTTTGCGGTACGCGGGCCTCTCACTGCTGCAGCCTCTCCCGTTGCGGAGCACAGGCTCTGGACGTGCAGGCCCAGCGGCCACGGCCCACGGGCCCAGCCGCTACGCGGCACACGGGATCCTCCCAGACCGCGGCACGAACCCGCGTCCCCTGCATCGGCAGGCGGACTCCCAACCACTGCGCCACCAGGGAAGCCCTGCCACATTCTCTTGATTAGAGTTAGTGATATGGCCAGCCCAGGTTGAAGGGGAGGGTAAATGAGCTCCTCTTCTTGTTATGAAGAGCAAAATGCACATACAGGGAGGGCATGAATTGGATTTGGCTATCTTTAGAGATGGGCTGTCACCCTTTCAAGTACTTTAATAATTCTAATATCTATAATATATTAAATAAGTATGGTGGATGTTAAGATATTTTAAATGGTTCAATATAATTTTCAAACATTAAAAATTCTCTTATACCTCTTAGCTCAAATTCCAAATCTAAATCATTTATTTACTCATTTTAAATTGGAATCACAAAGCTAACCTATTAGATGCTATAATTTGCCAAATTTTCTTAACAATACAAATACTTTAAATACCAAGCAAATAAAGATTGTTCCTCGTGGCAGACAGACCCTAAGGTGATCCCCAATGATTTCCCTTGTCCCGGTGTCCATACTTTTGTGTAATTCCCTCCCCTTGAGTGCAGGCAGGACCTGTGACTTGCTTCTAGCCAATAGAATATGGCAAAGGTGATGTGAAATCCATTCCTTGGTTAGATTGTGTTATATGGAAAAGATGACCAGACATTACGCCTATGATTATGTTATGTCGTAAAAGACTCTGTTTTAGCAGACTGGAGTGATTCTCCTTGTGGGAGATGTAAGCATCTCTTATTTCATCTTACTTGCTGAAGTAAGCAGCCATGTTGGGAAAGCCTGCTGTGGGCTGAATGTTTGTATTCCTCCAAAATTCATATGTGGAAATCCTAACCCCCAAAGTGATGGAATTAGGAGGTGGGGTCTTTGGAAGTAATTAGGTCATGAGAATGACCTCATTAACTTCATGAATGGAATTAATATCCTTATAGAGGAGGCCCCAGCGAGCACTGGTGCCCTTTTTCTGCTACCTGAGAACACAACTACAAGCTGACAGTCTGCAACCCAGAAGGGGGCTCTCACTGGAACTTGGCTATGCTGCTATCTGACATCCAGTCTCCAGAACTGGGAGAAATAAATTGCCGTTGTTTATAAGCCACTCAGTCTATAATACCTTGTTATAGCAGCCCAAATGGACTAAGAAAAAGCCCACGTAGCACTGCGGACGCATTTAGGAACGTGGACACCTCTAGAATCTGAGGGAGCCCTCCAGCCAACAGCCAGCAAAAAGTCAGGGTCCTCAGTCACATAGCAGAAAGGAAATACCTTCTGCCAACAGCCTGAATGCACTTGGAAGTGGATTTTTTTCCTCAGACAAGCCTCCAGATGAAAATGCAGTCAGCTGGCACCTTGATGGAAGCCTGGTGAGAGCCTGAGCTGAAGACCAGCCAGGACTCCTGATCCTCAGAAACTGTGAGATAATAAACGTGTGTTGGGCTTCCCTGGTGGCGCAGTGGTTGAGAGTCCGCCTGCCGATGCAGGGGATACGGGTTTGTGCCCCAGTCCGGGAAGATCCCGCATGCCGCGGTGCGGCTGGGCCCGTGAGCCATGGCCGCTGAGCCTGCGCGTCCGGAGCCCGTGCTCCGCAACGGGAGAGGCCACAACAGTGAGAGGCCCGCGTACTGCAAAAAAAAAAAAAAAAAAAAAGTGTGTTGATTTAAGCCACTATGTTTGTAGTAATTTCTTACACAACAATAGAAAACTAATATATTATTAATCTTAACACAGAAGTACTAATGTTATGGATGTGATTTACTTTCTTTTTTTCTACTAATTCTAATCTTCCTTTAGTCAAAAGATATCTATAAAACAATTATATCATCTATGCAAATTGGGATTCTTATTTTAATTCAGCCAATTGTGGTTGTATATCAGCCAGAGGGATTTTTCTTTAAGTGAGACTTGGGATTTGATTTTTTATACTTTGCTAATGGGACATTATGAGCCATTTAATACAGTTCTATACCTTAAAAGGGATGGTCTTGGGCTAACACATCTCCTAGATTCAAATCACACATTACCTATTTTTCTGTCTGATTTGAATCTTCTACCCTACCCTGCCCTCTCCATAAATTATAGTCCATTATTTGTTCCTTGTTTAGATGTGTGTTTATTTGGCTTTTAAAAGCTATTATAATGTCTTTCTGCGTGACTTAAAGGTTGTTTTAATGACACTGCATATGATTCTTTCTACATATATCTTATTCTTATTAGTCCTCTTTGAACGTGATCATTGCATTTTTTTCCTGTTTTTCGGGTCACAATTCATGTAGATATTTAGATTCTGCATATTGCATACCAGAAACAATAACCATTTGATAAAAACTCCAACATGAAAAGATGCGGAAAAACAAACAGAAAAAAAAGGAACCTGATGGAAGCAAACCGGAACAGAAGAAAAGAAAACCAACCAATAAATAATATCCTTGGGAAAATAATAGAAGATTTTGCATCCATCAGATAAGGATGGGGTACTATGAAAAACTAACAATGAACATTTGGAAACTTGAAAAATATGAAAGCTGAAATAAAACATTGTGATGGAAGAGTTGGAAAGTCAAGTCAAGGTTATTGTCCAGCAAGAGGAACAAAAAGAGAAAAGGAAAATAGAACAGAAAGGGGCTGGTGACATGGACATAAAGCATCAATCAGAGAGATCAGAAATCATAGAAAGAAAAAAAAATGGAAGACAGAAATTTTCCCAAGGAAAAGTACAAGAAAATTTCCCACACATGAAGAACATAGAGCCTCCAAACTGAAAGGGCCCTCTAAGTGCTAGCAACCTGAATAGCAAAACGTCCACGAGGAGGCACATCCCTGACATTTCAGAACATCTGACTTAAAGAGGCAACATGAAAAGTTTCAGAGAGACAAAACAGGTTACATATAAAATAATGACAATCAGAGTGCCATAAGACTTCTCAACACCACTGGATAGTAGATGATAAGGTAGTTATGCCTTTAAAATTACCCAGCCAAACCATGAATCCAGTGTAGGGGTTGATTCAGACACTCTCCTTCCTTAGAGCCTGCTGAAAGCTGTGCTTCAGCAAATGCGGAGAGCAAACAAACCAAGGGAAAGAATATCGTTGGATCCAGGAAAAGGAAGCCCAACACAAGAGAAACAGTTTGATGGAGAAGGGAATTCTCAGGATTACAGCTGTGCAGAAGGGCTTAAGAGCAACCCATCCAGGCTGCGGTAGGAAGGTAGAGTGCTATGGGAGGGAGGCCTCAGAGAAAAAAATGGAAATAGATTATCGAGAAATATGCTCGAGCATTGTGGGGAAAGAAAAAACCTGCTGAGAGTATTTGACAGAACAGATGGACCACTTGGGAAAATATTAAAGATCAGTACAGAGCAAACAGAATTTTAAAAATTATTAATTCCAGGAAACATAAAAATTTGTATGAGATACAATATAAAACTAACTGGATCATCACTAAACTATATTTGCGTAGCCAAAATAATATTGACTACTGATTTAGCTAGAATTTTTTATCCTGGAGAAGGAGAGAGGAAGTAGGAGGTGGTAATACAACAGACTATATTATCATCTACTTAATAGGAAGTTAATAGCTTCAAACTGATAAATCAAGAAATCGCAGTATAAATATATTACTTAGAAATATGAAGATAAATGCCAGGTTTAGAAAAAAAGCTAAATTAGTTCAAAATATGTGCCTCTGGGGAATAGGGAACAGATATTTTCATTAAGACCTTTCAATATCATTTTGAGCACCTAGTATAGACAAGGCATGTGTATACCTCCTTCTCCTCAGGATCCCAATCTTCAAAGTCAGTCCACTACCAAAGAGCCATATGGTGACCCCTTTCATTGCCTCCCCCAGGACCCTGCTCCATGCATCACTGTTTTTTTCATTTCCATCATCAGTCAGTCTCTCCCTGTCCACTGGTGTCTTTCCCTCTGCTTATAACTCTGCCCAAGAACTTCCAGCTTGGCAAACTGACTGGCCAACTTTGGCTTCATTCCCTGGATTCTGATCTCATTTCTTGGCACAGAATATCATTGGAATGATATCCACTACTAATGAGCCCTCGTTGGGCCCAGCTCCAGGACCTCCCACATAGTGGGTACTCGCCAGGCACATAACGCCAGTCCTACCTGTAGCGATGGGCACTGAGAAGTCAGAAGTACAGTAACTGTGGAAAAACAAAGAGGAAAGAGAAGAGTAAAGGATGACACCAAAAGATGGCGGGGTCATTATCGACACTGGGAACTCAAGAGCAGGACATTGGTGAGAGAGGTAAGGAATATGATAAATTTGGTTTAAAACATTGAGTTTGAAACTTATAGAATTGGGTATTAATCAGGGTAAGGTGGACAGTTAATCATGATCCTGAAACAGTGAAATATAATGGGAAAGGTCTTAGAGTTAATATATACTGGATTCTTATTCTGGCTCTGCCAGTTACTAACTGAATTGGCAAGTCACTGCTCTGAGGCTCAACGTTCTCATCTGCAAAATAGGGATTGTATCTTGATTAGAAAGCAGGCATGACAAATTTGAGATGTCACCAGGCAATCAGAACGTGATTCTTTCCGTTTGCCAATGCAGGGCACACGGGTTCGATCCCTAGTCTGAGAAGATCCCACATGCCGTGGAGCAACTAAGCCCATGTGCCACAACTACTGAGCCTGTGCTCTAGAGCCCACGAGCCACAACTACTGAGCCCGCGAGCCACACTCCTGAAGCCCGCGCACCTAGAGCCTGTGCTCTGCAACAAGAGAAGCCACCGCAATGAGAAGCCTGCGCACTGCAACGAAAAGTAGCCCCAACTCGCCGCAGCTAGAGAAAGCCCACAACGTAGCAACAAAGACCCAACGCAGCCAAAAAAAACCTTGATTCTTATTGACTGTAGTGTGACATCTAGATTGGAGATGTCAGGACTGAAGGTCATATTCTGATTGCAATAGTGCAGAAGATCAAGGATAACGGGCTCGAGGTGTACTCGACGGAGGGGGCAACCAAGGGGAGAGAGAAATGGGACAATTTAGGAAACACTCGGGAGGTAGAACTGTTAGGATGTTGTGATTTACCGGTTTGGGAGGCGGGATTGTGGCAGATGATGTCTGTGCTCCACCTGTGTGCTTTTGGATCCCTCTACCATCTTCATGCTGTGCTTTCACTTCAAGCAGCCAACACCTGCGAGGAGAGCCAGAACTCTGTGGGATTACATCCCCCAGGGGAGAGCCGGAGCAAATGACTCCTGGCATGGAAGTATACCTCCTCCAGCTTCCTTGCCCCTGGTCCAGACAGCTCTCAGGTACGACTGTCTCCAGGCTCTTCCACGGAGTTAAGCCTAAATTGCCCTCCTGGGGACTTTGTTGTTTTTTCCTTTGTTTGTTTGTTTTAATGTTCTTATATCTTTATTAAAGTACTTTATAAACCTGGCTCAATAATAACTCATACTTTTACATCACAAATTTGCCTTTAAATAAGACATAATACACTTAAGGCAGATTTACCTTATACGTGGCCTCAGCTCCTAAACACCACTGCACTGATTTATACAAATAGCAAAAATCACATGGAGAGCATCTACTGATATCTTTCCTGGTACTTATCTTCAGCTTTTAAAACTGCATAATAAGTAGAGTTTCCATAAAATTTCATTTTTGAGATAGGAAACAATTTTGCCTTTATCTGTTAGATTGGATATAGTTATTATTAATAACATAAACTTTAAATCTGTGGGGAAAACCAATACTTTACCTTCACTCCCCAGAGAAGGCTCAACAGCAAGTAAAATTAGGTGCCATTGTAAAATCAGATTGCTAAGTATTACCTTAACTCAAAATTCTGCTCATGTAATTATATCATATCACAGCTAAAAATTACTATTTAAAATGTCAAGATACCTCCAAAAGCATCCTTTGGTTGCATTAATATCAGGAGGCTTAGGCAGCACTGAACATTCATTCTCTGGTCTTCTGGTCATTAGTATAAACTGAAGCTTTTGAAACTATTTGGTGATCCCATTTTGGGACCCAATATCACAAAACCTTCAGGAGAATAGTGGACCCAGGTGGAAGAATTTGAAGACTGGAAGACTTGCAGTTAAGGTAGAGTTATCACCAGCAGATCTTAGGGAAATAGGAATGCAGCCAGAATCACTTGATATTTATTAGAAGTCAAGATTTACTAAATCATTTCTCTTCCAGAAAAATAGCTTTAAAACTTGTACGTTTTCAAATGTTCTTTTTTAAAAAAAACATAAAATTAAGATATTTGTGAAAATAAACCAGTTTCAAGTATACTTGTTTCTCTTCCTTTTTCCTCCTTCAAAGGATTTCTTCTCATCGAGCACAAATATGCTAATCTTTACAGCAAGACAAACTCTTCTGTGCTAAATCTTTTTAATCTTTTCTTTTCATCCTCTGAGAAAAGGTCTTCTTCGTTGGTTGTAGTAGATGTAAAATCATGGTCTCTGGAATGACCATTTACAAAACTAAATAATGGATATTTCTCCTTAGAAGAAACTTTCAGCATCTTAGTGATTTCTTCAGAAGCTCGTTTGAAGTCTTGAACATTTTGACGGTAAAATCCTATTGTACAGCTAAGATCCATTTTTCGAAATGACATCTTTTTAGGAGAAGGGCAGTGGAATGTCTCAAGAGGGAAATCCTTTATGCTGACATCTACAAAAGATTGGCAGTAATGAGGATTCATGTAAATCAAAGTGTCATCTTGAAATCCAGCAAAGCAATATGACTGTTTAGGTTTGCCACCAATAATACCCACACAGTATTCAAGGCTTAAAATACCCTTTACAAAATCTAAATAGTCGGCATTGTTTCTTTCTCCACAAAGTCTAACAGGAACTAGAATAATAACAGCTTTGTCATCTGTATTATCAGAGGCCATGGAAGCGCACTGTTTATCAGTTACCTCAGAACTGTAAACTGTACAATGTTGCACAACATAAATAGTTATTCCTTGTAAATCTGGGTGTCTTGCTTCTTCAACTGCTTTTCTTAAAATGTGAGCAACCACAGCTGGTCCATACCAATCTCCAGCTTTTTCCCCAGACTTCTTTCCATATTCTATTAGTTGGTGTAAACCAAAGAGAGCCAAGGGGGAATCACCAAACCAAGGGATGATTTTCCTGTGATAAATTTCATTTTGCGTTTCATGATCATCAGAATATCTCCCGATTGTCTCCTTCAGAGAAATTGTTGGGGTTTTGAGTTCTCTTTCCCCTGAAAGCGATGCTTCGAAAGATGCAGTAAATTTTTTTACAGTGTTGGAAGTCCATGATTCAGAGTCTGAATTTTCAGTGTTCAAAGCATCAGGCCAGCCAGGTCTAAGCTCTACCAAGCAAGTGTAGAATGAGTCCTTGAGCCAATAGCATCTGGCCAGTTCTTAATGTACAGCTCCAAGCACAGTCTGTTGTCAAAGCTGAGCCTTCTATTTGAGGAAATTCTTCCTTGTGGGTAAGCCATATTCTTGAAATGAAACCTTTACGAAATTCTTCTACGTTTCCCTCAATTCCATGATCTTCTATTGTACGTCCTGATCTTGCAGGTAACAGTTCATTTTCATTTTATTGAAATATTTGCTTTATTGCAGTGGTCTGGAACCAAACCCACAATATCTCTGAGGTATGCCTGTAGTCTAAACAACTTCATATTTAAAATGGAAACACTTTCCAAGCAATAAAACAGGGGAATTTCTACTAAAATATGTCTTTGTTTTCAACACCCAACTATATTTCACGTTGTTCCAAGCAGATATAAATTTAGTTTCTAGCTTGTCAACTTCGTCTGTTCCTGTGGCCTCCCTATTCAGATTCTGAAGAAAAAGCCATCACTTGATTGCATTCTTCTGTAAGTTTAGTCTTTTGTTCGGGAAATGTTCCAGCTCCAGCAGCAGCTGCTACAAAAGGAGCCAGCACACATGCAGACGCTCCAACCTCAGCACCGCAGCTACAGGCACCTCGAGCTCCCCAGCCACCACAGTCGGGACTTTGTTTGATATCAAACACTTGCTTAACTACCTTCTCTTCCATGTCTCTCTTCCTCACTCCCTTACTGTTTCTTCCTAGTGGCACTTCCTAATTAGTCGCTTTCACATGAATCTTCATCTCAGAGTCTGCTTCTGGGGAGTCCATCCTAAGACAGTGTGGTGGTCATTAATGTTGCTTATTAATTTTTCTGCCTTCTGCCTCTGGGCATGTGGTAGGGCTGTGCTTCCTGGCCTTCTGTGGTTGGGTGTTGGGGCCAAGTTATCAGCTCTAGCGGAGGTGATGTGTGTTGCTTCTGGGCTGAGCACGAAATCGCCAAGATGAAACTCTTCAGAGCTCTTTTCCCTTCATTGTTGTGACCAAGAATGCCGAGATAGTGGCTTATCTCTCAGCCTGGGACCTAGAGGCAGTGTGACAAAGTGGAGCAGAGCCCCAGCTCCGACTCAGTAGTCAGCGGGAGAAATAAACTTGCATTGTATTAAGCCACTGAGAGTTGGGGGTTATTTGCTATACAGCAATACAACCTAGCACATCTTGACATATATCGAGAGTGAGAAAAAGAGAAGAACCAAGGATGACTAAGATTTCTGACTCGGGCTATTAGATGGATGGGGTTAACATTCTTTGAGCCTGAGAAAAGCAAGGAGGAAGAGCTGGATATTTTGTTTTGGTTTTTTAGGTGGGGAATTAAGTGCAGTTTTAGACATTTTTGAGTTTGAGATTCTTGTGGCAATTTAACTGAGATATTGAGAAGATTGGTTCTGAATCTCTGGAAAGTGATCTGAGCTGGAGACACATATTTGGGACATAAGTAATAATTTAGGAAAATAGAAATATAAAATCAGGACCAAGGGAAAAATAGAATTGCGTAGGTGCTAATGATAAACATTAACACAGATGCTATGATTGACATTAAAAATTGTTTTTAATTGAAGTATAGTTGATTTACAATATTGTGTTAGTTTCTGGTATACAGTAAACTGATTCAGAATATATATGTATTCCTTTTCATTATGGTTTATCATAGGATATTGAATATAATTCCCTATGCTATCTAGTAGGAACTTATTGTTTATCTTTTTTTAAATTTTTTAATTTAATTTAATTTTTTTATACAGCAGGTTCTTAATTGTCATCCATTTTACACGTCAGTGTATACATGTCAATCCCAATCACACAATTCATCACACACCCCCCGCACCACCGCCCCGCAGATTTCCCCCTTGGTGTCCATACGTTTGTTCTCTACATCTGTATCTCAATTTCTGCCCTGCAAACCGGTTCATCTATACCATTTCTCTAGGTTCCACATATATGCGTTAATATACGAGATTTGTTTTTCTCTTTCTGACTTACTTCACTCTATATGACAGTCTCTAGATCCATCCACGTCTAAACAAATGACCCAATTTCATTCCTTTTTATGGCTGAGTAATATTCCACTGTATATATGTACCACATCTTCTTTATCCATTCGTCTGTCGATGGGCATTTAGCTTGCTTCCATGACCTGGCTATTGTAAATAGTGCTGCAATGAATATTGGGGTGCATGTGTCTTTTTGAATTATGGTTTTCTCTGGGTATATGCCCAGTAGTGGGATTGCTAGATCATATGGTAATTCTATTTTTAGTTTTGTAAGGAACCTCCATACTATTCTCCATAGTGGCTGTATCAATTTACATTCCCACCAACAGTGCAAGAGGGTTCCCTTTTCTCCACACCCTCTCCAGCATTTGTTGTTTGTATTTTCTGATGATACCTATTCTAACTGGTGTGAGGTGATACCTCATTGTAGCTTTGATTTGCATTTCTCTAATAATTAGTGATGTTGAGCAGCTTTTCATGTGCTTCTTGGCCATCTGTATGTCTTCTTTGAAGAAATGTCTATTTAGATCTTCTGCCCATTTTTGGATTGGGTTGTTTGTTTTTTTAATGTTGAGCTGCATGTGCTGTTTATATAGTTTGGAGATTAATCCTTTGTCCGTTGATTCGTTTGCAAATATTTTCTACCATGCTGAGGGTTGTCTTTTCGTCTTGTTTATGGTTTCCTTTGCTGTGCCAAAGCTTTGAAGTTTCTTTAGGTCCCATTTGTTTATTTTTGTTTTTATTTGCATTACTCTAGGAGATGGATCAAAAAAGATCTTTCTGTGATTTATGTCAAAGAGTGTTCTTCCTAAGAGTTTTATAGTGTCTGGTCTTACATTTAGGTCTCTAATCCATTTTGAGTTTATTTTTGTGTATGGTGTTAGCGAGTGTTCTAATTTCATTGTTTAACATGTAGCTGTCCAGTTTTCCCAGCACCACTTATTGAAGAGACTGTCTTTTCTCCATTGTATATCCTTGCCTCCTTTGTCATAGATTAGTTGACCATAGGTGCGTGGGTTTATCTCTGGGCTTTCTATCTTGTTCCATTGATCTATGTTTCGGTTTTTGTGCCTGTACCATATTGTCTTGATTACTGTAGCTTTATAGTATAGTCTGAAGTCAGGGCATCTGATTCCTCCAGCTCCGTTTTTTTCCCTCAAGACTGCGCTGCCTATTTGGGGTCTTTTGTGTCTCCAGACAAATTTTAAGACTTTTTGTTCTAGTTCGGTAACAAATGCCATTGGTGGGGCTTCCCTGGTGGCGCAGTGGTTGAGAGTCCGCCTGCCGATACAGGGGACACGGGTTCACGCCCCGGTACGGGAAGATCCCACATGCTGCGGAGCGGCTGGACCCGTGAGCCATGGCCGCTGAGCCTGCACGTCCGGAGCCTATGCTCTGCAAGGGGAGAGGCCACAACAGTGAGAGGCCCGCGTACCGCAAAAAAAAAAAAAAAATGCCATTGGTAATTTGATAGGGATTGCATTGAATCTGTAGATTGTTTTGGGTAGTATAGTCATTTTCACAATATTGATTCTTCCAGTCCAAGAACATGGTATATCTCTCCATCTGTTGGTATCATCTTTAATTTCTTTCATCAGTGTCTTATAGTTTTCTGCATACAGGTCTTTTGTCTCCTTAGGTAGGTTTATTCCTAGGTATTTTATTCTTTTTGTTGCAGTGGTAAATGGGAGTGTTTCCTTAATTTCTCTTTCAGATTTTTCATCATTAGTGTATAGGAATGCAAGAGATTTCTGTGCATTAATTTTGTATCCTGCAACTTTACCAAATTCACTGATTACTTCTAGTAGTTTTCTGGTGGCATCTATAGGATTCTCTATGTATAGTATCATGTCATCAGCAAACAGTGACAGTTTAACTTCTTCTTTTCCAATTTGTATTCCTTTTATTTCTTTTTTTTCTCTGATTGCTGTGGCTGGGACTTCCAAAACTATGTTGAATAACAGTGGTGAGTAGACATCCTTGTCTTGTTCCTGATCTTAGAGGAAATGCTTTCAGTTTTTCACCATTAAGAATGATGTTTGCTGTGGGTTTGTTATATATGGCTTTTATTATGTTGAGGTAGGTTCCCTGTATGCCCACTTTCTGGAGAGTTTTTATCATAAATGGGTGCTGAATTTTGTCAAAAGCTTTTTCTGCATCTATTGAGATGATCATATGGTTTTTATTCTTCAATTTGTTAATATGGTGTATCACATTGATTGATTTGTGTATATTGAAGAATCCTTGCATCCTGGGATAAATCCCACTTGATCATGGTGTGTGATCCTTTTAATGTGTTGTTGGATTCTGTTTGCTAGTATTTTGTTGAGGATTTTTGCATCTATATTCATCAGTGATATTGGTCTGTAATTTTCTTTTCTTGTAGTATCTTTGTCTGGTTTTGGTATCAGGGTGATGGTGGCCTCATAGAATGAGTTTGGGAGTGTTCCTTCCTCTGTAATTTTCTAGAAGAGTTTGAGAAGGATGGATGTTAACTCTTCTCTAAATGTTTGATAGAATTCACCTTTGAAGCCATCTGGTCCTGGACTTTTGTTTGTTGGAAGATTTTTAATCACAGTTTCAATTTCATTACTTGTGATTGGTCTGTTCATATTTTCTATATCTTCCTGGTTCAGTCTTGGAAGGTTATACCTTTTTAAGAATTTGTCCATTTCTTCCAGGTTGTCCATTTTATTGGCATAGAGTTGCTTGTAGTAGTCTCTTAGGATGCTTGTATTTCTGCACTGTCTGTTGTAACTTCTCCTTTTTCATTTCTAATTTTATTGATTTGAGTCCTCTCCCTTTTTTCTTGATGAGTCTGGCTAATGGTTTATCAATTTTGTTTTCTTTTATCTTTTCAAAGAACCAACTTTTAGTTTTATTGATCTTTGCTATTGTTTTCTTTGTTTCTATTTCATTTATTTCTGCTCTGATCTTTATGATTTCTTTCCTTCTGCTAACTTTGGGTTTTGTTTGCTCTTCTTTCTCTAGGTCCTTTAGGTGTAAGGTTAGATTGTTTATTTGAGATTTTTCTTGTTTCTTGAGGTAGGCTTGTATAGCTATAAACTTCCCTCTTAGAACTGCTTTTGCTGCATCCCATAGGTTTTGGATCGTCGTGTTTTCATTGTCATTTGTCTCTAGGTTTTTTTTGATTTCCTCTTTGATTTTTTCAGTGATCTCTTGGTTATTTAGTAATGTATTGTTTAGCCTCCATGTGTTTGTGCTTTTTACATTGTTTTCCCTGTAATTCATTTCTAATCTCATAGCGTTGTGGTCAGAAAAGATGCTTGATATGATTTCAATTTTCTTAAATTTACTGAGGCTTGCTTTGTGACCCCGATGTGATCTATCCTGGAGAATGTTCCATGCCCACTTGAGAAGAAAGTGTAATCTGCTGTTTTTGGATGGAATGTCCTATAAATATCAATTAAATCTATCTGGTCTATTGTGTCATTTTAAGCTTCTGTTTCCTTATTTATTTTCATTTTGGATGATCTGTCCATTGGTGTAAGTGAGGTGTTAAAGTCCCCCACTATTATTGTGTTACTGTCGATTTCCTCTTTTATAGCTGTTAGCATTTGCCTTATGTATTGAGTTGCCCCTATGTTGGGTGCATATGTATTTATAATTGTTATATCTTCTTCTTGGATTGATCCCTTGATCATTATGTAGTGTCCTTCCTTGTCTCTTGTAACATTCTTTATTTTAAAGTCTATTTTATCTGATATGAGTATTGCTACTCCAGCTTTCTTTTGATTTCCATTTGCATGGAATACCTTTTTCCATCCCCTCACTTTCAGTCTGTATGTGTCCCTATGTCTGAAGTGGGTCTTTTGTAGACAGCATATAAATGGGTCTTGTTTTTGTATCCATTCAGCAAGCCTGTGTCTTTTGGTTGGAGCACTTAATCCATTCACGCTTAAGGTAATTATCAATATGTATGTTCCTCTGACCATTTTCTTAATTGTTTTGGGTTTGTTTTTGTAGGTCCTTTTCTTCTCTTGTGTTTCCCACTTAGAGAAGTTCCTTTAGCATTTGTTGTAGAGCTGGTTTAGTGGTGCTGAATTCTCTTCGCTTTTGCTTGTCTGTAAAGCTTTTGATTTCTCCGTCGAATCTGAATGAGCTCCTTTCCAAGTGGAGTAATCTTGGTTGTAGGTTCTTCCTTTTCATCACTTTAAGTGTATCATGCCACTGCCTTCTGGCTTGTAGAGTTTCTGCTGAGAAATCAGCTGTTAACCTTATGGGAGTTCCCTTTTATATTATTTGTCATTTTTCCCTTGCTGCTTTTAATAATTTTGCTTTGTCTTTAATTTTTGCCAATATGATTACTATGTGTCTTGGCATGTTTCTCCTTGGGTTTATCCTGTATGGGAGCCTCTGCGCTTCCTGGACTTGGGTGACTATTTCCTTTCCCATGTTAGGGAAATTTTCAATTATAATCTCTTCAAATATTTTGTCAGGTCCTTTCTCTCTCTCTTCTCCTTCTGAGACCCCTATAATGAGAATGTTGTTGAGTTTACTGTTGTCCCAGAGGTCTCTTAGGCTGTCGTCATTTCTTTTCATTCTTTTTTCTTTATTCTGTTCTGCAGCAGTGAATTCCACCATTCTGTCTTCCAGGTCACTTATCCGTTCTTCTGCATCAGTTATTCTGCTGTTGATTCCTTCTAGTATAGTTTTCATTTCAGTTACTGTATTGTTCATCTCTCTTTGTTTGTTCTTTAATTATTCTATGTCTTTGTTAAACATTTCTTGCACCTTCTCAATCTTTGCCTCCATTCTTTTTCCGAGGTCCTTGATCATCTTCCCTATCATTATTCTGAATTCTTTTTCTGGAAGGTTGCCTATCTCCATTTAGTTGTTTTTCTGGGGTTTTATATTGTTCCTTCATCTGGTACATAGCCCTCTGCCTTTTCATCTTGTCTCTCTTTCTGCGAATGTGTTTTTTGTTCCACAGGATGCAGGATTGTAGTTCTTCTTTCTTCTGCTGTCTGCCCTCTGTGTTTATCTATTTTATATATAGTAATTTGTATCTGTTAATCACAAACTCCTAATTTACCCCTTTCCCCTTTGCTAACCATAAGTTTATTTTCTATGTCTGTGAGTCTGTTTCTGTTTCATAAATAACTTCATTTGTATCATTTTTTAGATTCCACATATAAGTGATATATGCTGTTTGTCTTTCTCTTTCTGACTTAATTCACTTAGTATAATACTAAGTCCATCCATGTTGCTGTAAATGGCAAGATTTCATTCTTTCTTATGGCTGGGTAATATTCCATTGTGTGTGTGTGTGTGTGTGCTGCAGATGGCAAGATTTCATTCTTTTTTATGGCTGGATAATATTCCATTGTGTGTGTGTGTGTGTGCGTGTGTGTATATATATATATATATATATATATATATATACACACACGCACACACACACACACACACACACACACACACACACTACATATTCTTTATCCATTCATCTGTCAATGGACATTTAGTTTGTTTCCATGTTCCATGTCTTGGCTATTGTAAATAGTGATGCTGTGAACATTGGGTTGCATGTATCCTTTCAAATTATCGTTTTGTCCAGATTTGTGTCCAGGAGTGGGATGGCTGGATCATATGGCAACTTTTTAAGGAATCTCCATACTGATTTCCATAGTGCCTGCACCAATTTAATTCCCGCCAACAGTGTAGGAAGTCTCCCTTTTCTCCACATCCTCTCCAGCATTTATTTGTAGACTTTTTACTGATGGCCATTCTGATCAGTGTGAGGTAGTACCTCATTGTAGTTTGGATTTGCAATTCTCTTATAATTAGTGATGATGAGTGTATTTTCATGTGCCTATTGACCATCTGTATGTCTTCTTTGGAGAAGTGTCTCTTTAGATCTTCTGCCCATTTTTTGATTGGGTTTTGTGTTGGGGAGGTTGTTGTTATTGAGTTATATGAGCTGATTTTATGTTTTGGAAATTAAGCTGTTGTAGTTTATCTTATGACAGGGTCGAAAGTAAGCTCATCACACGAGATGAATTGTGCCGAAGCACAGCAGTAGAGGGCTGCCGCTCGCTCAGGCAAAACAGCGCTGTCTGTCCTGCTGTGGTAGCTTTTATTAAAGCATTATCTACGTTTACATTTTAAGACTTGTTTTCTTAACATTTCAGAAATGCCAAAGCAGCAACCTATGTTTTTGTTAATTATACAAGCAATAATTGGCTTTCTTGAAAACATGCCATGCTTCGTCCTTGAGCGCAAGAACAGCACAAAGTTCCCACCATTATTTTGATTATACTGAAGTAGCACAAGGACATTTCCTTGCGTTCCCACCATTCTGATTATACTGAGGACATCTCACTGATAAGTGCCCAAAGCACTCAATGCTTCTTCGCAGGCCCCCGGTTTGCTGGGGTGGGGGGTGCTCAAAGCAGTCAGGACTGCTTGCAGTTCTGGCTTATTCGCCAGCCCCCAGTTTGCTGGGGGGGGGGGGCTCATGGGTCACGTCTCCTTTTCATGTCCTCAGTTATTCCACTACATTAAGCCCTTGTCGGTCTCATTGTTTGTAAATATTTTCTCCCAGTTTGTCTTTTCATTTTGATAATGGTTTCCTTTGCTGTGCAAAAGCTTGTACGTTTGATTAGGTCTCATTTGTTTATTTTTGTTTTTATTTCTATTACCTTGGGAGACTGACCTAAGAAAACACTGCTACAGTTTATGTCAGAGAATGTTTTGCCTATGTTCTCTTCTAGGAGTTTTGTGTCATGTCTTATATTTAAACCTTTAAGCCATTTTGGGTTTATTTTTGTGTATGATGTGAGGGTGTGTTCTAACTTCACTGATTTACATGTGGCTATCCAGTTTTCCCAACACCACTTGCTGAAGAGATTGTCTTTCCTACATTGTATATTCTCGCCTCCTTTGTTGAAGATTAATTGACCATAGGTGTATGCGTTTATTTCTGGGCTCTCTATTCTGTTCCATTGATCCATTTGTCTGTTTTTTGCCGATACCATGCTGTTTTGATTACTGTAGCTTTGTAGTATTGTCTGAAGTCTGGGAGGGTTATGCCTCCAGCTTTGTTCTTTTTCCTCAGGATTGCTTTGGCAATTGTGGGTCTAGGTCTTTTATGGTTCAATGTAAATTTTAGGATTATTTGTTCAGTTCTTTGAAAATTGTCATGGGTAATTTGTTAGGGATCACATTAAATCTGTAGATTGGGACTTCCCTGGCAGTCCAGTGGTTAGGACTCTGTGCTTTCTTTGCCGTGGGCCCAGGTTCAATCCCTGGTCAGGGAACTAAGATCCCATAAGCCACGTGGCACCGCAAAAAAAAAATTTGTAGGTTGCTTTGGGTAGTGTGGCCATTTTAACATATGATTGAAATTTAAATTGGGCATTAAGCTTCCTGGCCAGGGTAACAAAGGATACGTGTTCTAATATATGACTCTCACTATTGGAAAGAAATAAAGATATAAGTTCCTTTCTTTCAAGAAACTAAAGTTCTGAATGTTCTCTCCCACTTCAACCAGAGTAGCTTCTGAATAATATGGTCTTAGAGAAAGAATTTCATGACCCCCCCAAATTTGGAAAACTAGAGGTGATCTTCCCTGAGTATCATTTCTTTGGGCTAGATTTCTGATACAAACTGAATGACAGAAAATTCAATATATGGTCTTTGAGGAACTCCAAATGGAAGAGAATCCCAGGGGTATCTAGGCAAAGCAGACTTTTCTCCAGGAAGCAGCTTTGGAACTTTCCCAGCATTTATTTTCGCTATCTAAGTTGTCCTGTGAAGTTACATTTTGTGGCTTATAGCCCATCTTGATCACGAGTTTGGACAGTGCTGCTCTGTATTTACCAGCATCTCCACTGAATAGTGACTGCTACTACTTTTGTGGCCATGAAACTTTCCCAAAAACTATTATAATGTCTTCAATAGAGCAGAAGGGAATAATCGACCACAAAGGGGCCTGGAAGTGATTTTAATCATGGAGAATGACTCTGCAAGACGACTATAATACCTATAGCTAATGTGATATGTAGGGTTTTCTTTCACAGAACAGCAAATCAACTCAGTTCACTGAACAGACATGGTCATTGGTAAAGCATTCATGTATTTGTTGGAATCTAGTAAGTTTTATGAGAGTGAAAGAATAATTCTGGCATATATGTAAAATATTAACATTTGAGGAAAAATAGCAACCATAGGAAAGAAAATGGAAAAAAAATCACAAAAAATAAAAATTTTAAATGTAAATACCATGTAAGAACCACTAATATATGCTCAATAAGATGTCATGATAAAAGTCTTCTTTTATAGAGTGAACTAAGTGAACTAAAGCATGGTTTTGGTATTCATGATAGTGTCTAGAAGGAAAACCTACCGACCCTTAAAACAAAAAGACAATGATTTAAGTGTTCTCCTTATTCTCCCAATTATAATGGGTACCAGAGTGTTTTAGGGAAAACTTCAATTGTAAAAATACTCATAGAATGGGCAAAACAGAGAACAACTATAAGAAGCCAGTGGTAGGCACAAAAAGCACAAACCGTAGAAGAAAAGATTAGTAAATTTAGACATTAAAACTAAAAATGTCTATTCATCAAGATACTATAAAAATAATTTAAACTTTTCATCAAAAGACACTGATAATAATAAACATTAATAGAGTGCTTCCTAGATGTGAGGCACTGTTCTAAATATGTTACATATTTGCTTGATAATACTTAATATTATTACTTAATAACAATAATACATTCTTGCTTAATAATATTACCTTCATTTAACAAATGAGGAAATTGAGGCAAAAAGGATTTTTTTAAGTGAAAAACAAGCCATGGACCAGGAGAATATATCACACACACACACACACACTGCAGTGTGACTGCAGTAGTGTCAAGGGCAAACCCGAACACGGAGGTGTCAGATTGGAGGGGGAGGGCTTTGTGTCTTGGGAGGAGCGAGGGAGCACGTTAAACAGGCATGTCACTTCCTCTCTGCACGTTTACCCCTCTGCTTTCACACTGCTTCCCCTAAGCTTTTTTCGTTATTGCCATAACAAGTCATGTTAACATATTAATCTTGAAAAATAATTGCTGAAAGGACCCCCGTTTTGAAGAAGGCGCTCAGGCGGAGCACTCTTCCTTTTGTTCCCTACTGTACATCCCTCTGAAAAGTGGCTGCAGAGTGAGGTAGACAGTGACCTGACCACGTGGGACTTGGGAAAACCTGCTAATCGCTGGGACTTAACCTGGTCTGTGATGTGCCCAGCAAAAGGTTTTAGGCAAAGGATTAGTCCAAAAAGCCCTACACATCTGAGAGCAAACACGCACTCCTACACACACATACACATATGTGCATGTATAGATAAATAGACACACTATTTAGAGGCATTAGATAGATTCTCTATAAATGTATCAAATATGTATATAAATGTATACATAATTGCTTAGTTTACTATATTCACACACATATGGTGTGTTATACATATACCGTCTGGTATGTATATATAAAGAATATATTTATATGTATGTATGCAATGTGTGTATACGTATCTATATTCTGTATAGAGGGTGAAACAAACAGTTGGAGAGAGAGAGGTAGAGAGATGGAGAAACTGGATGGATACCTACCTACACTACTAACAGTGGTTACCTCTGAAGGCAGATTGGAGGGGGGACTTTCACATCCTGTTTATACCTTTTAGGATTATTTGAATTTGATACAAGAGCATACACTGATTTTGTAATATAAAAGTCTCAAAAGCATAAAAATTTAAGGATTATGTAGATACAGGCTAATAATGAACATTTTAGAATAAATGCCCAGTGTTCTGTGGAAATAAGGGCTGTGGCAGTGGTGTGAGGTAGGGATGGGGGGCTGCAGAGGGTGGAGCGGGTACAGGCTGGAGATCAGTCAGGAGGCCTTTGCAGCAGATCCAGGAGAGGATGATGTGTGGATTATAGACACTCTTTCACTGCTGATCCTTTGCTCTGCGCCTCCCCAAATCAGGAATCTGTCTCCCATCACAACTTCTCCACCTACTGAGATTCTGCTCATCCTCCAAGGACGAGTTCAAATCTTGGCTTCTCCATAAAGCCTCCCCAATCCCAGTCTCCTTTCCAGAGTCACCTCCTCAATGTTTCCATGGCACTTTATTTCTTCAAGGATGGCATTTCTTTCTGCTTTGTTCTATCACTAGTTATTTATATCTCTGAACCAGACTGTAACAACTTGAAGGGTCAGAGCCATTTCTCTAGCCATTAAAAAAAAAAAAAATCTCACAATTCTAGCACAGGGCTTTGCATGTCATAGATTCTCAATAAATGCTCCTTGAATGAAAATCATTCAAAAGAACCAGGTCTTGAGATAGAAACCATTTTAAAGTGATATTTTCCTTCTCTTCTTCTGTTGATGTAGCTTATGATAAACCTACAATTTTTTCCTAATTTCATTACTCTTCAATTAAAAAAAAACCTGACTGTAACGACCACATAGCAAAAAATAAAAGCTTATTTTCCTAAACAGTTTAATTTTTTTTCAGCTTTTGAAAAAATTTGATTGAAGTCTGGTTGATTTACAGTGTTGTATTAATTTCTACTGTACAGCAAAGTGATTAGTTATATATACATTCTTTTTCATATTCTTTGCAATTATGGTTTATCACAGGATAATATAGTTAATTGAATATAATAATATAGATAATATGGATAACTGATAATATAGATAATTGAATATAGTTCCCTGTGCTATACAGTAGGACCTTGTTGTTTATCCATTCAATATATAATAGTTTGCATCTGCTAATCCCACTCCCAATCCATCCCTTCCCACACCCCCCTGCCTTGGCAACCACGAGTTTCTGTTTCATAGATAAGTTCATTTGTGTCATATTTTAGATTCCACATATAAGTGATATCATATGATATTTGTCTTTCCCTGTCTGACTTCACTTGGTAATGATAATCTCTAAGTCCATCCATGTTGCTGCAAATGGCATTATTTCATTCTTTTTTATGGCTCAGTAGTATTCCATTGCGTTTATGTACTACATCTTCTTTATTCATCTGTTGATGGACATTTAGGCTGTTTCCAGGTCTTGGCTATTGTGAATAGTGCTGCTATGAACATAGGGGTGCATGTATCTTTTTGAATTAGAGTTTTGTCTGCATATACGCCCCAGAGTGGGATTGCTGGATCATATGGCAACTCTATTTTTAGTTTTTTGACGAACCTCCATACTGTTCCACAGTGGTTGCACCAACTTACAGTCCCACCAACAGCATAGGAGGGTTCCCTTTTCTCCATACCCTTTCCAGAGTTTGTTATTTGTAGACTTTAACGATGGCCATTTTAACTGGTATGAGGTGGTACTGCACTGTAGGGTTTTTTTTTAAATAAATTTATTTATTTTATTTATTTATTTTTGGCTGCATTGGGTCTTCGTTGCTGTGCGCGGGCTTTCTCTAGTTGTGGCGAGTGGGGACTACTCTTTGTTGCAGCACATGGGCTTCTCACTGCAGTCTCCTCTCTTGTTTTGGAGCACGGGCTCTAGGCATGCGGGCTTCAGTAGTTGTGGCACACGGGCTCAGTAGTTGTGGCTCGCGGGCTCTAGGGCGCAGGCTCAGTAGTTGTGGCGTGGGGGCTTAGTTGCTCCGTGGCATGTGGGATCTTCCCGGACCAGGGTTTGAACCCGTGTCCCCTGCATTGGCAGGCGGATTCTTAACCACTGCGCCACCAGGGAAGCCCCCACACTGTAGTTTTGATTTGCATTTCTCTAATAATTAGCAACGTTGAGCATCTTTTCATGTGCCTCTAAACAGTGTAATTTGATGTTCTGCATATCGGTGTCTACTTTATGGAATTTCAACCTTGCCTGCCCATAAGAATCACCAGGGGAAACTTTTTAAAAATACAGTTCCCATGTACTGTATATTTGAAAGTTGCTTGGATCTTAAAAGTAGATCTTAAAAGTTTTCATCACAAGAAAAAAAATGTGTAACTATGTGTGGTGATGGATGTTAACTAGACTTATTGTGGTGATCATTTCTCAGTATATACAAGCAATGAATCATTGTGTTGTACAGCTGAAACTAATATAATGTTATATGTCAATTATACCTCAATTAAGAAAAAAGAGAAGTTTCCAGAGCTACTTTCAGAGATTTTGATTCAATTGTTCTGAAGTGGAGGCTAAGGCCCTTATTTTAAATCTCCTCCCGTGATCTTAGCACGCAGCCAGGGTTGAAGTTTTACTGAGCTAGTCCTTCCCCAAAGGATTTCCTTTGAACTCCTTTACCAGAGAGGGATGAAAGACTTCACATGGATTCACTTGAGATCAATTTCACTTGGCCATCTGGCTGACTCTCTGGGTCTTCCTCATTTCCACCAAGATTCTAACCATGTTTAAGCCCCACCACCCCCATCCCTTTACCTGCTTACCATACACACACGTCAGGAGCTTTATTCTCATTTCACTTTTTAAAAAACTTTGCCATAAGTTTGACAGATTATCATGCATTTTGTCATTTTGCTTTTTACAGGTCACTATAAATGTCTTTTAAATAACTCTTCCAACTTTATTGCTTCCTATTTTTCAAAAATATACTATTTATATAAAAACATACTGGGAATTCCCTGGCGGTCCAGTAGTTAGGACTCTGCGTTTCCACCGCAGGGGGCACGGCTTCAATCCTTGGTCGGAGAACTAAGATCCCACATGCCACGTGGCATGGCCAAACAAAAAAAACAGAACAAACAAGCAAACCAAAAAAATACAGATATATGTGTATTGCATATATGTAAGCACACACACACACACGTGTGTGTATACCTATATCTATTGTTCTGCACCTTCCTTTTTTTTTTAGCTTATTCTTAGATCTTTCAAACATACAGAAGAATATATATAAGAAGTAGTCAATAAATAGAAGCATAAATCCAAATGGCCAATAAACATATGGAAATATTCTCAATCCCATTTTAATTAGGAAAACGCACATTCAAACTACAGTAAGAATACAGTTTACATCTATCATCCTGTCAAGAGTTTAAAAGTTTGACAAGAGGAAGATGTGGAGCAATGCAGTGCTAAAATACTGCTGATCTGAGTATAAGTTAGTACAACTGCTTTGGAGAGCAAGTTGGCAGTATTTTGTGCATTAGTCAGCCATGGCCATAATAATGCTCTGTAAAAAAACCACTCCAAATAAGCAAAGATTTCTTTAAAAGGATACAAAAGAAAAATGAAAAGAAATTAAAGAAAACTTTGATAAATTGAACTTCATTAACTATTTATTAACACTATTAAAAGGGTGAAAAGAGAATCTACAAACTAGAAAAAGACTTTTGCAATAATACATCCTACAAAGCACTTATATCCAGAACAAAAAAAGAACTACAAATCAATAAGGAAAAGAAAAAAAGGTAGACGAAAAAATTAGGCAAAAACTTGAAGAAGCACAAAAGAGGATAGTCAAGTGGCCAATAAGCATATAAAAAGATATTGTTCATCAAAGATATGAATAGGTTGAAAGTAAAAGAATGGAAAAAATATACCGTGCAAACAGCAAAAGAGAACTGGAGTGGCTATATAAATATCAAAGTAGACCTTTATACCAAAAAGAGTTACTAGAGTTAAAAAGTCACATTTTATCGTGATAAAAGTATGAGGAAGATGTAACAGTTATACACATAATACTTACCTAAAACTGAGCCCCAAAATACATGAAGCAAAACTTGACAGAATTAAGTGGAGAATTAGACAATTAGTGATAATAGTTAGACTTGAACACCCAACTTTCAATAATGGGTAGAGTAACTAAAAAGAAAATCATCAAGGAAATAGAAGACTTCAACTACACTACTTATCCACTAGACTTAACAGACATATACAGAATGGGTCACCCAATAGTTCATCCAACAATAGCAGAATACACATTCTTCTTAGGTACACATAGAATATTCTCCAGGATAAACTATATTTTAGCCTATAAAACAAATATGTACATTAAAAAAGAAGAAAGATCTATCATCAAAAAGAACACAAATAACAAATGTTGGCCAGGATGTGGAGAAAAGGGAACCCTCCTACACTGTTGGCAGGAATGTAAATTGGTGCAGCCACTGTGGAAAACAGTATGGAGGTTTCTCAAAAAACTAAAAATAGAACCACCATATGACCCAACAATTCTACTCCTGGGTATATGTCTGAGAAAACCAAAAATATGAATTATAAGAGACACATGCACCCCAATGTTCATAGCAGCATTATTTGCAATTACCAAGATGTGGAAGTAACCTAAATGTCCATCAACAGATGAATGGATAAAGAAGATGTGATACACACACACACACACACACACACACACACACTGGAAGACTACTCAGCAGTAAAAAAGAATGAAATTGTGTCATTTGCAAAAACATGAATGGACTTGATTGGTATTATGCTAAGTGAAATAAGTCTGACAGAGAAAGACAAATACTGTATGATATCGTTTATATGTGGAATCTAAAAAATACAGCAAAATAGTGAATATAACAAAAAAAGAGGCAGATTTACAAAAATAGAGAACAAACTAGCAGTATCAGTGGGGAGAGGGAAAGTGGGAGGGGCAGGGAAGGAGTAGGGGATTAAAAGACACAAACTAAAAAAAAAAAGATACAAACTATTATTTATAAAATAAGCCCCAAGGATATATTGTACAACAGGGGGGAATATAGCCAATATTTTGTAGTCACTCAGTTCTTATGTTTCATTCTTCCGAGGGTGTATGAGTGAGAGTCTCCCTTTCATACCTCAGGTCCATTTTATTGTTTGTTTGTTTTTGGCCATACCGCACAGCATGTGGGATCTTAGTTCCCTGACCAGGGATCGAACCCGTGCACCCTGCCTTGGAAGCATGAAGTCTTGTCCACTGGACCTCCAGGAAAGTCCCCTCTGGTCCATTTTAGACTGAAATCCTTTCAAAGGTTTAGATAGACTGACCATAAAAAGAGAAGACTCAAATGACTAAAATCATGAATGAAAGGGGATCATTACTACTGACCTTTCAGAAATAAAAAGGATTATAAAGGAATACTTTGAACAAGTGTATGCCAACAAATTAGGTAACCTAGATAAAATCAACAAATTCCTAAAAGCATACTATCAAAACCAACTCAAGAAAAAAATAGAGACTTTGAATCAACCAATAACAAGCAAAGAGATTGAATTAGTAATCAACAACTACTCACACACGCACACAAAAAGCCGAAGCACCAACTTCACAGCTGACTTCTATGAAACATTTTAAGAATTAACAATAATTCTTTTCATACACTGCCAAAAAATAGGAGAGAATACTTCATAACTCATTCTATGAGTTCAGTATTACTCTGATAACAAAGCCAGACAAAGATATCACAAGAAAAGAAAACTGCAGACCCATATCACCTATGATCATAGGTGCAAAAATGGGATTTATCCCAAGAATGCAAGGTTGATTCAACATATGAAAGTCAATCAACATAATACATGATATTGATAAAATAAAGGAAAAACCACAGAATTATCTCGACAGACAAAGAAAAAACATTTGACAAAATCCAACACCCTTTCATCATAAAAAACATTCAGCAAAATAGAAGGGAACTTCCTCAGCCTGATAAAGGGCACCCATGAAAAACCCACAGCTAACATCATACTCAATAAGAAAAGACTGGAAACTTTCCCCCTAAGATCAGGAACAAGACAGAGATATCATCACTTCTCTTCAGTGTTGTCCTGGAGGTGCTAGCTAGGGCAACTAGGTAAGAAAAAGAAAAAAAAAGGGAATCAAGATTGGAAGGGAGGAAGTAAAATTATTTTTATTTGAGATGACATGATCTTCTACATAGAAAACCCTAAAAAAAATCCAGAAAAATAATAGAGCTGATAAACAAATTAAAGTTGCAGGAGGGAATTCCCTGGTGGTCCAGTGGTTAGAACTTGGCACTTTCAAGGCCACAGCCCGGGTTCAATCCCTGGGAACTAAGATTCTGCAAGCCACGTAGCAAAAAAAAAAAAAAAAAGTTGCAGTATATAAGATCAGTACACAAAAATCAGTTTTATTTCTATACATTAGTAGTGAACAATCTGAAAACTGAATTCAGAAAACAATTTCATGTACAGTAGCATCCGAAAGAATAAAATAAATTTCTCTAAGGAAGTATAGGACTTGTACACTGAAAACTATAACAATGTTTAAAAAAAAAGTTAAGATCTAAAGAAATAAAAAGATATGCAGTGTATACATACTGAAACACATAATATTAAGATGACAGTACTCCTCAAATTGACCTACAGATTCAATGCAATCTGTATCAAGAATTCAATTGCCTCTTACAGAAATGGACAAAATGATTCTAAAATTCATATGTGTTTTGTTTGGGGGTGATGGCAAACTATGCTCAGAGACTGAGATTGTCTTTGCCGATATTTTTGTATCTATTTGACACACGTTTACTGTAGGAATTATAATAATTTTGCAAGCCAATAGCATACAGGATAACGTCTCTTAATAAGTCAGTAATGTAATAACATACTCCAGGGACTCCCCTGGAGGTCCAGGGGGTAAGACATCGCCTTCCAATGCAGGGAGTGCGGGTTCAATCCCTGGTTGGGGAGCTAAGATCCTACATACCTTGTGGCCAAAAAACCAAAACATACAACAGAAGCAATATTTTAACAAATTCAATAAAGACTTTAAAAATGGTCCACATCAAAAAAAAAAAAAAAGAAAGAAAGATAAGAAATAACATACTCCAAACAAATGATAGATCAAAGATACTATTGTTCCAGGCAAGGGAGATAAAAGAAATAAAGTCCAAATTTAGTTCAAGGTATACCTTTATACAAGTTGGTTCTCGGGAGAGGCAGCTTAGCCAACAGTGAGCTGACATCCAGCTGCCAGCAAAACAAAAGTGAAAAGTCCCCTGTTGCTAGAACACATTGCTAGGGAACCATGGCGCTGGTGTTGGCAGGCAAGATGATCTTCTTCTTTGGGCCACTGCATGGCTTTTGCCACTGTGGATAAAAGTTGCCTTTACCATGGCAGGAGCTAATGCCCTAAGATCTTCAAAGGCTATTTAGATCAGCAAAGGGTGGCCTTACCCATACCTAACACTCTTGGATAGTCCTCACAAACTGTAGGTACTTTTAGCCTAAATGTCCCCTCATAATAGTTGCTTCTTCATATGTTCTTATTAATCAGCCTCCAGTGGGTCCCCTCAGCAGCTGAGTTACTGAGTGCTTATCAGCAGCCCCAGATGTGGATGATGACATCCCAACATATGATTTCACTTTTATATCAAAATAACAACTTCAGCGGCCAACTTTGGACCGGGGCACGAACCCGTGTCCCCTGCATCGGCAGGCGGACTCTCAACCACTGCGCCACGAGGGAAGCCCCACAACTTCACTCTTAACAACAATTTCATTTTTGTCATAAACAAGTGGATTTGAAATCATATCAAACCACTACACAATAAGATGGAAATGCCAAACTTGAAATGACTGATGTCCATCAACAGGAGAAGGGCGAATACATGATGGCATTTTTATCCAATAGAATAGTGCACAGAAATCAAAAAGAGGAAGCTACTTCTACACTCAACAACATGGATGAGTCTCACACACATAATGCTGAGCAAAAAAGTCAGACAAAAAAAGTTCATACTACATTATTCCATTTACATGAATTTCAAAACAGGCGTCTATGACGTCAGGTGTCAGAATGATGGTTACCCCTGGGGAGAGGTATTGACTGGGAGGGGGCATGGGGGAGCCTGCTGACATGTTGGAAATGTTCCCTGTCTTGATTTGGGTGGTAGTTATCTAGGTGCCCACATATTAAAAATTCATTGAGGGCGTCCCTGGTGGCGCAGTGGTTGAGAGTCCGCCTGCCGATGCAGGGAACACGGATTCGTGCCCCGGTCCGGGAGGATCCCACATGCCGCGGAGTGGCTGGGCCCGTGAGCCATGGCCGCTGAGCCTGCGCGTCTGGAGCCTGTGCTCTGCAAGGGGAGAGGCCACAACAGTGAGAGGCCCGCCTACCAAAAAAAAAAAAAAAAAAATTCATTGAACTGTACGATTAACATTAGACAACTTATGCCCTTTCCTATAAATGTGATGCCTTAGTTCAAACTTAAATATCAGAAGTTTAAATCCCTTCACTTTGTCTCATCTTAGTTTCTCTGTTGCGTGAATAATCTCACCCTCTGCAGAGTTTTAATAAAGGTAATACCCATGATACTTATTCAAAATGCAGATTCTTTGGTCCCATTCTAGACGTCCGGGATTGGAATGTTTAGAGAGAAGAGACTCAGGATTCTGCATTTTAACACTGAAGCTGGGGCGCACAGGGAGCCTGCACACTGAAGGCCAATTCCAGCCCAGCCCACACCCTGGTGCTGATCAGTTCCACTGTAGCATTTTCAAACCAAGGCCAAGCTGAAACATTGAGAGACACTGTGCATTGTTTAGCTTTGATGTGGGGGAAGCAGAAGACTGTCCCTCTTCTAATCCTTGGCAGGACATGCCTTTCATAGCCGGATGTGCCTTTGTTTGGATTGAAAGTTCATTTCTTTTTGCTCCTTTCCAATATATAAAAGAAATCAAGAGTTTTGCCTGATCTTCTTTTTTTTTTTTCCTAGTCATCCTAGTTCAGAGTTTCGTGGGGTTTTGTTTGTTTGTTTTATTGATTGATTTTTGGTTTTGAAGTTGGGGTAAAGGATTCTTTGCTTTATGTTTTCTTGATTACAACGTCTATTGCTTCCACATGCAAATTTTTACTTTGAAAGCATTTTTAGTTCCAGCATTAGGAACAGTAGGACAGAATTTAGCTGTTGAGCAAATTCCTCGTTCTGGTAACTAAGCTGACATGAAAAAAGCCAATTGGTAATATTGCCGCCTTCTGCTCTGCAATATTTTAAAAAATCAGTAAATGAAGCGGGCAGTGGTGTTAGCGGAAAAAAACTTGGGTCCGCTTGCCCATGTGTAGTAAAGCCAATCCACTGACACTGGGTTGTGGTGAGGGAATGTGCAGCGTTTATTGTAAGGGACCATATAAGGAGTTCAGACAGCTAATACTCAAGAAGCCTGAACTCCTCAGTGGGTTTCAGCAAAGCGTTTTTAAAGGCCAGGGGAGGGAGGTCGGTCCCAGGGTGTGTGGTCAGCTTCTGCACAATCCTCTGATTGGTTGATGGTGAGGTAAAGTAAAAGGCAATAAGTTGTTGCACATATTTCCTGGTTCCAGAGGGGATGTGTTAATTTCTTCCAACTGGTGGGGGTCTTAGTACCTGTAAAACATCTTGGGAAATGTGCATAAGATACTATTATCTAGGTACTTCAGAGAGGAGCTAAAGCAGAGGACATGGGTGAGGAGGTCTGTCCTGGGAAGGCCCTGGGGGTATTGGAGGGGTGGGGAGGAGGGTGAATGGCAGGGTGGGATTGTAATGCCTCCCCATCTTTAGTAAACGCAAGGGTAGGTACTTTATACATTTTGGTTAGTTGAGTGTTTGCACAACAGTGTACTCAGTGTGTGGAATGTGCCACCAAAACCCAAAATAATGTGCTGTAATTCATTTTCATTTAAAATGAGTTACGTCTTTCTCAAAACGGATTAAAGACCTAAATGTAAGGCCAGACACTATAAAACTCTTAAAGGAAAACATAGGCAGAACACTCTATGACATAAATCACAGCAAGATCCTTTTTGACCCACCTCCTAGAGAAATGGAAATAAAAACAAAAATAAACAAATGGGACCTAATGAAACTTAAAAGCTTTTGCACAGCAAAGCAAACCATAAACAAGATGAAAAGACAACCCTCAGAATGGGAGAAAATATTTGCAAATGAAGCAACTGACAAAGGATTGAGCTCCAAAATTTATAAGCAGCTCATGCAGCTCAATATCAAAAAAAAAAACAACCCAATCCAAAAATGGGCAGAAGACCTAAATAGACATTTCTCCAAAGAAGATATGCAGATTGCCAACAAACACATGAAAGGATGCTCAACATCACTAATCTTTAGAGAAATGCAAATCAAAACTACAGTGAGGTATCACCTCACACTGGTCAGAATGGCCATCATCAAAAAATCTACAAACAATAAATGCTGGAGAGGGTGTGGAGAAAAGGGAACCCTCCTATACTGTTGGTGGGAATGTAAATTGATACAGCCACTATGGAGAGCAGTATGGAGGTTCCTTAAAAAACTAAAAATAGAACTACCATACGATCCAGCTACCGGACAGATACCCTGAGAAAACCATAATTCAAACAAGAGTCATGGGGCTTCCCTGGTGGCACAGTGGTTGAGAGCCTGCCTGCCGATGCAGGGGACGCGGGTTCGTGCCCCGGTCCGGGAAGATCCCACATGCCGCAGAGTGGCTGGGCCTGTGAGCCATGGCCGCTGAGCCTGCGCATCCAGAGCCTGTGCTCTGTAACGGGAGAGGCCACAACAGTGAGAGGCCCGCATACCGCAAAAAAAAAAAAAAAAAAAAAAAAAAAGAGTCATATACCACAATGTTCATTGCAGCTCTATTTACAATAGCCAGGACATGGGAGCAACCTAAGTGTCCAGCAACAGAAGAATGGATAAAGAAGATGTGGCACGTATATACAATGGACTATTACTCAGCCGTACAAAGAAATGAAATTGAGTTATTTGTAGTGAGGTGGATGGACCTAGAGTCTGTCATACAGAGTGAAGTAAGTCAGAAAGAGAAAAACAAATACCATATCCTAACACATATATATGGAATCTAAAAAAATAAAATAAAATGGTTCTGAAGAACCTAAGGGCAGGACAGGAATAAAGACGCAGACGTAGAGAATGGACTTGAGGACATGGGGAGTGGGAAGGGTAAGCTGGGACGAAGTAAGAAAGTAGCATGGACTTATATACACTACCAAATGTAAAAGAGATAGCTAGTGGGAAACAGCCACATAGCACAGGGAGATCAGCTCGGTGCTTTGCGACCACCTAGAGGGATGGGATAGGGAGGGTGGGAGGAGGATGCAAGAGGGAGGAGATATGGGGATATATGTATATGTATAGCTGATTCACTTTGTTATAGAGCAGAAACTAACACACCTTTGTAAAGCAATTATACTCCAATAAAGA
Source organism: Tursiops truncatus (assembly GCF_011762595.2). Lineage (NCBI taxonomy): Eukaryota > Metazoa > Chordata > Mammalia > Artiodactyla > Delphinidae > Tursiops > Tursiops truncatus. The sequence continues at coordinate 58,628,618 of NC_047036.1, read as the reverse complement.
TGTTAAGAAAAAAAAGACATATATGTTTAATGAAAGGTACTTAGTGATTATTCACTAATTTTATGTCCATCATTTAATCCATGGAGCATATATATGTATACAGATTATGGAAAATTTCATGGACATCTTCAACACAATTATCAAGTCGCTTCTTTTGTATATTTTTACACATTATAGTTTTAGTAAAAATATCTAATTTAAAGGTCAAAACTATATAAAATTTTCATTTTTATATGTGCTCCTTATATCTTTGTATGAAGTGGGCTTTCAATTACAGCATCCAGAAACTATAATACAACATAGGTATTAACTTATTCAATAAATCTAGTTCATTTCCACAAACAAAAACAAACAAACAAAAAATAAAATGAGTTAATGTCTGTTTATAAGGTCCCATAAAGGGTGATCCCAAATTATCTTTTTTTTTTTGGCTGCACTGTGCAGCTTGTGGGATCTTAATTCCCAGACCAGGGATTCAGGGATTGAACCCAGGCCCCCGACAGTGAGAGCATGTAGTCCTAACCACTGGACTGCCAGGGAATTCCCAATCCCAAATTATCTTAGATCTGCTTTCCAGTATCAAAGATCCTTCACCTAATACTGTTAGGATCACCTTAGTGTAGAGGAACACTTTGTTTGGTTAAAAAAAAGGTTAATTATTTCCAGAATAGACAAATTAGGAAAAGACACCCCAGAAAACCTAAATAGACATTTTTCCAAAGAAGACATACAGGTGGCCAACAAACACATGAAAAGATGCTCAACATCACTAATTATTAGAGGAATGCAAATCAAAACTACAAGGAGATATCACCTCACACCAGTCAGAATGGCCATCATCAAAAAATCTACAAACAATAATGCTGGAGAGGGTGTGGAGAAAAGGGAAGCCTCTTGCACTGTTCGTGGGAATGTAAATTGATACAGCCACTATGGAGAACAGTATGGAGGTTCCTTAAAAAACTAAAAATAGAACTACCATATGACCCAGCAATCCCACTACTGGGCACATACCCAGAGAAAACTCTTGATTTGAAAAGATATGTACACCCCAATGTTCATAGCAGCATTATTTACAATAGCCAGGACATGGAAGCAACCTAAATGTCCACCACCAGAGGAATGGATAAAGAAGAAGTGGTACATATATACAATGGAATATTACTCAGCCATAAAAAGGAATGAAATTGGGCCATTTGTAGAGCCGTGGATGGACCTAGAGACGGTCATACAGAGTGAAGTAAGTCAGAAAGAGAAAACCAAATATAGTATATTAACACATATATGTGGAATCTAGAAAAATGGTTTAGATGACCTTAATTGCCAAGCAGAAATAGAGACACAGAAGTAGAGAACAAATGTATGTAAACCAAGGGGGAAAGGGGTGGGGTGGGAGGAATTGGGAGATTGGGATTGACACATATACACTACTAATACTATGTATAAAACAGACAACTGACAGTGATTTCGGCTGCAGGTAGCAGTAAGTGTCAGCTTGCAGCCAGCAGCAGGGAGCAGTAGCTGCAAGCAAGGTCTTAGTTCCCGGGCCGGGAATTGTAACCACTGGACTACAGGGGCCAGCAGCTAGGGCCTGGATCCCTAGTTCTTGCCCATCTTGTCAAAAATGAATTCAGGCAAGGAGGCAGAAAGTAAAAAGAAAAGTAGAACAGTTTATTGGGAAAGCAAAGTACCTGTGGAAAGACGCATGGGCGAACTCAGGGAGAGAGAGTCCCCAGAGTTGCCCTTCTGGGGAGTTTAAGTCCTTTATAAGGGGGCAGTCTTCCGAGTCTTTGTCTTCTTTTTGACCAATCGTATTGTTTTGACCCCATGGCTAATTTGCCTCTGGACCCTCCCCTGGGTGCGCACACACCCCTCGGTTAAGATGGATCCCACTGCAAAGGCGTCTGGGAGGAGATAGTAGGACTTACTGTGGTCTGGCATCTCCTGCCTTTTTGACCCCGTGAAGGCTTTTGCGCATGTGTAGTAGTGCCTCCCTTGCTCCAAGGATGGGAAATGTGTGAACGCTTGATCTTTTAACAGGGTTTAGTCCCACTCTATCCCCGCCATAAAAATGCCCAATGTCCGGTTATTTACCCTATTCCTGTCGCTGGTTTTTATATCAAGGTACAGATCTTGAAATATAGATAGGAGTCCGGCCATAAATATGTAATCCTGGAGCCCATTTGTCTCCTGCTTTAGGAAATGTAAACAGGGGGCTGGTAATGAGCCTGGAGCTCATCTTCTTCTCACCCCAGGAGGTGTGAACAGGAGGCTAGTTGTAAATATCTAGCCTGGAGCCCATCTATCTCCTGCCTCAACGGGAACACACTGTATAGCACAGGGAACTCTGCTTAATGCACTGTAGTGTCCTAAATGGGGTGGGGGGGGGGGATATATACATGTATGGCTGATTCACTTTGCTGTGAAGTAGAAGCTAATACAATATTGTAAAGCAACTCTACTCCAATAAAAATTAATTAAAAAAAAAAAAAGAGAGAAAAGAAAAAGGCGCCCCATCCTCTGGCTGATGGAGTTAAGGCACTTGGTGTGGCACACAGAGCCCAGGTAGGATCTTAGCCTGTTCTCGTGCCCTCTGGTGTGTGGCCTTGTGCCAGGCCCAGCATGTATAAAGACCATGGAGCAAGGACATTATAGTGTGTATTCTCAGGGTCCCTCTTCAGCTAGGAATCGACTCTGCTGGGGAGTGGGCAAGGATTAAAGTATGGGACTCATTTATTACGAGACTGATGGGGCAGAGGCCTTTACCCAGTTGTGTAGGAAGAGGACCTACACAGCCTCTCCTTGATCTGTCACCTTTTTTTTTTTTTTTGTCCCCTCTTTTTGATCTTGGACACGTTGGTCCTGAAAACTGCAAAAACTCTGGGTACGAATAACTCCATCCAAACCCTCATCCTAAGAGACTTGACCAAACTCTAGCCAGCTTCTTGCAGCCTAAGGCCCTGGCATGACCCACCGTCCACCCCCCCTTAAGTTCCTGTCTGGAAAAGCTCTCAGCTGACAAAGGAATTACTGTTTGTTCCAGCCAACACCGGACCATAGGCCCTTGACCTCCCATTCTCAGAGCATTTATTGAAAAAAGTTACAGTTGTAAATTCTTCTTCTGTCCCTTTGAGATATATGTGAGCCTCCTACAACCCAAGAATGTCTTTTTCAAAGACCTGAAAGCCATTTCTTTGAAGCTTAATCATCAGGATGATAGGGCCTCTGCCTCCCAGTCTCTGGGGGACACCAGATGCCTAACTTGGATGAATTCCACTTAGCAGACACAGAAGGCCTAATCACATTCACATTCACGTTAACCAACCTCCTTACCCGCTTTTTGTAACTTTTCCCTTTTCTAATTTTGCTCGCCTCTCCCTCCCTGCTTTGCTCCCCCCTCCCTAATCCCTAATTCTCCTTTTAAAATGCCCAATTCGCAAATCAGAATTGAGTTCGGCTCTTTCCCCTGCGGCAGTAGTTACTGAATAAAATCTGTCTTTATCCCCTTTAACTAGTGTGTGGATTTGTTTGTCTTTGATGGTTCTACCAATTCTTGGCCTGCTCCTTTCTATAAAAGTAATTTAACTTGCCATCCCTTAATGTTCTAGCACACATATTTTTCCATGTTGATATCTAGTTTCTATAAATATAATACTTAATCACTGCATGTTATGGGTTATGTGCCACACATTTCTTAACCAAAACCCCACTAAATTTGTTCTTATTATAAAAGGACTATATGTTTATCATGAAAAAATAATATAAAAAATATAAATTACCTATTCAGTAATGCCACTACCCAGTTTTTCCCCTTTTGAATTCATTTTCCAACTTTTGGTGTTAACATTTCAATATCTATCCTTATGGTTTATACATTCTCTGAATATATCTGTATAATTGAGCATAATTTTAAAAGCAAAAGTGGTATCATACTCTTTAGACCGATGTCTTTGCTACTCAACATTTTCCTATGTCCATAAATATTGTTCAGAAAGGCGATGTAAAGACCACAGCACATTCCACTGTATGGAGGTACCAACACTTTCAGTAACAACTCTTTGGTGGGCTTCCCCACCACCAGTATTTTCCTGTTACAAACAATATCGAAATCATCTTGTTTGCAACTCTTTGTGCTCACCCTTAACTAGTTCCTTTGGATAAATTCTGAATGGAGCGTTTAACTCCACTGATGACTCAACTCCTTTCTTTGGGCCTCAATATCCCACATTTGCCCTCTCCTCTCTGGCTACGTCTCTGCTTCCCATGTAGGACCTTCTCCTGGTCTCTGTTAGGTTTTTCCTGTGCCTGTGCTTTTTCCTCCCAGTCTCCCACAGTAAGCTCACTCATCCCATGGCTCCTCCAACTTCCATCCCTATGCAATGACTCCCCATCTATACCTTCAGTCTAGATGTCTCCCCTGTTGGGGCCCAGGGCAGGCCACCTCAATAATCAACAAGCCTCAGTGGCATATTGATTATGTTGAATGAAAGTTACCTAAGGGAATTCCCTGGCAGTCTAGTGGTTGGGACTCCACGCTTTCACTGCCGGGGGGGGGGGGGGGGGGGGGCGGGGGGGGGTGTCGGGGGGTCCAGGTTCAATCCCTCCCTGGCTGGGGAGGAAGCTGCGAGGCACAGCCAAAAAAAAAAAGAAACTTAAAAAACAGCCAATGCAGTAGAGACACTTTGACCCTCCTCTCTGTCCCCCTGAAAGCGGGAAATAAATCTCCCATGTGAAAGGTGCCTTCCCTGTGCCAGGAGGTAGAAAGATATCCTTATCACCAGAGGTAGGGCATTCGGGGCTGAGAAGCCTGTATAAATAAACCTTATTCCTCCTTTACTAATTTACTATCCAAGCCCAAACTTTGCTTAAATTCCTTACTAATTAAGCATCCAAACCTAAGGTTCTTTGTCCTGTCAAATCCTCACAAATTTATTGTTTCTTTGTGTGAAAAAATATAAAAGCTACCCGCCTTTGGTCACTCTCTGAGCATCATTTTATGATCTCCTATGTGCAAGAAATTTAATTGGTTTTTCTCTTGTTCATCTGTCTTGTATATTAGTCCAGCCACTGTTACTGATCCAAACGCGGGTCCGCTTGCCTGTGCCCAGTAAAGCCAGTCTACTGACACTGAAACCCTGCGGGGCCCTCCCAGGTACAAAAGACTTTCCGTGTCCCGTGTCCCATTTCCCGCTTCTTATTTGCAGGATAAAGGCTTCAGCCTCCTAGACCTCCCTGAGCTCCAAAGAGCAGATTCAAACAGTTGCTAATCAGGGAAGTAAGGAAATGCAGAAACAAAGGAGTAACAATCAAGAAACTATAGTGCAGGATCCTGGTGCCTCCTCAAGGAATATACAATATCTTTGAGTTTTCTGCAGGAACTAAGGCCTCCACCCAGGTGGAGGATGGTAACTTCAGGCTGAGCACAAGATTCCTGGGGCACCGCCCCTTTACCTCAACCACGAACCAATTAGAAGAAAATCACACACCCTCCTCACCCCAAATTTTGCCTGTAAAAACTTTTCCCAAAAATTCTCGAGGAGCTCGGGTTTTTGAGCACAAGCCACTCATTCTCTTCTCTTGGCCCTGCAATAAACCTTTCTCTGCTCCAAACTCCCACATTTTGGTGTGTTTGGCCTCACTGTGCATGGGGCACATGAACTTGTGTCCAGTAACAACACTGGGTTGTGGTGAAGGAAAGTGCAGCGTTTATTTCAGGGTGCCAAGCAAAAAGTCCAGGGCAGCTAGTGCTCAAAATACCCAACCTGCCTGATGGGTTTCAGGGAGGCATTTTTATTCTTTATTTTTTAAAATTAATTATTTATTTATTTTTGGCTGCATTGGGTCTTCGTCACTGTGCGGGGGCTTTTCTCTAGTTGCGGAGAGCAGGGTCTACTCTTTGTTGCGGTGAGCGGGTGAGCGGTCTTCTCATTACAGTGGCTTCTCTTGTGAAGCACGGGCTTTAGGCACGTGGGCTTCAGTAGTTGTGGCTCGCAGGCTCTAGAGCGCAGGCTCAGTTAGTTGTGGCGCATGTGCTTAGTTGCTCCGCGACACGTGGAATCTTCCTGGACCAGGGCTTGAACCTGTGTCCCCTGGCAGGTGGATTCTTAACCACTGTACCAGCAGGGAAGTCCAGGGAGGCATTTTTAAAGGCAAGATACGGAGGGGAGTTGCAGGGTATGTGATCAGCTCATGCACAATTCTCTGATTGGTGGATGATGAGTTAACCGGCTGATCACAGGAGCTAACATTATCAATCCTCAGGCTCCAGTAGGTTCGGGTCATCAAATAGTCAACTTCTTCCATTTGGTGGGGGTTTTAGCATCTCAGTAAAACAACTGAGGAAGTGTGCATCAGATACTATTATCTAGGTACTTCAGGGAGGAACTAAAGCAGAGGGAATGGGAGGGCGCAGTCTGTTCTGGGAAGACCCCATAGGATCCTGCTTCGTTACACCACAAGAACTCAAGAGGGATAGAGAGGGAAATTGCCCCCCTGTCCCCGACAACCCTGAGCTCCAGTTCCTAAAGATCTGTTTCAGATGTTCCCACCTGAATGTTTCACAGCACAGAAAACTCAACATAGCCAAAATGGAATTCATGATTTTACCTCCTAAATTCTCCTTCTCTAGTGATGCCTATTTTAGTAAGCAGCACCGATATCTACCCTGGTTGAAGCCAGAAGCCTGGTTGTCTTGCTTCTCTTCTCTATTACTTTGCACATTTTGCCAAGTCCTGTTGATTCCACTTCCCACCTTTGAGCTTTAGAATTCATTTACTTCTCTTCATCCTCACTGTGACCTCTAGACCAGACGGCCCTCTCTCACCCAGATTAATTAATCAGCTCCAAAACTGGTTCCCTGCCTCAGTCATATTTTCTTCATTTCATTTTCCCCATTGCAGCCTGAGAAAATTTGCTAACATGTGTCACTCTGAAACTTAAACTTTTTAAACAGCTCTCCCTCGCCTTTGGGAGGGAGTCCATACTGACCATGGCTGACCAGGGCTTTTTAGAGGAATAACTGGTCCTGCCTGTTTCTCTGGTCTCATTTCTTGACACCCTGCACTCTGCTAAAAGCACTAGTTGTCTTCTCAGTTCTGCCAGCAAACCACTGTTCTACAGGCACATCCACATTTCTTGTTGGCTCTGCCTGTCCCATTTGTCACATCACAGGGTCTATACAGCACAGTGCCTGGCATAACAGACTTTTCAAAAGACAAATGTTCAGTTAATAAATATATAATATTGGGTGAGAGGGTGTTAATATAAATATTTTCTAGAAGCTTGGATATATACTAACTGAGAAGCAGTATAGTTAAGTCTAAAGTCTAGCATTTAAAGTCTAGTATAATTCAGGACAATGGTCAAATTCCTGCTCTACCACCTTGGGTCAATTTCTTCATCTCCCTAAACCTCAGTTTCCTCATCTTTGAAATAAGGATATAGTATCTACCTGAAATAGATAGTGTGAGGATTAAACAAGACAACTTAAGTAAAACATTTAGTACAATGTTTGGTACATAAGTGTTTAATAAACGTAACCCGGCAACAATGACAACGGTGACCATGATACTTTGCCTCCAGATGGGCAGTCCATTTGCATGTCAACCTATTATAGAGTGAGTAGCTGTTTCAATAAGCTTTGTGGTTGCTATTAGTGATTAAAAATAATACCTCTTATTGCCTGCAATAAGATAGGCAAACTTTTTTGTATTTCTTTGATTAATATTAATATACCTCTTTAGACATTCATGGTATTATTTATACATTTTGGCTTTAAAAAAATGCTTTAGTGACATCATGCACATAACTTCTTTTTCACTGTTTTGAAATTTTTACTTATTTTCTTGTCGTTTATTCAATAGCCACTTTAGGAAATAGACTCAATAAAAAACATTAGATTGTAGTTAATTTTTTCTTCTTTTTAAAAGTTTCCTTAAGTATTAAGGGGAACATTCACACTTTCATCACTTCTGATACGTATTGCCAGGTGGCTTTCTATGAAGTATAGACTACTTATTCTCATCTTAGGATCCCTCTTGATGCCTTGATTCTTCTACTTATTTTTAATTAAAAATGAAAAACATAATTATACTTTTCTGTACATTCCTTATACACTTGGCATGGCGATTACTTTGGCCAGTAACTTGTTTCTAGACTACTACAGCCACTTCTTATCCTTCCTCACAGTGATATTCCAGACTTACTGAGGTCATGTGTGAAATGTTTAGAATCAAATGCACTAAATGATCAAGTATAAGATATTCTTTTCATGGTCAGGGAGTAGTGTGTTTTCTTCATCAAATACTAGGTAGGTAAGTCACAGAGAGCACTGATTTCTGCAAAATGCAGTTCCTTAAGACAGCAGCAAAATCATAGAAGAGCATCTATAAAGTATAGTATACATATTATAGAAGTGTGTTCTTTTTTTTCTAGCCATAGCAAGGAGACAGTGTTTAACTTTGAATTTTAGTGAGGATTGCATTTGTTGGCAAGTGACCAAGAAGACTGGGGGTAGGCAGTCTGGAATTGGTGTGGTAGTTCCATCACGTCATGATTGTCCCATGTTACTATATCTTGACTCTGGCATAGTTAATACATGGGTTTCATTCTCATGGTCAGCTCATGGTTACAAGATGGCTGCTCTGATCCTAGAGGTAAGGCCTTCTTCCAGGCAGGAAGGAGAAAAAAGCACAAATGGCAAAAGGCAAAGGGATAGCTCAGCGTGTCTTTTATCAGGAAAAAAAAAAAAAAAAAAAGCTTTCTTGGAAAGCCATACCAAATAATCTTCTGCTTACATTTCATTGACCAAAATGATCATAAGCTGCAAGAGGAGTCTGGGAAGGAAAATAGTTTTGGTTGGACACATTGCCACCCTGAACAAAATTGGGTCTGGCAGAGAGAAGGGGAAAATGGATATTAACTAGGCATCTTGCTATATATGGATATAAATATGTAATTTTTCTTTAGTAATATGAAAAATACCACAGCTTCTTTCTCTTAAACTGAGCCTAAACTTACCAAGTACTCTGTGCTTAAATTTGTATCTCATATTAGATCAAACCAAACCAGAAGAAGAAATGTAACTGGTCTTCTCAAACCTGTTATTTCTCTTGTTCTTCAGGTTCTTTTTTCTTCTTTTTCTCAGTGCATAGTACCATTCAGGAATTTGAAATCCTCAGATAGTAGTAGTGTTTGACAAAGAAAACCCCAACAAAATACTGCTTTTAATAATTAAAGCACACCATTGTAAAGCAATTATACCCCAATAAAAGTGTTAAAAAATAATTAAAGCATTCCTGTGACATACTTTATATACCTGAGGAAAAAATAAAGCATTCTTCTAGGGTGAGTAGGAAAGATTACCTTCCCGCTTCCCATTTTCCATGGCTGACCCTATTAGCTAACTAGTTAACTAACTGGCTAATATTTTAGATCTAGAAGTCCCTGGGCTACCTCAGTCATGAAAACCTTTTCATTGTAATTTTATGAATTTAAAACATGTGTATTGTATACATTGGACCCTAATTCTACCCATCTAAGTCTAATGGAGGGTCAAAGATGGTGATGAATCTTTTCTCAGGAAATGTGTTTCTTCCATTCTCTAAATACATGTGTAAATAAAACTTATAACTGCTCTCTGGAACCTGAAAAAAAAAAAAACTTGGAAAGCAATTAACCTTAAAAGTTTTTTTTTTGTTGTTGTTGTTTTGGTTTTTTTTGCTTTTCAAAAACTAACAGATTATATAATTTTGCTTAATATATATGTGAGGAAGTCTTACAAGTTTTCTAACCAAGGGTTTAATTCCCTCTTCATGTCCAGGAAAATACTACTGGATCTAAGAAATCATTTAAACATGAAGGCATTGGTATTTGGTATGTTTTAGGGCTTCAAAAGTGAAATTCAATCATATGGCATAAGATTTTGTGTCCATGAAAGGCGGTATAGAACACTGGTTAAGGGAGTGTGCTCTTGAGCCAAATTGCCAGGATTATTAGCTGTGTGACCCTGAGCAAATTACTTAGTTTCTCTGTGTGCCTCAATTTCCTTGTAGGTAAACCAGGGATAACATTGGTATATACCTCGAAGGATGGTTACTAGAATTAAATGAGTTAATTTCCACAAAGAAGTGAGTAGAGTGCCTTGCAATTTGTTAACAATCAAAAACATTAGCCATTATTTTAGCCATTAGGAATTTCTCTTTTCCAGTACAGTTTAAGGGCTCTTTTCTGGGTCATTTGTATCAGCAGTCTCCAAAGTCCAGTGTTGTAACAAGTCTCTCTTAACATGGTTTCATTCTACTTTTGACATATACTAACAATGCAGTAAGAACTCAACATGTTTCTTTCTGCTTATAACTTAACAAAATAATAATTAAAGCAAGCATATGCAACAACAAAGATCAAAGCAATAATCCTTTTACTTGCTGCAAAACTTTTTAGACAAAAGAGTCAAAGCATATTTCAAATTATTTGGTAGTGACTTACAGCATGTATTAATCTGATAAAGACTTTTTTTTTTAATTCTTTGCGCACTAAGAGCACATGGATTTTCAGAATATGGGTAAACACAGAAGCAAGATTTCATGTATCTCAGCCAAAGAGGAACGTAAATGGTGATTTTTTTTTTCTTAAAACACTCAAAGCCTTATCACGTTGCAGGTAAAGAGAACGAAGCCAGAGCTTCCTCACAGGACATTCCTCATAGGTAGGAGACAGCACTTCTTTAGCAGGTCTCTGCAGGAAAGACCCTTGCTGCAGGAAGAGAGCTGGGTTTAGCTGCTTGAATGAGAGGCCACTGGACCCTCTCTTTTATAGGGCTAGGTGAGTGTGGCTTTGATTCCTAACTGAGTGGCCAGACATTTGAAAGACAGGCTTCCCAGGCACAAGTAGCCACTGACTACAATAATAGCTAAAAGCCAATCACATTCATGCATTTCAAATGTAAAAAGTTGCATTGGCTAGCTTTACTCTATGGCCCAAGGCTTCAACACCTGTAGTGTGGTAGCCAAAAGAACATCTTCCCAAGTGGCAATTGTTTGGAATTGCCCTGGGGACTCCCACTTACATACAGCCCTAGAAATATAAATTCCACAGTTATATAACTTCATTCATTCAAGATTTGCTGTGGATAAAACACATGCACCCCAATGTTCATTGAAGCACTATTTACAATAGCAAGGACGTGGAAGCAACCTAAATGTCCATCAACAGATGAATGGATAAAGAAGATGTGGTACATATATACAAAGGAATATTATTCAGCCATAAAAAGGAACGAAATTGGGTCATTTGTAGAGACGTGGATGAATCTAGAGACTGTCATACAAAGTGAAGTAAGTCAGAAAGAGAAAAACAAATATCGCATATCAACGCATATACGTGGAACCTAGAAAAATGGTACAGATGAACCAGTTTGCAGGGCAGAAATTGAGACACAGATATAGAGAACAAACGTATGGACACCAAGCAGGGAAAGCCACAGCGGGTGGGGATGGTGGTGTGATGAATTGGGAGATTGGGATTGACATGTATACACTGATGTCTATAAAATGGATGACTAATAAGAACCTGCTGTATAAAAAAATTAAATTAAATTAAAAAATTAAAAAAAAACCCAGCTATTCAAAATTCCTGCTCAATTAAATCTAGTTCATTGTTAAGGTCCACAAAAATGGTAACTACTTTATGTATAACATTTAAGATTTCTGCTAATTAAATATTACAAATAAAAAAACATTACAGATGTGAGGTTGATTCTTACGAGCAACTGAAGGTAGAAAATTCTATCTGATGAAAAAATTCTGAGCCAAATATCTCTGCATCAACAAGTATTCTTTGAAGTATTTATTGATCTCATTGATCGTTAGTAACTTCATGAAAGGTCGGTACTATGATTGCTAAATATTTCTGAGGAATTAAAGAAGCAATTTCAAAGGTACTGGATGAGCTAAAAACAGTGCCACGCCTCTTGAATGATGAGTTTATTTTCCAGAGTTTATGGATAATAGGAAGTCTTAAAATTACTCAAATACAATACTATTCCTCAGTTCACTTATTAAACATATTTAAACCGTGGCATGCATTACTTTAAAGAAATCTACCATGCTTTAAATACTTGAGAGTTTATCTTTCTCTCCTGGGAGTGTAATTAGCAAAAGGGCCCTGGGCGCTAAAGCAAGGGAAATGAATAGGAAGAGGAAGCGAAGGAGGGTGGAGCGCGGTCCTCCTGGGTTAGGGATAGTTTTGCGTGTGCTAGTTTCTGAAAGAGAAAAGCTCAACGCAGGAATCTGGTGGTTCCTTGTAATCTCAAGATGGAAGTCTGGGCACTTGGGCTTGTCCAAATTGTGAAGGGGCCTCTCGACTTCCTTTCGCCTTCCATCCTCCAGTGTGGCAGTGGGTTTCGGAGGGAGGTGGCCGGAGAGGGCCTGTGGACTTCTTCCGCACCCTCCGCATCCCTGTCCGAGGCCGGCAGGCCTCGCCCACCCTGGATAAATTCCCGGAGGTCCCGCCCCTCGCTAGAGGAGAACTCCTTGGGGCGTGCAAACGGGATCCTGCGAATGTTGACATTAAAGGAATACGCAAATTCAGCGTCGTGGTCCCCGCAGCTTACCCGCACCTATTTTTATACCTAAGCCAAGGTCACTCTTTAATACCCGGCCATTGCCTGAGCTGGGGCGTCGCGCTCTGACTAGCGACGGCGGCGGGAGCGGGGAGAGGGGGCGCGGGTGGCGGGGCGGCGGCCGCGTGGCGCCCTCCGGCCGGCCAAGCCCGCACCTGCCCGGCGCCCGCCTAACCGGCGAGCCCGGCGGGAGGCAGGGCGGCGTCCCGAGCGTTGAGGAGGGGCCGCGCGGCGCAGGCGGGGGGATTCGCGGTGGGCGCGGGCGCCGCGCGGCTGCAAAGGCTGGAGACGCTGCGGCGCGAGTGCGTCACGCTGGCGGAGGGCACGGTGGGCTGCGGCCGACCCGCCGACCAGGAGCCGGGCGTCCCGGGCGAGGGGCAGGCGGCTGTACCGGCCCCCGCAGCCGCGAGCGGCGCGGCCCGGGCCCGGCTGGGGGTCGCCAGCGAGCCGCCGCCGGCTTCATTCATTCCCGCGGCTCCGCCTCCTTTCCCGGGCTCCGGCGGCGCGTCGGAGGTGAGTGCGCGGCCCGTCCCGGGCGGGGGCCGCGGGCCCAGGCCGAGGCTGCCCGGTCCGGCCTCGCGCCCCGCCGGCCACGGCCCCGCACCCCCGTGCGCGGGCGGTGACTTGGACCAAGAGCTGCGGGCTGCCCCGAGGACTCGGGCGCGACGCAGGCCCACGTCGGCCGCCCGGGCCCGGGGCGCGCGTCCAGCTGCGGGTAACTGGCCTGCTCCCCCGAGGGGCGTGTGGCACGCCCCAGGTGCGCCGGCCTCCGCGCCAGCGCCACCATTTTGTGTGAGGGAATGCCTCCTTCTTCCTCCGCCCGCCGCGGCCCGTTCCCCAGCTGCTGCTTGCTGTGCCCCCTCTACTCCCCTCCCCTCCCCTCCCACCTCTCCCACCTGGAGCCTGTCCGCCCGGTCGGTCGCCTCGGCGTGGGGGAAGCGGACTTGGTGGCTGGTGGGGCGGAAGCGTTTGGACTCGGGTTCAGCCACGGATGCTCTGACCGCTGCTCTTACCTTTAACCGCTTTTGGAATAGGTATTGTATAGATTCCGTTCTAGAATGTAGGTCATTACAATTTTGTTCTAATTCTTAGTTGTCCATTATGCAATTTTTCGAGGCCTGTGCCCTCGGAAATCAGTGGGTGAAGCTTTGGTTTGTTTATGGCTCAGGGATCTGGGTTACATTTACTCCCATTATCGCCCTTTGGGAGAGGGGGTCAAGTATCTCACTGGCTTTTCAGCTTCTGGAAAGTGGTATGAGTGTCTTGCCTGGAGTAGATTCTAAAATAACCACTACCCCTTCGTCTTTTGGGATATCGTTTCAAAACCTCAATGAAAACGCTCTCGTGTGAGGATTTTGAGGGGGGTAGGGACAGGTTGCTAAAAGACTACCCAAAGGAAAAGTTGTGATTTAGAACTGTTACACCTTCCGTCATTTTCACGGTTCCAGAGAATTTGGTAATTCTTGTTTTAACTTGTCTCCTCGCAAATATACGTACGTACCTAGTAGATTATACTCCGGTCATCTGTATTTTATCACTGCATCACAGACAGGGATTAAAGTCTGGAATGGTGGCAGTTGCATAATACACACATTTGGGCCCTGGAGGGAATTCACTAAAATGGATCTGGGTTTGATGTGCCTTGTATCGTCTGCTTGCATTTATGTGTGTATGTACAAAAGATGTGTAGGTTATTTTTGCAAACCGTATTTTGCTTTTCTCCTTCAAGAGGAACGATTTTTAGTGACTAACATGGACAAGATTAAGTTTTTGGTATGTGGATGAGACTAAGTTTTTGGTTTTTAAAAACCTTTGCTTGTTTGTTGTTGTTTGTTTTTTCTGGTGGGGGGAGCCCAGGGAATGTGGTGGTGAGAGGAGCCTGCGAAAAGTCCGTTTGTGATAAGACTTCCAGTACAAATAAAGGTAAACTATCAGAGCCTTTCACGGAAAGCTTGTAGCTGTCACAGTGAACTCCTCTCTTTGAATTTATGATGAGGATTGGCTTAGGGAACTTAGCTTATATGAGTAGCACCATTGGTCTGCTGCTTGAGTGATTATAACCTAAGATGCTTTACCTGTGGATTTTAGGTTCTAACAAGTTCCAAATGAGACTGACCTTTGAAAGAGTATTCGAATCATTACAACTGGTATCATTTCTCTAATAAAGATACAATATATGTCAAACAAAAGGCTTAACTCTGATTTGGAGAAAACAAAATATTTTATAGTTAGATGCTTTTGAGAGTCATCCTCTTTATTAAATTACTCTGAACTTTTTTTCTGATTAGTTGAAGACTCTTTCACTTAGTATCTCTGCAAACACATGATTCCATATCATGTACCATCCCTAGCAGAAGTGTCATGCCACTCCTTAATGACATGTTCTGTGGGAAGAATTATGGAGGTGAAAGGGACCTTGGACATCAAGAGGTGAGCTGAGAGATGTCTTGTTTCAGAGAACTTAAGGAAGTAAAGATTGCCTGCTAAGGACTGGACCTGTGCTAGGTCCCAAGGGATTGAGATTGTTCCTGCCGGCAAGTTCAGCACATAGTCAAACACAATCCCTATATCTTTACACTGATTCTCTTAATACACGTGTCAGTACTGAATTGGTACTAATGAATTTAATTAACCTGAGTTTGGAAGTGATCTTGGTGTGCTTTTTTATCTTTAATGTGGCTTGAGATTTTGAGCATTATTATACCAATGGTTGAGAAATTGAAAAGAGAAAGAAAAACCTAACATTTTTCTACTTATCTCCTACCTAACCCTTTTTAAGCCTTCTGTGTGTGTTAGGTCCAGTCATGTGCCTAAGATTTACTTTTTAGAGTTAATTAGAATACAAAAGGATTGAGTATTCGGGCAGGTTTGCAAAAAATATCATGGATTCTTTAGAAAGGATCGTTGGTTGAGTAGGAAGTTAAACAAAACTTTAATGTTTATTCCCATTTCTAAGATTTTATGATTCTAAATTGAAAAAAAGAATTGCACGATTATTGTGTTTACAGTGATTTTCTTTTCACACACCTTTAGGCTTCTGATCCTTTGTATGTTTAACGCTGAAATTAAAGTACTAAATTTGGCATGCTTCATCGGTAGTAGGGGTATTTCACAATTCTTTAGTACAACAACAACAAAATTACTCGAGGTTGTATTTATTAAGGAAGAGGTGTGATGATTTAAAGATAATCTGGGAACAGCTGATAATTGTTAGACTCATTGAATTTTAGAGCTGGTATATGAAACCTTAAGGTTTATCTGCTCTGTAGGAGGAATCTACTCATCTAGTCCAACCTATTTTTTGGGCCAGAAAGTTTGTGACTTAGCACATACTTTAAAAAAAAAAGCATGATTTTAGTTACCAGCTGCTCCAATGAGATGTTAGGTCTAGGTTACACCAAAGGGAGCTTTCATGTATTCAGCAAACACTGAGTGTCTTATGTTATGGACCACAAAACCAAATAGACCCCACCCTCATGGTGTTTATAGTTTAGTGAAGTATTGTGGATTAAAATGTTAAAAATTCCTTAAAATCTAAATGCAGAAAAGATTTTTGCAAATATGTATAGGGAACAAATAAACTTAGTAAATCGTATTCTTTAAGAAAGTGCCAGGGCTTCCCTGGTGGCGCAGTGGTTGAGAGTCCGCCTGCCGATGCAGGGGACACAGGTTCATGCCCCGGTCCGGGAAGATTTCACATGCCGCGGAGCAGCTGGGCCCGTGAGCCATGGCCGCTGAGACTGCGCGTCCGGAGCCTGTGCTCCGCAGCGGGAGAGGCCACAGCAGTGAGAGGCCCGCGTACCGCAAAAAGAAAGAAAGAAAGAAAAAAAAGTGCCAGACTGCATGTTGGGGGACCCCTGCATTTATGGATTATGCAGAGGAGAGGGTTCAGTTGCTGAAAGAAACTGAGGGAAAGAAGCTAAAAAATAGAATTGAGAGAGAGTGTTGTCCAGGGAAGGAGGGAAACTTTTAAGTGGCAGAAAATAGTCAGTTGGGTCTGGTCTGTCATAAGGACAAGAGGGGTGAGAATGAAAATAATCCCTTGAATTTGGGAATTGAGAGGTTATTGGAGGCCTTAAGAAAAGTAATATAAGTATAGCGATAAGGGGAGAAGCCAATTTTAAGAATGAATAGCCGTGGAGAAAAAGTCAATGAGCTTGACTGTTTGTTGTACAATGATTGATAAAGTAATAAACTGTACTGATAAGGAACTTTTTAGTCTGAAGTATTTTTACTTTTTGGCCACATGGCAAGGCATGTGGAATCTTAGTTCCCCCACCAGGGATCAATCCTGAGCCCCCTGCAGTGGAAGCACGGAGTCTTAACCACTGGACCACCAGGGAAGTCCCTCTAAAGTCTTATACGTATTAACAATGCTTTCAGGTTTAGATCAGCCAGCCCCTGATATATCAGATGAAGTTATTCT
The DNA here is from genome assembly GCF_011762595.2 of Tursiops truncatus. Lineage (NCBI taxonomy): Eukaryota > Metazoa > Chordata > Mammalia > Artiodactyla > Delphinidae > Tursiops > Tursiops truncatus. The sequence continues at coordinate 58,611,573 of NC_047036.1, read as the reverse complement.
GATTCTTAAGTTAACAGTAGTTATTATTCAGAGGCAGTATAATTCCACAATTTAAACCAAATAGACATACGTTTGAACCCTGGCTTTATAAAAGAGTAGTTATAACAGAGCTTATCTCAAAATGTTGGCAGAGGTAAATGTTACAATGTTCCTAAAGGTGAGCTACAACTAATGTTATCATCTGTGAGATTAGGATCGTTTTTTGTTTTTGTTTTTTTTGGTATCTAGTTCAGTGTTTCTAATCTTTTTCTCCCTTTTATTTTCTTCTCCCCACATCGCGCCACGTACAGCACTTTTTTGAGGTACATTTCAAAGCACTGATTTACTTTTTCTTTTTTAAAATTGTGATTTCTCTACCACTTGTCAGAGCTTTTGCTTTACCTGAGATAAAGTATAACCAAAATGAGTTGAGTTGGTAGAATTCTAGTTAAAACCAAGAAAATCTTTGGTTTTCACTATTTTGTGTATTATGTAGGGGAAATACGTGTTTTTTGAAAAATTGAAAGTAATTCATGTAGTCCCCTTTATAGCTTTTGTGGATCCCAGACTAAGAATCTGTTTTCTATCAATTAATCATATGAGTGGAAAATAGAGCTATACTTAGCAAACAGCAACCACATGTTAGAAGTCTTGATATTTAGCTTTGTAAGTTAATGCATATCTGAAAGTCCTTGAAATTAATTTCAAGGCTGAGGAGATTTCTTGCTAAATTTTTCTAAACCGTGAAAAAGAAATGGAAGTGATTCTGAGTAAATTTTGTTTGGAGAATACTAACTTTTTGTATCTGAGTAGCTTCTCAGAATGGCGACAACAACAACAAAAAGCATAGTTCTATTTTATAAAATGATTCATATGATTTTACAGTTTCATACACAACCACTCAACTGAAGTCTAGAAGCTCTTGGCTCTCCTTTCTAGAACTGGCGCACGGATGTTCTTTATTTACAACAGGGCAGAGAGATGTTACTCCAACCAGAGTTGGAATGTATCAGCTGTCACTAACAGGACTCTGATCAGCTAATTGGTTGGTCTGTGTTTTCATGCGGCGTGATACATTTGTGGGTAGAATTTATTGTTGGGAAGGCCCATTTCTTTTACTCTTTAGAGATATGTTGAAAAAGTCTTAAGTTTTCATCTGCGTATTGACTCTTCAAATTTTTCAAGTATCTAAAGCCTGAAGAGAGGATACTGCAAGATTTTTTAAAAATCTAACACTTAAAGAGTGACTGAACAATATGCTTGATATATTCTATGATAATTGTATGATTAGATACATTATGGGTTATACTGACCTTTTGTCTTGACCTGGGAACCTGGTTAAATCCAGGTTCTGGAGAGAGATTGCCTAGGTTTAGAGACTGACTCTGCCGCTTACTAACTGTGTGAACTTGGGCCACTTACTTAACCTTTTTACACCTGAGGCTCGTTGGAAGAATGTATGAATACCTGCCTCATAGGGTCATTTTGAGGAATAAGTGATATAATATGTGTAGAGTATTGAACATAATGCCTTGTGCAAGGTAAGCAAGCGATGAATGATCTTCCATCATCAGAAAACATTTTGAATTATAAAAAGTGGTTATAAATGAATTTGCTGATACCACCCCTTTGTAAATTATTTCCTATCTTCGTTCTCTAAGTAATTGAACATAGACACCTAAGTTACTAGTTAGAAAGGACATCAGACATCATTTGATTCATCCCTACTTTTTATATGTTTGGAAAAATGGATTATGCTTCTCTGGAGTTCTGAGCCTGGTAGAATAGACGAAGAAAAGTAAATCACACTCTCATGTGATAAGTATGTTAAAAGAAGTATGCACAAGGAACTTAGGAGAAACTCATGAGTTTCTCAACTTGTCTGCCTTCATTTCTACCTATTAATCCATCCTACACACAGCTGCTAGATAAACTGTCTTCAAGCATAGCCTTGGATGTCTCTTTTCTGCTCAGGATCTTTAAATTGCCTCCTTCTGTGTGCCAAATAAAGTCCAAACTCTTTAGTCTGGTATTCTTGGCCTGTTACGTTCTATCAATTTATTTTCCTAGTGTACCTACCACTACTACTTTTTATATACCTTAACTCTGTTGGTGAATCCAACTACTTGCCATTCTCAGCACGCTTTCTGGCTTCCATTTAGCATTCCCATCTTCTTAGAGGGTCTTCCTTTCTTCTTTTTTTAAATTAATTTTTATTGGAGTATAGTTGCTTTACTAGAGGGTCTTCACTTCTATCTTTGCCTGTTGAGAGACTATCTATTGCTCTTCCTTTAGCAGCAGAACTTCACGTGTTTCATCTTTGGCAGCTCTTGCTCCTAGCACCAGTGTGTGGTTTATTTATACAAACCTTTGTTCAGTCATTCATTTATGTAGTAAATATGTGTTGAAGCCAGAGAGGAAGGCTACTACTATCTCTTTTTTTCCCTGGGACTGCTGCCAGTGAAAGGTAAGGAAACGATTTCACTTGACCTGGGTAAGCATACACACCTGAGTTTGCACGAGGATTGCAAGAGCAGGTGTATGGGGCCATGAGTCTTACGTGCAGAGTTGGAGAAGCCTGGAACGTAGAGCGGAGTGGTTAGCCTGTGGGTTGGAGGCTGCTGGTTTTCCAAGTTGGGGTGATACTCTGCAGATAGCAGCAGCCCTTGGTTACATTTATTTGTTGTGCAGTGAAAATACTAGGAGATGGGGTGGGGTGGTTTTGGTGGTGCTGATTGTGACTCAGCAGAATATTTCATAAATCATATGCCAAAATTAAGCACCAAGTTTTGTTTTGTTTTTGCTTTTTGTTCTGAGTATTTCCTTTAAAATGAAAATATCCAGGGCTTCCCTGGTGGCACAGTGGTTGAGAGTCCGCCTGCCGATGCTGGGGACACAGGTTTGTGCCCCAGTCCTGGAGGATCCCACATGCTGTGGAGCGGCTGGGCCCGTGAGCCATGGCCGCTGAGCCTGCGCGTCCGGAGCCTGTGCTCCGCAACGTGAGAGGCAGCAACAGTGAGAGGCCCGCGTACCGCAAAAAAAAAAAAAAAAAAAGAAAATATCCATCTTCGTGGTTCTAAATGAGACAAACCTGTGATATTTTATGTTAAAGATATCTACAACAATATGCATGTTGTTTGGACTCCTGTTTTTAAAAATTGCCTGTGTCCTTGAGGTTTTCTACCAAACCCCTGTTAACTTTAAGCACTATTAAATCAGACCTGTTCCATGGTAAAGAAACAAGGTTAAAGAAAAAAATAGATTGTCTAATGTTGAAATGAAGGACAAAACTTTATGGTGTATTCATTTCAGTAGTTCTTATTTTGCCCTTCCTGATGTTTGTAGACCACCGCTCCTGTGAGATAAACAGTGTTCGGTAAGCTGGGTCATGAAGGGCTATAGTAGCTGACATGTTCTAGAGGCACGTGTATTCTGTAGTACTATATGTAGTCAGTCAAGTGGAAGCTTCAGTTATAAGCATATTTTTAAAAAATTTTGTATAACTTAAAAAAATTTTTTTAACATCTTTATTGGAGTATAATTGCTTTACAATGGTGTGTTAGTTTCTGCGTTATAACAAAGTGAATCAGCTATACATATATCCCCATATCTCCTCCCTCTTGCATCTCCCTCCCACCCTCCCTATCCCACCCCTCTGGGTGGTCACAAAGCACCGAGCTGATCTCCCTATGCTATGCGGCTGCTTCCCACTAGCTATCGATATTTTACATTTGGTAGTGTATATATGTCCACGCCACTCTCTCACTTTGTCCCAACTTACCCTTCTCCCTCCCCGTGTCCTCAAGTCCATTCTCTACGTCTGCGTCTTTATTCCTGTCCTGCCCCTAGGTTCTTCAGAACCTTTTTTTTTTTTAGATTCCATATTATGTGTTAGCATACAGTATTTATTTTTCTCTTTCTGACTTCATTCTGTATGACAGTCTCTAGGTCCATCCACCTCACTACAAATGACTCAATTTTGTTTCTTCTTATGGCTGAGTAATATTCCATTGTATATATGTGCCCCATCTTTTTATCCATTCATAAGTCGATGGACACTTAGGTTGCTTCCATGTCCTGGTTATTGTAGAGCCGCAGTGAACATTGTGGTACATGACCCTTTTTGAATTATGATTTTCTCAGGGTATATGCCCAGTAGTGGAAATATCACCTATTAATTTATTGTTAGGCTTTTGCATATGTATCTGAGGAGTGTAAGTAGCTCTCTATATCTTGCTGCAAGTGTATATGTAGTTAGAAAAGGATTTAGCATCCATTCCTGGGTGTGGTCATTTAGTATTTGTGTTCTGACTCATTTTGCTTAGGAGTCTCATTTCAGCCCTATGAGCCCTGTTTTGCCTCCCCAAGGTAGAACCCCCATATCAAATTCTGTCTCCCTTGGAGGTAGGATGCAGGCATGTAACCTAAATTTTGTCAATCGGATGCATCCAAGAGAGACTGCACTACAAAAACGATTGAGGAAGAGGCTCTATATGGAATCTCCTTTCTTCCCCGCATGTCTCTTCCCTTGGGTCCCTCCTTCCTCCTTCATCAAGAATAACTACTGTTAACAATAACAATATAATGTATGCCCTTCCACATCATCTTCTGTATAAACATGCAAGTATATACCAATATTTTTCATAAATTAGTTTTAAAAGTACATGCAATAGGCTTTTTAAAAAGAAATTAAGAGTTGAGCATTTTTGGTGTTTGTCCTGTTTTATGAATTGGCCATGCCACTTGCTTGTTTATTTGCATCTTAGTTTAAAAACCATTGTATTTGTATTAAGCAACCTAACTCTTGTGGGTCATATTGGTTATATAACGTTTGCCTCTGAATTTTTTGTTTTTAGATGTAAAAATTTTACTATGTATTCAAAGTTAGTTTTACCCTTGCAATTTATTCCTTCCTCAGAGTTTCTTTTTCTCTATCTGTTCAAGTAATATGCCTGTGGTCACACAGCTAGTAATCCTGGCAGTTTGGCTCAAGAACACACTCCCTTAGCTAGTATTCTACATATTCCACCTTTCACGTGTACAAAATTCTATGACATATGACTGGATTTTGCTTTTGTAAGCCCTGAAACATACCAGGTACCCAGTACCTTCATCTTTAAATGTTTTCTTAGATCTAGGACCATTTTTCTGGATATGGAGAGGAATTAAACCTTTATAAAGAAAACTGTTAAGATTTCTCTTGATATGTATAAGCAATCTTATACCATCTTAGGGTCCTAAGGCGCTGTGCTTTCAGACATAGCGTGGTAACTAAAAGGATAGGCCTCACAGCTAGACTGCCTGGGTTCAGATTCTAGCTTTGCCACTTACTATAGTGTGCCTTGAATAAGTTACTCTGCTGCTATGTGTTTTAATTTCCTCATCTGACAAATGAGATAAATTATCCACTTCATGGGTTTGGTATAAAAACTCTATCAGGGATACATGTGAAATGTTTCAAATAGAACCAGGTGTGTAGTCCACTGTTGGCTCAGTGATGATTATTTCAAAAGATGATTTTGTTTTCTACTTGAAATAAAAAGAGGTAACAGGTATGAACCGCATTTAACTTCCTGCCCCATTACCCATAAACTTATAGGTAGTCTTTACCTATATGTAATCAAATCTTTTTCCTCTCTCAGAAGATAGAAAAGGATTTCTGAGTAGTGTTGAGCCCACTTGAGAGTTGATAGTTGTAGCAGTCTGTTCAGTGGTTTCATTTTTGTCATACTTAAAAACTCAGCTCTAAGAGCAAAGAAGGATTAACCTAGGAACTAGGGCCTTGTGTGGGTAGGAGGGATAGAAGGATAAAAGGTGAGTAGGAGAGAGTTCAGTTGAGCTGATGTAGTACATGGGTTAGGTTCGTTAGGGAAGGTTATGATGTTAGAAAGAGACAAGGGAAGAATCAAGAGGAGAATCATAATAAGGTCCAGAAACAGGCCTTTTGTGTAAAAGGTTGAGAGCTTTGCGGATTATGTTGCTGGGACACCTAAGCTATTTTTGGTGTTGGGGGAACAATGAGGAGAGAGAGGTAGGATCATGCCTTGGATTGGTTGAGCTAATTGTTTTTTCTCTAAGAACTCTTTCAGCTCTAAAATTTCCGTAATTTTTTGGATCTTCTCCTCCTCCTAAAGCCCCCAGATAATAGCAATAATCTATAAGAATCTTGAAATTATTTAGGAACTAAAGTTAAAAAATATATTTCCCTGTTTTAAGAGTATAGTTGATATCCAGTAATTAACCTTAAATAGGGGAAAAAAATCACAATAATAGGAGTACGGTTTTTAACTCTTATATTTTCTTTCTTGTTAAGAGCATTCATTCTTGCAAATAGATAATTTTTCAGGAGAAAAGGATGAAATTATTAAAAGATGGGTGTAAAATAGGTGGTGGGCATCTTAGAGTTCTTACGTAAGAGGTGTGAGCATTAATTTTTTTTTACAGGTTATCTAGGATTAATGAGCATGCCATTTGCTTAATTTATAAATTAATTTGGACACTTTTTACACTTCATTGTCCATTCTGCGTAAACTTTTTGACGAGTTAGTTCGCTTAAGGCGACATTAAGCTTTCTCATTCATGTAGAATCTAGTTAGGCCTTTTGGTTCATCTCATGGGCAGAGCATAAAGTACTTGACAGAATTTGATCTGACAGCTTTACAGTTACGTAACATAGAACAGAAGCTTAAAAACAACAAAAAAGAGAGAGAAGTGACTGATTTTTTTCACAGCAACTTATATTTCTCTCCAGAACCTTATTACCCTTCTCTTGCCTCCCTGAACTAGCAGAACCAGCTTAAGGCTAGTAGTTTACACAGTCTTAAGTAACCGCTATTTTTTTAAATAAACTGTTAAAAACATTTAGAGGTGAAAGGTCCTTAGGATTATCCTGTCCAGTTGCATCACATTACCAATGAGAATACAGAAGCCTAAAGGCGGTGAGTAACTCGCCTAGGATCACAGAGCTGGTTAGCACAGCTGACCTGGGAATCAAGGTCACAGGATTCCAATGCGAGTACTTTTTCTGGTGTAATATGTGAATAGAATATTTAATAAAAGGTAATTATTGTGATATTTTGCAAAAGGAAATTTCTTATAACCATGACAAAGACTATGATATTTGATTTTGCATATTGAGTACAAATAATTATATTGGAATATATGTTTGATTGTCTGGATTCGTATTCTTCTAGCTCCATTAGTGGTATGACGTTGATCAAATCTTAATCTCTAAAGCTCCATTTCTTTATAGAATGGGGCTGATAGAAGTGCCTCATTACGTATTACATGCCACAGTCCCTTTAAAGTCTGGTGTGTGGTCATTTCTCAGTAAATGTTACCTGCTATTACCGATTTATAATAACTGCTAGTTCTTTCATCTTCTTTAAATATTAATTGGTGATTGTTTAGCCAATACAATTTAGCCTGAGAATGACCAGTAATAAACGTAACAGATTTAAGGACAGATTTGATAACACAGAAGTATTTTAGAAGAGGTGTGTGTCTGGGCTTTTGGAATTGGGGAAACATTTTCTAATTTTTTTCATATTAAAAACTGATGCTGTAGTTGTTCTTTGTTTTTTTTTTTTGCGGTACGCGGGCCTCTCACTGTTGTGGCCTCTCCCGTTGCGGAGCACAGCCTCCGGACGCGCAGGCTCAGCAGCTATGGCTCACGGGCCCAGCCGCTCTGCGGCATGTGGGATCTTCCTGGATCGGGGCACGAACCCGTGTCCCCTGCATCGGCAGGTGGACTCTCAACCACTGCGCCACCAGGGAAGCCCTGTAGTTGTTTTAAAACTATATTCAGAAATCACAACTTTAAAAAATAATAAATTTATTTATTTTATTTACTTATTTTTGGCTGCATTGGGTCTTTGCTGCTGCACACAGGCTCTCTCTAGTTGTGGTAAGCAGGGGCTACTCTTCATTGCGGTGTGCGGGCTTCTCATTGTGCTGACTTCTCTTGTTGCGAAGCACGGGCTCTAGGTGCGCGGGCTCAGTAGTTGTGGCTCGCAGGCTCTAGAGCGCAGGCTCAGTAGTAGTGGCGCACAGGCTTTGTTGCTCCGCGGCATGTGGGATCTTCCTGGACCGGGGCTTGAACCTGTGTCCCCTGCATTGGCAGGTGAATTCTTAACCACTGCGCCACCAGGGAAACCCCAGAAATCACAACTTTTAAGTTTGTTGGGAGATGCCCTGGAGGTGAGATGAGAGAGAAAAGAGTGAAATAATTCCTTCTATAGTGAAGAAGAAATACATTCATTTTAAACTAGCTTTGCTGCCACAAAAATGATGGATTTAAGGATTTGTTTAGTTATGTTTCCAAATCTCAAAACAAAGATTAAAAAAAGGCCTTTAGATCAACAATATTAAAATCAAGTCAGATGTATCTGGAAATTGCCAGATTTCTAGTGCTCCAAGTCTAAAGTTTTTCACTATAAAACGTGCTCTTAAAGGGCCTTGAATGTGATGCAGTACCCAGTATTTAACTCTGTAGGATGGGCTGGATCTCAGGTTTGCCACCCGCTCTCCATGTGACTTTGGGGAAATGATTAACCTCTCCAAGGTGGTTTACTTTTCTATAAAATAAGAATATTAGTCGGGTCCACCACATATCTTTGCTACAAGGCTTGAATGAGAGTGAATGGCATTCTTTTAGCACAGTTCTGACACATTCTGGCACTTAATAAAAGTTAGTTGTTAAAAATCACAACCTCTAATTAAGTGAAGTTTCTTCCCTCCAGTAACGCTCTTTATGTAAATTTCAGAGTATTTAAATGATTGGATTTCAGGAAAATAGGATTGTTTCATTTTGTGTTTGTATATATAATTTTTTAAATTAATTATTTATTTTTGTATGTGTTGGGTCTTCATTTCTGTGCGAGGGTTTTCTTCAGTTGCGGTGAGCGGGGGCCACTCCTCATCGCAGTGCGCGGGCCTCTCACTGTGGCGGCCTCTCCCGTTGTGGAGCACAGGCTCCAGACGCACAGGCTCAGCAGTTGTGGCTCACGGGCTTAGTTGCTCCGCGGCATGTGGGATCCTCCCAGACCAGGGCTCGAACCCGCGTCCCCTGTATTGGCAGGCAGACTCCCAACCACTGCGCCACTAGGGAAGCCCTATATAATCTTTAATAATAAAAATTAGCCCAGAAGAGATTATTTTTCTTTTTAAAAACCTCAATCTAAAAAGGTTTAAGAATGAAGGATAATGACTTTCTCTTTTTACACTTGAGTTTAGTCATGTTATACTTGCCTTTGATCTGTAGTAGTGTCTTCTTTTTTAATTTTTATTATTTATTTATTTTTATTTTTGGCAGCGATGGGTCTTTGTTGTTGCGTGCGGGCTTTCTCTTGTGGCGAGTGGGGGCTACTCTTCCTTGTGATGTGTGGGCTTCTCACTGCTGTGGATTCTCTTGTTGCGGAGCATGGGCTCTAGGTGCGCGGGCTTCAGTAGTTGTGGCACGTGGGCTCAGCAGTTGTGGCTCGCAGGCTCTAGAGCACAGGCTCAGTAGTTGTGGCGCATGGGCTTAGTTGCTCTGCGGCATGTGGGATCTTCCTGGACCGGGACTCAAACTCATGTCCCCTGCATTGGCAGGCAGATTCTTAACCACTGTGCCACCAGGGAAGTCCCTAAGAAAGTTAATTTAGTAATAGATTAAAAAAACCAATCCCCGATAAACTTGCTATTCTGCCAGTCTCTTCCTTGTGGGTCCATTTTGTCTAGAATACTGTATTATTTTTATGGGATTGTAATTAACTATGCTTTTGTAGACCAAGTTTTTGGCAGCAATCTTCAAATATTAATTTACATTTTATCCTTTAAATCATGATTACTCTTAGCAAGTGAAAATTTTAAATGTTTCATTCATACCTTGTTTTGGTAGCTAATATTCTAGAGTCTTTTGAGTTGGTTTAAGAGGAATACTTTTTTGGGGGGGTGGGCCACGGCATGCAAGATCTTAGTCCCCTGCCCCCCCCCACCAGGGATTGAACCTGCGCCTCCTGCAGTGGTAGCCCACTGGACCGCCAGGGAAGTCCCAGGAATGCTTTTATATTAATACTTTTTGAGCTTCTATAGTATATTAAATGTTTTTGAATGTTTTACTTGGATACAAAGCTGGGAGCTTGTCTACAAAAGAGCAAAAACAGTTACTAACATTCTTTTAACTAGCATCCTCATTATGCTTCTCTCACCCACTATTGACCATTTGTTTCATGTTTTTAGTTTTGTCTAAATCTTAATCTTCACTACAATTGTTAGATCTGACTATAGAACATAATGTTGTATTTCCTTAGTTTGCTTTTGCATATTGACTTTGATAGAGTTATAAAGATTTGCCACACTAACAAATAAGCGTCCTTCAATGCAGAGCTACTGTGTTATTTTATGATCCTTTTCTAAGTATAACATCTTTTTAGATAAGCTCCTGATGGTTCTCTCTTGAAATTCAGTCTTTTTTCCTCCTTTTTGTAAGTTGGCTGGAAGTTCTGTGGTATTGCTTTCATAAATGGTTCACAAATTTTTCTTGCTTTCTCCTTTTATTTAGACATTTACATTTACTAACAGATGGGCTGAATTTATGTGTTCTATTTCTAGGTTTTGATTTTTAAAAATTAAAAAATCAATGTAATTAAAAAATACATATTTGTATGTATATAAATTTATATATACAAATCAGGGCCCCAATCATATGTATATCAAGTTTTAAAGTTCTTAGCACCAAGATTTCAGATTGCGGTAAAAAAGTAACTTCCTCTCATTATCATATCTTCGAAATTCATGAAAATATGTTTAACTATGTATAACTGTTACAATATATGTTTGTCCTGTCTTTTTTGTGTTTATCTCATATTTCCATTAGATTTTCAGTTTCTTGTCTACTAATACTTTTGTTGTGTTAAAATAGATTTGATGAAGGTCACCTTCGAGAAAAGTAACTTTTATTTTTTCAATTTATTTTCTCCTGCCTTTCCATTTATACATTTTTTTAAAAATTAAAATTGAGGTTTTTGACAGATATAGCTGTTCGGCTCTGCAATTTTTATTGTGGGTAAATACAAAGCAGGTAACTTTTAAGACAAGATAATCTTTACCAGCTTTATTTGTACCTCCTTTAAGAACTAGTAGATCAGTAGTTGACATAGCTCATAAGTTGTTTTTTTTTTTAACTTTTTCTCATGGAAATTTTCAAGAATACACAAATCAGGATGCTCTCCACAAGGCATTTGATCAGTATGTCTCTTAAGTTTCTTTTAATTTACATTAGTTTCCACTTTTTTCTTTAAACTCTATTCTGTATATATATTGAAGAAACTGAGTTATTCTACATTTGGCCAGCCGCATACTTTAAACATCGTTTCACGTTTGTCTAATAGGTAGATTTGGATCCAATTTTCTTGTTGCATTACATCAAACTACATACAATAACTGCTTGTCTTACTTTTAGTAAGATTGATAAGTCGGGGTATGCAGGCCTATCACAGAGGAGTGCATTTTAAAAAAACATAAATCAACAACGCATTATTAAATATTTTATACCTTGGGAAAAAAACAGAAGTGAGTGCATATATTTACCGAAATATTCCTGCAGCAATGCTCATGGCAGCCCAAATGCCCATCAGCGGTAGATTGGTAAATAAACTGTATATGTGTGTTGTGGAATACTACATAGCAATAAAAGGGAACAAATTAAATGATAGATGCAGCACTGCTTGTGTTTCTCACAGAAATAATGTTGAGTGAAAAGAGTTGATGCAATAGAGAGCATATTATATGATTTCAGATATAAGAAGTTAAAAATGGGCAAAATTAATTTCTCATTTAAACATATTGTAAGGCCAGTGAAACAATGCTGCCTATTAAAAAGTGCTTCTTTCTCCCATTGATTGAAATAGCTCTGTAATCATATACGCAATTTCTATAGGCATTAGGGTATATTTATCTTGCTCCATTGGTCTGTCTGTTTATATGCCTGTATCGCATAGAAGTTTTATATATGCTTGTATCATAGAAGTTTTATAACGTGCTTTAATATCTTAGAGGGTTTGAACTTTTCTCCAATCATTGCTCTGCCTTTTTAGGATTTTTCTAGCTATTCTTATTTATTCTTTCAAATTCACTTTATAATCAACTTGTCTTGCTTCAGGAAACAATAATCCTGGAGATGTTTTCATTAGGATTGCATTAAATTAAGAGATTATTTTAGAGGAAACTGCTACCTTAATGATGCAGAATCTTCCTTTCCAAGAATGTGGTTTGTCTTCCCTGTTGTTCACTTTGCTTCCTTCAGGCATGCTGTTTTATAGTTTTTCTTATATGTTTTATATTGTTTATTGTTAAATTTAAGTCTATTTTTATCTTTGCCACTGTTAATGGGGTTGTCTTTTCTATTTTTACTTCATTTTTTTCTATTTATTATTTCTCCTTACTGATTATTATTATATATATGAGGGCTTGATTTCTGTATGTAATTTTATGTCCTACCATTTTACTACATTTTCTTATTGTTTGGAATAATTTTTCCATTGATTCTTTTGGGTTTTTCAATTAAATTTATTATTTGCGAATTGAGGTTGAGATAGTCTCCCCTCACCCCAAGCCATGCACATCCCCAATTGTTATACTTCTAATTGCTTTCTCTTGTCTAATTGCATTAGCAAGTACCTATCTAATGTTATTTATTAGTTAAGTCCTTATTTTTCTTGACTTTAGTGAAAAAGTCTTTAGAGTTTTTCCCATTAAGGTGCTGGCTTTTTTTTTTTTTTAACAGCTGTATACATGAGAGATACAGTTTACATACTGTAACATTTACCGATTACAGCTGTACAATTCCGTGGTTTTTTTTAGTAAATTTATAGGGTTGTGCAGCCATCACTACAATGTAGTTGTAAACATTTCTATCATTCTGAAAAGTTCCCTTGTGTCCTTTTACAATGACTTTTGTGTTGGGAGGTATATGAGGATATATTTGTATGTATGTGTGTTTATATCCTATACCTTATAAATATTTATTTTTATAATTTAAGGAATTATTCATTTTTAAAAATTGACGTATAGTGGATTTACAATATTAGTTTCAGGTGTACAACATAGTGATTCAATGTTTTTATAGATTATACGCCATTTAAAGTTATAAAATAATGGTTATATTTCCCTGTGCTGAACAATATATCCTTGTAAGCTTATTTTATACATAGTAGTTTGTACTTCTTAATCCCCTACCCTTGTCTTGCCCCTCTCTGTTTCTCTCTCCCCACTGGTAATGAACAGTTTGTTCTCTATATCTGTGAGTTTGTTTTGTTATGTTCATTTATTTGTTTTATTTTTTAGATTCCACATAAAAGTAATAACATACAGTGTTTGTCTGACTTCTTTCACTAAGCATAATACTTTCTAGGTCTATCCATGTTGTTCTTTTTCTTTTATTCTTTAAAAGAAAAAATTTCATTCTTTTTTAATGGCTGAGTAGTATTTCATTGTGTATATATTAACACATCTTCTTTATCCATTCATCTGTTGATGGACACTTAGTTTACTTCTGTATCTTAGCTATTGTAAATAGTGCTGCTATGAACAGTGGGGTGCATGAATCTTTTTGAATTACTGTTTTTGTTTTCTTTGGATATATGCCCGGAGTGGGATTGCTGGATCATATGTTACTCCTATTTTTATTTTTTAATTATTATTATTATTTTTGGCCGTGCTGCAAGGCGTGTGGGATCCTAGTTCCCCGATCAGGGATTGAACTCAGGCCCACGGCAGTGAAAGTGCCAAGTCCTAACCAGTGGACCACTAGGGAATTCCCTATTTTTTGTTTTTTTGAGAAACTTCCATATTGTTTTCCACATTGGCTGTACCAATTTACATTCCCACCAACAGTGTTCAAGGGTTCCCTTTTTTCCACACCCTCTCCAACATTTGTTATTTGTGGGGTTTTTTTGATGATAACCATTCTGACATGTGAGGTAATATCTCATTGTGGTTTTGACTTGCATTTCTCTGATGATTAACGATGTGGAAGCATCTTTTCATGTGCCTGTTGGCCATCTGTATGTCTTCTTTGGAAAAATGACTATTCAGGTCTTCCGCCCGTGTTTTAATTGGTTGTTTTTTTTGATATTGAGTTGTATGAGCTGTTTATATATTTTGGATATTAACCCCTTATCAGTCATATCATTTGCAAATGTTTTCTCCCATTCAGTAGGTTGTCTTTGAATTTTGTTGATGGTTTCCTTTGCAGTGAAAAAACTTTTCAGTTTAATAAGGTCCCATTTGTTTATTTTTGCTTTTGTTTCCTTTGCCCTAGTAGACAGATGCAAGAAAATATTTCTACGGTTTATGTCAAAGAGTATTCTGTCTATGTTTTCTTCTAGGACTTTTATGGTTTGCGGTCTTAAATTTAGGTCTTTAATCCATTTGGAGTTTATTTTTGTAAATGGTGTGAGAAAAATGTTCTAATTTCATTCTTTTACATGTAGTTGTTCGGTTTTCCCAGCACTCCTTATTGAAGAGGCTGTCTTTTGTCCATTGTATATTCTTATCTCCTTTGTCATAGACTAATTGACCGTAGGTGCATGTGCATTAATTCTTATTTCATTGCTCGTTTTTAATACAAGTGAGTGTTTAAGTTTTCTTTCTGACATACATTTAGATTAGCAGGCTTAAGTTGTAGTCTGTCTTGGCATAGTGAAAAAGAAGTCTCCTTACAATAAAATGCTGCGCTATTAAAATAAAAAGTTTTTTCTCAGTACAGGAAGATAGCCTTTCATGTTCTGAAACATTTTGTCTCATGTTTTTTGTTAAAGAGGATGGCATTCCCTGTGGATATGCTGGATAATTGCAGTCATGAGGAAATGGAAAATTCTGCTGAAGATTACATGTCAGATCTCAGGTGTGGGGACCCTGAAAATCCTGAATGTTTTTCTCTTCTCAATATTACGGTAAGGCATCCTGCAGTGATTTATCGATCTTTTCAGTTGAGTTTATCCATGAAATCAGTATCCTTTTATTATCTTTTAAAGTGTTACCTAATCACTTTTAAAAATTTTATCAGAAGACTTTTCAGTAAACTGGATAAATATTGATTAGTTAGTACAGCAGCGTGATCAAGTTTTAAAAAGACTAACTTTACAGGCAGTTGCTTATTATTTGTACTGTGCCTTTAAAATTATATGTAAGTAGTTTACTAGTTTTGCTAAGACTGATTACCATATTTGAGCTAACCCAATTAAGTCTACTTTAGATTTGGAAATCGTTATTTTAGAAATTTTTTTAATAAAAAATGTCAGCAAAACACTACATTACACATTTTTGTGTCACAAATCTTCCTTTTCCCAAAATATTAAAATAAAATTTCTAATTAGTAAACTGAGATATATTTTGATAGATCATTAGACATGAAATTATTAGAATTCTAGTGTGAATTTGATGATAGGCAAATCTCTAACCTCTTTAGGCCTCAGGTTTTTCTTCTGGAAGATGATGTTTATTCAAAGAATTCTTTAAAGTTTCTTCCAACATCAATATTTTGTAATTCTCTGAATGGCAATATTGTGTGTAAGTAGGGAATTAGCGTTGGATTAATGAAAGCAGAAAAAATTTAAAGTATTGCATATATCTTACTGGAAAAAGGAATTTACCCTAGTGGTTTTTACTAGAAAATGGAATTTTTTTCTCCCTCAGGTGGTCTAAATAACAGATGATAAAGTTTAACAACTTTATGGATCATATCATGCTTTTGTTTTTATTCATATGCGTAGCTAGAGCGCAATAATATTTATTGAAATAGACTTTCATTTTTTCGCCTAAGTTAATAAAATTCCTGCAAAAGCGAAGTCTATCTGATTTGCTCTTTTTTTTTAAGACTAGAAATGTCTCCTATGAAATGAAATTATATAATTAGCGTTAACGTATGTTTGACATTTTGATAGAAGCATGGTGTTTTTGTGTGATGTTTTCTTACACCAACTCTTCACTAATCTTTAATAAATTGTCGTTTCAGATTCCTATTAGCCTGTCAAATGTAGGCTATGTACCTCTCTATGGTGGAGATCAGACCCAGAAAGTTCTTGCTCTTTTTGCACCTGAGGACTCACTCACAGGTCTCTGTTTTGTTTAATATTTGTAAATTGAGGAATTTTTTTCAAACAATTAGAAATTTATTGAAAGATAGCTACATGAAGGAATTTTTAAAAAGAAAACTTATTTCAAACTGTAAATTCAGGAAAATAAAATTCTCAGTTGCTTATAATTAAATGTTTAGTGAGTGAAATACAATAAAAATGGTATAAATGGGGCTGCCACATTGTATTGTAAACTATGGGTATATGTAAGGGTATCCTTGAAAACCTTACCGAATAGTAATATCGTGTACTTTAAGACTTAAATGTTAACAATCATTTATTTTCTTTTAGCTGTGGCACTTTACCTTGCTGATCAGTGGTGGGCTATTGATGATATTGTGAAAACATCTGTCCCTTCTAGAGAGGGACTTAAGCAGGTAACAAGATCCTGTAGTTTTAAAAGTGTTTAGGAGGCCATTTCACAATATGTTTCCCATAAACAGTGATAGTTTTTGAAGTTATTGAGCTTTTCTCCATTTTAGTATACCGGGTTATATTAAACCCTTAGAGTTCCATTGTTAACAGTGAAACTGGCACTTAGATTGGGCTTCCTTGATTTTATGTGAAAGTGTCTGAGAATTGGGGGAGGAAAAATGAGTACCTGTGGTTTAGTTAAGCTGTAGTTACCCATATCAACTTTAGTTTCTGATTTTTCTTTTTGGGTGGGAAAAAGCTTATCTCTGTGTGGTTGCTTAAGTTCTCTGTCTCTAGGAGAGACTGACCAGTAAACTTGCTTATCAGTAGGGCCATTTTGGGTGGTCTATTCAGTGTTCCAAACAGTGTAGTGGAAGGGAGGTCCTCAGCAGCATGCTGTAAAACTGGGTCCTTTATTCTGTCTTAGTCACCATTTTATCAGTTACTTAGAAGAAGACATAGTTGGCATACTTATCAATTCTGCATGCCACAGTGCTGGATGGGAGAACTAATCCATAAAGGCAGAATTAAGAAACAAAGAGAAAGATCTAACATGATGAAATTAAATTAGTGAGAAAGGTAAAGTAGTATCTGTGGGTTCAAAAATTTAACTCTACTGTATACCATGAAGACCATACTAAAACAGCAGCACATATGAAAAAGATTGGGCTTTAGTTAATTAGAAGTAAAATCAAAGAAAGCAAAAAAGCTAATAAAAACCTTAAGTTTATACAGAAAAGCCCCATTATCTTACCCATATCTTCGATGTTTATACCTGTAATATCTGCATGCCCAACATGAAGAGAAAGAAAAAAGGTTAGGGATCTGAAGCAATTTGAAGGGAGAAGACTGAAGTGGCAAGAGTACCCCAAATCATATTAGATTAGTCTTTTCCTCTGTTTAGCTTTGATAGGAAATTTAAGAGAATATCATGGCTGTCTTCAAATATTTGTAGACTATGTGATCCAGAATATCAAAGTATAGGCTTTGGGAAAGAGATTTCAGCTCAGTATCAGAAAGAATTTCATTCTGGTCAGAGCTGTTCAAGGAAGGTGTGGGATACCCTGTAAGCTGGAGAGCTTTGTCATTTCATGCGGTGTTCGGTATTGGAAATTCCTTACCGGGGAGGTTTTTGAGAGTAGTGTGTGTATGCCTAATGCTTTTTCTCTCCTCTCGCCTAATTAGAGGACATTCTTGTT
Organism: Tursiops truncatus; assembly: GCF_011762595.2. Taxonomy (NCBI): domain Eukaryota; kingdom Metazoa; phylum Chordata; class Mammalia; order Artiodactyla; family Delphinidae; genus Tursiops; species Tursiops truncatus. The sequence continues at coordinate 58,593,863 of NC_047036.1, read as the reverse complement.
TTTCTTTAAGGAGACTTGGGGTGGGGTAGGGGGGATAGATTTCATGGATAGACTCTTGTTTTTAGCAGTGACAGATGTCTATGGGGAAAACCCCACTGTTCAATGTCAGGCAATTGGTGAGGGTGTCCCTGTGACCATGCAGACCTGCCTGTAGGAAGTGAGGTTGTTTCCATTCTGTGATTGCCCCAAGTTTTGTTTTCATCAGACTGCCCTGGTGCCCCTGTCATTGCCTATCTGGTCTGGCAGAGGGTTATGTGTGTATGTGTGTAGGGGGAGACAGGTATTCCTTATAGTTCGACAACAAAGACATGACTGTTAAATGACCATTTTACCTAGAAAAGATGAGAGAGATTCCTTTCCCAAGAGCATAATTATGGCTTTGCTCATCAAATGAGATAATCATTGTTTTTAAAGTCTTCAGGGCATAACACGAAGCTTTTTTCACTTTCTTTTCCTTCTTTCTTTTTTTTTTTTTTAATGTGTAGGCTGGAATGGGGGGAAAAGAAGCACTAGAAATGGTGGGGGGCAGCAGTTAGAGTGGGGGAGACCTGGGATCTGGGCAGCTGGAAGCAGAAAGAGCACTGACTGCTAACGTGGAGATGCTGGGGATTGGTATATTGGAAACCTGTTTTGCCTGTTTTAGAATTTTGCTGAGAGGCATTATTTCATGCATAATTTGTGTCCATAGAAATGGATTGTTATTGGTATGAATGACTGGTCTCATCTTTGTGATAATAAAATGGTTTACAAATCATTCTGAATGTATTCAAAGTCCTTTGAATGTCAGTACAAGGTATGGAAGCAGGGAGCAAGGTAAACTGCATCTCTGAGTTGATGCTAACTGTTGTGCCTGGTGTCTCATCTCTTTGTAGGTGAGAACTCTTGGGGAGAGAGTGGTTCTGTATGTTCTGAATCGAATTATTTATAGAAAGCAGGAAATGGAGAGAAATGAGATCCCATTCCTGTGTCATAGCAGTACTGATTATGCTAAGATTCTGTGGAAGAAAGGAGAGGCCATTGGGTTTTATTCAGTTAAGCCTACAGGTGAGTCTTTAAAAGTTATTTAAAATATATATTCTGTAAACCCACTTTTTGGACCCCAACTGTATCAATGTCCCTTTTAAATTAGTATCTAGAGTACGAATTGAGATGATTTTACTCAGTATTTCTTGGGAGTACTTTGATTCTATGTAAGTGAGGATTGGTTAGGAAAGTCTTTTGAAAAAAAAGTAAACATTTAACAGAGTGGAAAATTTCTCCACGTATGTGGACAGAGAGTTGTATGTTGAGCCTTGTCTTCTTTCCCTCTCGTTGCCTTCCCTTTATTTAAAGGGCTTTGTTTTACTTTGATTCCTGCTGCTCTCACTATTACTGGCTCGTTTTAAATCCCCTGTCTACCTGTGGACCAAATGCGTAGGCTTTTTCTTCTAGTGCAGCTGATTCAGCCTGATACAGTAAAGCAGCTAAAGCAAAGCACTTCAATACATTTAGAGAATCCAAACAGCTTTGAAATAGTCAATCTTGTAAAGTTTTTATTTCTGATCCTAAGACCCAACTATACCCTTTTCCTGAAAGACTAGTGCAGCTTCATCTTGCTTTACCTGTTTTCCTGTTCATTCAGTTCCCTAGAGCTACTGGAGCCAGAAAAATCAAACCTGCTTACTCCATGTACACATATACCCCACACCTTACAACCACTACACAACAAAGGCAGCCTTGTTCTGTACCTTGGCCAAAACACCTTTCACAGAGAGTACTCACATTATTTTTGTCTTTTTAATATTTCACACTTGCCAAATTTAGCTCTTGTGGTCAGATGCAGTCTAAAGATAATACCAAATTTCCTGCTAATTTGAAGGACAGTTGTGACTAATACCTTAATAGTATAATTAGTACACATTTATGATGAGAACATCAGTCACGATGAGTAGGATGAGTACATATAGTCAGTAAAAGGAAGGTCACTTTTTCTCAATAAAAAAACTATGATCTATAGTTTTAAATGTTTTTGCTGTTTAGTAAATACTTTAACTCTCCCTTAATATGCTATTTTATTCTTGTATAAATTTGAAGTAGAACCAATAATTTACGCAACTTCAGAAAGATATCATCATACAGAGGCAGAATAATAATGTTTGTTAAATGGAAGCTTAGTGCTGCATTGCATAAAAGGCATCACTTTATTGTTTTTAAAATGTTTTCATAAGTTTGAGGCTGGAATATGGTTTAATTACTTTATGCTTTATTTTATACAAGTAATTCCTATGGAATTGGAGGCTTTTTGCTGCTCACGCTGGCTGCAGCGGGGTTTCCTACTTGAAAGTAGCTCATAGACATGTGAAGTACATAAGAGTTTATGCTTTCTCATTTAGAGCATCTGTAGATGAAAGACATACAGTTAAGAAAGGACATAGCATTCCCCCTCAGTATTTCTGATCAGTATTTGATTCCAGGCATTGGCTCCTCTTTGCTTTCTGTGTTTTGGGGGCTCCTCCACTCCTTTGGGACCTGGCTTCTATTTTTACTTTTTCTGTTAGTCAGCTCAGTTTTATATGCTGGAGCTTCCAAGTACTACTTGTCTACCCCTTTTAGCACTTTCCATACTTCTCTACTAATTGCCTTACTTCCTTACTATTTATTTCAGTGTTTTCCTGCTTTAAGCTCTGGCTCTCATCTGCCAGAGAACAATGGCATTAGATGTGCTTATGCTAGCCTTTGGCTCAGTAACCATCTAATTCAGTCTGGCAGTGTTTTTTTCTACAAAGTAAACCCAAACATAAAATAATTTGAAAAAAATTGTCCAAAACAAATACTGAAACACTTTGTGATAGAAGTATTCCTAATGTACATATCAGGAAAAAACTGTACCAGAAGCAAAAAGATAAGATCTTTATTAAATACATTTGTAGTTGAATAAAAGCCTTATGATATCACTTATTATTTATGATTTTTTTTTTTTTTTTTGCGGTACGCGGGCCTCTCACTGTTGTGGCCTCTCCCGTCGCGGAGCACAGGCTCCAGACGCGCAGGCTCAGTGGCCATGGCTCACGGGCCCAGCCGCTCCGCGGTATGTGGGATCTACCCGGACCAGGGCACAAACCCATGTCCCCTGCATCGGCAGGCGGACTCCCAACCACTGCGCCACCAGGGAAGCCCTATTTATGATTTTTAAAAATAAAATAGCAAATCAGTATATAGGGATATTAGTTGGAACATAAATATAGCCTTGATATATAAGAGGCTTTTTGTTTATATATATATATAAACAAATATATATATTTGTTTATGAGGTCAAATCCTATTATAGTATAATGAAATTCAAGAAAGTATATAAGTTTTTTTTTTGCCCGAAATAAAGAGATTACTATGAGGGATGTGTAGTTTGTTTGTTTCTTGGGTTAGGTAGATGTCAGATCATTAAAAATAGTTTTTAACAGTAGGTCATTGTGTAATATCTGGTACATAACTCTAAAGGGAACTTGCAGAATTGAGTAACATCACTATAATAAGATTTTCTGGTCCCTTCTATGGTTATTAAGCATTTTAATCTATAAAAATAAAAAATAGGAACAGGATTAATGCTGAACCTTGTCACATTCTGGTAGTAATATTTGTTCATGGACTCATAAACTGAAAAAAAAAGGTAAGCTCCATGTATTTCGTTGAGATGTATTTTCAATAAAACTTTATTTTTTGCTGAATAATTAGTTTTCCCAATGTATAATAGTTTTCCAAATGTATAATATACTTGTGTTTTGATCCATCATATACTAATATTAATTATAATGATAACTCAGAATTTCTTTTGAATTGATACTTAGAATCTTATGGTCACAAGAAACTTAAAAAATGTATATTTTTATATACAGATACGTTTTTGCAGAGAAGAATGATTAGATAATCAATATATAATCCAAGTATAAAAATATATTACATTAGGGTAATAGTCTGTAGTATAAATATAATAGAAATAGAAGGTCAGGGGTGGAGAAGGAACAATGTAAGCTTTTTGAGTGTTAAGAGTGGTTAGTTCAATAGTAAAGGAACAGGTTGTTCAATGGAGGATGACAGTTATCAAATCAAATTGATAATAGTTTTTAGGGTCCATTTGATGCATTTAAAAGAGTAGTGATATAGTGTTTTTCTTTAATCAATATTGTTTAATTGAAAAGGGAAACATAGTAAATTTACATAGCAAATCCTGGCAGACACCATGTTAACTAATAGATCATGGTTAACATCACCAGCAATGAGACACATCACCATCAGAGACCCCAATTTATGATGTAGTGAGAAGGACATAACGTCATTTCTGAGGTATTTTTGCCCAAAATGCATAACCTCAATTTTATCTTGAGAAAACATTAGACAAAGCCAAATTGAAGGTTATTTTACAAAATAACTGATCAGTAACCTCCAAAAGTATCAAGATCATGAAAGACAGGGAAAGGTGGAGGAATTATCAAAGATCAGAGTTGGGACATTAAACTAAATACCATATGGAATCTTTGATTGGATTCTGAAACAGAAAAATTAGTAGAAAAACTGGCAGAGTTTGAATAAGGCCTGTAGTTTAGCTAATAGTATTTTATTAATGTTGATTTTCTGGTTTTGATAATAGTACTCTGGCTATGTAAGATGTTAACATTAGGGGAATCTGGGTGAAGGGTATGTGGGAACTCTTTGTATATTTTTGCAACTTTTCTGTAAGTCTAAAGTTATTTTTATGATAAATAGTTGTTAAAAAGTTAATGTTATAAGATGTTAGAAATTACATTCTTTGTAATTATTGAAACTTAAGATGGAAATTTTAAATGTTACCAAAATGTGTGAATACATGCCATCTATTTCAATATTATTTAATGGTTACATGAGCAAAAAAGTACTCTTTGAGGAATTTGACTGGGCCAAGAGAAAAAATATTCTAAAAATACCAGTATAAATGGTTCCCCTGGGAAAGGTTCCAGTCATTGTCAGCAATCCCCACCTCGCACACTGATCAACTTTTTAATGTCTCGTTCTTTTTTTAAAAAAATATTCATTTATTTATTTGGCTGAGTCAGGTCTTAGTTGCAGCACATGGGATCTTTGTTGCAGCACGTGGGATCTTTTGTTGTGGTGCACGGGCTTCTCTAGTTGCGGCATGCAGGCTCTCTCTAGTTGTGGCATGTGGGCTCAGTAGTTGCAGCACACAGGCTCTCTACTTGTGGTGTGTGGGCTCAGTAGTTGTGGCTTGCGGGCTCTCTAGTTGTGGTGCACGGGCTCAGCAGTTGTGGCGTGTGGGCTCTCTAGTTGTGGTGTGCATGCCCAGTAGTTGTGGTGCACGGGCTCAGTAGTTGCGGCACTTGGGCTGTCTAATATGGTGCACAGGCTTAGTAGTTGCAGCACATGGGCTCTCTAGTTGTGGTGCGTGGGCTCAGTAGTTGTGGTGTGCGGACTTAGTTGCCCTGTAGTATGTGGGATCTTAGTTCCCCAACTGGGGATCGAACCCGTATCGCCTGCATTGGAAGGCGGATTCTTAACCACTGGACCATCAGGGAAGTCTCTAATGTTTCATTCTTAACTATGAACAAATAGCTTAGTTAGGAAAAGTCACTGATACGAAAGATGGAGATCAAAACCAAAAAAGAATAAAAGCAATTTGGAAGAGACAGACAATGCAAAAACAAACAAAACAACTCAATATTTGTGGAACGTAAGAGTAGTTAGTACATTCATAATGGGAACAAGATATATTAAAAGAATATCCATAGAGCTCTTGGAAATTAAAAACTCAGTATAAGGGAGATAAAGTTGATGTTGATTAGAAAGGAGAACAATCATAACAACAACAAACCCTAAATGATGGAAAATAGGAAAGAAAAGATAAAATTAGAGGAGCAGTCTGCATAATAGATGTTTCAGAAGGAGAGAACAGAGAAACTGGAGGGGAAGAAATCACGAATGAAGTAGTTCAAGAAAAGTCTCAGAATTATAGCACATGTATTTCCAAGTTAAAAAGGCCCATTGAACATCCATCGCAATGAATGAATTAAAATAGGCCCACGCTGAGGTAGATTGTTGCAAAATTTCGGAACATCTGGGATAGAGAAAAGATTCTGTAATCCTCTACAGAGTGAGAGGGGGAATTTATACAAAGGATCAAGAATCATAATGATTAGATTTCTCAAAAGCAGCACTGCACTGAACACTAGAAGTGGAACAGTGCCTCTAAGATACTGGGAGGAAGTGATTTCCAATATAATTCTATGCCCAAATAATGAATGAAGTATGAGAGTGACAGAAGGAAATTTCTACATGGTTAATTAAAAAAATTTTTTTTTTAATTTTTTTTTTTTTTTTACCTCTCATGCATCATTTTCCAGGAAGCTAACAGAATTTATGCTCTACTAAAATAAGGAAGGAAGTCAGGAAAGAATGATACCAGATCAGGAAAATAAGGAGAGAAATATCCCCACATCACAGCTGTTTGATAGTTCTGAGGCTTCTCTGTCCAGATTGGTAGCCACTAGCTTTATGTGACTATGTAAATGAAAATTAATTAAAATGAAATAAAATTTAAAATTCAGTTTCTCAGTCATACTAGCCACTGTGTAAGTGTTCAGTAGCCACATGTGGCTAGTGGCTACCACATTGAACAGAGAGATATAGAACATTTCCATCAATGCAGAAAGTTCTTTTGGACAGCACTTTTCTAGAGATTGGCTAATCTAGATTGTAGTAAGTCAGAAAGCTCTGGGTCATTGATTCAAGAATATGGAATACCTGATGTGTTTGCATTTACCAACGTAAGTGTTACAGTTGTGGGACACTGGGGGGTAAGTTAGAGGTAAATACTAAATAAAGAGTGATAAACCATTATTAAGGCAAATCAAAAAGCAGTGCAGGAAAAAAAAAAAGCAGTGCAGGAAAAGGAAAACAATCATGATATACTACATGGCTCAGTTATCAAAAGTGTGTGTGTGTGTGTGTGTGTGTGTGTGTGTAATGTAAATGCTGAGAATTGACCTAGCCAAAATTATAAATTACTGTATTGGGGTAATAGGGCAGGGCATGTAGAGGAAGTATGGTGATGGTGTATTGGGAGTAGGGTATGTACATGTATATAGAAGCTAAATTCTCATCTTCCATACTGGGAAGCCAGTTGATTATGCCTAAAATGGAAAAGGCAAGAAGTAGTAAGTTACTTAGAGTTATGGGGGTTAATACCGAAAAAGATCAAAGTGTGCGTTTCTGCGGGATGGAAAGTGTGTTTGTATGTGTGGATCAGGGAGGCAGTCACAGGACGTTTTTTTTCCCAACAAATCTTAGAGGACTGTTGTACGCTAACAATGTACATGTAAAACTTTGATTAAAAGTAAGAAGTAAACATGATCAGAGAAGGAACTATTCCCAGAGTCTAATCAGTGCCTACCGCAAAACTAGATGAAGTTTATAAATCCTCACAGGGCCTATGATGATCACGTCCCCGTGTTAAAAGGGCTGTGCTAACTAGAAAACGGCTAAGGAAAAAAATCTCGTACAGGTATGAAAAATAAGAAAACCACTTGTTAATTCAGTGGAAGTTCTGTTAACTGTCCTATGTCAAAAAATACAAAAGATATAAATGTGTATAAATCAGATATCACATTTTAGTGTAGACAAGCTGAGAAAAAAACAAAATGGAGGCCACTATCATTAGGTGCTATTTTGGACTTTTTTTTTTTTTTTTTTTTTTTTTTTTGCGGTACACGGGCCCCTCACTGTTGGGGCCCCTCCCATTGCGGAGCACAGGCTCCGGACGCGCAGGCTCAGGGGCCATGGCTCACGGGCCCAGCCGCTCCGCGGCATGTGGGATCCTCCCGGACCAGGGCACGAACCCGTGTCCCCTGCATTGGCAGGCGGACTCTCAACCACTGCGCCACCAGGGAAGCCCTGGAAATATTATTTGGCCTCAACTGTGAATCACCCTGGTCCAGTTTGAAGACTCATGTTTTGGAAAAGCACAAGAACCATATGACAGAAGCAGAATCTAATCAACAACTACTTTAAAATCAGTTTTGTTGATTCACTTCTAAAGGGAATTATGATCAATACCAGGAGACATAGTTTTGGTTTTTGTAATTTCCATTTGAAATAATTTATAGTGGAAGCATTCTTTCCTCTCTTCATTTGCTAGTTAGCTTTCCTTATGACTTTCCAACTTTTTTACTGAGAGCTATAGCTATGATCTTACCTCCTCTTTTGGGCAGATCACTCACTTTCTGTTCACTGAAATTCAGATATCTGGCCCTTCTGTTTTAAGATTATTTAAGGAATAACAAAACTGTGATATAAAATGATAAGTATTGATAATACATATAGCTAAAGGCAAAACATAGTGGAAGTTTGTGTTTGAGAAGGGTTGAGGTTATATTTTAGGGCGTTGAGACTGTCTAGGCTTAATCCTTTTCTTAAGGTGGTGAGCAAAGGCATGGGGGAGTCCCACTGTACTCTGTGGCTGCCTGAAATGTATCATTGGGAAATGAGGTGGGTACTTTGTTTTCAGGTCAAGTTTTAGCCATCTTAAAAAGCATATACTTCCCAATAAGGTTTCTGTTTATTGGGGAGGTAGGGCTGATTCCATTCTCAGTAGAGACACAAAAATGACTGGTCATGGGGTGAGCCTTCAAAGCACCAAAAGTCTAGTGGATGAGACAGAAAACTAGTTACCTAATCAAAACTCAGTTTGATAAGTACTGTATTTGAGGTATCAACAGTAGTAGTCATGGAAGAATGGGGCAGGTAATTTTGCCTGGAGGAAGGTGTCACTGAGAAAGAGATATTTAAAAGTGGCTTTGAAGGATAAGTAGGATGTCAGTAGGCAGAGAAGGGGAAAGAAAAGGAAAATTCTTAGTAAACAGATGAATGTAAATGTGAAAGAAGGAACAGAATCATGGAAGTTCAAAGTGTATTTATAACACCACCTTGAGCAAGCTGGTGGGACTAAAAGGATTGTAGGGTGGGGAGAGGTAAAGATGGAGGTCCCCTTGTGAAGGTTCTTAAATGCCATACTAAACATTGGAACTTCATCTTATTGGCACGAAGGGATCAAAGAATTTTATTTAAGGGCATCATGGTTAAGTATTTTAGGGAGATAATTTTTGTAGCACTTGGTGATGGATAAAGAAATTGTGTTCTGAAGTCAGGGACTTCGATTAAAAGAGCTATTTCAGTCATCCAGGTGAAGGAAGGACCAATGCTAGGAAAGAGGCAATAGGGATAAAGAAGGAAACAGATTTGAGGGAGATTTCTGGATGGACAGAGTGAGGTGACTGCAGTGCGTGTGTGTGGGAAGGGGAGGGGAGGAACCAGTGATGAATCTTGAGGGTTTTGACTCGGGTGCCTAGGTGGGAAGCTGTTAACTAAAATTGGGAATATACGAGCAGTGGATTTGGTAATACTTGAGTTCAGTTTTGATATGTAAAGTTCAGTGTTCCTATGGGACATATAAGAGATACGTAGTTAGAAAGGTAAGGTGGACCACATGGGGGAGTAGTTAGAAATGTAAGGTGGACCACATGGGGGAGATGTGGATATTTGTGTGGGCCACAGAAGTTAGTGTAATCTTAAAATGTGAATGAGGTCAGTCAAAACTATTGTATAACATGAGTATGTGTATTTGTCAATATTGGTGTTAGGCTATAAGTTACTGAAAATAGCCTGAGATAAGCAAACATAACTGTGAAAGGAGTCTGCCAGCAAAAGGTACTATCTGCTGAGATGCAAAGTTGATTTCCTGAAAGTTGAAAAGGAAGTGTTAATCTACTGGGAGAAAAGAGAAAGCAGAAAGTTAGCTGAGGCTGCTAGCTGTCTACCAAATATTTGTGCTTCCTCTTCTGTATTCTTGTCATTGGCCAGCAACTGTCCAGTCAGGGATTATGTTTTTCAGTTGCTTTCACAAGTAGGTGGGGCTGTGTGACTAATTCTTCCCATGGTAATGAGAGAAATGATATGTATGACATCAGAGCAGAGTGGTTAAGATGCATTCCTTTTCCTCATCTGTCTGCTAAATGCAAAAGATTCTGAAGAGCTAGGGGATGGAGAAGCCACAAGATAGAAGGAACATGAGTTCCTGTGTTACTGTGAGGGCCCCCAGTGAACCGTGCTTCCAGTATTTATGTCCTTGTGTAGCCTGCTTGAATCTGTTGGCCCTGTGACTTGCTTTAACCAGTAGACAGCAGCACAAGTGACACTGTCCTAAACCTTAAGAAGCCTGGTAGTCTCCACTTTGGTACTCTTAGAGACTAGTCACCATGGAAGAAACACACCTACCTCAAGACCGCCACGTGGTGAGGAAGCTCAAGCAACTACATTGAACTGAGGTGCCCAGCTGGCAAGGCCAGCTGCAATTCCAGTCAGCAGCCGGCTAGCTGCTGCTGTGGGAGTGAAGCCATTTGGACCTTTAGCTGTGCCAGTGGCCCATCTGATACCATATGAGAGTTGTGATAAATAATGAAATAATAAATTTTGTTTTAAGCCAGTACATTTTGGGCTGGTTTGTTAGGCAACAATAGGTAACTGAAAAAGTTCTTGGATGATTGTGAGTCAGAAAGCCGTCCACTACCCAGCAACAGCTATGTGAGACTATTACTTAAACAAAAATGGAACTTTTTAATGTTAAGCTTTCCAGATTTGGTTTGTTATAACAGCTAACGTTATGTTAACCAATTTATAAAGCATGAAGACTGTAACGAGAGTACTTGCCTAGTGGTGTATGACAGGATCTCTCCTGTAAAGATAATCACATTATTTGTTTAGAATTCACTTTATGTTGTGCTCTGTGGAGACAGTCACACATTGTTGGCTTTATGAAGGTTTTATGAAGGTCAGGAAAGACACATTACTGGTTGGACAAAGAAGAAATGGTAATTCCATGAAAAGAGAGAGTTATTCAGTTGCAGCAGAATAGCTGTTCTTGAATGTGATGCGTAGATCCTGAATGGTACTGTTGAAATTTATTCATTTATTCAAAAGTTATTTTTTGTGCCATATTGATAGGGAAGGAGAGGGAAAGGGGAGGAGGGTGAATAGGAGAAGGAGCAAGATGGAGAAATTGAGAGATAGTAATACAATTTTTGTAAGTAAACTGTCATCACAGAACCTACATTTAAGAGGAGAAGATAGCAATGAATAGACAAATAGGCGATATGCTCTCAGGTCTGTGAAGAAAAAGTAGATTAAAAGAATAGAGAGTGTGTGTTGGGGGGTACTATCTTAAATAGAGCGGTCGGGGAAGCACCTCTAAGGAAGTGAGGGAATGATGAGATATGTGAAGTTTCAAGAGAAGAGGTATTCAGGCAAAGAACTGAAAGGCAAAGGCCATGAGGCAGAAGAAAGTTCAGGGTGTTTCAGAAAGAACAAGAAGGCCAGTGTGGCCAGAGTAGAGGGAGTTGAGTGATATGGGGATGGAGAGAGACCGGCACACATCCTGACACGTCCAGTAGGCCAAGGAAAGAGTCTAAATTTCACTCTGCGGGTGATAGGAATCCAGTGGAGGATTTTAAGCATGGGCATGACACAATCTGATTGGCCTTTTAAAAAAGGTAGCTCTGTTGTGTAGAAAACCAGAAAGAGAGGTGGCAGGGTTAGGAGCTACGTTAGTTAAGAGGTTATTATTGCAGAAAACCCTGGTGAGAGGTGATGGTGGCTCGGGCAAGGAAGAAGGAGGTGGGAGTCACCATAATTGAGATAAATTATGAAGTTATTGCTGCAGTGTTTCTGATGGATTGTACATGGCCTATGAAGGAAGAGTCAGGGATGAGATCTCACGTTTTGCTCTGAGCCACTGGTAGAATGGTGATGAGATTTACTGAAAAATCAGTAAACAGGAGGGGAGAAGCAGGTTTGGGGAGTATATGAAAAACCTAATTATAAATGGTTTATTGGAGTCACATGTATAAATTTTGTTTATTTACATTTTTACAGCTTTATTAAGGTTTATTTATATAGCATACAATTCACACATGTAAAGCATACAATTCAATTTTTTTTAGTATATTCACAGAATTGTACAACTTTCACTGTAACCAATTTTCGATCACTTTCGTCACCACAAAAAAAACCCTGCCCTGTACTCGTTAACAGTCACTCTCCATTCCCTCCCTGCCCTTGGTACCTGGCCCGAGGCGACCACTAATCTGCTTATAGATTTCTGTCCCTGTAGATTTGCCTGTTCTGGACATTTCATATAAATGAAATCATACAATCAGAATAGTTTTTGCATCTGACTTCTTTTGTTTAGCATACTGTTTTCAGGTTTCATCCATTCTTGAATCAGCACTTCATTCCTTTTTATGGCCAAATAGTATTCCCTTGTATGGATATTCTAACATTGTCTTTTATCATTTGATGGACTTTTGAGTTGTTTTTATGATTTTGCCATTATGAATAATGCTGCTATGAAGATTTGTGTACAGGTTTTTATTTCTCATGGTTATATACCTAAGAGTGGAATTCCAGGTTCATATGGTAACTCTAAATTTAGCCTTTTGAGGAACTGTCAGACTGTTTTCTAAAGCAACCGCACTGTTTTACATTCACACCAGCGATGCACCGGGACTGCAGTTTCTGCACATCCTTGCCGATACTTTTTAAAATGCTTTCAGAGAATATTTAATGACATGGGAAAATAGACTATTTAAGAAAAAGTAAACATGATATAAAGCAATGATTCTTTTTGTTCAGCAAAAGTATATAGATGCACAGAAAATTGTGAAAAAATAAACATTTCATTTAAGCATTGCATTGTGAGCCAACACTTATTTTTATCTTTTTTTTTTTTTTTTTTTTTTTGCGGTACACGGGCCTCTCACTGTTGTGGCCTCTCCCGTTGCGGAGCACAGGCTCTGGAGGCACAGGCTCAGCAGCCATGGCTCACGGACCCAGCCGCTCCGCGGCATGTGGGATCTTCCCAGACCGGGGCACGAACCCCTGTCCCCTGCATTGGCAGGCAGACTCTCAACCACTGCGCCACCAGGGAAGCCCTATCTATGTTTTTGACTATAGTCAACCTGGTAGGTGTGAAGTGATGGCATTGTCATTTTGATTTGCATTTCCTAAATGGCTAAGGATGTTGAGCATCTTTTCATGTGCGTATTTGCTGTTTATGTGTCTTCTTTGGGATGTCTATTCAAATCCTTTGCCCTTTTTTTTTTTTTTTTTTTTTTTTTTTTTGCGGTACGTGGGCCTCTCACTGTTGTGGCCTCTCCCGTTGCGGAGCACAGGCTCCGGACGCGCAGGCTCAGCGGCCATGGCTCATGGGCCCAGCCGCTCCACGGCATGTGGGATCTTCCCGGACCGGGGCACGAACCCGCGTCCCCTGCATGGCAGGCGGACTCTCAACCACTGCGCCACCAGGGAAGCCCTCCTTTGCCCATTTTTAAATCGAGCTAGCCTTTTTAAAAAAAATCTCCCCCCCCCCCCAGCTTTATTGTGGTATAAGTGACATACAAAAACTTGACCATATTTAAAGTTTACAATTTGTTGTATTTTTACTTATTTATACAGCTGTGATACTATCACCACAATCAAGATAATGAACGTATCTGTCACCCCCAAAAGTTTCTTTGTGCATATTTGTAACCATCCTTCCTTCCCCCTGTTTGACCCCAAGCAAACAGTTATTTGCTGTCTATTATTATATATTAGCCTGCTTTTTCTGGAATTTTATAAAATGGAATCATACAGTATATACATTTTTTTTTTAGTCTGTTCTTTCAGAACAGCTATTTTGAGATCCATTCTACTATAATTCATATATCATCAAATTCACCCTGAAGTGATTCTTAGTATATTCACAGAGTTGTACAACCATCACTACTGTCTAATATAGAACATTTTCATCACCTCAGGAATTCCTGTACCCATTAGCTATCACTCCTCATTTCCTTTACCCTGAAATTCCTGGAAACCACTAATCTCCTTTCTGTCTAGATTATTTATCTTAAAAAATGTTTTGTAATCTTTATTGTGGTAAGAACACTTAACATAAGATCTACTCTCAACAGATTTTTAACTGTAGATTACAACACTGCTGACTATAGGTGTAATGTTATACAGCAGGTCTCTGGAACTTGCCTTACTGAAGCTTTAAACCCATTGATTAACAGCTCCCCAATTCCCCTTCACCCTGCCCTTGGCAACCGTTGTTCTGCTCTCTGCTTCTGTGAGTTTGACTATTTTAAATGCCTCATATAATTGGAATCATGCAGTATTTGTCCTGTGACTGGCTTATTTCACTTAGCATAATGTCCTCAAGGTTGATCCATGTTGTATGCAGGATTTACTTTTTTTTTTGAGGCTGAATATTATTCTTTTGTACATATATATACCATATTTTTTTATCCATCATCCGTCAGTGGACATTTAGGTTTTACCACACCTTGGCTATTGTGAATAGTGCTGCAGTGAACACTGGATTGTTAATATCTCTTTGAGATCCTGATTTCAATTATTTTGGATATATACCCAGAAGTGGGATTTCTGGATCATGTGGTAGTTCTATTTTTAATATTTTGAGGAACCTCTATACTGTTTTTCATAGTGGCTGCACCATTTTGCATTCCCATTAACAGTATACAAAGGTTCCAGTTTTCCATATCTTTGCCAGCATTTGTTGTCTTCATTGTTTTTGTTTTTGTTTTTTTGATAATAGCAATCCTGACAGGTATGAGGTGATACCTCATTTGATTTGCCATTTCCCTGATGATTAGTGACATTGAACATTTTTTATATACCTGTTGGCCATTTGTATGTCTTTGGAGAAATGTCTGTTAAATCCTTAACCCATTTTTTTTTTTTTTGTGGTACGTGGGCCTCTCACTGTTGTGGCCTCTCCCGTTGCAGAGCACAGTCTCCGGATGCACAGGCTCAGCGGCCATGGCTCACGGGCCCAGCCGCCCCGCGGCATGTGGGATCTTCCCAGACCAGGGCACAAACCTGTGTCCCCTGCATCGGCAGGCGGACTCTCAACCACTGCGCCACCAGGGAAGCCCTTCAACCCATTTTTAAATTGGGTTTTGTGTTTTTATTATTGAGTTGTAAGCATTTTTCATACATTCTAGATACAAGTCCCTTATCAGATATATAATTTGAAAGTATTTTCTCTCATTTTTTGGGTTGTCTTTTTACTTTCTTGATGGTATCCTTTGAAGCACTAGTTTTGATAAAATCCAATTATCTTCTTCTTACGTGTCACTTTTGCTTTTGGTGGTGTAGCGCTTTTGGTGTTGTAGCTAAGAAGGCTTTTCCTACCCCAAGGTGATGAAGATTTACTTCTATGTTTTCT
Source organism: Tursiops truncatus (assembly GCF_011762595.2). NCBI lineage: Eukaryota > Metazoa > Chordata > Mammalia > Artiodactyla > Delphinidae > Tursiops > Tursiops truncatus. The sequence continues at coordinate 58,578,556 of NC_047036.1, read as the reverse complement.
TCTAAGATTTTATAGTTTTAGCACTTAAAGTTATGTTTATGATCCATTTGCAGTTAATTTTGTATATGGTCTGAGGAAAGGGGGAGGGGTCCAACATCATTTTTTTGCATATAGGGATATCCAGTTGTCCCAGCACCATTCATTTAAAAAGACTATTCTGTTCCCATAGAAATGCCTTGGGACTCCTGTTGAAAATCAGTTGACCATAAATAAGAGGTTTTGCTTCTGGAACTTCTGTTCTGTTGGTCTCTGTTTATTCTTGTGCCAATATCACACTGGCTTGATTATGTAGCTTTGTAAGTTTTAAAATGGGAAGTGTGAGTCTTCCAGCTTCGTTCTTCTTTGTTAAGATTGTTTTGGCTGTTTGTATTTTTTTTGCGTTTCCATATGATTTTTAGGATTACTTTGTCAATTTCTGCAAAAAATCCAGCTGGAATTTTGAACCTGTAGGTCCGTTTGGGGAGTATTGACATCTTAACAGTGTTGTCTTCTGAACCATGAACATGGGATGTCTTTCCATTTATTTAAGTGTTCTTTTTTTTTTTAAATTTTATTTGTTTTTGGCTGCATTGGGTCTTTGTTGCTGTGCCTGAGGTTTCTCTAGTTGCGGCGCGTGGGCTTCTCGTTGTGGTGGCTTCTCTTGTTGTTGGAGCACGGGCTCTAGGCACATGGGCTTCAGTAGTTGTGGTGCACAGGCTGTAGAGCACAGGCTTCAGTAGTTGTGGCGCACGGGCTTAGTTGCTCTACGGCATGTGGGATCTTCCTGGACCAGGGCTCGAACCCGTGTCCCTTGAATTGGCAGGTGGATTCTTAACCACTGTGCCACCAGGGAAGCCCTATTTAAGTGTTCTTTAATTTCTTTTAAATGTTTGTAGTTTTCAGTATACAAGTTTTGTACTTTTGTTAAATTTATTGCTAAGAATTTTATTATTTGTTGATGCTATTGTAAGTGGAATTGTTTTCTTAATTTCATTTTCAGATTGTTCATTGCTGGTGTATAGAAATACAATTGATTTTCTTTTTTGGCTGTCCTGCGTGGCATGTGGGTTCCTAGTTCCCTGACCAGGGATCGAACCTGTGCCCCCTGCAGTGGAAGCCTGGGGTCTTAACCACAGGACTGCCAGGGAGGTCCCCAGCTGATTTTTGTATATTGATCTTATATCCTGTAACCTTGCCGAACTTGTAAAAAAAATCAGTTTTGATAATTTTTTAGTGGATTTCTGGGACTTCGCTGGTGATCCAGTAGTTAAGACTTCGTGCTCCCGATGCAGTGGGCCTAGGTTTGATCCCTGGTCAGGTAACTAGATCCTGTATGCCTCAACTAAAAGATCCTGCACTTGGCAACAAAGATCCCATGTGCCACAACTAAGACCCAGTGCAGCCAAATAAATAAATATTTTAAAAATAATAATAATTTTTTAGTGGTTTTCTTAAGATGAAAATGTTAAGGTCTGTATACAAGATCATGTCATCTGTGAATGTGATTTTACTTCTTTCTTTTCAATCTGGGTGCCTTTAATTTCCCTTTCTTGCCTAATTGCCCTGGCTAGAACCTCCTTACCATGTTGAGTAGAAGTGGCGAGGATAAACATTTTTATCTTGTTCCTGATCTTAGGCAGAAACATCCAGACTTTCACCATTAAGTGTGATGTTTGTTAGCTGTGGGTTGTTCATAGATCCCTTGTCAGGTTGAGGATGTTGAGTATTTTTATCATGAATGTACTGAATTTTGCTTTGTCTTTGGAGATGATCATGTGTTTTTTGTTGTATTTACATTTATATGAGCTCTTCCATTCATCTTGTAGTAAGTCTCATGTATTACAGAAATAAGAGTTTAGTGGTCATGAGCATTTGGATAAATGGTAGACGGCTTTAGAGTAGGTGAGATTACCCAGAGAGAGCATGTAGAAAAAGAAGGTGGCCAAAAGTGGTCCTCTGAGGAAAATATTCAAGCTGCCATATGCAATGCTAAGTTTAATTTTATTTCAATTAGTAGATTTATTTTAATGAAAACTTCATCTAAGTTAGGAGGTTGTGGTTTTTACTTTACTAAGTAATTGTGCTATTAACTGCAGCTGTTTGATGTGTCTGAAGAATCTCTGGTAACAGGGCAGAGGTTTTCTGCCCTTTATTTTTTTTTTTTTTTTTTTTTTCTTTTTCTGCCCTTTATTTGATTGCTTTTTGTATCAGGGTAGAACCTGATACAAATACAAAAATAAGTATTGAAGGTGTAGGCAAAAGAGAATTAGCATGATTTTTTGAAATGAATATGTACATGGTGAGTAAATGGTAGAACTTTACACTTCGTGAACACTATTAGTTCCATAAATTGATCATTTGAACACTATTAGATGCTGGACTTTACCTTTTCTCTACTTAAAGGAATGTTTGTGTGAAAACAGAAAAAAAAATAATTTGTGGGAAATTTACTTCATATAGTTGGTATTCTGAGGCACGCATAATAGTAAATACCAGCAGATCCTCAGATGGTATTGAGAACTAAATAGTGCTTTCTCTTCTCATTTTTGCTTTGTCCTTTGAACTACTGCTACTTCTAAAGTAATGTCTCCTTTGATTTCATTATCACTTCTAGCAGTTGCTATGAGAAAACCCTGATTTTAAGGCATTAAAAACTGATAATGGTCACAGTAGCTTGTTGGTGAGACTACCTGTTAGATTCTTTAAAAATTTATTTATTTATTTTGGCTTTATTGAATATAATTGATAATTTGAAGTTGTATATGTTTAATGTGTATAACTTGATGATCTGATGTACGTTGTGATATATTCACCAAAATCAAGATAATTAATATATTTATTGCCTCATATGGTTACCATTTTCTTTCTTTTTTTTTTCTTGAGGTGCTAACGCTTAAGATCTACCTTTTCAGTAAATTGAAAGTATATAATACAATATTGTTAACTAAATCACTATATAAAGACATTTTGACCCTTAGCAGTATCCGAACTGAATGTCAGCAGTTAAGATCTAAGTACGTAGCAATGTGCGTTAACTATTCTGAATTTAAGTTAGTTGATAGTCTTAGAGTCTATTGCAAAAAGTTATTGAAGTTCTCCAATTTAATCATAAGTAATTCATTATTTGGTTGAACTAAAAAAATCCTTGTTATATTGACCAACTCATCAAATGATATGATTGGTAAAAGTTAATTTGTGGGGTGTTTGTTACCTGAAATTTTGTTTCTTTCTTGAACTACGTTATTATAATTATCCAAAACCATGTGAATAATGTAACTGAGAATAATAGATTGTTTTACTTGAGGCACAAAAAAGTAGAATGTTGACTGATAGCTAACTATGAATTAATACTAAAATTAATAGAAAGTGGGCCGCCCCACCATGATGCCCTCAACTTATAAACTATCTTAAGATACATTACAGGCGCTTACACATCTATTTGGAGGGTCAAAACCCAAATCAGGGTTCTTAAAAGACAAATCAGAATAGCTCTGTAATGTAACAAGGAGAGACATATTTAATTACTACTACAAACATTCTCCTGTTAAACCTTAAACGTACAAGATATTTTAAAACATATATTCACAGCAGAAAGATTGCTGACTTAGCCATTTCTAAAACAGATGTTTCCATTTAGTCCTAATCCATAGTCCTTAAAAATTTGGAGAACTAATTCACTTCTTTGCCATCATTAAATAGATAACAAATGAGACTGTAATCACTAGGCAAAAAGTAAAGGGAAAAGATGACTATTTCACATTACTAAGGTTGGAATTAGATACTTCATGTATTATAATATAAACTATATACAATCACCAAATACTCTTTAAATTTGAAATTTTAATAATTGATGAATTTTAAAGCTGTGCAAGTCTATGGACAGTGATATGTATTCTAGTATATAGTTCATCAAATGGTAATAGTTGTTTATCTTGTATGAGATACTGTTGGCAAACGTAAAATAAATAGCTCTTCTCATCATCTCGTATACATTATGATACGTAATAGCTGGAAAGCATTTTATATTATAAAACTTAAGTGTGTCTTTAACATTTTTCTTGATGTAAGAAAAACTAACCAATTTTAGATTTAACTCATGTTCTCTAAATGTATATACATATGTGGCCTTTTAAATGTGAAAAATTGTCGGATTTCTGTTTTATTCCTGCAGGAAGCATATGTGCCTCGTTTCTTACCCAAAGCTACCAACTGCCAGTTCTTGATACAATGTTCGTTAGAAAGAAATATAGAGGCAAAGACTTTGGGCTTCATATGCTGGAGGACTTTGTTGATTCCTTTACAGAAGATGCACTTGGCTTGCGGTATCCACTGACCTCTCTCATGTACATAGGTAATTGGATTAAGTTTTTAGAAAGTTAAACTTGTCTCGGTGTCACTTCTGACTTGTTTCTGCAGGATATTTTAAATGTGCATATATCAATATTAAGTAAATTATATTCCTTGGCTCTCTAGGGCTTAATTTTGCAAATGTGCCCTTACCTCCACATAAATGGCATTTTGGGGGTGTGGTAACTTTCTTAAAAAGTTGAAATATAATTCACATACCATAAAATTCACCCTCTTAAAGTGTACAATTCAGTGGTTTTTTATTATATTCACAGCTATGCAACCATAACCACTGTCTAATTCCAGGACATTCTCATCACACCAAAAAGAAAACCTGTACCAATTAGCAGTCACTCTTCTATTCCCCCATTCCTTTATCCCCTAGCAATCAACCACTAATCTATTTTCTGTGTTTATGGATTTACCTGTTCTGGACATTTCATATGAATGGAATTGTATGATATAATTATATTGTAAGTCCTTTGTGTCTAGCTTCTTTCATTTTGCATAGATGTTTTCAAGGTTCATCCACGTTGTAGCATGAATCAGTGCTTCATTTTTTTAATGGCTGAGGAGTATTCCCTTGTGTGGATATGCCACATTTTGTTTATCTACCATCAGCTGATGGACTTTAGGATTGTTTCCCCTTTTTAGATATTACGAATAGTGTTACTTTGAACATTTGTGTAGCTTTTGTGTGGGCATTACTCTGGTGTATATACCTAGGCGTGGATGAAATTGCTTGGCCATAACCTTTTGAGGAATTGCCAAACTGTTTCCCAAAGCAACCGCACCATTTTACGTTCTCATAAACATTGTATGAGAGTTACAATTTCTCCATATCCTCGCCAACACTCATTATTATTTGTCTTTTTTTTTTTTTTTTTTTTTTTTGCGGTACGCGGGCCTCTCACTGTCGTGGCCTCTCCCATTGCGGAGCACAGGCTCCAGATGCGCAGGCTCAGCGGCCACGGCTCATGGGCCCAGCCGCTCCGCGGCATGTGGGATCTTCCCAGACCGGGGCACGAACCCGTGTCCCCTGCATCGGCAGGTGGACCCTGAACCACTGCACCACCAGGGGAGCCCTATTTGTCTTTTTTGTTAGAGCCATCTCAGTGGATGTGGAGTGGCATCTCATTGTACTTTTGATTTGCATTTGATGTTGAGCATCTTTTCATGTGCTTATTGGTCATTTATGTACCTCCTTTGGAAAAATGTCTATTTACATCCTTTAACCATTCTTTCTTTGGGTTATTTGTCTGTGGTGGCTTTTTAAATTAAAAAAAAAAAAAAGAAATTTCAGATATACCAAAAAATATAAAGAATAAGGTAACAAATACTCATGTATCATCCAGCATGTACCATCCATGAGAAGTGGATCATTGCCAATATAAGTTGAACTTCTGTCCTATCCAATTAGCTTACTCCCTTCCCTGAAATAAGCACTATCCTCAATTTGGCATTTATTTTCCCCATGCATTTCTTAGACTTTTAATACATACGTATACATCCTCCAACAATGTCATATTGTTTTACATATTTAAAAAGTTTAGGGGATTCCCTGGCTGTGCAGTAGTTAGGACTTTGTGCTTTTACTGCCGAGGGCCCGGGGTTCAGTCCCTGGTTGGGGAACTAAGATCACACAAGCTGCGCAGTGCAGAAAAAAAATAAAGAATTTTATATAAATAATATGTACTGTATGAATTCTTCTGTAGTTTTCTTTTTCTATTCATCTTTATCATTATGAGATTCATTCCCGTGGATTCATGTAGCTCTATTTATTCTTTATTAGTGCTGTTTAGTATTTCATTGTGTGGATATATTGTGTTGTGGTGTTTTAAAAGCAATTAGTGGATTTATGTTTGCACTTGTGTAAAGTCCATAGCACTACTCTTTTCTTAATGAAGTAATATTTAACCTGGAAAGTAATTTATTAGAAAACTTGTATAAAATATAATTTACCATTGATTTTAACCTAACATCAGATATTTATTTCCACTGAAAAAATATTTTTGTTCTAAGTTTCTTTCCCCCCTTTTAATACCAAAAATCCATAAAACAAGAGCCAAGTGTTGCATGTCCATCTTGAATCACAGCTTCTGTCTAGACCCATACATGAGAATGGAATGAACCCTGTATACCCTTGGAAAATATGAAAATGGATTTTCCTCTTAAAGTCTGATTATTGCTTTACTAAATTTGGGGAGGAATGCAAACACATCTACTGCAGGCAGACTCTCTTATTACCCTTTTTTAGGATTCTCATGATAAATAAATTGAATACCAAGTGAATTATAGGTGCTTATGTATTATGTAAGGTATCCTCTGCTATTTTAGTTATTTTATTTCAGGCAGAGGACTCGGTGTGGCCTGTTGGTTTTCTCCAGCTTTTCCCTTCCTAATAAGTATAGGAACTACAACCAGAAAACATGAGAAATATTGCCAAATATGTGGGGGAAAAGTGAGCAAATGGTATCCTTGTGTCCACATATCCAGTGTCCAGATTAACAAATGTTAAGATTTTGCCATATTTGTTTTCATTTATTTTTTGGGAGACCCGAACAAAACGTAGATACAGTTGATGTTCTCTTTGGACCCCTCCCTAATCCCATTCCCCTTTCTTCTTTCCTCCCCAGAGATAATTGTGTTTCTCAAGTTGGTGTATATCCTTCCTGCCCATGTTTTCACACATAAGTCTATGTCTATAAATACTATAAAACATTATTTCTTGTGCTTTTTTATTTTAAGAAATTTAGAGTTTTTAAAAATAATAATTTTAGATTTATTTTGTATATATTCTTATTTAAACAGTTACTTTAGATTTTCACACTTCCCAAAATATAATTTAAATAGCACCGAAGTTCCCCTCATTTGCCCTATTGGAGGTGTTGCCCGGAAACTGGGTTCGCCTCTTGGTGATTGTTGAGCCAGAAGACACACCAGGCCGTAGAGTGGGAGAACTTACCACTTGCAGTAAGTAAGGAGAGCACCGGGGATCTCTCCCAGAGCAGTGTCTCCTCAACAGTTTTTGGTCATAAAATATACATAACATAATATTTATCATTTTAACCATTTGTAGGGGTACAATTCAGTGGCATTAACTGCATTCCCAATACTGTGTCCCCATCATCACTGTCTATACCCAAAACTTTTTCATCATCCCCAGTCTAAACTCTGTCCCCTTCAAACAATAATCCCCCTTCTCCTCTCCCCTCATTCTCTAACTTCTTTTCTGCTGTCTGTCATGAATTTGCTTATTCTAGGTACCTCACATAAGTGGATTCATACAATATTTGCCCTTCTGTGCCTTATTTCACATAGCATAATGTGTAAGTTCCATCCTTTTTGTAGCATATATCAAAATTTCATTCCTTCTTATGGCTGAGTAGATTTTTATTGTGTGAATATGTGACATTTCGTTTATCCATTTATCTTTTGATGGATGCTTGGGTTGTTTCTACCTTTCTATGTTTCTATGAATAATGGTGCTGTGGACATGGGTGTGCAGATATCTGAGTCCCTGCTTCCAGTTCTTTTGGATATAAACTTAAGAGTGGAATTGCTGGGTTATTATTCTATGTTTAACTTTTTGAAGAATTGTCAAACCATTTTCCACAGAGGCTGTATCATTTTTTAAATTATTTTATTATTTTTTAAATTAATTTTTATTGGAGTATAGTTGATTTACAATGTTGTGTTCATTTCTGCTGTACAGCAAAGTGAGTCAGTTATACATATACCCACTCTTTTTTAGATTGTTTTCCCCATTTAGGTCATTACAGAGTACTGAGTAGAGTTTCCTGTGCTATACAGTATGTTCTTATTATCTATTTTATATATAGTAGTGTACACTACCCAGTCTCCCAGTTTATTCAACCCCCCACCCCTTTCCCCCTTGGTAACATAAGTTTGTTATCTACATCTGTGACTCTATTTCTGTTCTGTAAATAAGTTCATTTGTACCTTTTTTGAGATTCCACATATAAGCGGTATCATATGATGTCTTTCTCTGTTTTACTTCACTCAGTATAACAATCTCTAGGTCCATCCATGTCACTGCAAATGGCATTATTTTGTTTTTTTTAGATGCTGCATCATTTTGTTTAATGTGTTTTTAAACTTATAAAATGACATCCTTTTGTAGGTAATATTGACTTGTTTTTTTACTGACTTTTTTTTTAGATTTATCAACGTTGATTATATGTAGCTGTAGTTTATTGGTTGTAGTTGCTGTATAGTATTTTATTGTATACATAATTTATTCATATATCCCCTAATGATGGGCACTGAGGTTATACTGCCTAAAACAGTCCTGTAATGATCATTATAGATGCCTTCTTCTGCATATGTTTAAGTCATTATCGTGTATACCTAGAAGTAGAATTGGATCATAAAATATTTTTCTTCAACTTGCCTAAGCACTTTAAAATTGTTCTCACACCAGCAGTGTGGGAGTTTCCATTTCCCTTATTTTTCTGATGCTTGTTATTATCTGATGGGTGTGAAAATGGAATCCTGCTGTTTCATCTTATATTTCCTTCACAGCTGGTGAGGTTTATCATCTTTATCTTTGTTTATTCATAAATGAGACTGCTGTATACTTTTTTTGAGTTTCCTTGGTGTTTTTGGTATCAAAGTTGTGCTAGCCCCATTAAGTGACTTGGACAGCTTACTTTCCATCTTCTGTTTGCCCAAACATTTGATTTCGGGGATTTCTAGAAAACTTTCAATGTGTTTTTCAGCTTGCAACCAGTACTTTGAAAAATATCCAGGAGACCATGAACTGCTTTGGGAAGTTGAAGGTGTTGGACACTGGTACCAGAGAATACCAATCACCAGAGCATTACAAAGAGAAACATTTAAAATTACAGGTAAGAATGTTTCAGTTTGAACACAAGTCCAGCTTAAAAAAGCAGTGCCTAATTATGGTTGTGTCTTATAGTCCAGAATAGTGGTGTATTGTAATATGATCTCTCTAGTAACAGACCTCCTTTTCTAAACTTTGAATTTTTGTTATATGTAAACATTTGAGTCACTAATAGTCAGAGGACCTAGAGTAGTCCAGTAGAACGTAGCCCAGTAGTCCAGTAGGAATTGGTGGATAAGAAATAAACACAGTTTACTCAAACAGCATAGAATAGGCATCAGTGGATCAAAGGTAGTACCCAGTTTCATGCATCTCCCCTTGAAGTCACTACATACAGATAACTGTTTAAGACTCTTTACAATTGCAAGGCTTCATTATAAGATATTGGTGAAGGGGATATCCCATACTTGGATTTTCAACACCCTTCTTTAGGGCTTTGTAAAAATCAGTACAAAGAGTGTTACAATTAAAAGCAGACACTAACTGGTTTACAATTTAAAAAATTCTTTTACACACAGCAGTTTCTCAAAATGAAGCTAAAAGACCTGTGTCTGGAGAATACGGTCTTGGATCTGTTCCAGACTATGAAGCAGGAGCTGAAGACAGTCTGTCTAGTGAGATGCAGCTAACGGTAGGTACACTGTTGTTTACTGTAGGAAATAATAATTTTGCTGTTTTTAAAAAAGAGGTTCAGCTAATACTAATATTTAACTTTTTTAATGTTATTGTTCATTCAACAGACTTATGTAACTTCTGTTGTGTTAGTTACTTGGCATTTTATGTTAGTTGGTTTCTAAGATTTAATTTTCTTTGAAAAATAATTTGGAATACACAAAATAATATAGAAGAAAATAAAAAGCTATAATTCCATTACATTAGATGTAGCAACTAACATTTTTGTATATGTACTTAATATATATTATGAAACATGTATCTGCATATGTTTCATTTTTGTTTTTATTCTTTTATGCTGCTTCTAACTGCTTTTCTCCATTAACATAATATTGTAAGCATTTTCTATGTCATTACTGTTTTAAATCGTTGTTAAATAGTACACTATTCTATTATATATAAATATCAGCATTTGTTTCCTTAACATTTATACTTAAGTTTTTTATATTTATAAGTGACCCAGCCATGAATGCATTTATATATGAATCTTTGAGCAAATATAATTATTTCCTTGCACAGATAAATTTCTAGAAGTGGAATTAGTAGTAGGTCAAAGGTTATGAAGTTACTTTGGGAAGTCTGTGGCTATATGTGTTAGGTCTTTGTAGAATGTAATATACTTTGCAAATACTAGGTAACGTGAAAGTAGAAGGGCAGGTCCCATTACTGAATTCCAGAGGATTTACCAGGTACTTTTCTAGAAACTACTTGATATTATTTAAAATACATGTTCATTGATGGGGTCCTAGAGGTCTATTTTTATGCAGTGTTTTGTTGTGGTGGCGTTTAATACAGTCATATTTGTTTTGTACACGGGTATCTGAATATATTTTTAGTGAGTGTTGAATATGTCTGTAAATGCATGTACATTTTGGAGACACAGTGCTTTGGGGAATTATTTGTGCCCTTTTTTTTTTTTTTTTTTTGGGGTACGCGGGCCTCTCACTGCTGTGGCCTCTCCCGTTGCGGAGCACAGGCTCCGGACGCGCAGGCTCAGAGGCCATGGCTCACGGGCCCAGGCGCTCCGCGGCATGTGGGATCTTCCCGGACCGGGGCACAAACCCGTGTCCCCTGCATCGGCAGGCGGACTCTGAACCACTGCGCCACCAGGGAGGCCCTATTTATGCCTCTTTTCTCCTGTCTTAGTTAGCATGAGCGTTGACTATTTTGAGTAAAAGTTTTTAAAAACATTTTTAAGGATAATATAAATAATATTGATACAGTAACTATATATAAGGAGTTCAGTTTTTTTTTTCTACCTTTGGAATTTCAGACTTCAGAATAAGCCCCAGTTCTATTATACTGCATTCCAAATTCCTCAGATATATTCAAATGCATTTTAGTCCTGGTCAGATATCATAAGACCAGGGAAAGTAGAAAAATCTACTCTTCTCATACCTGTGGTGAGAGCAATGATCTACTTTTATCTTAAGCCATATAGTTTAAAATGTGTCATTTTAATGAGAACATATTAAGATTTCACCATATTATAAGGTTGGCAATATAAATTAGACTTTTTTTCATTTTAGAAATTCATATTCCTTATATTACTTTAATATTTTAATTAATTCAAGGAAAAATATTTCTCATATTAAACTGTTTTTTTATCTTTTTTATTAATCAGTAGCCACATGGGGAAGTGGTTTTGTTTGTTTATTTTAACTACATAATTTTTTTTAGCTTTATTGAAGTATAATTGACAAAAATTGTACATATATAATGTGTACACCTTCATGATAAAGATGATAAATGCTTGAATTAAAGCATTGGTAGTACAAAAGAGGGGACAGTTTTGAGAGATTCTTCAGAGTCAAAATTGACAGGCTTTGTGGTTGATTGAATGAGGGACAAGAAGAAAGCATTACTGCCTCACAGGATTTTCGTTGGAATGGCATACTGAATTGTTATTGCCATTAACCAAGATAGAGGATAATATTGGGAAAATGTAAGATTTCAGTTTGGGACAAGTTGGATGTGAAATTGGTGGAGTATCCGCTGGAGAGAGATTTCACTGGAAATAGAGCTTTGAAAATCGGGGCGAGAGTTGGGGAGATTAAATTGTATATTTGGATTCATCAGCAAATAGCTGTTGAAGTAAAGGTAGTAGATACAGTTACATAGAAGGAGGATGAGGACTGAGAAGAGAAGGGAGCCAAGAACAGAACATTCAGAAACCCCGTGTATATCACTATAGCATGTTAGATGGCTTCCTAAGTTCTTAAGCTCATAATAAACTGAAGCTATAATATAACTTCTTTACTTCCTAAGTGAGTTTCTTAGTCGATGAATAGTGAGTACAAAAGGTGCTATTTGAAAAACTTTTAAAAGGATTTTCTTTGTAACTGTATGAAGTAGATCCATAGGGAGAAGAAAGGACCTAAAACTTGTGGTTTTAATCTGTATCTCTGTTTTAGATTGATTCTCTAAAAGATGCCTTTGCAAGTACTTCTGAAGGTAAGAAATTCAGCTGGTCTATTAGTAAGTGTTTGAGACAGTTAGAATTATGTGTGTGTCTGTGTCTGTGTGGGTGTGTCCCTTAGAGTAAAGTGAAGACTTCTCCCGCCCTAAAATCTAGATCTGTGTTCTTTTACCACTGATTTTGCTGTGTGAACAGTTAGGTAAGCTATTTTGCCTTTTTTTGTTTTCATTTCCTTACCTGTAACATAGGGACAGTAATGTGTACCTTGTTCATTTCCCAAGATTATTGGAAGGGGGTCTAAGTGAAAATGCAGAAACACTTTGCAAAAACTCAAGGTGACACAGAAATGTGAGGAATGAATACTGACAAGGTTATTTCATAGTTTAGAAAAAGACACTGACATGGTTTCTTAACCTGAAGTGACAGAGAGGAAGTGTGTAATGTTGGGGATTTAGGTAAACTAGCGTAGTTCTTGCATTTCTGTGTATTTTTTTTCATTTCTGTGTATTTTAATAGGTAATCCTTTGAATACATAATCAATCAATTATAGTTTTGCCGTTTTTTCCTCAGGTCACGGTAAAACACCTGTTTCCACTCGTACTCGAAGTAGTCATCTAAAGCGGCCAAAGATTGGAAAACGGTTTCAGGATTCTGAATTTAGTAGTTCTCAAGGGGAAGATGAAAAGACTCCCCAGACTTCACCTACAGCTTCAGTGAACAAGTGAAGTATTGTTTATTTTACTCTCGTTATTTTGTTTATTCTTATTTTCATATTATTAGTGTTTAGTTTTTAAGGTGAAGTTTATTGTTTGTGTAGTAAATGACCTTGGTGTAGAACTTTGTATTTGAGTTCTTCCACAAGATTATTGATTACACTTGGTAAGTGTCACTTTGACAGTGGTATAGCGAGAAGTTGCTAGTAAGAGAGTGGAATAAACTCATGATTTAGTCTCTTGTGTGAAAATCCAGGAGAATATTCTAGTGATTATATTATCCCAAATGAGTCATTATTGTCAACTTTGAATTTGACAGTAGCTATGGTTTTTAGCAGTGCTGAGGTTTAGTCAATTTAAAAAACCCTCAATTTTACTTTATAACGAATTCATTTTACTGGGTTATAGAATATAACAAATTAGTGATAGCCATAAATGGTATTGTCAACTCCTCCAGAAACTTAATAGCCAGCTGAATCAACAGACCACTTGGATTAAAACCTTATTCTCCATCTTCCTTTGAATCTTAAAGAAAGCAAGATTTTCAATATTATAGTTAAATTAGGCTTTTGCTCTGATAGTCTTGCTAACTGTTCCTGAGTCAACCATTCATAGTGTTGCCATTTTAGTTGTGAAATTATTCTACTCAGGTAGAGAATTCTGTAACTCTGCCAATTTCATTATGTATGTAACTTTAAATTTGGATAATTATGTAAATGTTATATTTTAATGAAAAATTCATCACTTTAAAGTCAAATTTAAGTAAATATTTAATTTGTGAAAAGAGTAATGAGTTTAGATAATTATAGTTTTTTTCACTGAGCAACATTTTGTTGTCATACCCTTTTTAGAAGGGAATGTAACAGTAAATTTTTAAATTGAACATCTCAGAATTATTGTGGACTTTTTTTTTGCTTTTCATAAAATAGTAACAGTGAGACTAAATGCTTAAGTGCTCAGACACTATGAAGAACAAAACTTCATCTTTGCCCTTGAAGAATTGACTGTCTATAAGTTTCTAATACACATATCTGTACCTGTGACACAGGTTAAGAGCACTGCAAGGTGGATTGTGATATAATAATAGAAGTGCAAAGTGCTGTGGATGCAAAGGAGGGTGTGATTGATTCTAATTGAGGGGATAGAGAAATTTGACATTTGTGCCAGGGCTTCAAAGATAAGTAGAAACTCAACAAGCAGAGTTGGGAAAGAAGACTTTCTTTTCTAGTTCGAGGGTCTACAAACTATGGTCTATAGGCCAAATCTGGCCCACCACCTATTGTTGTAAATAAAATTTTATTGTAACACATCTGTGCTTATTAGTTCACATTTTTATTATGGTTGCTTTTGCTTTACCCTGGTGGAGTTGGGTAGTTGTTCAGAGACCATATGGCTCACAAAACCTAAAGGAAAAGTTTGCTCACCCCTGGTCTCCACCACGGCTGTTCAAAGAACCTTCTGTCATGGTGGACATGTTCTTTGTCTGCCCTTCCCTGTCCAGCATGGCAGCCACTACTCAGTTTGCTCATCACCCAGCACTTGAAGTATGGCTAGTGCAACTGAGGAGCTGAGGTTTTAATTTCACTCAGTTTTAATTACTGTAAATAATGACAAGTGTCTCGTGGCTATTGTATTGCACTGTGCAGTTCTAGACTGCAGGAGTAACATGAGCAAAGGCACAAAGCTGGGAGGAGTGTTGGTAAGGAAAACTGATGTATAGGTAAATGGTAGCATCGAGTAGGAGGTAAAAATATAAGGGTCTGGTCATGTTAGGCTTTGAAAGGAGGTATGCTTTATTCTCCAAGCCATAGAGAACCATCAGAATTTTCTGAGCTGGACTGTCACTGGTACAGATATGTGTATTAGAAACAAACTCTGGTGACTTACCGGGCGGTCCAGTGGGTAAGACCCTGCGCTTCCACTTCAGGGGTCCTGGGTTCGATCCCTCTTCGGGGAACTAAGATCTTGCATGCCATGGATGCAGGCAAAAAAAAAAAAAAAAAAGAAACATAGTTCTGAAAACCTTACTAAAGAATGTATATATTGCAAGTCTGAACATGAGTTGGGAAGAAGTTACAGTGTCCAGAGAGAATTGGGCCGGAAGTAGGAAGATGAGAATGGGAATAAAGTTACGTATTTGTTTGAAAGGCATTTCACAGGTAGAACTAAACTATGTCGTTTATTGTCCAAACTGAAATTTTTGAGAATGAAAGGGGCATTATTAATACACGCATACCTCAGAGATGTAGGTTCAGTTCCAGACTACCGCAATAAAGTGACCATCACAATAAATTAAATATTTTGGTTTGCTAGTGCACATAAAAGTTTTTTACACTATCCTGTAGTCTGTTAAGTGTGCGATAGCATTATGTTTAAAAAAAAAAGTACATACCTTAATTTAAGAATACTTTATTGGTTGAAAAAAAATGCTGTCATCTGAGCCTTCAATGAGTCGTAATCTTTTTGCTGGTGGAGGGTCTCGCCTCAATGTTGGTGGCTGATGACTGATCAGGATGGTGATTGCTGAAGGTTGGGTTGACTGTGGCCATTTTTTAAATAAGACAGCCATGAACTTTGCCACATAGATTGGCTGACTTCTTCCTTTCACTAACGATTTCTCTGTAGCATGCGATGCCGTTTGATAGCATTTTACCCACAGTAGAAATTCTTTCAAAATTGGAGTCCATCCTCTCAAACCCTGATGTGGCTTCGTCTACTAAGTTTATGTCATAGTCTAAATCCTTTGTCATTTCAACAATCTTCACAGCATTTTCAGCAGGAGTGGATTCCATCTCAAGAAATCAGTCTCTTTGCTCATACACAATAAGCAACTCCTCATCCATTAAAGTTTTATCTTGAGATTGCAGCAATTCAGTCACATCTTCAGGCTCCACTTCTAATTCTGATTCTCTTGCTATTTCTACCACATCTTCAGTGACCTCCTCCACTGAAGTCTCGAACCCCTCAAAGTCATCCATGAGGGTTTGAATCAACTTCTTCCAAACTCCTGGTGATGTTGATATTTGACCTCTTCCCGTGAATCGTGAATGTTCATAGTGGCATCTAGAATGGTTAATCTTTTTCAGAAGGTTTTCAATTGACTTTGCCCAGATCCATCAGAGGAATCTCTATCTGTGGCAACTATAGCCTTATGAACTGTAATTCTTAAATAATAAGACTTCAAAGTCGAAATGCTTCCTTGATCCATGGGCTGCAGAGTGCATGGTGTGTTAGCAGGTATGAAAACAACATGAATTTCATTGTACATCTCCATCAGAGCTCTTGGGTGACCAGGTACATTGTCAATGAGCAGTCACATTTTGAAAGAAATTTTTTTTTCCTGAGCAATAGGTCTTAACAGTGGCCTTAAAATATTCAGTAAACTACGTTGTCAGCAGGTGTGCTGTCATCCAGCCTTTGTTGTTCCATTTATGGAGGACAATGGAGTAGATTTAGCATAATTCTTAAGGGCCCTAGGATTTTCAGAATGGTAAATGAGCACTGGCTTCAACTTCAAGTCACCAGCTGCATTAGTGCCTAGCAAGAGAGTCAGCTTGTCCTTTGAAACTTTTTTTTTAAGTGGGTGGATACATCTGTGGCTGTGCTACATTTATTTATTTATTTATATACAGCAGGTTCTTATTAGTTATCCATTTTATACACATCAGTGTATACATGTCAATCCCAATCGCCCAATTCATCCCCCCTGCCCCCCCCACCCCCGCTTCCCCCCCTTGGTGTCCATACGTTTGTTCTCTACATCTGTGTCTCTATTTCTGCCTTGCAAACTGGTTCCTCTGTACCATTTTTCTAGATTCCACAAACATGCGTTAATATACGATATTTGTTTTTCTCTTTCTGACTTACTACGCTCTGTATGACAGTCTCTAGATCCATCCACGTCTCTACAAATGACCCAGTTTCGTTCCTTTTTATGGCTGAGTAATATTCCATTGTGTATATGTACCACATCTTCTTTATCCATTCATCTGTTGATGGGCATTTAGGTTGCTTCCATGACCTGGCTATTGTAAATAGTGCTACAATGAACATTGGGGTGCATGTGTCTTTTTGAATTATGGTTTTCTCTGGGTATATGCCCAGTAGTGGGATTGCTGGTTCATATGGTAATTCAGTTTTTAGTTTTTTAAGGAACCTCCATACTGTTCTCCATAGTGGCTGTATCAATTTACATTCCCACCAACAGTGCAAGAGGGTTCCCTTTCCTCCACACCCTCTCTAGCATTTGTTGTTTGTAGATTTTCTGATAATGTCCATTCTAACTGGTGTGAGGTGACACCTCATTGTAGCTTTGATGTGCATTTCTCTAATAATTAGTGATGTTGAGCAGCTTTTCATGTGCCTCTTGGCCATCTGTATGTCTTCTTTGAAGAAATGTCTATTTAGGTCTTCTGCCCATTTTTTGATTGGGTTGTTTGTTTTTTTTAATATTGAGCTTCATGAGCTGTTTATATATTTTGGATGTCCTTTGAAAGTTTAAGCCAGGAATTGGCTTCTCTTCTCTAGCCCTGAAAGTCCTAGATGACATCTTGTTCCAATAGGGTTTTTTGTGTGCATTGAAAATCTGTTGTTTAGTGTAGCCACCTTCATTCATTATCTAAGCTAGATCTTCTGGATAACTTGATACAGCTTCTACATCAGCACTAGCTATTTCACCTGGCACTGTTACGGAGAGAGCTTCTTTCCTTAAACCTCATGAACCAACCTCTGCTAGTTTCAGACTCCTTTTCTGTAGCATCCTCACCTCTTTCAGCCTTCATAGAATTGAAGAGAGTTAGGGCCTCGTTCTGGATTAGGCTTTGGCTTAAGAGAATGTTGTGGCTGGTTTGATCTTCTAGCCAGACCACTAAAACTTTTTCTCCATATCGGCAATAAGGCTGTTTTGCTTTCTTATCACTGGTGTGTTCACTTACAGTAGCACCGTTAATTTTTTTCAAGAACTTTTGCTTTGTATTCACAGCTTGGCTAACTGTTTGGCACAAGAGACATAGCTTTCTACCTATCTCAGCTTTCAACGTGCCTTTCTCACTAAGTTTAATCATCTCTAGCTTTTGATTTAAAGTGAGAAGATGTGTGACTCTTCCTTTCATTTGAACACTTAGAGCCATTGCAGGGTTATTAATTGGCCTAATTTCAGTATTGTTTTGTCTCAGGGAATAGGGAGACCCAAAGAGAGGGAGAGAGATGGGGAATGGCCAATCAGTTTCAATAGTCAGAACACACACAACATTTATCAGTTAAGTTTGCTATCTTAAGACTGGACATAGGTATATGTATAACCAATTCACTTTTCTATACAGCAGAAACTAACGCTACATTGTAAGTAAACTATACTCCAATATAAAAATTCATTACAAAAAAAGTTGGTCATATGTGTGACCTGTGGCACCTGGAAACAGTTAAAATTGTAACATCAACCATCACTAATCACAGGTCACTGTAACAAATATAATAATAACAAAAAAAGTTCGAAGTATAGTGGGAATTACCAAAACGTGACACAGACATGAAGTGAGCAAATACTGTTGGAAAAATGGCTTTAGTGGACTTGCTTAGCACAGGATTGCCACAAACCTTCAATTAGTAAAAACATAGTATCTTCAAAATGCAGTAAAACAAAGTGCAATAAAATGAGGGATGCCCGTAATTATGCCAGGGACAAAAGTTGTAAACTGGACTGTCCCAGGTAAGCTGAGATGTATGCTCATCCTAGGAGAGTAAGATCCAATCAATATAGATAGAGTAAAAGAAAGGTCTAGTTTACATAATTGAAAAGGTGGTGATCGAACTGGAGAACAAGGTAGGAAAGAGAACAAACTTGTAAGAAGATGAAGAGGTTGGTTTTGGACCTATAAAATTTGAAGTTGTTGTCTGAACAACACTTAGTTGATTCTCTAAAGTGTTACTTTATTAACAGATTCCTGAAATTTTATATTCATCTTTAATAAAACAAGTAAGAATGTTTTTTTTGGTTTTGTAGATTGGAGTCTACTGCACGAACATCAGAGAGCTCAGAAGAATTCTTGGAAGAAGAACCTGAACAGAGTGTGATTGAATTTGAGGATGAAAGTAGTGATAAAAATGTTCGACCAGCACCAGAAACCCAGCCAGGCCTGGAAAAGCAAGAAGGTGAAAAGGTAGGAGATTCACTTATTAAATAAAATGAATGGAAGTAAAATTTAACTTTCTTAGTCATATATTGTAAGAAAAGCATAACGATGTATTTTAGACTCTTAGTAGAAATAGTATTTAATGTTAAAAAGCATATATGTCAGGACTTCCCTGGTGGCGCAGTGGTTAAGAATCCGCCTGCCAATGCAGGGGACATGGGTTCGAGCCCTGGTCCCGGAATATCCCACATGCCACGGAGCAGCTAAGCCTGTGTGCCACACAACTGAGCCTGCGCTCTAGAGCCCGCGAGCCACAACTGCTGAGCCCATGTGCTGCAACTACTGAAGCCCGTGAGCCTAGAGCCCGTGCTCTGCAACAAGGGAAGCCATCGCAGTGAGAAGCCTGCGCATTGCAATGAAGAGTAGCCCCTGCTTGCTGCAACTAGAGAAAGCCCGCGTGCAGCAACGAAGGCCCAACACAGCCAAAATAAATTAAAAAAAAAAAAAAAAGCATATATGTCTAAAGCAAGGTCCGGTAGTAGAGGATAAAGTTACGAGTATTTTATATTTCAAACTGAGTTTATAAAGTTTGACATATTGCAAAGATAAAATAGAGGATGTTTAGTTAGTAATGTCCCTCAGTGTATTTAAAATACAAATTAATTTGTAGAATTAAACATACTTAAGAAGTGACAAATGTGACTATAAGAGGTCTACCTTATAAAACCAGTTAGAACGCCTTAATGTCCAACAAGCCCTAAATTGCACCCCTATTTTGGTTAGAAGGATAGAATTAGTTGTCCAGAAAAAACATATGTATTTGACTACAGTTGATTTACAAATTCCTAGAAAAATAACTAAATTCATTTTTTTTACAACTAGAAAACAAGGAGGAAAATCCTTTGTGACTGAGTAAAAAACTCTTTATCTGGCTTCGTTTCTTTTTTCATTTTCTCTATTTCCTATCCTTCTTTTTCTTTAATATCTTCAATCTTTTCCTCTCTTACAGATTCCTTATTTCTTCTTTGAAACATACTTAAGTTTCTTTAAAAATCTTTTACCTGTTTGTCAAGTCCAGCCAGGAGCTAAGCAAGTGAAACTGCATTACTGATTTTATTTATTAACTTGCTCCAATTTAGCTCCTGTTTCCTCTACTTCATGAAGTTGTATTTTTAAATGACATTTTTTCTCTTGTAAAAATTAGGGAAACACACACTTTTTTTTTTTTTTTTTGCGGTATGCGGGCCTCTCACTGTTGTGGCCTCTCCCGTTGCGGGGCACAGGCTCCGGACGCGCAGGCTCAGCGGCCATGGCTCACGGGCCCAGCCGCTCCGCGGCATGTGGGATCTTCCTGGACCGGGGCACGAACCCGCGTCCCCTGCATCGGCAGGCGGACTCTGAACCACTGCGCCACCAGGGAAGCCACAAAACATATTTTAAAAAAGGGATTTATATGCTTCTAGATGTCTACGGGAATGTATATTTTTGTGGTTTTTTTTTTTTTTTTCAATTTAAGATTATACTGTACATCCTTCATGTAACCTGTTTCTTTTGTCCAACAATACATGTGAGTACCTACTCTTGTAGGTCACCAGTGACACTTTCACTCAATTCTGGTGGGTTTCCTTACCTAGGTTGACTACTCTCTCTTCCTCCGGATTCTTTAGTACCCTGGCTTTAACACTGTTGTGTTCTGGTTTCTTGGTTTTCCTCTCTGAAGTTTTGTTTTGGTTTTATTTATTTGCTTTTTGACTCTTCTGCTTCCTGTTTTTTTCCCCTGTATTTGTGGACATTCTAGAAGACTCAGTTCTTGACTTTCTTCTCTTTTGAAAATGCATCTAGTCTAATGGCTGAATGGTCATCTCTGTGGGGATGACCAATAACTCCAGACTTTCAATATTGATCCAGACTTCAGTATTACTTGCCTTCTGAATATTTCTGTTTAGACAGATGTCTTTTATCATCTTAAATTTTAACATCTCTGTTCTTTCCTATCACTTCTCTATTGAGCCTTTTTTCCTATTTCTTATTTTTCATTGTTCCCAAACCTAGAACTTGAAGGACTGAGTTTTTCTCTTCTGTTGCTTCTCCCTTGTAGCTACTCACCAAAATTCTGGTTTTTTTTTTTTTATAAAAACTTTTGCTATATCTTTCTCATTTCCTTCCTTTTAACATTTCTCTTACCGTAGTTGGTCCTTTTGTGAGTTTTATTATAATTACCTTCTGTGTGCAGTTTATTCTTTATACTCTCTGGCCAGATTAATTTTTCTAAGTCTGTGATTTCAGTATCCCTTAGGAAAGCATTCATTATATGAATTCAGGGGTTCTATATAATCCAGCCAAGTCTGTTTCTTAAAATTTGAGTGCATCAGTGTTCTAATTTTTATTTTATTTTTAATTAATTTAAATTTATTTTATTTTTGGCTGCATTGGGTCTTTGTTGCTGTTAGTGGACTTTCTCTAGTTGTGGTGAGCGGGGGCTACTCTTCGTTGCGGTGCATGGGCTTCTCATTACAGCGGCTTCTCTTGCTGCGGAGCATGGGCTCTAAGCATGCGGGCTCAGTAGTTGTGGTTTGCAGGCTCTAGAGTGCAGGCTCAGAGTTGTGGCACATGGGCCTAGCCGCTCAACAGCATGTGGGATCCTCCCGGACCAGGGCTCGAACCCGTGTCCTTTGCATTGGCAGGCGGATTCTTCACCACTGCGCCACCAGGGAAGCCCAGTGTTCTAATTTTTTAAATGATAATTAAATAAAATGATCTCTAATTATTAGAATGTCATTAGGATTAATTAGAAATATTAGATGTTAATGAAAATCTTGTAAATTGATAAACCTTGGAGGAGGAGTTTCAGAAATTGGAGACTTAGTGTTATCAAATCGCTTTTCCGTATTTTAATGTGATTTAAGGAGCAGCATTGTTCAAAGATGACCCTTTGTTGACAGGAGAATGAGCTCACTAAGACTGAGGGCTCTCTCCTCCCAGCAAGAAGCTGTACCCAAACTCAGCTTCCCACAAGACTGCTACTGCTTCCTCCCCCTGCATGCTAAACTGTGACTTCCCAGGGGCCCCAAGGATTCCGAGCGCTGAGCAGCTGATGTTCTGTAAAGAGCTGGCACCAAATCTAGACATTCTCTGGTGGCTTTTTGCTGAAAAGGTTCTTCCTGTCACTGCCCTATATGGAGGAAGAGAAAGAAGGAGGCAGGGTCTCTTCACTGAATCTCAGGCCCACACTGGGTCCATAGAGCATCCTGGTCCTGTCTTTTCTCCATGAGAACAGAGGGAAATTGGGGTACTTATGGATTCTTTTCTCTTACTGACTCTGCTGTTCCTTAACCTGTGTCCTGTAACGTGGTAGAATGTATCTTGAGTCCTGGTGCCTGACAGGGCGACTGAGAATGGACCCACCTTGTATGGCAAGTAAGTTAATCTGTAATTCTGTCCTGACTTTTTTTGCCCTCGATGGTGTAGGAATCTGAATCAGAGCCTATGAATGGTGAGATAATGGATGATACTCTTAAGACTTCACTTATAACAGAAGAGGAGGACTCCACTAGTGAAGTGTTAGGTGAAGAATTAAAATTGCAGTCTTTTAATTCCAGTGAAGACTCTACGAATCTTGTTCCACTGGTGGTAGAATCTTCAAAATCTCCTGAGGCTGTTGCACAGGATAAGGTAATGGAGAAATATCCTAATTTTTTATAGTTATAGTGTCCAGTGTTGCTGACTTGGCTAGGGCAGTGTGGGATATATATCTTCCTCTACTTTAACATGTACAGTCCTTCAGGAAAAATAAATTTTACTACATTGGGTGTTTTAAGAAGATGCAATCAGTAATGTTTTTTAAAATTCAAATCTTTGTAACTTCATTCGTCTGACTTACGGTAACAAAATGAGTTTCACTTTGTAGATTTAGGAAATGCTTAGAAAAATGGGTAAAGCATTATTTACCAAATATTTGAATACCTATTACTTACATAGTCTGTGACCAGTACTGTCATTTTAATTTGTTTTAATTAGGGAGACAGATTAGATTAGTGGGGAAAACTTGATGGAATATTTTGAAAGAAATTTAATTATTTATTTTTATTGAAATAGAGTTGATGTACAATATTAGTTTCATGTGTAGTACATAGTGATTTGATTTTTGCATACATTATGAAATGATCACCACTGTAAGTCCAGTAACCATCTGTTCCCTATATAAAGTTATTACAATATTGTTGACCATATTCCTTATGCTATGTATTACATCCCCGTGGTTTATTTTGTAACTGGAAGTTTGTACCTCTTAATCCCCTACCTCTTTCAGTCCCCTCACACCCTCCGTTCTGGCAACCTCCCATTTGTTCTTTTTATCTGAGTCTGTTTTCATTTTGTTTTGTTTTTTAGATTCCACATACAAATGAGATCATATGGTTTTTATCTTTCTCTGTCTGACTTATTTCACTAAGCATAATCCCCTCTAAGTTCATCCATGTTGTTGCAAGTGGCAAGATTTCATTCTTTTTTTATGGCTGAGTAATATTCCATTGTATATATAGGTGCCACATCAAAAAGGAAATTTAATTTCTACTTTTGAATATTCCAATTTAAGGATAAAAAACTCTTGTATCGCATTATTTTATTAGTGTCTCACATAATTACATGAATAACATTTTCGCTGCCCTCACCTTTCACCTAATAGTCAAACTCAGTGGGGTAGCACAGTGTCAAGTCCCAGGATTCTCGGTTCTGGCTCCAGTAACACCAGGAAACTAAAAACTGAGTTGATTCATGGTTTTGAAGAATCTTGACATAAAGTTTGTGCCCTAAGTACTTTTTGGGGTAAAATCATTACTTTTATTGCATCTTTAAAGCAAGAACTTAATGAATCCAAATTATCATGTAAGACAGTTTCGAAGAAATTGAGCTGTATTCAGAACATGTGCACACGATTAACAAAAGTAGTGAGTACTGAATTCTTTAAAATGTGGTTCAGGGTCATTGCATATTAGTGTCTGAGAATAATTTATGTAAGAACTATACTGCAAAAGTTGTTCACCGGGTTTTTTGTTTTTAGACTTCACATGTAACTGACTCAGAAATGTTGCTAGATGAAGGCCCATCTGATGACAAGGGGCACACTGAAGAGAGGCTGCCTCTAGTTTCAAGAAAGAAAGCACATTTTGGGAGTTCAGACAATGTAGCTACTAGCCCAAATGAAGAACGGTCCGACAGTGGTTTTCCAAACTCCGTGATAACTGAATTTTCTGAAGAATCGATTCCTGAAAATGTATCACCCAACACTACTGCCTCATTGGAAGACCAGGGTGAGGAGGGGGTAGCTGAGCCCCAGGAAACATCTCCAGCTCTTCCTCAGAGCTCTTTAATAGAGGTTGAACTTGAAGATGTGCCATTTTCACAGAATGCAGGACAGAAGAACCAGTCAGAGGAGCAGTCTGAAGCATCTTCTGAGCAACTGGATCAGTTGACACAATCAACAGAGAAGACTGTGGATAGCAGCTCAGAGGAGATAGAAGTGGAAGTGCCTGTGGTCGACAGGCGGAATTTAAGAAGAAAGGCCAAAGGGCACAAAGGACCTGCGAAGAAGAAAGCCAAGCTGACCTGAATGAGGAAGAAATGTGGATGATAAATCCTCTTCTTTGTAACGTAATTGTTGTTTTTAAAATATGGCAGTTAATAAATAGCATGGGGCACAGGATAAAAACTCCAAATTTTCAATTTGAACTTATTTATGATGCCGCTTTTCCCTCCCCTGTAGGACCTAGGATTCACCGTTCTTTTTAATTTTTCAGGCTATTTTGTGTAAATACAATTTTTTTTATTTTTATTAACCATGTTTCGATTTTGGGAAACCAGATCATACTATATTTTCTTTAGCAATTGGGGATATCTGACCATTAATATTTCACAAAATATAAATTAAAAAATGTGAAAGTAGTAGGGCTTCCATCAATTGTAAGGATCACAGAAATCTTTTATACTAAGGGTTTTAATAGTAATCTTGGTGAAGGTTCTAGAAGATTTAAATTTCAAAACTAATCACCATTTTTTAAAATGTAGGCATGCTTAAACAAAAATGTCAGTAAATTAGGATAAATGCAACTTCAACTAAATGAGAGCACAAATTTGGAAATTTATGGTCAAATGTTTATGAAGGTGGTATTTTGGCCTCTTAGTTCTTAGTTGTAGGTGCAATTTCTTCCTTTGACTTCAATGTCTGTGGAAAGGCACAAACAAAATCTGTTTCCAGTTCACTCTTGATAACATCTGATATTAACAGTACTGCTAGGGATTTAACTCTGGCCTGTAGGCACTCGTATAATTATTTAAAATTTCATTTGAATCTGGGGACTGTACTTTTGTCCTCACCCAGTTAACATGTATACTTTAGAAGTGTGAGAACCCTTCCTAAGGCTTCTCCTTAATCCTGCCACTGCCTTTATTCTAGAATCTTCATTATATTCCCCTCACTTCCATCCACTTCCCTAACTCATGGAGTGATTCCTGTCAAAAGATCTTTTTGCCTGCCTGCCAGCTTATGCCCTTGGCTTCCATTTTTGGTAGGTTTGGAACTGCGCCCCACAATCTTAGACCTAGATGGCAGGAATAAGCTGCTCTAGGAGCCATGGTTACAAGAGCTTAAATCAGATTGGAGGCTTCGTTTGTCCCTTTTGGCTTGCTCGCTCTTGATTTGTTCTGTGCGGACAGGTTACAATCTAGCCTGTGTGTACATTGTGGTTGCCTTTGCCTGGGTAAACTAAAAACAAAGAACATCCTCAATTGTTTATTTTTGTATAATAATTTATTTAAAAATGAACAAAATGGTTATCCTTAGAATCCAAAGAGAATCTTAAAACAGTCCTACTCTTTGGAAGTATTATGTGTACTCAAATTTTCATGTAAGTTTGAGAATGCTTTGAGGCCATTTAGATTGTTTTTAAAACTGCTTGGTCCTTACATGAAAAAAAATGTGTTATGACTTTGTGTCATTATTTGAGGTGCTAAGGATTGATGTTGAAGGTTTATTCAGTCTACAGTCAGATAATACTAAATTTTATTTTGGGATGTTGGCATTTTAGGAAGATTTAAAGTTGAGGTAAAACTCTTTAGCAGACAAAATAGCAAACCCTCCTTATTCGTGTAAAACTTTGAATACTTGTATCCTCTACTATTTTCTTTAATTATTGGTCAGTTAGGCCAGATTATTCCATTCTAAATGAAAATTAAGCACTTTGGCCATTTGTTTTCCCAACAAATGCTAATCAAGTGAAAGAATAAGTATGACTGATATTAGTGTTATCTGTTGAATGTTTATGCTGTTTTATACATTTTGTGAAATTTTTGTTAATACCACAATTAGGGAAATAAGGATTTAGTAAATTCTTAACCTTTCCATTTTTAATTTCTTAAAATAGATTTAAAAACCTAACACCTACTTTTTTACTTGGATTCTTCATTGTTCTCTTTAAAATACTTTCTTTAAAAAGGTGTAGTTTAACTCGATGACAACTCGATGTGTGAATATAGTTGCTGAGGTTTACAAAAGAGAAACGTTTATTTATGACCACTAAGGACTCGCAGTATAAATTTAAACTTGTTAAACTTGTTTGGTTTAAACAGTAGGTGCATTTTAAGCAGTTTCAAAACTTTCTGTTCAGCACACAATTTTTGTCCATATTATCTCTGACAGAAAATGTTATTTTGGAGTTTATAGTTGGTAGAGGAAAGTTAGGTCACATGAAAAAAACCTAACTTTCATGTTCAGTAACAATGAGTTCTATGCTCAGTGAGTGAGTGTAGAATTTATAACAATTTATCCTCAATAAGGAATCTAAATAAAACTTAATCACATTACTTGTACTTTTTGCAAAAGGCATTAGAAAAACTCTGAGAATGACAGAGGACTGAAATCTGATTTCAACCAGGTAGTCTAGTTGTTAAGTGTCCAGTCACATTCTATAGTCCTTTGTGAACTTTTTTCTGTTTAGAAGTCTTATTTGTGGAGAAGGGAGTTCAGTTCAGTTTGTGTAAATACATATATATTTCCTTGTGTAATATAAAGCAGTTATTAGCAAAATTTTTGTTCTACTTTCAAGTTTATTCAATTGCTAGACATCACAGAAATATATTTAAGAATTTATTATAAAGTTCCTCTACAACTTTTAACAGTGAGAGGGTCTATTATGATTTTTTATAAAATCAAATAGCATGACAGAATGTCAATCTTCTACTACTTAAAATGTGTCTCTATTCATGGTGTTTCCATTCAGTGCAGAAAATTATCATGGCAAGGATAAAAACTACTAGTGATTAACGGTTCACTTTTAGCTGACCACCAGAACACCACCTAAAATGGTTTCAGTGACTTTAGAAAAATATCTTGAAGGTTTATGATTGCCTCGAATTGAGCCTTTACCTGGTATCTAAATATCTGCTCTTATATTCTGATTTACCCTTAGGGATTATACCTTCTAAGGTTTGGTCACACCAGCAAACTGAAACAGATTTTAATGTAAATAAAGAATTTATACTAACATTACTCATCTGTGTAACAGTATTTTAGAAATTTCTGCCTTGTATGTCCACTAGTTGCAATACCGTGTTTGAAATGTTAACCCAGTCTTTCATGGGTGTGATTAGTTACAAATGTTTATGCTTCTGTTTGCATACTTAGTATCAAGCTTTATTTGTACAGATAGTTTAACTTGCTTATTTTTGGTTGTGAAAAATAAGCAAACCTCAGTTCTGTATCCAGTGCTTACCTTCAGTAGATTTTTTTTCTTTCACCCTCCAAAATTTGTCATTCACACATTCCCCATTTCTATTAGCGGCAAAATCATTTGTTAAAATCTAATTGTAAGGAAGGTTCTGCTTCTGTTATCCTGAAGTAATTGTATCATACTGCATAGTAATTCCCAAGGAACTAGCCTTTCTTTTCCTTAGTGTCTGTGTGTTCTAAAACTTCTACTGTGTTTATACAATTTAGAAAAGATGTTACATTATTCAGAATAGCAAGACTTACTCAAGTACTTATGTTTGTTTTCTTGGTAGTTTCTTTTTTTCTAATTTTTTTTTTTTATTTTTAACAGTAGTAATTAAACCTATATTTTGTGATTGTTTTCCTGGTCTGTGTTTTGAAATTCCTTCCCTTTCCCCTAAGTTCATTGGTGAAGCTGTGTTTAGATACTGAATTTGTTTAGACACTGATTTCGTTTAAGGCACAATCACGTTGGTTGTACTTTCAAGACAGACTTAAAAAAAAAATAAACAGAATTGAAAACAATTAATGTGATTATAAATAAATATTATAGACACCCTAAAGCTCAAAGTCACAAACATAACTCAAATCACAAATGTGCTTTTGACTAAAACATGACCTTTTTAATATTATCTAAGTAACTGCAAATAAATTTCTCTTTAAGGACATCAGTGCAGCCTTTTTCTTTTTAAAACTATTTTACCTAGAATTACTTAAATTTTTACCACTTTAAAAATATAAATACACTACCCTAAGTGTAGAATACAGGAAATGCTAAAAGTATAAACATTTTGGTTGGTATGTTTTTCATGTATCTATCTTGAGTAGAAAATACAGTTCCAAGTATATGGCATTATATATGATGAATGAGAGGGGGAAAATGTTTAAAATACTAATTCCCTGACTTACTATAGGAATAATCAGAAGTAAAAAGTTTTATCTAAGTTCTTTTGAACTTTATAGTGTAGTATGCCTTCTCATACACTTTATATTTTCATTAAAATGCTGTGTTAATGCTACATTTCTTAGGATTAATAATCTACAGTGAGGAGGAGGAGACCTCAGGTAAGGTCTTAGATGTGACAAAAAGTTTCTTGGCTTATTCCTCACAGTAAAGTGTGCACAAACCTTTGATAAAATGTGTTTTCGACTGCACTGGCTTTTCCAACAATGACAGATCTACACTGCTTAGTACCACTTATTAATACAGATACTGATGAAGTAGGATATTTCTATAATTGATTTTTTAATCATGCAATTTGATGAACATCTAAACGCTAAACAGATGCAAAAGACCAATTTGTAAAACTAGGCCATTTTAATCTTTTTTTTTAAAACAATAGAATAAATAGTTTTCTTGATGACTGCAGACATGTAAGGCTGATTGGCAGTATTCAGAAATATCAGAGTAATGGTTTCCTGATTGGTGTGTAGTCTTCAATAATTATAAGGAGTTATTTGTATGTATCTGCTGTCAAACCAGTAAGACTGCATTTATGCATCCGTCATTTTCAGGATTGTTGGTAACCTGGGCATATTTTCCTAAGGAAAACAAAACAAAAAGGAGGGATGTTAGCTAATAAATATTACCTTTAAAGAATACATATAATCTTTGCCCAAATTATTTACAATTACCACTTTTAAGAAAGAAAAAATGGACGACCATAGTATATAAATGAGATTTTATAAAATGAAATCACTCAAGACCAAGCTTGAGTTCTCCATACAATTTTTATATAAATATTGTTTTTATAAATGGTGGCTAGCTTCATTCTGTTACTATGTTATATTAACAAGCCTTTATGGATTGACCTGAGCAATGCTCCTTTTCCACACGATTCTTGCTGGAAAAAGCATCAGGTATTAACTAAGTTTCAAATCAGTTTAACCTATTTTAAAACCGAGGTCAAGGGACTTACCTGGTGGCGCAGGTTGAGAGTCGCCTACCAATGCAGGGGACACGGATTCGATCCCTGGTCCAGGAAGATCCCACATGCCGCAGAGCAACTAAGCCTGTGCGCCACAACTGCTGATCCCACGTGCCCCAACTACCGAAGCCCGCGCGCCTGGAGCCCGTGCTCCGCAACAGGAGAAGCCACCGCAGTGAGTAGCCCCGGCTAACCACAACTAGAGAAAGCCCGCCCGCAGCAACAAAGACCCAATGCAGCCCCAAAATAAATTTATTTAAAACAAACAACCGAGGTCAACTAACATGAAGTATGTGCCAATGACTCATACTGAAGATTCAATCAAGAAGCTATACAGTTTAAAAGAACATTAATGTTTCAAATAACATTAAAGTTTAGAAATATCTGGGTACTGAAAGCAGAAAACTAAGAAAATGAAGAAAAAATTGTAAATTGTTGCATGACATATTTCAGGCTTTAATTATTACTGAAATAGTGTGGCTACAGTGTTCGCTGTCTGCCTCCCTTCCCCCATTTGTGGGCAATTTATTTTCTTCCAATGTTTTTCAGTTACAATTTCCCATCTGCTTTTCTCATATCTTTTTAAATAAAAAGCATCAAAAAAATATCTAGCAATGTAGTAAACCTTACGTAACTGAAACCAGTAAAGAAGAACTGCATTCATAACTCTCTACAGTGTTCTTCCTAAAGATTTAAATCTGATTCACATCAAGTTTAACTGCATTAAAATTTGCTCTATACTTTATGTCAACTTAAAAACTTCTATCTTAGGATTATAACATTAGCAGCCCATATTCAAAATTGTACTTACCCCAAATGACCTTGCCTCCTTGTGTCACTAGGCCCAACTCGCTCACGTTCACCTCAATAACAGTACCTTTGGTAATAACACCCAAAGCTGTATATAGTGGGGATGAGGGATTCTTCTTCACACCAAGTATTGGCAGGCAGAAGGTGGCTTTCAGTTCAGGATGTGTTACATGGGCCTTCTTAAAACGTAATCCCTAGTAAGTCAAACACAATGTTTTGAGTCGAAAATGTTAATGATGAATATTGATCCTTTTTGCTTATCTTTTCCAATCATCTCCCCACCCTGCCCCAAAAGGATTGAGTGTCTAATCTTAAGGCATTGAAGAAAATACTTAGAATTAATTCTACAGACTAAAAACCTCATAGTTAACAGGAAAAGTATGTGGGGGAAAAACCCAAACACATACTTCTGAAAAGTTTTCACCATGGAACAGCTACCTAGCATCATATTCAGATTTTCTCCTGTCCAGTTACCTATACTTCCTGAGGACTTGCTACATGCCAGGCACTATGCTAGAGCTCACAAACAGCACCATTTAAACATGATAGCCTTACAACTCTCCCTATTTTTTTTTTAAACGATAAAAACAAGGATCAGCAGGTTAAATAACTTGTTCCCAGGGTAAATAGTGTGAGGGTGGAATCAAACTTAAGTATCTTGATTCCAAGTCTGTATACTTCAGCCACCTTCCATGATGAAAGATTGTCAGCTTTCTTTACGTTGATGGTTAATACTGGTCAAAAACTGGAGAGAGCCCAGAGAGATCTCTGTTACAGAGACCAGATTCACCCAGTCACCTAGATACGGTCTTCTGGGGTGAAGGCACTTTAGAAGCCACAACACTTTGCAATCTTTTAAATTTGATTTTTCCCTGTATGGGGGGAAGGGGGCAAATGACAGTAAATCAAATTCTTCGTAACAGACTCATTTGTCAAGCTTACATAACATTCAGAATGCCGTATGATTAATTCACAATAAGAAACGTATCTGCCAAACTACAGAAAGCCTAGAACACCTTGACTAGTATATTCTCTCCCTGTAGAACTTGTTAAGATTACCAAAATGTATTTAGAAGATTATGAATATACAGTCAAAATAAGGGGAGTCCATGATGGAATCCAGGGATGGGTGAACATTTTCTGTCAATAACCATATAGTGAAGCTCTTATTTTAGGCTTTGCAGGCCACATGGTCTCTATTACAAATACTGTGCTCAAACTCTGTAGAAAAAAATAGCCATAGACAATATGTAAATGAACAGGCACGGCTGTGTTCCAATAGAACTTTTTTTTTTTAATAGAAGCAGGCTGTTTGACAACATTTTAATTCATTGAAAATTATTCAGGTTGAGAGCTAGAGTAACACTGCCAACTTTCCCCTCTTTGTTTTTGTAAGCAGGCTGGTATCCAGTGGGCAGATTAATTCATTCTGTTTAAAGACATTCTGCAGAAATATATCTTCAATTTTATTTGGGGAGGTGGAGAGGAGATTGGTTTTGACCATCACTGCTGTCAACAGAAATTAAAGTCCCATTTTAATATTCTCTTTCGTCAATGACTGCATACTAAGTATTTTCAAAAGCATTAAGATACTTCCCTTACTAAACTGGAATTAACTCTTGAAAAAAACAATTGTACTCATTTTCTAACTGTTCTCAAAGACAAGTGTCAGGCACATAGTAGATCACTTGTTCAATGAGTAAAATGACTGTGGAAAATGAAGATTCTAATATGTCATATTTAAAAGTCAAGATTCACTGACAATCTCTGTAATGAAAATTCTTTTTCATCTCAAATATCCTATGAAGCTGAAGATTCTTGACAGTAGTGGAAGAGTGCTAACCAATTCCATCAATAACTTAAAATAACAAAAATAGCCTAAAAACATCTTTCAACCTGTTCTTTTCTATCAGTTTTAGGAATTTCAGGAAACTGTCAAGTACTTTATCCAGTTTTAACATAGGAAATGATATTTAAGCCATTGCACTCTAGCAGGGTCTTACCATTGGCCTAATGAATCTTTCATATTTAGGTGGTTTTCGAGTAAAGCCATCTCCAACAAAGCAAACTTTAGTAACCATCCTCTTCCAGGCTTTCTTCTTTCTCTTTCCCGTTCGAATAACTTTTAATACTTCTGTTTCTCCCTGGGCACGAACTTTGGGCAGAGGGACTTCCCATTTTCCCTAAAACAGGCCACAGTTAAAATTTATATTGTTAGTAAAAGACAATGAGAATAAAAAGTCAAATATTTTTTAGTTGTACAAAGTAGTAGATTCACTTTTTTGTGTAACCAACATTTTGGCTCAATTTTTTTCTAGAGATCTGCACTGTCTCCTGAAATTAATTGGAACTAGTTAAGTTTACTACTAAATAGTTAATAGGGTAAAACTGGAAGACTGTCTCCACCTTTTGTTTTTAACATCTTTATTGGAGTATAATTGCTCTACAATGGTGCATTAGCTTCTGCTGTATAACAAAGTGAATCAGCCATACGTATACACATATCCCCATATCCCCGCCCTCTTGTGTCTCCCTCCCTACCCCACCCCTCTAGGTGGTCACAAAGCACCGAGCTGATCTCCCTGTGCTATGTAGCTGCTTCCCACCAGCCAGCCATTATACGTTTGGTAGCGTATATATGTCCATGCCACTCTCTCACCTCGTCCCAGCCCACCACTCCCCCATCCTGTGTCCTCAAGTCCACTCTCCACGTCTGCATCTTTATTCCTGTCCTGCCCCTAGGTTCTTCAGAACCAATTTTTCTTTTAGATTGCATATATATGTGTTAGCATACGGTACTTGTTTTTCTGACTTACTTCACCCTGTATGACAGTCTCTATGCCCATCCACCTCACTACAAATAACTCAATTTCATTTCTTTTTATGGCTGAGTAATATTCCATTGTATTCCACATCTTCTTTATCCATTCATCGGTTGATGGACACTTAGGTTGCTTCCATGTCCTGATTATTGTAAACTGTCTCCACCTCTTAACATATCTTTATATTTCTACCTTGAATGGATTTTTAGATTACATTTACTAGTAAGACGAAATCATCACCCCATATTTTGTTCCTCCCTAGAATGCAGATTCCATGAAAAAATGGAAGCAGTGCAAGGCAGTAGAAAGAATTCTGGACCTATCACTAAGGGCATAGGTTCTAGAAGCAACTCTACCATTTCACAGATAAGCGCCTGTGAAGAGTGATTTACAACGTCCTAGATTCCAGTCTCTTCATCTGTAAAATGAAGAGGGGTTAAGTAGATAATCTCTGAAGTTTCTTTTGGTGCTAAAGTTCTACCATTCTAATTTTGATACTTACATATCAAAAAATAAGCAGTAAGATTTTAAAAATCCAATCTGGAGACTAAGTTCTTTAAATGCAGATACTGCATATTCTGCTGATACCTAGATTTCTGTCAGTCTATCCACAGGTGTTTAAAAATAGTATCTATGTCTTTTTCTCTGCTTTTAGCAGAATTTAACTTAATTTGACACCAAGTGCAACCCAGAAGTATTTATTTTTTTTAATTGCTCTATTTTTATCTAGTCAAATCACTTAGGATGCTTTCCACTATTCTACTTTTTAACCAGTTTTGGCACTGCACGGCAGCAAAAACAAGAAGCAGTTGTATCCTTCTCCACAACAGCACAACATTAGGAGTTGTCAAGTATAAGAACCTGTTTTAAATAATTTTTTAAAACTAAAGACGCATGGCATTCTAAAAAAAATTTTAAATCCTGTTGAATGTTCTCATGGTGAGAAAGCACATTTTTTTATTACTTAAACATTTTATATAAAATGAAACTTACAAAGACTTCAACATCTAAATAATGGAATAGTTGGACTTCATTTTTCCATTTAACTGAAGAAACAACTAAGAACCTCAAATATGTATTTAAATAATTCTCATGAACAACGGCAACAAAAATAAAGATTTCAATTTTTATTGCTTACCGCTTTCTCTTTTCGTTTTTGTTTGATCATATTGGAAAGTACTTTAGCTCGAGACTGTCCCTCTCTGTCCAGTAGATATGCAGGTACTGCTCCTTGTGGAGTCTTTTCATCATTCTTCTGTTTGGTGTTTCTTTTTTCATGCATCTTAATACTATCAAGAATGAAAAAGATTCAGGATTATTGGTTTTAATAATTATTACTCAAAAGACTAACTTGGTACAACAAATAAATGATCACTTACGTCTTTTTCATTTGTATTTTCTCAGCATGGCGCTGTTTACGGTAGAGCTTAGCTTTCAGACCAATCATTTTTTTTGCCTTCTTTGAACGTTCATGAGCCTCTCGACCTTCCTTCTTTCTCTTTTTCTCATGGTAATCCAAACGATATCCATAGCGCTTACGGTGTAACTCGATATATTCATTTTGTGGCTATAACGATGCAAGAAATGTTACTTTAATTTTAAAAAAATCACTGACAGAATTATTCTAAAATACTTTTTTTTTTTTTTTGCGGTACGCGGGCCTCTCACTGTTGTGGCCTCTCCCGTTGTGGAGCACAGGCTCCAGATGCGCAGGCCCAACAGCCATGGCGCACCAGCCCAGCCGCTCGGTGGCACATGGGATCTTCCCAGACCGGGGCACGAACCCGTGTACCCTGCGTCGGCAGGCGGACTCTCAACCACTGCGCCACCAGGGAAGCCCTAAAATACTTTCTTTTGAGTAGCATATAACGTATAGAAGGTCCTAGGTCATCCACTGATCACTTGATTAAATAACTCTTGCACTGTTAAGCCTAATCACATGATGTAAGTTAAATAAATTTTGATCCTGAATGATATGAGGCATCAGGATTTACATCTGTAATAAACTCAGTGAAAGTTACTGTTCATTGAAGAGAACTGTCCAAAATCCACTGGACCACAAAAGGGATGATCTGATTCTAGGATCTCTCTCTTCTGAACATTGATAATCTGGTCTTTCAATATCATCATCATACTTTTTAAAAATTTAATAACATTTTACTCAGTTTTATTGAAGTATAATTTACATACATACAATGAAGTGTGCCCTTCTTAGGTATAGATATAGAGTTGTAAGTTTTGACAAGCTACACAGCTCTGTAACCACCACAATCAAAATTGAGAATATTTCCAACACCCCAGAAAGTTCCCCTTTGAAGTCAATCCTCTTTTTCCATCTCCAATCTGATATCTATTGTCCTACTTTTGCCTTTCCCAGAATGAAATGTAAATGGAATCTACAGTATGTAGCCTTTTGCATTTAGCTTCTTTCACTTAGCATAAGGCTTTTGAGATTCTCCTATGTTGTTGCACGTATCCATACTTCATTTCTTTTGACAAGTAGTCATTTTATGGATATACCACCATTTGTTTATTTGTTTACCAGTTGATGGATATTTGGGTTGTTTCCAGTTCTTAGTGAATAAACATTTGCATTTAAGTCTTTGTGTGGACATATGCCCAACTGTTTTCAAGGTGGCTGTACTATTTTGCGTTTCATGAGCAATGTATGGGATCCCCTTTTGCTTTTTAAGTGCCTGTTTTATCTTATACACCAATATTGTTTTATTTCAACACGCGGCCCCAGTCTATTTGTACTTTAAGACTACAAAAATAAAACAACGGTGTAAAGCCAACTCCAGCACGGAGAATAATGCTATGTAACAATCAACAAGGTACTAGGTATTTTGTGTGGTGTTTTCAACTGCTATCACATACACCTGGCAGCAACCATGAAAAAGGTATGTGGAATGCCACTTTGCAGAGAAACAGAGATTAGACATGTGGTAGAAAGACAAAGGGTCTGGCAGTCAGATCTGGGCTATAAGCCCGGCTCTGCAATTCATTAGCTGCTTGGCCGGTGGCAGGGCATACCTTCGGTTTCCTCTATACTCTACGGTATAGAGTTATCACTAGGCTCTGGCACTGATGGTCACACAACTTTGGGCGAAGCCAGGAATTTAACAGAGTGAAACCTGTCTGGCTCTAAAAGCCTGTGCTCGGGCAAATACCCCACTCTATGGCCCGAGACTGAAGTTGTTTTCACTCCTCGGAGCGCACCCCACTCTCATTCCCTCAACTGCACTTCACTTCCGCCTACCACCCCTCACCGCTAACCCCAGCGCCCCTGGGCCCCGCCACCTCTGACGCCCTAAGTGGCGAGCTCCTGAGGCGACCTTCTCACCATGGTGACGGCCGCCGCGCCACCGGGTGCAGCCGCCGGGGCGCGAAGAAGCTTTCAATTTTCTGGTCTTAGAGACCCACGAGCCGACTCCACGCCGCCCGCGGCAGGAAAGGGACGCTTGTAACTCGACCGACTCCAGAGAAAGCGCTACACAGCCGTTCCGAGCCTCCGTTCTCCACTTTCAGCTAGAAGGACGGAAGTTGCTGGCCGGCGGCTTTTGAGTGAGGCACCGCCGGAAGTGATGAAAAGCGGCGTCGCCGGAGGCAGAGGGAAGAAAACGTAAGTTCCGCTCACGGGTAGGGCGTTCTCCGAGGTAGGGCGTCGCGAGG
Source organism: Tursiops truncatus (assembly GCF_011762595.2). Lineage (NCBI taxonomy): Eukaryota > Metazoa > Chordata > Mammalia > Artiodactyla > Delphinidae > Tursiops > Tursiops truncatus. The sequence goes on along the minus strand of NC_047036.1, from coordinate 58,541,435 downwards.
TGAGGCCTTTGCACTGTTGGGTGCAGCCCGCACCTCGGCTCTAACCAGCCCGGCGGGGAAAAGCCGGCCTCCGGAATGCGACCAAGTGCCAGGTGGGTACGGGGCCGTGCCGTGTGACTCCTGCGTGCCTAGGCCCACGATGGCCACTGGCGACCTTACAGGATGCTACAGCCAGGCAAGCACGAGGACTGCAGGGCCTCCCGCCCCATCACCTCGGTGTCCGCCTACGTGTGGGCCTTTCTGTCTCGCCTTTGGCGAGAGCGACTGGTCTTGGTTCCTGTCACCGTGTGTAATGTGTGCACAATTGAGAAGGATGCAGGGGAATGAAAACTAACTGTAGAGGAAAGTAAATTACTGGGCCTTAACAGCTGTTAGAAAAGAAAGACAACGTCCTGTTTTTCTGTACTAATTTCTGAAATTCCTGAGGCCTTTTGGTGCCCAGGACGGTGCCGAGTGGATTTGCATCTAGTGGTCCTCTAGTGGTAGCGAGGAAAGCTGTCGGTTTTTACATTTTAATGTACGGTCGTTGAAGTTCCCTTAATTACCCTCACGGTCTGGAACGTCATTGTTATTCGTCTCCCTAAGTCTTAGAGCTTGGATTTGAGGCATTTTTTTTTTTTAAGGCTTCATCTTCTAATGGGACTTATTTCCTTTAAAACCCGAACTAATTCTAACTAGCGTTTGTATATTTTCAAGTACAGTAAATTATGTAATCTCTCTTCCTGGGATACACTTCCCCCTGGTATTGCCTTCCTCACCTGATTCAGGTCACTGTTTTATTGAGACCTTCCATGAGCTCCTTTTTTATAGTTACTACTGCCCCAGTTCCCCTTTCCTGCTTAATTCTTCTCTGTAGCACCTGTCACCATAGGAGATGCTATGTATTTTATTTATTTTGTTTATTGTTTGTATCCACTGATTACGATAGGGACAGGATGAGGGAAGGGATTGTTGGATTGTTTTTTCTTCACTACTTTTAACCCTATTACTTAGAAGGCAGTGGTAGACACACAATAAATATATTCTTGTTGATAATTGAATTTACTTCTCATGTGGATCCTGTGATGTGATAGATGAAATGACAGACTCAGATTTGAAGTGACTTGTCAGAGATCACAGAAGACTTGGGGCTCCAGCAAGTCCTCTGACTGTAAAGCCTAGTCTGGCGTTTTCCACCACAAGTAAAGGGCCCACTTGACATTTCTGGTGTAATTAAAAGTTTATGGAGAGTTTTAAAAAGACTTTATTGATGTGTTATAATTATGACAGGCAGACAAATGCATATTGTAGATGAATGTTCCTAGTGGATTCTTTAAAACCTGAATATACCTGTATAAGCAGCACCCAAATCAAGAAATTACCTGCACCTGAGAAGCCCTCCTCGTGCCTTTTTCTAGTAACTGTCATTCCCAAGGGTACACACTATCCTGACTTCTAACAGAATGGATTCGTTTTGCCTGTTTTAAACTTGACGTAATTGGAATCATATAGTATGAACTTTTTTGTGTTGGTTTCTTTTGCTTAACATTGTGAGATTTACCCTGTTTCCTGTCAGTTTATAGAAATTTTTAATAGGTTTGTTTAAATTGTGAACTCATGTTTTTTCATTTACAACTCTCAAAGCCATAATGCCCTTTTCTCTTCTGAATCAGAAATAGAAAATAAATGTTTTAGAGGTTAAGCAATAGTCACATTTTGATTTGTGTGAAATAGACAAGGCAAAGTTATCGCTATGTGGGTTATCATTTGTTCTTTCAGCTGTGATGGTGGGATAAAAATGGCCTAAACTGATCGATGTCAGCAAAAAGGTCTCTTAAAAAATTTCTTCCTGTGTAACTGGCAGTAGCCAAGTTGGGTATCACCACTACTTTGGTACATCTACAAGTATATACTAGATACCCAGTCTTTGCATTTTGGCAGTCAGAAGCATAAAAATGTATTCCTTCGATCTGTGTGAAACTTTGACAGTATTTATTGGTATAGTTGAGAAGAATAAGCCAGGAGATGTGAGAGCTGCTTTATAAATTGCATGGTGTTAAAAAATGAAGCTTATTTGTGTTAAAGAGGAAGAACAGGTACAGTAGTAAGAGCCATGCAGAAAGTATTATGAATGAAATGTTTGTTATTGTGATATGCAGGATTGTTAAACCTAATATTTTTCTTGAGGATAGGGATCATGTGTTACTCATTTTCATGTTTCCAATAATCAACTCCTTGTGTTGCTCCAATGAATGTTAGATGAACAGGGAATTGGAAGGGGCTTTTTCAGTCCAGGTGACTTAAATTTAAGAGTATCTTTACTGAGCATTTTTTTTTAGCGAGTAAAAGTTGATTTGCCAAGCTTTTTTCTTGAATGAAGTTAAAGGCTAGAACTAATTTTTAAAATTTAGATAAGTAGCTTGTTTTAGAACTTGTGACATAAATTCTGTAGTGAAAATGAATGTTTAGATAGATAGCTTGAGATGATCTATTCAATATAAAGAGAAAAAGAGCAAAGATGACATTAGGGATTGACGTTAATCAATAATGAACATATTGGCCTAATTCATATTTGATACTTTTTTAAGAAACAGTGAATATGACACAAATCTAAATTGAAGTTTCTAATTTAGGAAAAATTACTAAGTACAGTAACAAATACCATATGAAAACACTATTTTAACTTGATGCTTTAGAATCTCTTTTCCTACATTACTTTATCATCAGCAACATCATCTTCATTTGTGCTTTTATGCTAATGTATGTTGTGATTGTACTTTAGTGTACCGTGATTCCTGTTTTTGTGTATTAAGCCTTACAGGCGTGATAGTCTACTGATTTTTAAAAAAAAAAAAAAGTCCATGGATTCTTTTGTTTATTGGTTGTGAACTTGTTGATAATGTAGAATGGGTATTTACCTGTTTTTTCTCATTACTTGCCGTTTTTATACCATCAGGTGTCACAGTTTTTGGTGAGTACTTACGTTACCAAACCAGGCTTGAGTCCACTTGCCTGAGAGCAATAAAGCCAGTCTACTGACACCGGGTTGTGGTGAAGGAAACTGCAGCACTTATTGCAGGGCACTAAGCAAGGAGTCTAGGTAGCTAGTGCTTAAAAGACCCAAACTCCCCAGAGGCTTTCAGGGAAAGGTTTTAAAGATAGGGAGAGGGAGGGGGATTGTGGGGTGTGTGATCATCTCATGGACACTCTTCTGACTGGTTGGTGGTGAGATAGTCGGGAGTCAACATCATCAACCTTTTGGTTCCAACAGTTCTGGGGTCTACATGCTTGTGGGCAGCATATAGTTAACTTCTTCCGCCTGGTGGGGGTTTCAGTATCTGCAAAATAACTCAAAGGACATGGCTCAGAATATTATCTGTAGCCCTTTAGGAGGAACTAAAAGGTCCTTGACTTTGTTTAATGGCTAAACTATTATTATTTTGTCTTGTTTGACTGTTTTATTTCTGCACTTTCTCACTTCTCTTATTAAATTTATTCTTTGGAACTTGGGGAAGCCCTAGGAGGCTAAAGTTTTTCTACAGACAAGGGGCAGACAGAGGACTTGGGAGAGGAGTCTGTTCTGGGAAGGGCCCATAGGGCCCTGCTTTGTTACACTTATGTGTTGTCCAAGGCCTAAGGAGGTCTGGGCCTTGTAGAATAACTCACTTGATAGTACCAGTAGGAAACCATTTTTGTTGAAAATCATTGAGCCATGCGGAAGAAGAAAATCAGTGGCAGGCCCTAAATGACTTTATAGGTCAAAAAAATGTTTGAGGAATTGTGCTAGGCTGCTGGTAGAAAATCCCACCTTTTGGGCAGCTCCCAGTAGTGGAGATAACGTGGAAATACCATATTTGTCATGAGTAAATATAAGTTCCAAGTGTTATGAAAACACAGACAAGGTAGCATTAAAACTTTGTAGGAGATTAAGAAAGGCTTCCAAGTTGGGGCTTGAATACTGAATAGAAATTTGCCAGGTGTGTGACTTTGGGAATTTGAGGACTGCTTTCAGACAGTGGCACCATTACATGCAAAGGTGTTAGAGCGCAGTGTTTTAGAGGAATTTTGGCTAGAGCCCCTGGAATAGAGTAGGGAGTAGGCGAGTACAAGGCTGTGAAGGTAGTTAGGGACAGAATTTGTTGTATTAAGAACCTTTACAGGTTTTTAAGTAGGGAATTGACAAGATGAGGTTGTTTACTTCAAAGGTATGTGTCAAGAATGGATTCAAGAAGTGTTTCCCACTTAAGTGATCCGAGTACTACTTTTTTAAGACTGACAACTGAATTACCTGTGCTATTAATTACTTAATATTTTTCCTTAAATTCACACTTTTATGTAGATAATTTCATCATAAGCAACACTACAAGATCACAGATTTTGTTGGCTATTGTTTCTAACATTTGTTCAGTTTTTTTGTTTTTTTACTTATAACGTAAAATAATCATGGGCAGTCACTTCAAGAAACAGTGCTGGAATAAGTTTAAAAAATTTTTGGTCTATAGGAACCCTTCACACTTAAAAATGAGTCCAAATGAACAGTTTTGTTTGTATGGGTTGTAATTTATATTCAAATACCAGAAATGAAAACAAATCTTTAAAATGTTTTAATAATTCATTAAAAATAATAAACCATTAAATATTAATGTAATTAATATACTTTTATGAAAAATATATTTTCAAAAACAAAAATGATTTTGTTTGAAGAGTGTTTTATATTGCTTTACAGTTTTGCAAGTCTTTTTAATGCCTGGCTTAACAGAAAACAGTTTACATCTGCTTCTGTATTTATTATGTTACTGTATATATATTTGTAAAATGTTTGGTTGAAGTGTCTGAAGAAAATCTAGCAGCATACATATATGTGGTGGGGAAAAGGAGGAGTATTTTAATAGTCTTTTCAGAAAATTGTGGACCGTCTTAGATGTTATACCAGGTTTTGACAAGTGATGGTTTCTTAAAGGTTAGTTGCAATGTGGGATCAAACCATATTAGTGAGCTTTTGTAGAATCCATTGTTCTGTTTTAGAATGGATCTAACATGCATGATTTTGCAAACATTTTGAACTTTGGCATTGGAAATGAAGAAGGGGGAATAGATTCAAGATATATTTAGGAAATAAAAGGACTTGGTAACTTCCTAAATAAGGGTAGTGAATGTTTCTGTCTTAAGATACAGAAAGGAGCAGATTTAGGAGGAATAATGAGTTTTGACATGCCTTCTTACATAACATGGTGCACAGTGGTTTAACCTTTTCTGTTGTTGCCCACCTTCCTCAGTCTCATATACTTCCATGCATTTCTCATAGCTTTGACAGTGTACTTGATGCATCGTGAATATTTAGTAAATGTTTTTAAACTAAAGATGCTTAGTTTCCGTGATCATAGAAGAAGAGGATTTACTTCTGTATATTTTTTACATGGTAGAAATACATATTTACATATTTATGGTAAATCAATATACAAATATGGTAAATCAATATATTAGGAAAATCAATATACAAATAAACCAAAAACTTATACTATCAGTGAGAAATTACCAAGTTAACATGTAGATGCTTACCTTTCTATACTTAATTCTGTTTTTTATTTTTACATAAAAGTGCTTTTTGGTTGGTATGATATATTTTTGTAATTTCAGTATATCTTTTCCTACAGTATCTTCATATCTTTCTTTTTTTTTTTTTTTAAGTTTTTTTGATGTGGGCCTTTTTTTTGGGGGGGGGGGTGGTACGTGGGCCTCTCACTGTTGTGGCCTTTCCCGTTGCGGAGCACAGGCTCAGCGGCCATGGCTCGCGGGCCTAGCTGCTCCGCGGCATGTGGGATCTTCCCAGACCAGGGCACGAACCTGTGTCCCCTGCATCGACAGGTGGACTCTCAACCACTGCGCCACCAGGGAAGCCCTGATGTGGACCATTTTTAAAGTCTTTATTGAATTTGTTAAGATGTTGCTTCTGTTTTATGTTTTGGTTTTTTGGCCTCGAGGCATGTGGGATCTTAGCTCCCCAACCAGGGATCGAACCTGCACCCCCTGCATTGGAAGGCGAAGTCTTAACCACTGGACCGCCAGGGAGGTCCCTCTTCATATCTTTCTTGAAGAGTTAAAGGATGTTGAAAACATAAGGGACCATATTCTCATGTTTAGTTTGAGCTTTCATTTTCTGAATTGCACATTTTCTTTTTGATAGCTACAAATATTATTCCTACTTTTTAAAAGTAATACATTTTTACCTAATATATTACATTTGCCTTACTTACATATGTCTTACATATAATACATAAATTTAGTTTTGTAATTTTGTATATTTCTTTTTCAGAGAATAACAGCTTAGAGGTCCAAGATGTCCAATCTGAGGATATTTGCAGTGAATCATAAGAAAATATCCAGCTTGCACATTAACGTAAGTTTTTCTTGTAAAATTAAATGTACTTCAACAGCTTCAGTTACTTGACTTCCCCAAAGGTCTAGTGTATCTCATATACTAGTATATCAACAGTTTCTTAACAGGGGGTATGGGGGAACCTGTAATCAACAAGAAGTATGCCTTATCATTAGTCTATAAATTCATTTTGCTACTTTAAAATCACCTGTGCAGCATTTTGAGACTATCTGTGTTCCATTTTTGAGGTCGTTAGCAGCCCAAGGAGTTGCACAGTTTTTCTTCAGTGTTTTCATTTCTGATGCTTTCAGACTGTACACCCTGTGATAGGTGATGCTGTCTTACCCTGGCCATTATGAAGTAGAAATTTAAATAGTTTGAGTCTCTTCTCTACTCTTAATATACTTGCTTAGAATAATAGTGTTTTATTGCCAGAAACTTGGTAACTAATGTAGAAATAATACAGAAGGCACAGGTATGCATTCTGTGACATCATGAAAGGCAGATTGTGGCAGCCCAAAATCACTACATACACTAACTACAATTCCAAATATATTGACAGCCATTAAATGTGTATTTAGTGGTCCAGGAATAAATCGATGGAGAACATTCAACCTCTATGTGGGAATATTAGGAGAAGATACCTGGGGAGCTTTTAAAAATGCTGTAGTTCCTCCAACTTCCCTTCCTTTTTAAAAGCTCTCCAGGTGATTCTAATATGTAGCCGCTGTTATAAATCTAGGTGAAAACACCTAATGGTTTCAGAGTTCATGACTCGCACCAGCTCTTAATAGGCTTAAAGGAGAACCAAGGGGTATCCAGGGTTAGCAACCTTATTTAACCTTTCTGGCTCTCTGGAAACTTTAGGGTCATTCTCAAACGGCAGCTATCAGAATCACCTGGAGGGCTTGTTAAAACATATTGTTGGACGCTATCCCTAGAGTTTCTGATTCTCTTCTCTGGAGTGGGTCCTGAGAATTTGTCTTTCAAATAAGATCCCTGTGATGCTAATGCTGCATGTCTAGGAGAGCCATCATCTAAGGTCAGCTCAAAAGAGCAAGCAGTACTAATTTTAATCCTTATTTTTTATTGTAATGTAATTTTGTGTTGTCACTTTTTAAAAGAATTGGAGTTAATAAATTGAGACTACTATATGGAGATTCAAAGCATAATTATGATGTTAAAACTACAGTAGTGAGTTATGCTAAAATAAAATTAACGTTTCTTTTTCTCCTCGCTAGAATATGTGTTCCTCAAAAATAAGGGCAAGTCTAAAAAGATTAAGGCTACATGTGCTTCTTGGAAGAAATTACAGTTCCCTACCAGGTACAAATGTTAGGTTCTTCTCATTTTACTTAAACTGCTTGCTTGCTTTCTCCCTTTTCTCTCTGTCTCTCTCTCTCTCATTTGCAATCTTCTCCCTTATTAGGGGTCTCCAACCATTTTGAAAACAGTGGCTCCCTTTTACTTCTTGGCTCTTTCCTTGAGATTATTAGGAGTTGGAGTATTCTGATAGATGCTAGGAGGTAGTACCAGTAGACTTGTGTTCCTCATCTGCTGTCCATCCTCATGAGCTGAGCAAAGGGAAGGGTCGGCTCAGAGGTTTAGCAGTGAGTCTACTTGTAGAGTGCTCTTGCTGTAAAATGTTGATTTTCCTAGTTCATTTCTGGTTTTTATACAGAAGTATTTTCTGTTAATAGAGGTTTAACAGGATAATTTATTTTGAGGGTTCTTAAGAGTAGTTTGGTTTAATATTTATCTGGAATAGATTAGGTTAGGTAATATGGCTATTAAAAGCCTGAAGGCTGAGGAACTGGCTGCAGTTGCCCCTTGAACACAGATTTGAGCTTCGATATAAGTTCAACCATGTAAGAGTCCACTTATATGCAGAATTTTTTCACTAAATGGGTACTGCAGTACTACATGATCCACGGTTGGTTGAATCTGCCCATGCAGAACTGAGGATACAGAGGAACGATGTGTGCACAGGGCAGGCTGTGAAGTTATACTTGGATTTTTGACTGCACAGCGGTTGGCCCTTCTAACCTTCAGGTTGTTCAAAGGTCATTTGTACTGTAATTCTGAATGTGCTTCTTGTGTTTGAAGTAAGCAAGCATGTGGGAGACTTAGTGAAACTACCGTTGACCCTTGAACAATGAGGGGGTTACAGGTGCTGACCCCTCAAACAGTTGAAAATCACATATAACTGTAGTCAGCCCACCGCATCTGCAGTTCCGTGTGCAGATTCAACCAGCTGCAAATCGTGTGCTGTAGCATGCATGTATTGAAAAAGATCCTTGGATAAGTGGGCCCACACACTTCAAACCTGTGTTGTTCAGGGGTCACCTGTAGCTTCATTCTGTAGCTGTTCTCATTACCATCTTTGTCATGTGAGAATAATGGAGTAAAAATACCAGTTGGCTGTGTGACTTGTTAAAGGCATGTGAATTTACTGTTCTGCATTATTGGTGTATATCTGGGTTTCTATATTTTGCCCGTACAAATTTATCTATAGCAGTACAGATTATCTTTCAGTCTTCAAACTGCTATCAGGTTTTCAAAATGTAATAGAAGTCATCATAATTTATTATAGAAGTTTGGGAGAACTGGTTTAAATAGCAGGAAGGTATAAATTAAATTTATAAATGTAACTTCATTGTTTCTTTAGTATTAATAGAATAAATGGTAAGCATGGAGTAAGTCATTATGGACTTTTTTTCCTCAGAAATACTGTTAGTTTTTACAAGTTGGCCCTTTACAAGTATTAGATTATTATAGCTTCTATTCAGTGTTACCTCCCAGGCTATCTTTATAGGTATCATGTCCTTGGAATTGCTGAGGGAAGGTAGGTTTCAAGCTGTACAAAAACTCATTATTAGCTGATATGAGTATCACTCTTTGCTCTTCAAGCCTTGACAATGTAGGTTTACAGGACTGTGCTTATTTTTTTTTTTTTTTGGTTCAAGATCTACTAGTGTCTGAAGATTATTGTTATGAACATTCTACTTTTGAAATTCTATTTATTATAGAATTCTATTATAGAATTGTAGCAGGTGGCAGAGATTGGGGTAAATCTATATTTTTCTAAGGATATAATCTAGAAATTGATGTTTAAAAACTTTATCTTGTTTTATTGTCATCCACAGGTTTTTTTTAGAGATTGCAAGAAAATAAATTTTAGGTAAATGAGTGTTATATTTAGCTTGAATTTTACTTTAATTGGATTTACTTTAATAGTAATTTTACTATTTGCTTAAAATTCTTTTAATTTCTTTCATTTATAAATTAAAGGAAATTTTCTTTAAATTTAACAGTTGGGTTTTAACACTCTTTCCATTAGGTTTAATAGGAAATGATATCAAGTCCCTTCATTCCATCATCAATCCTCCTATTGCTAAGTAAGTACTGTCATTGATATTGTCTTTTCCATAGGCTGCCAGGAAGAGTTACAGGTTTTTCACATAGGCTTTATTCAGCATTTAGTGAATGCTCTAATTTCTGTAACTTCCTGCCCTAGCTAATTAACTATAAATAGATATTGGTATGTATCTTAAAAGCTATTTTCTTGTCTCAGTTCGATGCTAAAAATTTTTAATGTAGCAACAGCACACTTTTCATAGAAATTAATATAAGGTAGTCACAAAATTGTAGTTAGCTCTTTTGTTACTTAGCTGTTTTGTCAGAGTAATGTGATAGTGATATGTTTTCCATTTTTCTAGTTTTTACACCATTATATAAATTGTTGAAATACCAACCAGCTTTGAAATTTGTGCAGCATATTTTGGTTTTACAATTTTAGTAATGTCCACCTTATAATACATGTCTTTTTTTAATTTTTCCCCTTTTAAACAGAATCCGTAATATTGGAATTATGGCTCATATCGATGCAGGAAAAACTACCACCACAGAAAGAATATTGTATTATTCTGGATACACAAGATCACTGGGAGGTTAGAATGGATTCCTCCTCTCACCCTGCCCCCCCCATTAGAAAAAAACATCAATGGAAAATATTTTGATTAAGAAGTCGACCTAGAGACCTTGAGTATGGCATGGAGGCACTGCTGTCTAAACCACAGCATAAAGTTAAGGTAGTTACAGTACTCCAAAGGGTCTTTTTAGGTTCAATTAAACAATCAGACTCACAAGACTATCTTGGGCTATAGTTGGCACTGGTCTACTCAGAAGGCTGTGAGACAGGAAACATAGCTTGCCAGCAATAGATGTTTCTTTCTATAGAAGTTCTTATAGCAGTCCACATAGCTGTGTGGGAACTGTCTTCTTTGGCCACCCAAAAGCGATAGCTTAGTTGCAAGGTAACAAGATTCACAGGAGCCACCCTAGCTTAGAAGACTCATGCCCCGTAGGAACGAGCATCTCTTGTTACAGCTCCGTGGGTCATCTTCCTGGTTTCCCACAAGGGGCATGCCATACCCCACTCAGGGAAGCCTAAAGCTATGTATCTTCAGCAGGTATTTATAATTCATTATTTATTCTTCCCAGGTCAGATGTAGTTTACCAATTGGAAATTATTTTTTCCATAAGTGTGTTGCCTAGCAATGCAGTTGGCATACTTGTTTTCTGGGCTCTAGGAGAAGAGAGCCAGAAAGTTAACCAGAGGTCAAATTCCCATGCAGAACAAGAAAGGATTTCATTAATCCTTAACCCCCAGTAGTAGTATAATTTACCTAAGTTTTGAATTTACTTTTTTATTATAGTATGTCAAAAAGTGTGGTTCTTTTTTTTAAAAATTTTATTTATTTGGTTGTGCTGGGTCTTAGTTGCGGTAGACGAGCTCCTTAGTTGAAGCTTGAGGGCTCCTTAGTTGCGGCTCACCGGCTCCTTTAGTTGTGGCATGCAAACTCTTAGTTGCAGCATGCATGTGGGATCTAGTTCCCTGACCAGGGTTTGAACCCGGGCCCCCTGCATTGGGAGCATGGAGTCTTAACCACTGCACCACCAGGGAAGTCCCAAAACTGTGGTTCTTGACCAGGCATGCACATTTAATGCCCATGTATCTTTTAAAGATTTTGTTTTGTTTTGTTTTGTTTTTAAATAACAGTGCCCTAGCTCCACTCTGAAAATTAAGATTCAACATGTCTGGGTATGGCCTGGATGTCTGTATTTTTGCATCACGTATTTTGAAACTTGTATTTGATTCACACACACTTATGATTGTTATATTTCTCTGATGAATCAACCCTTTTATCATTATGAAGTGCCTTTCTTTATCTCTGGTGAAACAGTTTGTTTTGAAATGTGACATGGAGGTCATCAGGTCCAGAATACCAGAAGTGGAAATTAATGTCTTTTTCAAACGCTCCACAGTGATTTTGAAATGTGCTCTATTGAGACCTATTTCTCTAGACCCTTGGAATTGGCTGAGACTTAATGTTTATAGAGGAGAAAACCACTCACGATTAGAATCTTCATGATGATAGGTTCCTAAATGTATAAGCACATGAATTTCTCATAGAATTTATTGCTGTGTAAATGGGGAAATAACAGACAGCAAAACACTGAACATTGTTAGGCTTCCTCTTTTGTATCACGAGTCTGATTAGAATCCTTCCCTCATATTCCCTGAGTGTATCCTTTTTATTTTTTTATTTTATTTTTATTTTTTGAGGTACGCGGGCCTCTCACTGTTGTGGCCTCTCCCGCTGCAGAGCACAGGCTCCGGACGCGCAGGCCCAGCGGCCATGGCTCACGGGCCCAGCCCCTCCGCGGCATGTGGGATCTTCCCGGACTGGGGCACGAACCTGCGTCCCCTGCATCGGCAGGCGGACTGTCAACCACTGCACCACCAGGGAAGCCCCCCGAGTGTATCCTTGAGTCGAGGGTCCAGATGAGGTGGACGCAGGCAATTTTCAAGTAAACAGTTATTTTTTAATTGTGGTAAAAAAACACATAACATAAAATTTACCATTTTAACCATTTCTAAGTGTACAGTTCAATAGTGTTGAGTATATTCACATTGTTTGCAACTATTCTACAGAACTTTTTCATCTTGCAAAGCCCAAACTATATGCCCATCGAACAACAACTCCCCATTGCCCCCTCTGCCCAGCCCCTGGAAACCACCCTTATACTTTCTTTTTCTATGAATCTGACTACTCTAGGAATATATATATATATATATATATATATATATATATATATATATATATATATATATATATTAGATACATATATATACGCACATGTACACACACACATAAACTAGATATGTTTTGAAGTTCTTTTCTGGTTCAGGCCAGAGGCCTAGAAACTATCCAAATTGTGGCAGAATTTGTTGATCCAAGGTTGATTTTATTAGCCATATGTGTCATCATAAAGAAATAATAGGAGGACTTCTATTAGAAGTCTGTGCACCACAACAAAGAGTAGCCCCCGCTCACCGCAACTAGAGAAAGCCCACGCGCAGCTACGAAGACCCAACACAGCCAAAAAATAAATAAATAATTTATATTTTTAAAAAATAATAGGAAATAAAGATCTTTATCTTTGTGCAAATTTTTATTTTTTGAGTGTCTTAGAAACTTACTGCCTTATTTAGAACCTCTGGTTAGTTATTTGGTCTTTGTCTTCTTTTTTTTTTTTTTGGTGGTACGTGGGCCTCTCACTGTTGTGGCCTCTCCCGTTGCGGAGCGCAGGCTCAGCGGCCATGGCTCACAGGCCCAGCCGCTCCGCGGCATGTGGGGTCTTCCCGGACCGGGGCACGAACCCGTGTCCCCTGCATCGGCAGGCGGACCCTCAACCACTGCGCCACCAGTGAAGCCCCGGTCTTTGTCTTCTTAATGATGTTTGTTTTCTCGGTTAGTTATATTGTGAATAACTGGCAATACTGCTACAATTCTTTAACACTGATATTTGGAGTTGCTAACAGATACATTTTTCTTGCTGTTTTCCCCTCTGTTGGTGCATTTGTGTGTGTATGTATATTTATACACACGTATACACACACAAAAATGATATGGAGTAACTAGCTAGCATTTTAGAGGTTTAATGCTGACATAAGCAGTGGTAGTATAAGGCCATGATAACTTGAATTTTGATTGGTAAAGATCAGCTCTTTGTCATTTCTTTTACTGAATAAGAGTAAGAGTAAAATGCATAATCCAAGAATTTTACTGCAGAGTAATTTTTTTTTTTTTTTTGCGGTACACGGGCCTCTCACTGTGTGGCCTCTCCCGTTGCGGAGCACAGGCTCCGGAAACACAGGCTCAGCGGCCATGGCTCACGGGCCCAGCCGCTCCGTGGCATGTGGGATCTTCCCAGACCGGGGCATGAACCCGTGTCCCCTGCATCGGCAGGCGGACTCTCAACCACTGCGCCACCAGGGAAGCCCTGCAGAGTAATTTGAGTGACCTTTTTGGTAGTCAGGATAAATTTTATCCATGACTTTATACTACAGAAGACTTTATGTTTGTATAAATAAATCCTAAAAGGAGAGTTAAGTAATGAGAAAGGTTTGTAAGAGATGATTTAACTTTGGAGGAATTTTGTCTTTACCTTATTCCATGTAGCTACCATTTACTGAGCTAGGTACTCTATATATATAGTCTCATTTCATTCTTATAACAGTCCAGCAAGGTTGGCTTTATTAGCCATATTTTAAAAACTAGGTTAAGTAACTTGCTCAAGATTGTAGAGAAGTGATAAAGTTGGGATTTAAATTTGGTCTGTCTGCTCTTAGGGCATTACTCTGCCTCCTGTCAAGGGATCAGGTGTGAGGAACGTCAGATAAGGACGGGATAATGAAAGTTAAACTAGAAAAAAAATGGAAGAAGTATATGGTTCAGTAAAATTAAAATATTAGAAGATTTTAATCTTAGTTATTACAGAAAGATTATTTTTATGGAAAAATTACTCATCTGCTGAAAAATCTTTTTCTAGAATGACGATTTATTTAGAGAATGATTAAGGGCTCTAAATATTAAACCAAATATTTATGAACAGTTTTTCTGAAACTATGTCAGGTAGATATCAAAGACCTATAAAATATACTTTTAAGCCTAACTATGTCATTTTTTTTCCTGGTTAGATGTTGATGATGGAGACACGGTGACAGATTTCATGGCTCAAGAGCGAGAACGAGGCATAACTATTCAGTCAGCTGCTGTTACATTCGATTGGAAGGGGTATAGAATCAATCTAATTGATACACCAGGTATAGTGCTGTTTCAGCAATGCAGAGGTGCTGCATTATTTTGAGGCTTTTCTGTTTGTGTATGTGTGGGGTTTTTTTAATTGTGGTAAAAAAATATATATAATAAAATTTACTGTCTTAACCATTTTTAAGTGTACAGTTCAGTAGTGTTAAGTATGTTCGCATTATTGTGAAATAGATCTCCAGAACTTTTTCATTTTGTTGAACTGAAACTCTATACCCATAAAATGACTTTTCTTCTTTGTCCTCTCCCCTGAATCCTGATAACCACCATTCTACTTTGTAGATCTATGAGATTGACTTCTTTAGATACCTCTTATAAGTAGAATCGTACTCTATTTGTCCTTTTGTGACTGCCTTATTTCACTTAGCAAAATTTTTCAGGATTCATCCATGTTGTAGCCTGTGACAGGATTTCCTTCCTTTTTAAGGTTGCATAGTATTCCATTGCCCATAAGTAACACATTTTGTATATATACAAAATTTTATACAGACACACACACTCACATACTCACACAAATCATGCACACACACACTCACACCACACACACACACACACACCACCCCCCCCCCCCCCCCCATTCATCCATTGATGGGTATTTGGGTTGCTTCTGCCTCTTGGCTATTGTGAATAGTGCTGTTCTGAACATGGGGGCGTAAATATCTCTTCGAGATTATCCTTTCAATTATTCTGGGTATGTACCCAAACTGGGATTGCTGGATCACGTGGTGGTGGTGGTGGTGATGGTTTAAAGATTTTAGGTGTTACATTTCTCATCCTTTTCTTAGGTCATGTGGACTTTACCTTGGAAGTTGAGCGCTGCCTAAGAGTGTTAGATGGTGCAGTGGCTGTGTTTGATGCCTCTGCTGGTGTAGAGGTAAAAAATATTGTCAAAGTAAAGTGAAGATAGAACAGCATGATTTTTTAAAAAAGTAGAATGCATCAGATTGATTTAACTATAACCCTTTATTTGGTAAGCTCATATAAATCCAATTATGGTTAAAGGAATTTGGAATTGAATATTGAGATATGATCTATATATGATCTCATATAATATACTTCATAGTAAAAGGGAAAGTAAAGTTTGCTTTTCTGTAGGAAATATGAAAGTTTTGAGAACTGTGAAGAGGCTGAGATTCTTACTTTAAAGCTAACAAGTTCGTCTGCCATAGTTTTATGGATTCTGGCAGAAGACACAAGATTTCTGAGTCAGGGATGAAGGACTTTATTAATCTCCAAAATAGCAATATCCAGAGTATCAGCATTTCCTTGTGTTGGTTCCTCAAGCCCTAATTCCCATAGGGTGACAAAGGGAAGTCAGGTGACAGCTGCAGTGGAACCCTGTGCTTAGAGAATGCAAGTATTTTATAATGGGCAGTAAAAGTGCCTGCTCTTTGCTCTGAAGGAATACATTATCTTCCAGGGTTGTAAGCCAACCTACCTTTTGCTCTGAAGGGAAATACAATATCTTTCTAAACTGTTCGCTATACAAACATTTTTGAAAAGATAGTCCAGAATAAAGGCAGTCAGTCAGTGCCTCTCCTGACAAAACATGCAGAAATGTGAGCGACCCATGAAGGATTTTCTCCCAAAACTTAATATATAACTCCGTGAATAAATCCTGAAAGTGGGTTTATAATAAAATTGCTACTGGGGTCAGTTATGCTCTCTTTAGCTGGTACTCCATTTGTTTTATAATCTCAAGATTGGCTTTATCTAGAATATAGAACCCACATTAGTTCTTCTAATCTTAAAATTACTAAAAGCGATACCTTAATTAAGGGATCAAAATCAATATCCCCCAAAATGGGACAGATTGACACCATGGGCCTCCTGATATGATGCACTAAGAAGGATACAACATTACCTATGTTGTATTCCTGGCAAAAATGTTTGGCCCAAATCATGAGAAAACAAACAAATCTAAATTGAAAGACATTCTGCAAAACAACTGGCCAAGACTTTTCAGAAATTCAAAAAAAAAATGTTTTAACATAAGGAAAATGAACAATTGGGGTTGGGGGGAAGCTGTGGAATTGTTCTAGATTAAAGGATTCTAAAGAGACAAGAAAGCTAAACGTAATATATCCTTTTTGGCTGAATCCTGGATCAAAAAGAAAAAGTTACAAAGCACATCACTGGGAAAATCAGAAATTTGAATATGTAATATATATATATTAAAGTATTGTGTCAACTTAAATTTTCCTGAATGTGGTCTTTGAAATTGATTATGTAGGAAAATGTCCTTATTCTTAGGAAATGCATGCTGAAGTATTTAGAATTAAAGTCTCATGGTGTCTACAACTTGCTCTCATGGTTCAGCTCCCATCCACCCACACATACACACATGGTGTTAGTTTGGGTACTTTGATCAGTAGATGCCAAGATGGGATTAGATGTATAGGAGATTCATCAGGGAGGAAGTACCTGCGAAGAATAAGGGAGAAAAGAGGGAAGTGGGAGAGGGCGTTCAGACCACAGGGCAGGCTGACACCTTTGAAGGAGAGGGGGAAGGATGGGGGATTAGGCAGGAAGAGTCTCAGGCCATAGTACAGTTCCAAAAGCGTTTGGCTTCGCTCATGGGGAGTCCTCAAGCTAATGTTACCTGTTAGAGGAACCCATGTCTTGTGGGAATGGGCCTCCATTTGTCCTTCTGCTGAGCTCAGTCATTAGCTGGAAACAGCCCCCAAGAAGGTGCGCCTTGAGAATACACGGTGGTAGATCTAGAAGGGTAACAGTTGGAACCATCAGTTAATCATGCTCTTTATAGTAGTTCCAAGTGGCACATTTTCCCAGCCACCAGACACATAATGTTTTATAGAGAGAGAAAAAAGGCAAGTGTAACATGTTAATATTTGGTGAATCTAGGTGAAGACTAAGTGGATACTTATTGTACTAGTTCGAGGGGAAATAATACAGTTATTGAGGACCCCTGACAGACAGTGATATTTGCTTGATATAAAGCCTGACACTGATGTCTGAGGTTGATTATACACCTATTATTTCTATTTCTTAGAGTCATTTCATTTCCTAATGGTTGCATCCTTCCTGTCATTATAACTTCTTTACATAAATTCGACACTTAATCATTCAGATTGCATTATTTACAAGATTGAAATATGCTGTAATAGGAAGTTTCTGAATTTGTGATACAGGAGGCTACTGTTTGCTAAAACAGTAGATGGACTTTTAGCTGGCAGGTGGGGTGATGGGAATTGTTGTTTTATTTTTTAGTATGTTTAGTTCTTGGGAAATTTATAGTATATATCCCCCCACCCCCACATAAAAATTAGTTTGGAGTGGATCATAGTGTTAAGCTAAATCCATATACCTTCTAGAGGGAAAATAAAGTATTATCTTAACAACTTTGGCATGGGTGGAGGGAGTGGTAGGTAACAATTTCTTGGAGAAGACACAAGAAGCATAAAACAAAAACAAGTTGATTAATTGGACCTCTTCAAAATTATGTGCATGAAACTTAAAAAAAAAGGCAAACCTTAGACTGTGAGAAAATTTATAATGTTAGATAAAATATTATATGAATGTTAAACTTCCAGAGTGCAATAATAGTCGATTATGTAGAGAATATTATTGTCGTAGGGAGTATGTGCTGAAATTTTCACAGTACATGTGTATGACCAAAGACTTGTATCCAGAATATATGAAGAACTGCATATCAATAATAAAAACTAACAACCCAATTAAAAAAAAAGACAAAGGACTTGAATGGGTACTTTACCAAAGAAGACATGTGAATGACCAGTGAGCACATGAAAAGATGCTCAGTCTCATTGGTCATTAGGGAAATGCAAATTAAAATTACGAAGAGACCATTTCATACCCACAAGAATGGCTACAATTAAAAACAATGATAGCAAATCGTGGTTGAGGATGTGGAGTAACTGGAACTCTTATACATTGTTGGTGGACTGTAAAATATTATAACCATTTTGGAAGACTATTTGGCAGTTTCTTTTAAAGGTAAATATACACTTGTCCTATAACCCAGCAGTTCTACTCCTCCATCTTTATCCAAGGGAATGAAAACATTTGTTCACCAAAGATTTGTTCAGAATGTTTATAGCAGCTAAATTCATAATATTCCCAAATTAGAAACAACACAAGTGCACATCCACATGTGGATAGAAAAACTGGTACATTTATACAAAGGAATTTAGCAGTAAAACTGAACCAGTATGCCCAACAACATGAATGAATGTCAGAAACATTATGTTGGGTGAAAGAAGCTATGCTATTTATATGAGGTTCAATAATAGGCAGAATGAATCTATGGTGGCAGAAATCAGAACAGGTTGCTATGGGGAGAGGGACATAAAAATCTCTAATGTTCTATATGTTCTTTCTCTTTATTGGGGTAATAGTTATACAAGTATATGCATTTATTAAAATTCATTGAAGTATAAACTGAAAATCTGTATTGACCCTCGAACAACATGGGTTTAAACTTCATGGGTTCACTTATATGTGGATTTTTTCCTCTAAATACGGGCTTCAGAACTATATAATCCGTGCTTGGTTGAATCCGCAGTTGCGGAATAGCACATAGGAAGGGCCAACTGTAAAGTTGTAAGTGGTTTTTGACTTTGCAGAGGTTGGTGCCCCTAATCCCTATATTGTTCAAGGGTCAACTGTATTTTATTGTATATCAATTTTACCTAATAAAACAAATGACAAACTGGCTTCTGTTTTAACAGTGTCAGCACATTAGGCTTTTAATGCTCTGCTTCAGGGCTATTAGACTGTACTAGGCAAACTGTTTATATTTAACATGTACAGAAAGTGGAATTAAAAGAAGCCAAATATTAAAAATTACTTGTTTAACAATAACCAGAAAGCTAAATAGAAACGCATATGAGAATTGTAACTTAGAAATACAGGTGTTGGCTTCCCTTCCCCTCCTTAAATCCTTTTCAGTTTATATGAACGTTCAAACATTCACAGTAAAAATACACGATTTTTATCATACTAGCATTTTATAGTACATTCCTATTCTTTTTACATCACAACCGTCTGAATTAATTAAGGCAAAAGTCCATATTTCACAGATCAGAAAACTGATGAGTTCAGTATTGTGTGACGTTACTAAGTAAGGTGAAGCCAAACAAAAAGTAGGTCTTGTAATTCTTGGTTAAGTCCTCTTTCTGTGACTCCCAGTACTTCCCAGTTGTTAATTCCCTTTGTGTTGCAACCTAGTTCACCCAAAGTATTCTCAGTTTGAAGCATAATCTTCAGTCATGCTTGATCATTTTAACTGTTTTAACCTGATAGCATAAGAGTGGGTCCAGAGGTATGTGTGCAATGGCGCTAATTCTATGCTAGAATAGGACCCTGTTCTATGTTATAATAGAGTCTTAGGTATGCTTATTCCATGTGTAGTAACATAGTTATTTTTGTCAAATATGGGCTTTTTCCTTATCTTTGCTCTAGGCACAAACTCTTACAGTATGGAGGCAAGCTGATAAACACAAGATACCTCGAATCTGTTTTTTAAACAAGATGGACAAAATTGGAGCAAGGTATTTAACGTGTGTTTCTTTGGCTTATCAAAGTAAGAATATGATTTGAGCTTTTAATGCACTATAACTTAAATTTATAAACAGCTGTTCCCTATAAGGTATAAATATTCCATAGAATCCCAATTCAATCCCATTTAAAAAAATTTCGGAGCAGTTGATTCATAGGTAAAGTAACAATGTGGGATTAATAGAGAGCTGATAGATGATGAATCATTCTGATTCTAATGTAGAGAGGCTTTATCCTGATTTCTAGGCTCCTGACAGAGTGATGTCTTGCTGAATCCATTGCTTCTATTTAGAGCTGTATGGTGGAGTCCGTGTATTGCTGAATGTTACGGTGCTCACTGTCATTGCTAATGGGGGAGGGAAGAGAATTGTTTCTTGTAGTTGCTTCAGAGAATGATGTTCTTCCTTGTCCCCGATTTTCTTTAGCTAATGGGTAAAATGCTCTCAATGAAAGGAAACTAGGAGAGGAGAATGTAGATGTTTTGAGACCTGCATATAGGGCAAAAGAGTTAATGCTGAGATGTAGTGGTAATACTGCAGACTTACAGAGTGGTAATCCAAAATGGATACGTTGTTCTGAGAACAGAACCCAGACAATCAAGAACGATGAAGGATTTGGAGAAAATGTGAAAGAGCAAGAATTAAGCATCAAAGGATACTGGGGAAATGTGAAAGGGAGAGATCCTGATCTGTGGTATGAGAGCGGCAATAAAAAAACATAAACCGTGTCTCTCCTGATATCACACAGTATGCTTTGTATTTCTGTAACTCTCTACAGTAATTCTAAAGCTGCTGGTTTAGAGGACTTTTGTC
The DNA here is from genome assembly GCF_011762595.2 of Tursiops truncatus. Classification (NCBI taxonomy): domain Eukaryota; kingdom Metazoa; phylum Chordata; class Mammalia; order Artiodactyla; family Delphinidae; genus Tursiops; species Tursiops truncatus. The sequence continues at coordinate 58,520,550 of NC_047036.1, read as the reverse complement.
TTGATTAGTAAAAGCACAGCAACCTTCAAAATGTGCTAGGCTTAAGTTCTGACCCTTTTCTGTTTGGAGTTCCTTGAGGTTGAGGGAAATACTGCCTATACTGACTGACAGCACCTGTGATGATGGGGAGGGAGATGACTGGATACTAGGCTGCTTCTTAAAGAATTGGGACCAGAATGATCTGCATGTGTGTATGAATCAGCCCACGTGCCAAAGATGTGTCATGTGTTCCATAGGTAGCCAACCCTAGTGTTAGCACAGAAGTGAACAGCATAGCATATGATACGAACAATGCCTAAGATAAAAGTGTAGAAAGATTAGGCCGGCTCTTGGAAGAAAGTGGGTAGTCGTGTGATAACAAATACAGTTGTTAGAAGAAAGAATCTTTGACTTGTAATCACAAATCTTGCATTTGAATCTTAACTCCAGTTTATTATGTGTGACCTTGATCAAGTCACTTAACCTCAAACTTTAGTTAAATGAAGCTCACAATAATGATACCCTAAATACCTGTGTGGCAGAATTATGGTAGATACTCAGTCACTATTATCTGAAGTTAATGTTAAAAGATTAGACAAGATGTTGTCCTGTGGAAAACTGTTAAATGGTAAACGTTAGGAACAATTGAGGGTTATAATTTTAGAGTACATTCTTAAATCCTGTTTTAAGTATCTTAACATTTTAAATGATTTTACTTTCTACAGTTTTAACTATGCAGTTGAAAGCATCAGAGAGAAGTTGAAGGCAAAGCCTTTGCTTTTACAGGTTGGTTGATTAATATTTGGTTTATTAATATGAAGAGGTCCTTCTCAGTTTCCTCATCAACGTATTTTATTGTGGCATATTATATACATTTTTGAAGCTTTCGCAAATCCTTTTGGAAGAAGTTAGGATATAAATAAAAATAAGTATAGATTATGGCAATAATGATAAGAGACATTTGGGGGGGAGTGGGGAGAGATAAATTCTATCACCAGTGCAATTCTAATTGAGTTCTAATGATCATTTAATAAAATGTTAATCTCACTCTGACTTATAGTTACCAATTGGTGAAGGCAAAACTTTCAAAGGAGTGGTGGATGTAGTAAGTAAAGAAAAACTTCTTTGGAATCCCAATTCAGATGATGGAAAAGACTTTGAGAGAAAACCCCTCTTGGAAATGAGTGATCCTGAATTGCTGAAGGAGATAACGGAAGCAAGGAATGCCTTAATTGAACAAGTAAAATAAATACTTTGAGCTTAAAATTGCATAAATATTTAGAAACTTTAAAAAATATTTATTGTGAAATTTCATCTAAAATTACATATGGAATATGTAAAGTATAATACAGTGCACACCAGTGTAATCACCACCCAGCTTAAGAGATAGAATATCAGCAATACTCTTGAATCTCCCTGTGCTACTCCCTGCTCTTCTCTCTCCCTTCCACTAATCATCTACCCCACCATCACCACTATCTTGACTGCAGTGTTTATCTTTCATTTGCTTTACTTCATAGTTTACAGATACATGAAGTATTTAGAGTCCTCAACTTTATAGAGACAGGAAGTAGAATGGTAGTTACCAGGAGCTGTGGGGAGGGGAGAATGAGGAAGAGTTGTTTCATGGGTATAGTTTTAGTTTTGTGACATGAAAAAGTTCTAGAGATTAGTTTTACAACGGTGTGGAATATACTTACTACTTCCTAACTATTCACTTAGAAATGGTTAAGGTGGTACTTTTATGTTTGTTATATTTTATCAAAGTTAAAAAAATTTTTTTGAATTAGAGAATAAGATTAGTGTGGACTAGAATCAACTTCCTGTGTTCTAAAGGTGAACAGCGATGAAAACAATGCTTATTATATACTTACTGTATATTCTGGAAGCATAATTGGAATTGGTTATTTAAACTTCCCAGTATCACCATAGGATAAGTACTAGTATTATCTCCATGAGTAACCAAGACAAAGAGAGGTGATGTAACTTGACTAAAGTTTTTTTGAACAAGTTTGTAAGTAGTGGAGCCATTTCCAGACAGTTTGATTCCAGAAGCTATGCTTAATCATCATATTTGCTGCTTTTTGGAAAGATGGTTGGGTACATTTCTACTATAGTTAGCTGTTAAAAATGTGTTTTTCTCACCAAGGTTGAATGTTTTGCTCCCTTTTACTATTATAAACTTTTGAAACTCTTTTGTTAATTTTATTGTCAGTTGAATTCTCCTGTCATATAAGCACAGATGATTAGGAAATGAACATGAATTAGATAATTACATTTTTATTATTGAAATTATACCACTACCTCCTCAACTTAAATTTATTCCCTCAGTGAAGGATTATAAACAAGTTCAGTCATTTTACTTTGAACGTCTTGGAGATCTGGTGAACATTCAAAATATTAGAGGATTACCAAATGAAACTTTTTTTTATGAACTAAGACCCCCCCCCCAAATGTATTTAAAAACAGCAATTCATTGTATATATTATCATTGGCTATCAGCTGTGGACTTTTTATTTCTTTTGAGCACTGAGTAGGTAGCACACTTCATTGAGGTGCTCTGTCTGGCTCTGGCTTCCCATGAGTTTAGGAAACTTATGAGAGCGTATCTTCAATTTTCAATCCCGTTTCCTTTGAAAGAAAAACTCTTTATCTCTTTAGAAGATGTGAAGAGTTCCTTGGTCTGGATAAGTTAGATCATGTAGCTGTCTTGAAATATTTGGCTAATGAATATTTATGGTGTATAGACTTAAGATAATAGTTGTGATGATGAATGCAAGTTACAGAACTAAAGCCTTTCTTTGTAGGTTGCAGATTTGGATGATGAATTTGCTGACTTGGTTTTAGGAGAATTTAGTGAGAATTTTGATTTGCTACCGGCTGAAAAGGTAAATTTTATTCATTTACTTTGACCAAGTTTTACTAATTGGATGTGGTTTGATTACTCTATTGTAGGTGGGTTTTTTTTTCAACTTTGCATATCATTAGAAAATGCAGACTTAAAAATTAGGAGAACACTGTTAAAAATTAGAAGACATTGTTCATTTACTGCAGCCTTTTCCCTTCATTGTGATCATTTCACTAAGTAGTATTAGGGAAATCACAGATAGAATTTTTTTTTTGATCTACTGGTCTTTTGGATACTATAATGGTCATTTTTCTCAGAACATTTTTTCTGAATCTGTTTTAATTGTTAGTGGAAACTTATTCCAGGTCTTCCCTTTTTTTGGTTTTCTTTTGAAATATATTAAACCAGAGAATAGGCCAGTAAAATACTGGTAGTATTTGAATTATGACAGATTTATTCAAGGCGTTTTTTATTTTTTCTGCCAGGAACCTTCCCCCATGAAAAGTTTTTTAAGTGGTAGTGTTTTAAGTGGGCTCCAAGATGAGCCCAGCAAATTCACTTGGTTATTTTTCATGAAAAGAAGTAAAGAAAAACACAAGATCTGTAGATTAATTTTGAGCCATTTGAAGTTAGAGGTGGAAAAAATTATTTCTTTTCTTTTGAATGAAAAGCTGTAAGTTTGAATTTTTTTCTTGTTTAGTATTTGAATGCTTAAATGTGATGTTTATTGTGCCCTATAGTCACATAACATGATTTCTGTTTTCAAAGAGCTTACAATCTAAAATTAACCCACCGTTTCTCTTATCAATAGCTTGCAAGCACACCTAAGCTTTTCTTGGTTTTTGAGGTCTTTTAAAAATGGTTTCTACTTTGATACCTCATTTTCCTTTGGATTTTATTTAATGTGGATTTAATTTATTTGAAGAAATTGTAACTCATTTATATTTCTAATTTCTAACCAGTTCCTCTAGTAGACTATCGAGGTTAAATCACAAGTATATTAATTCACTTATTCAAGAAATATTTTTATGCATCTACTTTATTTTAAGCACTTTTCCAGTTTCTTGTGATTTACAGTATCTTTATGGGACTTACTATAATGCTTATATAGATTTTACATTCTAGTGACTGGGGACACAGATAATAAAGTAATAAATATATAGCTAATATACCAGGTAGTGATTAATGTTATTTACAATGAAAAATAAAGAAGAATGAGGCCATAAAGAATGATGGAAGTGTGCTGAGGAGTGATATTTTACGTGGTTGGTTAGGGGAGGCATCTAATTCTGGGATATTTTGGCTGAGACCAGAATACTACACATAAAACATTTATATCTCTGCTTTACAGCTACAAACTGCAGTACACAGAGTAACACTGGCTCAGACAGCAGTGCCTGTGCTTTGTGGAAGTGCCCTGAAAAACAAAGGGGTCCAGCCCTTGTTAGATGCTATTACTATGTACTTGCCTTCACCTGAAGAACGCAACTATGAATTTCTGTAAGTATGCAAGTGCATAGATTAAAATCGTATAGCCTTGAAAAGACAGGTAGACAGATAGGTCATGTTTCACAGAGAGTAGTTGAATCACAGTTTTTGAATAACATTGGTGAAGAATATTATTCTAAATAATATAATATAGAGCCATAGTAATTTTTACTTGAAAGGGATATTTGTCATCATCTCTTGTAACCTGCTGTGTTTACAGATGGAGCTAAATAAGAATTTATGGCTTTTTTGCTGTGTAAAAGTATAAATGTTGACTCTGCCATCTTAGTTAAAAAAAAAAGTAGTATACTGGGGATGTTTGATAAATATTCTATAGATACATTTATATTCTGGATTTCAAGATTTTTCATAATATTTTGTAACTGTAAGGAAAGGTCCATTGTTTTCTTCCTCTTGTCACTAACAGCTTTGTCCTTCGTAATAAACCCTCTAAAATCTCAGTGAGTTTTGTGCCAAATGGCAAACAGAGGTGAACTTTGATCCTATTAACTAGGACCTGAGTCACTTTCCATATCTCTCAAGTGGAGAGGCATTATGGTGATGTGAGATGAGCATAGACTGTGTACTGCCTGGATTTAAATCTCAGGTCTTCCAAGTTGCTTTAACCTCTCATCTATAAGATGCAGAGAATAGGACTTATCTCATAGGATTGTTACAAGAATCAAATGAGCTAATATTGATAAAGCACATAAAACAGTGCCTAGTATATGATCAACTCTCTATATAAGGATTTGTTAAATAAAATTAAAATTTGGAGGAAACAGGAATAAGATTAGAGAAATTCAATAATAGAAGTGTCTAACCTACTTTGAATCATGAACTCCTTTGAAACTGATGAAAATATGGAGAAATATTTCCATATTTCCTCAGAAAAATGAACCTATGTGCAAAGTTTGGCAATTTGAGAGGGATTCAAACTTTCTGAAACCTAGTAATGAACTCCAATTTAAGGACATCATTCTGTAAGTGTTCGCTGTGTAAACAAGTTCAAGTTTATAGTGTAAATTTATATGGCTATGCAGCTGAAGAAGAGTGGGAGGAGAGAGTGAAAGCAATAATTGGAAAGTACCTATTTGTTTACCCTGTATGGGGTTTTAAGAAGTGGTGTGATGTTCCTAGGTATATTTTTTGAGGAGGGAAATCTAGGCAAGAATTATTTGCTAATAGAGGTAATATTTGGAAGAGAATCCATTGTTTTTGGTTTTGAGGAATTAACGGTAAGATCTCCAATGAATAATTTAGTCCGGTGGAGGAAGAGAGGTACATAATACATTATTTAATTGGCCTTGGTAGCTAAACTAGAAGATATGAGGAATCTTTTGAGGACATCAAGGTTAGGTTTATGCAGTGATTCTGATCTGATCTGTATAGATATATAGGAAGTGTATTTTAAAGTGGCTTTTCTGGAACTTCTTAATTTTATAGGCAGTGGTATAAGGGTGACTTATGTGCCCTGGCATTTAAAGTTCTCCATGACAAGCAACGAGGCCCACTGGTATTTTTGCGCATTTACTCAGGCATGATAAAACGCCAATTGGCCATCCATAATATTAATGGAAACTGCACGTAAGTAGAAGCCTAGGTTATTTTCTAAAACTTCACTCATTTCTTTAAATATACTTTTACTAATATAAATCATGGTTTTACAGGGAGAGAATAAGTCGTCTGCTTTTGCCATTTGCTGACCAGCATGTAGAAATCCCTTCACTGACTGCTGGTAACATTGCTTTGACTGTTGGGCTTAAACACGTAAGTGACCAAATCTTTTCTCTAGGAAATAACAGATTAAATGTTTAATTAAAAGTAGGTATTTTGTAATAGCAGAAGCCCATAGACAATCCAAAAGCTATCAGTAGTGGAATAATGAATATTGTAGTGTATTCATCAACATGGTTGAATCTCAAACATTTAATAGAAAGAAAAGTAAATTACAGAATGGATTGTATTCATATAAAGTTCAAATCCAAGTAAAATACACACACTATGGATATATACTTATGTTTTAAGTTTATGTAAAATAATGTTATTTTTATTGTTTTTTTCCTATCTTGATTATTGCAGACAATTAAATCTAACTTTATAACTGATCAGGTTTTTTAAAAAGTGAAGATATTTTGCCAATGAAGGCTCTGTAAGGGCAAGGATTTTTGTCTCTTTCGTTCTTTTGTCTCTTGTTCAAAGATGAATTTGTTTTACCAAATGAGTTTTAAATGTATTTTTTGTGTGTATGAATGTTTTATTGTTAGAACTTATTACAGCAATATTTTGGACAGAATTCTTCTACAACTTAAATTAGCTTTACCAATGCAGAGTTATAATGAGCTTAATGAATTTGTCTCTCTTTTAAGTTCTGATGAAGAGGAAGTGCTACCTTAAAATTTTTCTTTGGTTTTCGTGGTCCTTGGTGGAAGCTGAGTGCTTGCCAATAGCCTGTTTTGTCCCAAGGCATCTTCTTTGCTTGCAGACTGCCACTGGTGACACCATTGTCTCATCCAAGTCCAGTGCTTTAGCTGCATGTCGTCGAGCAGAAAGGGAGGGAGAAAAGAAGCATAGACAAAACGATGAAGCAGAGAGGCTTTTGTTGGCTGGGGTGGAGATTCCAGAACCTGTTTTCTTCTGTACCATAGAACCTCCATCAGTGGCTAAGCAGCCAGGTATAAATAATCTTGGTGCATCAATTAATTAGTGCTCTGATAATTTAGATTAAATAGTTACATTTTAACCTCAAAAGGTTTCTTATGTCACTGAGTTCAATTTTATGAGCATTTATTGGTAAGTATTTCTTATGATTGGTCTAGTTTTTTAATTTGTTTTGATTTTTACAAACTCTTTTCATTTTTTTTTCTTTCAGCTTTGCCATTTTTCTCTTACCATATTTTTCCTTATTCTGTTCTTGTGGTGCTATCTATGGGATTCTAAGTAATTGACCTCAGGACTGCCCTTCCAGTGTATTAGATTAGATGGTAACCAATTCATAACCGATTCAGTTTCCGATCACCATTTATAAAAATCAACTTTCCCTTGTTTTCTGGCTTAACTTTTAGAACTCAGTGAAGATATTTATATAGTATGTTTAATGTCATTTGACCTTTTTGAGTGATAAATAGTTTGTTCTTTAGCATATTGGCTCAGAATACTTCAGTGGCTTCTCATTACTTATAGCAGAAACCCAAACTCCTTAGTATAGTATATAGTAAAGCTCATGATTCCAGCTGTAACATTTCTTGTTAGATTTGCTTACATAGAGCATAAAACCCCCAAATAGCAGTTGCTTTAATGACCAAAGTTCACTTCTTTCTCTTGTAAAATATGCCTTGAATTGGTATCCCAGGGGTTCAAGGATGACTCCACACGTCATCAGGCACCCAAGCTCCAGTCTTTCCATCCCGCTTCTTAAAATTTCCTTATAGCTACATTTAAAGAAAGTTAAAATGGCAAAATTAATTTAGTAATGTATTTTACTTAACTCAGTATATCAAAATATTATTTCAACATAATATAAAAATTATTGAGCTACTTTACTTTCTTTTTTCTTTTCCATGTGAAGTCTTTGAAACCTGGTATGAATTTTACACTTACAGCTAACGTTAATTCAGACTAGTAATATCTTGTACAGATGGGTTGTGGCTACCATTTGGACAGTGCAGGTCTAAAGAGGGAGCATGTGCATATCAGTTAATTGATTGTATCAAAGTATCTACTTTAGATGGCATATTTAATGCAAATAACATACAGGTGACCCTTGAACAAGAGGAGGGTTGGGGCCCCAGCCCTCCACACAGTTGAAAATCCCAGTATAACTTACAGTCAGCCCTCCCTATACTTAGGTCCTCCGATTCTGCATCCACGTATAAGCAGACCCACATCAGACCCATGTTGTGCAAGGGTCAGCTGTATTCTTACTTCCTCCTTGGTGTGATAATTCATCATAGAGTGATCACATTAGTATCTCTTTATTCATGATGTAATTTAGCTTCCTTTTGCCAGTTTCTTATTATTGTATGTGTTTCTAAAGTCTTTTTTGCTTTTTTTGTCAGTTCCTTAACCTTTGCAGAACATAATCAGATGATGTTATTGTCCCATTTAAACCCTTCAGTGGCTTCCCAGTGCACATCCAAACTCTTCACCATGGCCTTCAATACCTTACATGGTGTGCTCCCTGTCACACATCTCCCGCCTCATCTGATGCTACTCTTCCTTTTGTCCACCAATATCCAGCTACACTAGCCTTCTTGTTTCTCCAGTAGAAGCCGTTCCTTGCACAGCCATTTCCTCTATCTGGAATTCTTTTTCTTCAGGATTTTACTTGCGATGTCATTCTTTTTGGTTTGTGTCTTTATCTAAATCATCCTGGACAGGTCTTCCCAGGTCTCTCAATCTCAAGTAACCTCCCATCACTATCTCATCACCTTGTTTTATTCTCTACAGAACATTTCTGGCTGTTTGAAATTTTCTTTTTCAAAATTTGCTTGTTCATCTATTTTCCCACTAGAATGTATAGTACCTTATCAAAAAAAATGAAACATAAAGATAACAGTTATTGTTTATCCTCTAGATTTGGATCATGCATTGAAATGCCTTCAGCGTGAAGATCCCAGTTTGAAAGTGAAGCTAGATCCTGACTCTGGACAAGTATGCATATTATTATTTAATCCCCAGAATCTTTCAATGAAAACATCTGTGTGTGTGAGAGAGAGTGTTTAAGTGCATATATCCAAAACATTGATTGGTCTGTGCCCCTAAAAGAGAAAGCCTTTTTTGGTTCTCATAATATAAATTTCTGATTATATTTTGACTGTCAAGCTAAATTCTCCTAATTCCTCGGTATGATTATACCTTACTTATATAAACTACTTCCCAACATTTCTACCTTCCAGAAGACAGCCTTTTGTGAAATTTTGAAATAAAGTTCAACCCCAAGACAAAACCTTAAGGCTCTTATGCTAAAACTTATAGAAGCAGCTTTCTAAAGGGAGGATGCATAGGTATACTTTTTTTTTTTTTTTTTGCGGTACGCGGGCCTCTCACCGCTGCGGCCTCTCCCGCTGCGGAGCACAGGCTCCAGACGCGCAGGCCCAGCAGCCATGGCTCACGGGCCCAGCCACTCCGCAGCACGCTGGATCCTCCCGAACAGGGGCTCGAACCCGCGTCCCCCGCATCGGCAGGCGGACTCCCAACCACTGCGCCACCAGGGAAGCCCTAGGTATACTTTTAATGATGATAATACACCTAAAATGGGTGAGAAGTGATAGATTACAGCCTAACAATGTGGGAGGAAATAGAGACCTAAAGTAGGTACAGGACTGTGCTGTATATTATATAATACAGTAGAAGAACACATATTCATTCTGCATCTTCTTTTTAGGGGGGCAGGGTAGAGTTTATATAAAATTCTAGAAAAATTTCCTTAAAAAATTATAAATTTGCCTTTAAAAAGGATAAACTGATTTAGTTAATCTGAAAAATATGGAGTACTTTATTTTCCCAAATGCCAGCTAAATGAGGTAGCAATTTAGTTTAATTGATTCTGAAGGCTACAACAGCAATTAAAACAGAAACTTTTTATATAAAAAATGCCAATACATATTTTTTTTTAAATAGCAAATAACATTCAAGTGTACAAAGTAAAGAATTAAAGTCTCCCTTTCAGTCTCTCTATCCTTTTCTACATAGGTAATCACTGTGAAAACTTGGTGAATAGCCTTTCACACTTTTCCAAACATCCATTTTTCTGCTGTGCAATGTTATAAAACACAGTATTTATGTTTCCAAATATATATGTACAGATATATAAGAAGTCATTCTATTTGTATTATTCTACAACTGGCTTTTTTCCAAATAATTACTTCTTTAACTTTATATTAAAGTATAGCCCTCATACACCAAATAGTTTTTTGTTGTTGTTCCTTACAATTATAGTTTTATTATAGTGAGAGGAAACAAATCAGAACCAGCCAAAGGAAGAGACACCTAGGGCAGTCTGAGAGGTTCTAAATGCAAGGCTTTTCTTCATCCTCCTGGCATAGAGTATTGTCAGTCAGGGAAGCTCACCCAGGCCTTCCATGCCCAGAGTTTTTATTAGGGCATAATCACATACTGTCTATGTGGTTGACATTTAATCTCTAGTGCCTCCTGTAGGTTTGGGCTACTACCTTTACTCTCTAGGTTGTAAATGGGTACAGCTATTCCAAAGCCACATCATAAATCACATTGTTAGACTATCTAGTGGACAAAGGCCCCAGACAAGCAAAGACATTTCTATCAGGCAGCATCTTGGCCTAGAGATAACTTCCCAGTAGCTGAAGGCAGGGGCCAGATCTCTCTTTAGGGTAAAGTTAATGCCTTACTACACAGATGGTATATGAATAAAATAGGGCAAATGTGGATTCCTTGCACTATATTCTCTCATACACAAAGACCTTCTTCAGGAATAACCATTGTTGCTTTCTGAAAACAAAAACATGTTTTGATTGGTTTTGATGCAAATTTGTTCTAACAAGGACCCAAAATAACATTGGTTCAAAGAAGATAAAAGTCAGTTTCTCTGTCACGTAAAGTTCCAAGCTACTTTGGAAGTTTCAACTGCCCACAAAACTGTAAGGTGCCCAGGATGGTTGGAAATAGCCATGTGGTTGGCAGTGTTTGAGGGAGGGATTATTCCCCCCATTCACAAGATGTTGCCCTCATTCACATTTCAAGACGGTTGTCTATATCTTCATTAAGAGAAGGGCTTTATTTACCCTTAAAGACATAACCCAGAAGTTACCAACATCATTTATGCTTATATTTCACTGGCCAGAACTTACCTTTGTGGTTGGGAAGTGTGGTTCTCGTTAGATACCACTTACCCAGCTGATAATTCAGCTATCAAAGAATAAGAGATTGGCCTAGTGATTCACTTTTAATTGATTTATTATTTCAATCAGAAAAGTTAAAAGCAGTGTTTTGATGTAGGAGCCAAAAAAAATTACGGAAGAAATTCATTTTGTAAGTAATGAAAAATAAAATATATTGATATACCTTTATTAGTATTTTGTGATAAACTTAATTTTTTCCTTGATCTTTGTTTTCTTCCTCTTTTAACCAGACTATCCTTTGTGGCATGGGGGAGTTACATATTGAGATAATTCATGACCGAATCAAGAGGGAATATGGACTGGAAACCTATCTAGGGCCCCTCCAGGTGGCATACCGAGAGACCATCCTAAATTCAGTTCGTGCCACAGGTAAAAAATACATTTCGAATTCATAGCATTTAGAATTCGCTGGTTCTGTTGCTCTCTTTTTCTCCAGGACCTGTTTTCTGAATCTCAGTTTAGTTGCATAAGGCAGGGTTTATAGTCACTAGTGTCTTCCATCAGTGGGGACAGGTTTTATGTGTGTGTTTTCTTGTTTTTTAGCATTTGTTTGTTTTAGACACAGCTCTATTTCATTACAACTCATTTATTACATATATTGGCTGAGCCACTCATCAAGCAGGTGTGCAGTGGTATCAGCCATTGAAGTAGACAGCTCATCCCAGTCCTCACTACCAGAAGGAGTATAACAATTTGAAGTTGGTGTGTCAGTTTTACTCCATAAAGTGAATGGAAATGTTGGGTGGGGAAGGTAGAATTAGATGAAGGTAGTCAAACTTCCAGTTATAAGATAAATAAGTACTAGTGATATGATATATGACATGATAAAGATGATTAATACTGCTGTACGTTATAAATGGAAGTTAAGAGAGTAAATCCTAAGAGTTATCACAAAGAAAAAATTTTTTTTCTATTTCTTTAATGTTGTGTCTAGATGAGATGATGGATGTTCACTAAACTTTCTGTGGTAATCGTTTCATGATCTGTGTAACTTAAATCATGTTGTATACCTTAAACTCCGGCAGTGCTGTATGTCAATTATATCTCAAAAAATAAGACATAAAATTTTAAAATTTAAAAAGAAAAAAACCAAAAATAGAGTGGAAAATAATTTCCACTATTTAATAAGTATGGTAATCCTGTGCTGATGGTATTCTTAAGAAAGTGTACTTTTTATATTTCTGTCCCAAAATGTAAGAATTCATGATTTTTCTACATATGATAATTTCAATTTGGTTCCCTTAAACAAAAGAACCTGACAATCATTCCTACCCGCCCCCCACCAAGGAGAAAACATGGGCAGGTTTGTGAAAAAATATAGAAAAGATATGTTTCGGATAACTAGGAACTTTTAAGCAACTCAGCGATTTGTAAAAAGGCCAGGTGGTTATTTTTCATTGAAACTTGAAAAATTAAACAAGCAGGATATAGGGGCAAATGACACGATGATTTCTCTTTCTGGACTTTATATCTGGAAAAACCAAAAATTCTGGGAAAATATAAATAACATCTTTTAAATTAATGTCTGAGATGGTTAGAATGTAATGGAAATTTCTAGAGGCCAAAAAGGAAACTGGAGCAGGAATCTTGGAAAATAAGCCAGCACCTAAGCCACTAGCTATCTTGGAGAAATCTGTGGTAATGTCTAACCTAGAACTTGAGGGCCACATCCTCATGGAAGTAATGAGGAAAATCTTGTCCATAAAAGAAGAGGACAAGGAAACTTGTCTGACTGACTGTGGGGCAAAGGGGCAAAATTTCTGAGAATTTGTAACTGTAGGCTTCTGATAGCATTTTCAGCCTAAATTCATAGAACCAGTGTGACCTGAAAAACTCCAAACAGAGAAGAATTTAGTGTAAAGTGCTTATGGATTGGTAATATACCAAGGAACCTGGAGAAAACAAATGTAGGGCCTCTTTAGATAAATGTATCCTCAATCCAGGCCTCAAAGAAAATCCCACAAAGGAATATGAACTCACAATTTAAAAAAAATTTTTTTAATAAATTTACCTATTTATTTATTTTTAGCTCTGTTGGGTCTTCGTTGCTGCGCGCGGGCTTTCTCTAGTTGCAGCGAGTGGGGGCTACTCTTCGTTGCAGTGCGCGGGCTTCTCATTGCTGTGGCTTCTCTTTGTTGCGGAGCATGGGCTCTAGGTGCATGAGCTTCAGTAGTTGTGGCACGTGGGCTCAGTAGTTGTGGCTTGAGGACTCAGTAGTTGTGGCTCGAGGGCTCAGTAGTTGTGGCACACGGGCTTAGTTGCTCCGCAGCATGTGGGATCTTCCCTGACCAGGGCTTGAACCCATGTCCCCTGCATTGGCAAGCGGATTCTTACCCCCACTGCCACCTGGGAAGCCCCCGCGCAAAAAAAATACATATATATATATATTTATTTATTTATTTATTTTTAATCATAAAACCTTGAGCAAAGGCACAAGGAGCAAAAAAGGCAGCAGAAACAATAAACATCATAGGCAGACCAGCAAAGGCTTCTGATACTAGAGTTATCATATGCTGAGTATAAAATAAGTATTATTTTTGAAGAAATAAGAAAGGGGATAGAAAGTATTAGTTAGAAATAGGAGACTATCAAAAATAAGCAAGCAACAGAACATCATGTTATCTGAGAAAGAAAGGAAATGCTCAAAAAAATAATGGGGATTTGTCATAAGGACACAGGAACCAACCCGAAGAGGCTCCACTGGCTAAATCTGGGTTAATTTGAACTCCAAAATAATTACGAACAATAATCATAGACCACTGAGAAAAAGTTGGAACTCATGAGTCCATACTGATGATAGATCAACAAGAAGAGACTCTTCTTCCTTACACTGAAGTGCCAAATGCTGACTGTTAGATGTTGAGGAGGAGGGCTGGAATAAGAAATCGTCATCTTGTAATATGGTGAATGCTTAATATTGAGTACATTGTTGAGCAGCATATTTGCATGGTCTTCAAGCGTCTCGCTCTAGATTGCTTATTAGTTACAAGGTGAAAATTAGTAACCAGATGCTGCAGCAATCAGACCACACCCTGACTGGACAGTCAGATCACTAATGATCACGTCACTGAGGAGGAGCAGATTACATTTGTGTACATCTAGAAAATTATCAAAATGTACAGACATTAAAGAAGACCTAAGTTAAATGGAAAACCATACTATTCATAGATAAGAAGACTAAATATCATGAACATACCAGTTCTACCCAAAGAACTGTATCAGACATTAATACTTATTAGAAAGCCATAGTCATTATGACACAAATCAAGCTAAGAATAGACAAATATACCAGTGGAACAAACCAGAAAGCCTAGAAACAGACTCATATCTATGTGGAAATTGGATTTACATCAGTGATATTGCAGCTCAGTGAGAAAGGGTGGACTGATATTCAATAAAGGGGCCTGGGATAATTATTCATATGGAAAAAGATTTAGATTCCTACCTCATACTGTATACAAAAGTCAATTCCAGGTGAATTTAAAAGCCTAAATATGAAAGAAAAGTTGGAAATCTCTCTTTGAGCACAAAAGAATAAAGAGAATAAATGCTAATATATGCAAAAAAGAAAAAAAAACCCAAAACTTTATGAAAGGGAAACCTTCGAATTTTTGGAAGACAATATAGAATTGTTTTACTAACCAGATAAGGTTGAAACTATGAACTAAAAGATTACTAAAGTTGGTATTATTGAAATTAAGAATTTATTCAAATATACTATAAAGAAAGCAAAAAGACAAGCCAAAAGCTGAGAGAAGATATTTGCCTCATATAAAACTGACAGGTTAGTATCCAGAATATATATAAAGAACTTCAAAAGATCACTAAAAACATGATAACCAACCAAGTAGAAAAGTGAGCAAAAAAGATTGAACAGACGTTTCACAAAAGAGGATACCCCAAAGGCCTGTGAACATAAAAGATTCTCAATCTCAGTAATGATTAGGATCATGCAAGTTAAAAGGACAAGATGGCATTTTATACCAACAAAATTGGCAAGAATGCAAATCTGACAATGCCAAGTGTTGGTGAGATGTTTTATGGAAAGTTGCAATGGAAAGTTTTACAAAAACTTCAGGTGGGAGTGTAAATTATATAACCACTATGAAAACAGTTTGGCAACTTTCTTATGAAGTTGACAATGTGCAGACCTTACTACTCAGCAGTTCCACTAGTAGGTATATGCCCTAGAGAAAATCTTACACATGTACATTGAGAGACAGATACAAGAACCTTCATAATTGCATTGTAATAAAACAAAACTTTAGGTGAAAAAAATCCAAATATTTGTGGACATAGTGGATAAATTGTACTCTGTTCATATAACAGAATACTATATAACAGTGAAAAAGAATGTACTACATCACCAGGTGTCAGCCCAGATGACGCACAAATGTGAACCAAAAAAAGCAGGTTGCTGAATACATGCAGTATAATAACATATTCAGAACAAAGCAGAAGTAAACTATATTGTTTAGGGATACCTGCGTCTGTGATACAACTCTAAAGAAAATCATATGAATGTTTAAATACAACATCATGATAGTGGTTGTTTCTTCAGAAGGCTTCTAGGTTACTGGTAATGTTCTGTTTCTTTAGTAGTATTAGGTTTCATGAATGTTCATTTTGTTTTTAGGTTATGAATGTTCATTTTGTTTTTAGGTTATGCATGTATTTTTAAGTATAAAATATTTCATAATATAAAAGTTAGTTTTATATTTCATAATATAAAAGGAATTATGAAGAGGAATTATAGAGCATAATTAGTTCTTAGTTTTGAACTTGGGCCATGAGTCACTGTGTTCCATGGTCACTCACATAAATACAACATAGTTTTGTCTTAGTAAAATCTTGGAGATTGGTGATGTTGCCGAAAGCTCAACTTCTCTGTATACTGGTGCCAAGTCAAATCTCAGAGACACAGTTTTGGGTGAAGTAGAAAAGGATAGCCTTATTACTTTGCCAGGCAAAGGGGGACACAGCAGGCTCCTGCCTCGAAAAACTGTATCCCAACCTGGGAGGATTTGATGAGGGTTTTGTAACAGTGGTTCAAAGGTGGGGTCTCTGACAACATCAGGGTGTACACAGGGCTTTCACTTCCTTCGTCTCATTTCAGGTGGTCTCCTAATCTTGAGGAGCTTCTCTGGTCCCTTTAATCTTGCCAAAGGTGGTTTCTTGGCTGCTTCCTCCCTTGATTAGCAACTGTTCGAATCTGCCCTTTGGAACTAAGGAAAGTCATGGAGGCTGGAGTCTTGCCTTCAAGAAATGGGGGACAAAAGGGCCTCCATGCCTCGGAGCCCCACAGGGCCCCACTCGGTTTCACTGACAGCTATTGGTTGTTAGCTAATGAGGGAGTCTATTTTCATTTTTACAAATAGATAACTAGTTTTGGGGGAAGAGTCATAAACATTAAATGTTGGGCTGGCCAAAAAGTTCATTCGGGGAACTTCCTTGGTGGTGCAAGTGGATAAGACTCTGTACTCCCAATGCAGGGGACCCAGGTTTGATCCCTGGTCAGGGAGCTAGATCCCACGTGCATGCCACAACTAAGAGTTTGCATGCCACAACTAAGGAACCGGTGAGCCACAGCTAAGGAGCCTGCCTGCCACAACTAAGACCCAGTGCAACCAAATAAATATTAAAAAAAAAAAAAAGTTCGTTGGGTTTTTCCATACCAGCTTATGGAAAAACCCAAACGAACTTTTTGGCCAAACCCAATACATAAAATATTGCTGGAAGAGTGTATGAAATTTAAGTTTGTTGGTTGGCAGGGTGAATGAAGCCTTTTAATTTTCATTAGATAACCGTTTGTACTGTCTTACTTTTAAATAAAAATTTTTTATTTAGAAGAATATCAGTCACATAAGAAATGTTTAAAAGTGTAATCTGCATAACAAAATTTGTGCGATCACCTGCCTCAACACACCCTAACACTGAAGTAATTTTTGTTTTTTTTTTAAATTTTTTGGCTGTGCTAGGTCTTCATTGCTGCACGCGGGCTTTCTCTAGTTGTGGCTAGCAGGGGCTACTCTTCATTGTGGTGCACAGGCTTCTCATTGCAGTGGCTTCTCTTGTTGCGGAACACGGGCTCTAGGCATGCAGGCTTCAGTAGTTGCAGCACATGGGCTCAGTAGTTGAGGCACGTGGGCCCTAGAATGCAAGGGCTTCAGTAGTTGTGGAGCATGGGCTCAGTAGTTATGGCTCACGGGCTCTAGAGCACAGGCTCAGTAGTTGTGGCACACAGGCTTAGTGCTCCACGGCATGTAGGATCTTCCCAGACTATGGATCGAACCCGTGTCCCGTGTTGGCAGGTGGATTCTTTTTTTTTTAACATCTTTATTGGAGTATAATTGCTTTACAATGGCATGTTAGTTTCTGCTTTAAAACATAGTGAATCAGCTATACATATACATATATCCCCATATCTCCTCCCTCTTGCATCTCCCTCCCACTCTCCCTATCCCAACCCTCTAGGTGGTCACAAAGCACTGAGCTAATCTCCCTGTGCTATGCGCTGCTTTCCCACTAGCTATCTGTTTTACATTTGGTAGTATTTATAAGTCCATGACACTCTCTCACTTCGTCGTAGCTTACCCTTCCCCCTCCCCGTGTCCTCAAGTCCATTCTCTATGTCTGCGTCTTTATTCCTCTCCTGCCCCTAGGTTCTTCAGAACCATTTTATTTTTTTTAGATTCCATATATATGTGTTAGCATACGGTATTTGTTTTTCTCTTTCTGACTTACTTCACTCTGTATGACAGTCTCTAGGTCCATCCACCTCACTACAAATAACTCAATTGCATTTCTTTTTATGGCTGAGTAATATTCCATTGTATATATGTGGGCAGGCAGATTTTTAACCACTGCACCACCAGGGAAGTCCTAAAGCAATATTAATAGGTGATTCAGAGCAGGGTTTTTTTTTTTTTTTTTTTTTTTTTGGGCGGTACACGGGCCTCTCACTGTTGTGGCCTCTCCCGTTGCGGAGCACAGGCTCCGGATACGCAGGCCCAGCGACCATGGCTCATGGGCCCAGCCGCTCCGTGGCATGTGGGATCCTCCCGGACCGGGACACGAACCCATGTCTCCTGCATCGGCAGGCAGACTCTCAACCACTGTGCCACCAGGGAAGCCCCAGAGCAGGTTTTTAATGTTGGTAAACACAGAAGCAGATGCTTCCTTTTTTTTTTTTAATTAATTTATTTTTTGCTGCATCTGGTCTTAGTTGCGGCACGCCGGGATATTTTGTTGTGCCATGCGGGCTCCAGAGTGTGTGGGCTCTGTAGTTGCAGCACATGGGCTTGGGTTTAGTTGCCCCAACACATGTGGGATCTTAGCTCCCCGACCAAGGATCGAACACGCATCCCCTGCATCGGAAGGTGGATTCTTAACCACTGGACAACCAGGAAAGTCCCAGCAGATGCTTTCTTGGTAGAACTGTTTACTCTGACATTTTTATACTGTATTTAGTGTCATTGTTGATATTTTCTTCCGCTTTACCTTCCATGAGACCTTGAACTTGCTGACTGTAATTTTGCTAGTTGTGGTACCTTGACATCTTTCTGGAACAAATCTCTGAGGTACTATATTCGATTTGTTTACAGATACCTTAGATAGAACTTTAGGAGACAGACGGCATCTTGTGACTGTAGAACTGGAAGCAAAATCACTGGAAACATCATCTCTTCTGCCAGTCATCGAGTATGCAGCAAGTGTTGCCCAAGACCTTTCTCAGGCCTCACGAGAGGCCATTGAAAATGGCCTTCACAGTGCGTGCCTCCAAGGTAAGGTACTCCAATCAGAGTACGCATTAGTATCACACTCAACGATTTAATCCCTCCTGATATTAGAAATTGTTTCATTCTTCTCTTCTAACTTTGATGGTGTTTTCTCCCTATCTCTTCCCATCATGCATATGTCATACCTTTATAGTTGTCCCACAGCCTTGGATATTGTTGTTTTTTTTTTTTCCAGTCTTTTGTTCACTTTGCTTTTCAGTTTTGGAGGTTTCTACTGATATATTTTCTAACTCAGACTGTTTCCTCAGCTGTGTCCCATCTAAGACCATCAGTGGGCTTCTTCCTTTCTGTTACAGTGTTTTTCATCTGAAGCATTTCTTTTTGGTTCTTTCTTAGGACTTCTGTCTCTCTGCTGTCATGCCCATCTGTTCTTGCATGCCCTTTACTTTACCTATTTAAGCCCTTAGCATATTAGTCATAGTTGTTTATATTCTTAGTCTGATCGTTCAGTGTCCCTGCCACATCTGGTTCTGATGCTTGCTCTCTGTATTCAAATTCGAATTGTGCTTTTTGCCTTTCAATATGCCTTATAAGTTTTTCTTTTTTTCTTTTATTTATTTTTTATATAGCAGGTTCTTATTAGTTATCTGTTTTATACATATTAGTCCATATATGTCAATCCCAATCTCCCAATTCATCCCATAATTTTTTCTTGATAGCCAGAAGTGATGTACTGGGTAAGGGACTGCTATAAACCGGCCTTTAGTAATGTGGTGGTGAGGTAAAGGGGAGGGGAAGCATCTGTAGTCCCAGGATTAGGTCTGTCTTCTAGTCAGCCTGTACCTTTGGACTCGGAGCTGCACAAGTGTTTCTCAGTTTTTTTCACCCCCCTTAGGTGGGACAGGATGGCTAGAGTAGACTGGAATTGGGTACTTCCCTCAAGTCAGTTAGTCTCTGATAATATCCCTGCAGGTTTTGCTCTAATTAACTAGTTTCCCGTGAGGGCAGGCCTTGTTAAGAATAGAGTGCCTTGGAGTATTTCAGAATGGATTCTTTTCCCCTCCCCCTGAATCTCTGATATTTACTGTGAGAACCTGCTTGAGCTCACAAAATTATGCCCCTCTCCATCCCCAAGACTGGGCCCCCCTGGAGTTTTTAACTCTGACTTGGCCACACCTAGCCTCAAGCAGTTCATCAATTACAGATCAGGTGTGACTGCCCGCACTCACCTGTCTCTCCAGTCTTGGGGACAGTGGTTTGCCCTTTGTCCTCCCATCTCTTACCAATTCAATAAGAATTGTTGCTTTTTACTTATTATTTACAACAAAGTGATGACTTCAAAGCTCCTTTACATGCAGAACTGGAAACTAGAAGTTCTCTGCCTATCTCTTTATTCATTTCATTTACCCCTCACTGTAATACTGAGTCCTAATAAAATCTTTTCCCCCTTACCTAGGACCATTGCTTGGATCCCCAGTTCAAGATGTAGCAATTACTTTACATTCATTGGCAATTCATCCCGGTACCTCCACAGCTATGATTTCTGCCTGTGTCTCAAGATGCCTACAAAAGGTATAGAAGTGTCCTAATCCTTTTTGCTTTAAGGTGACTCTCTGGACAGTAGTAAACCACTAGTCCACAGACAGCTGTGCTCGCAGTGCCTGACCTTGTGTCTTTGTATCCTGAGCCTTATAGTCAAGAGTTTTTACCATGGAGAATCTTTGATTTCTTAATCATCAGGGTTTTATTCAAAAGAGGATCTAAGAAATTACTGTTTGACACAGATAGTTATTAAATATCCTCTGATTTTGGCAAAGAGGCAAGTTTTTTTAAGTGGTGTCTCTGCTTTCCCCATCCCAGATACACAGCCATAAGAGGCAAGCTTGGTAGATTTGAGTAAAAGACATATCTGGGGTCAGCTTGGCCCGAAATGGATTATAATCTAAAGGACATTGAAGGTCTAATATTGGTTCCAGTGTTGGAGTTCATGTTTGTTCTAATAAGATTAATCAAGGATCATTGAAATCAGATAAGTCCTGTTGAATAACAGATCAAATAAGCATTTTTCCTTCTCAGAGCATAAAGCAGTCTGGTCTTCTGTGTTTACCTGGGGATATGTCCTTGAGTGCCTTGCCCCAGTAATCTACCAGAGCTGGATTAACCCCCAAGGGCCTTAGTGTGCTGAATGCTGATTCCATGCATTCTTCTCAGTATGGGAATACTATAGTTTTGTTGGTGACTGATTTTGCATTAAAACGCTTGCCTTTATTATCATTTTCTAATGTTTTGGACTGTGGTTGAGACCTGATTTTCTATAGTCTTATTTGAATCCGTAATTATAAAGTTAAATACCCTAAGCCCCTG
The DNA here is from genome assembly GCF_011762595.2 of Tursiops truncatus. Classification (NCBI taxonomy): domain Eukaryota; kingdom Metazoa; phylum Chordata; class Mammalia; order Artiodactyla; family Delphinidae; genus Tursiops; species Tursiops truncatus. Next base: position 58,499,254 of record NC_047036.1, on the reverse strand, counting down.
ACTTAGGAAGGCTAAACTTTAATGGCTCCTTCAGATAAGTTCAAATTGATACTTCTTAAAAAGTTTTTGAAAACAAAAAGTTTTTGATTAAAAAGAAAAAACACTACACTTTCAAAAATAAAATTGTTTAAATATTGTTTGCCTAAGCATATAGTTAGAAATATTACCTGTAAAGTGGTCATGATTAAATTGTTGAGAACATTTACCTTCCAGTAATTCTTAGTTTTTCCTGACATTGGTTTTAGTTTTGAAATAATGGTAACCTGAAAGATGATACGTTTCTAAATTAACCCCAAGCCCCAGTATATGGGCCAGTCCTTCAAAATCTAATATGCCTTGGTTAGCCTTTTTATTAAGATCATAGTAGAGAACAAGAATTAACTTTATGGGGCTTACACTTAACCTTTTGTTTTAATTCATTACTTTAAATACTACTAATGGAAATACTGTGGCCCTTGTTAAACTTCATCTAGTGGGGAAGCTCCTTCTCTCTGCTATGAGAAGTTAATGACGCTTCATATATTTATTGAGCCACTGGTGGTGTGCTTATAGTGCACCAGGCACTGAGAGGGGCACAAATAGGATGCATACATTTTTCTTGACCTAAAGGAGCTTATGATTTAGAAGGGAAATAAATAGCCAAATAGCCAGAATATTAGAATGGACTGAGATCCATGAAAGCTGAGACGTGGGGAATTGGGGCAGGGTTCTTGGAAAGAAGTTTATGTTGCCGAAACTCAGCCTCTTCACCGGTGCCGAACAGAAACGCGGAGACAGGGTTTTGGGTGAAGTAGCAGAGAGTAGCTTTTATTGCTTTGCCAGGCAAAGGGGGCCACAGAGGGCTAACGCCCTCAAGACTGTGTGATCCACCCTGGAGGGGTTATGAGGAGTTTTATAGTGTTCAAGGAGCAGGGGTGTGATCAGCTCGTGGACAATTCTGGGATTGGTTGGCATCAAGGTGAAGTTTCAAGCATCATCAATCAGCCTTCTGGTTTCAACCAGTCTAGGGTCTATGTGCTTGTGGTCAGCAGTTTTCCTCTGGCAGGGGTCTGCTTCCTGTACAAACAACTTAGGAATGTGTGGCAGGCCTTTGTATCTTTCAGGGAACTGGGAGTTCGGTGATTCTGCCATGCGGCAGCATTACAGTCTAAATTGTTCCCAGTTCCCTAGCCCAACAGCTGTTCTTTGTTTCTGCATCTTCACATTTCCCAATCATTAACTCTTGAGTCAGCATTTTATTTCAAAACACAACAGGGGCTTGTACATGGTTTCATTAATTGTTGAGCTGTGATGTTTTGGAAGATTTGGGCACAGTGGGCAGCATTCCAGACAAGGGGAGATTAAAGAAGGCAGGGCCAGGCTTTAGAGAAACCTTTAAAAACTACATCTAGAAGTTTGAGATTTGTTTTGAGAACAGTGGTGAATAATTTAAAGTTTTTGAAGAGAGTATAATCCTTAGAATACAGAAGGGACTGGAGTAGGGAAAAGAGTCTAGGACAGGGAATGGACTAGGTCTGAACCAGGATACCAGCAACAGGAGTGGAAATCTTACAGCTTGTAGAAAAAGGGAAATCAAAGATGCATGTCCTGGTGAACTGAAGAGTAGTGATGCCATCAACAAAGAGGAAAAAGCAGACAGGAGTGTTTGGAAAAGAAAATGATGAGTTCCGTTTGGGGCATATTGGGTTGCTATAAGATATTTAGACACTATCCCAGAGCAGACCAGTGGAGTACAAGGCTGGAGCACTCAGACCATGGCTTAGATAAAGTTTAGAATTTTTGAGGAAGCTATGTAGAAGCTGTTCTTGATGCTCTGTAACTAGGCAGTGTTGCCAAGGAAAAGGCTGTGAAAAGAAAAGAGGACTAAGGACAGACCCACAAGCACAGTACTTCCTGTTCAGTTACATAGAACTCAGTCCTTTCCTTAGTTGTAGCATTTTTTTCTCTTTAATTTTTAACCTTTTCCCACTCCATTATGTTGTTCTAAAAGACGTGTTGCGTGAAGTGGCACAAAGCTTTTGGTAAGAATTGCAAAAATACAGAGGATATATTTAGTTGTTTGCTGTTGACTGTCATTATTTTTTAGTAATGTTTTCATTCAAGGACTATTACGTTTTCTATAGTTGAGTTGTTTCGGTTGATAGTGATTTTAAAGGCTTAATCTGCTGTGAAGAACTGAGATTATGTTTTTACTCTATATGTGTGCTATGTTTTTTGAAATTTCTGTGATAAAGAGAATATACTGCTGGCCATTTTTCATGATCGTGAAAGTAGGAGGCAGGGGTGGGGGGGAGGGAGGAGGTGGTGAGGTATCGGGGACAGAAGAGCATTACTTGACAATATAGGCGAAGATACTGCCTGGTCCTAAGTGAGTGGTGGCAGGTGAGCAGAGAGAGGACCAGCCATAGCCAAATAAAGGTGAGGGGTACATTCCAGAGCCCTGGCTCTTCTATCTGGTTTCCGCTGCTAAGTCTAAGTTTATTACAACTGAGGAAGTTGTAATAAAGACCAAAGTACACTGCTCATCCCACCTGACAACCAAACAAAGGCTTAGAATTTATAGGAAATTGTTATTTTTTAACTCTGGCAGGCTGGAGAAGTGAGTGAGTTAGCTTTTAAAATCAAACCCATCAGTAGTTATGGTGCTCGCAAACGCCCTCCAAAATCCGTTTAGCAATTGGCCTGATGGAATGATGCTCTAAAGACAGCGTCTGACTAGGACCCCAGTAAGTCTTTATACCTCTGCTTTCGTCCACTTCCTATTTGCCCTATGCTGTTTTAGCTTTTTATAGTTTCCGTGCTCTTTCCTTTCCACGTGCTTATTCTTCTTGGCCTTTGTTATCTGTTCAGAATTTTAGATTTCAGTCTGTTTCAAATAGAAGAGAATGTGTTTCTACTAACTTACTGTGTTTTTAGCTCTCTCCTTTATTTCCCTCCTGCTTGCCCTGACTTGTAGCATGGACTATAACTATAGGTATCAAAAACAAAATAAGAGGTTTAAATATGAAGAAATAAGTCTTTGAAGGGGGAAAACCATTTTGTTTCCCTCTGTCTCTGGGCACATGTTCACAGGTACTCTACATAATGAGATTTTGCCAAGCATTCCCTTGCAACACACCATACAAGAGGTCTCGGACATGCTACTGTCATGCATGTACAAGCAAATATTGAAATTTTGGACTTCTTATAGAGTGTTAAAGCAGGCTTATGTCTCTTTGCTAGAGGCTCTAGGCTAAGATTATGAACAGTATTTAAATTTTTATGAGTCTTCCCTTCATAACAGAAATTTGCTCTGCAGTTTAAGGAAGAGGAGTTAATATTCTTTCATTTCTTTAGGCTCTGAAGAAAGCTGATAAGCAAATTTTGGAGCCCCTGATGAATCTTGAGGTTACAGTGACTAGAGATTACCTCAGTCCTGTCCTAGCAGATCTAGCACAAAGAAGAGGGAACATTCAGGAAATCCAGACTCGTCAGGACAACAAAGTTGTTATTGGATTTGTTCCCTTAGCAGAAATTATGGTAGGTACTTTGTGACTAAATGTACACATACTTTATGTGAATTGCTGGAGAAATCCAGGGGATTATGGCAGCATGGGGGCAGGAGGGGTATCCCTTTCCACTCCTCTACAGAGGTTGAGGTGTGCTGTACCAAAATGTGTCACCAGCCACCAGCCTGAATGACCATTTTTCCATCCCAAGCACTTATCTTACTTCTGTTGCCGGCTTTGAGGCAAGTTTCATTCTCCTCCCCACCAGCCTCTCCTGCTAGGACAGGCACCTGAGTGCCAGCAGAGCCTTTTTTACCATTTGGGACCAAGGAATACTTCTGAAGCATACCCACACTACTGGTTTTCTGTCATCCACAATACTTACCAAATTTTTCCTGATAATGGTCAAAGGTTCTGCAGGAAGAGACTTGAGGCTTAACTTTGCAGAGATAACAACTGACTTAAAATTATTTTAATTAGGGTTATTCAACTGTGCTTCGAACGTTAACATCAGGCTCAGCTACCTTTGCCTTAGAGCTGTCTAATTATCAAGCCATGAATCCTCAAGACCAAAGTACACTGCTCAGCCAGAGAAGTGGCTCGTCCTAAGTCCTTGGAGAGAAACTCAGGAGTACCTACCTACTTCATTTTCCGTAAGAACAACTGAAAAGGTAGAACGTGAAACAGTGGCACTTGGTGCTGCCCATTCTATTTTATAGAATGAGAAACGTGCTTTGATGTTGAAGGTTAATGCACCTGAATTGTATTGTGTATCTATTACTGTCGGTAGTCAAGATTCAGTCTTTTGGAATATACTGAGTGATAGATATCACGAGGTTTTTGGTTGGCTGATTTTAAGCTGCGCTCACAGGAAAGATGTCAGTCTTCTATGTATAACGTATAAGTAAGATGGAGGTTCAATCAATAAAAAGATTTTATTCAAAAACATGATTTTTAAAATCAAGCTGATCGTGGTGCAGATGACTGTGGGCATTTTCCCCTATTTTTCTTTTGTTTCAGTTCATTTTTACATTCTGTCCTCGTCACAATATCCAGTAAAGACAGGTTCTGCAGCTATTCCTCGTCTGTACGACAGGTAAAGTACAAACAAAAGATGTTTTAGATTGATATAACTCATCTCCATCTTAAGGAACTTTTAAGGAACTTAACAGCTCAAATCAGAATCATTAAACCATACCACTAATTATTGAAAAAAGAGATTCATAGTGGAGTTCTAAGTTACAGCAAAATTTAATATATCTATAAAACAGTTTAAAGTCCAAGCATATCTTCTCCTTATAGGTACTGGAAATAGTTCCCAATTCCTCCTAATTAAATCACAGCCTCTTAGGTGACATACATTTTTGAAAAATAAACCTGTCTTACCTGAGCATTCTGCAGCGGTGAACTATTAGTCTCCTGTAGGCATCCTCTAGGCCTCTGACGTCTTTGTGACTCCAGAGTCTCTCACCAACAGCACTTGCTCGAGGCCTAAAATTTAAACCACATGTGCCCCAATGTACTTTTCTATTTTCTTAAATAAGCAAACCACATGCTTGGGGAAGTTCCTAGTGGTTTCCAACTTGGGTACAGAAGGAAAACTCAGGCACCTTAATTCAAATGTTATCACTTAAATTCCATACCATAATCTTGGAGTAAGGTTAGTTGCATCCACATACTCTCCCCATAGACAAGCTTCTCCACCAATGACAAGTTTTTTCTGTTCCTGAGAACCTAGATTAAAATCATTGATGTAAGTTAGGTAGTTGCAACTTGAGGCCTATATACAGAGGCAATGCTGATTTCTATTGTTATCTTAGGGCAACATTTCTCTCCTGTTAATCAGGACCTTGGGAGATGTTCATGGCTGTGGCACAAAAAAAGGTGGCCAACTTTATTGCCATGGCTGACCCCATGGTTCACACAGTATTTGTTAGCATATGTTAACTAATGTAGTAGTTAGGCAGTCTGGTAGTAAAGATACCATTTTATTATTAAAGAGACTATCTATAGTAATTATGACTTTTTGATTCTCAGAAAATGCTTTTTAGAGATTTTTAGAGAAACAGTTATGTCAATTCCTAATAGACCTACAGTTTTGAAACTCTTAAACAGCAAAATACTATTCCTCAAAGGAAATTTTATATTAAAGTCTGGTGTACAAAAATGGACAAAGTAGAACTGTTTTTAATGAAGGGGGTTTGAGAGTCTGAAGCCCCACCACTCAGACATGCCCACCCCCAAGGATGCCTCCTCCTCAGAACCTGGAAGCCACTGAACAGGACGGGATCCCTGCTTAGGTGTCTTGCATTGGAGAGGCAGCTCAGAGTAGGAGATACAAGGTTAATGCAGTCAGGCATCTTTAAATGCATAGTGATAACAAGTCTTATCAGTGAAAATGGAGAGCAAAATCTAAGGGAATCTACTTTGAAGTTCTTTCATTTAGGGAAGAATGTGGTTTCTTTCATATTGTAGTTGATCTGTTTAAGTACACACAAACAAAATCAAGGGTCAAACATAAAAGGGAGGATAGTTGGTAGATGCTACCTAGGTAAGGATTCCCTGGAGGGAGGGTAGGGAAAAAAACCTAACAAATCAAGTAACGATGGTTGCTTCACTTACCCTCAAAACTAAGAGGGTCCACGGCATAGTATTTTTTCCAGTCTTGTCCATAACTGATCCAGTCTAAGTACCAAGGAGCAGAAAGGATCACAGGGAAGCCAGCTTCTGTAACTTTACTTTGTTCCTGAGTATAGTCCTCCACTTTCCACACCTGAATTACTGTGCCTGGCGTGAGCTATTAAAGTCACAAATCACAATATATATTATTAGGTCTCGCAACTACAGTAGATGAAATTAAAAGTCCAAGGCATTGTAGCGAAGAAAATAACTTTTAAGATCCTTGAAAAAAGCAGCATTTTCTTTTTTCCCCTTTCTCCTTAGAATTAATAGCAAATGCTATTTGTTGTAGGGACTTAGAAGTTTCATCAACCTTAAGGTTGGATATTTAACCTTTGTCTACATATGATACCATATAGGTGCAATGAATTAAAGGTTTTCATCCCATTTCTACCACACTATTGTACTTACTTTGGAACTCTGAGGATGCCACCAACCCTTCTGGAAAGATAATACTAGTATCTGGACTTGCAAATTCTCAGTTGCCCCCAAAGGAAAATAAAGAATTCTGAGTATGTCAGAGAGAAACGCCATTTAAAATAGAAAGTGTACATTGACAATTTTACTTAAAACTCTCTTAACAGCAGTAAAGACTTATTTATCTGTTTGTTCTGCCCTTCTGAATAAAGGAACGGTCTTCAGAGTACTTCAATTTGTGATTAAAAATGAGATGGCGGGGGAGGAGGGGAGATGGGGGAGATGAGGAGGTGGCGGCGCTGAAGAATGAAGTAAATGGAAGAAATCAGATCAGTACCATTATCATTGGTCTCAGTGTTACAGCTCAAATGGAAAGGTAAACTCGTTTCCCCAGCATTACAGGGAAGCTTCATTAGGGTTCCTTCCATCCAAGGAAGTATTAAGTCTCTCATATTATCAAAACCAAATGCAGTCTTAATACTTCTCACCTTGCTTGCATCATCAAAAACTTCTTGCCAGACTATGGAGCTCTTGTTTATGGCTGAAATCATATCCAAAACCCTACCATTGAAAAAAATTACAGTTATTTCAGATCACAAGCTTACCAATATGTGTAAAGAATGCACATTTTTATCCCAAGAACTCCCAACACTGAGAGGTGCCTCTCAGTATAGCACAGCTTTACAGCAGAACTAGCTAAAGCTGGGTGGTGACCCATGTGGTTCTTTCTTTCTAGCACGTGGCTCAGAACCTGACACAGCAGAGGGGTTCAACAGTCAACTGCAGAATGAATGAGCTAAGCATACCCCAAAGAAAGGAAGATGGGACAACTCCTAGGGAAGTGTATAAACAGCAACCTTTGTAATTTCATGGGTATCTTAGAATAAAAGAAACTAGCCTGTGACATCACCTAAATAACTTCCAACAGTGTCGACAATCAATTCACAAATATTTCCTGATGTTCAGACAATGGCAGGTGCTCTGCAGGATAAAAAAATTAGCCTGTATCACACAAAAAGCTGAACAGGAAAAGGCTAGAATCTGGGCTTGCTCAATGCAGGAGTTGGCAAGCTATAGCCTGCAGCCTATTTTTGTATGGCTCTTGAGCTGAGAATGGTTTTTACACTTGTAAAGCATTGTTTAAAAAAATAAGAGTATGCACAAAAAAAAGAGTATGCAACCACATGTGCCCGATGAAATCTCTCATATTTACTGTCTGGCCCTTCAGAGAACAAGTTTACTGCTCCCTAGCATAGAGCAGCACTATCTGCTAGAACTTGATGCAGTGATGGAAATGTTCTATATATGCACTTTCCAGCATGGTAGCCACTAGCCTCATCTAGCTGTTGAACACCTGAAATGTGGCTAATGTGACTGAGGAACTGAATTTTTAATTTTCTTCAATTCTAATTTAAATACAAACAGCCATATGTGGCTGTGGCTACCACACGAGACAGCACAGATATAAAGTAAAAGAAATGCTCCGGCGTTGACAAAAGGGACTGAATTCCAGGGGATGGATGGTGACAAAGACTTTGCAGGGCAGCCAGGGCTCTGAGCTGAGTTCTTAGAACAGATGACTGTTATCCTGTGTTTCAACAGTTACTGCAAAAGGATCAGAGTCACCATGTTATTGATTTAAAGAAAATAGTGGCTATTGCTCCCTCCTTTATGATTTTTCATCTATATTTTGTGTAACAAAGAATATAACGTCTATACTTTGGCAAGGAGTGGAGAGAAAATGAAAAATAAAGTAGTACTAAATAACAGCTTAAGCTTTTACAAAAGGCATTGATGAAATAAAAACAGAAGTAGGCTTTAAAGTAACTTACGCTTGCATATAGAAAGATTCTAGTTTCTTAAAATTTCTGCCAAAGCCTTTGTCCCTCATGAAATCCTGGATTTCTGGATTGGATGCCCTTAAACAAAAAGTGATCAAAATTTCATTAAAAGTTCAATGTGCCCAATCTTTTTCTTTTTTTTTTGGCCGCATGGCACATGGAATCTTAGTTCCCCGACCAGGGATTGAACCCACACACCTTTCACTGGAAGCGCAGTCTTAACCCCTGGACTGCCAGGGAAGTCCCTGCCCAATCTTTTTAAAGCAGCATATATCCCTAACATCTTATACACATGTAAAACTATTAAATTTTGTAGAGTAAAATAAACCTAAAAATTTAATTATAAGTTATCTTAGCTTTCCAGTGCAAATAATTTTTTTCTAGAAGCCGATTTCCTAGAAAAATGGTTTTCCTTAACCTCCCGCCTCTCTCCTCCATCTGAGGCTATTTGCAAAGAGGACTTTTACTTGAAAAATCTCTCCCACTTAATCATTACCCTCTTTCACTAAAGCTATTCTTTGTTCACTCTTTAGTCTTTTTTTTTAATTCCCATTTCCTTCTGCATCTTAATTCTCCTTCCTAAAAGCTTTTACTTTGTCATACCACCCATATGGACATTCTGCAGAAATCCACCATCTCACGAGTTGTGTTGCCAAGTTAAAACCGTAGAGATGTTACCCCAAATCTTCCCTTTTCATGTGGAGACCTCTACACCTACTTCAGATACAAGTTTTTAGAAATACGTGGGTTTTAACAAATTTTCATACCAACAATCAAAATCTACTTCATCTCCTCCCAAATGAATGAATTCATCTGGAAACACGGTACTAATTTCTTTGAAAAATTTAGACAGGAAGCTGTAAGTTGTATTCCAAATAGGGTTTATAGGTCCAAAAGCCCCAGATGGATCTTTTCCATTATAACATGGAGTCAGGAGGTCTTTCTGGCCTGGAAGGAAACACAGAGAATCTTTTCTAAAGAAGTATTTCAGTCACAAAGACACGGCTTTGCACATGATTATATTATTTTGTTGAAGCCAAAAGAGATTTTATACAGGAAAAGATAAATGTGTTTACTAAGAGTTATTATAATTTCTTCCAAATAAGAACTGTTTCCTGAATACTATCCCTGTACACCTCTTCTGTTTCCCTTTCCATCAGCCTCTGAGATTTTACCCATTTCAAATATTATCTCAAATATTAATGACTCCCAAATCTAAACCTTGCCCCAATCCTTTTGTCTTGAGCTTCAAACCATATTTCAAAGTCCCTGCTGGATACAATTAGATATTCTAGCTTCACTTCAAATATAATCTAACAAAAACCAAATAGTCTTCCCCAAGCTCCTTCTGTAGCTTCTCCTGATTTTCACATTCTGGTAAGCAAGACACCATCCTCCTAATAAGTCTCTTGTCCCTCTCCTCCTGGAGTCAGTCAGTTACCCAAGTTCTATGGGTTGTATTTCCAGAATGTCTCTCAGTTCTGTATATTATTTTCCATCCCTGCTATCACCATTCTGGTCTAGGACCTTCAATCTCCTCCCCCTTCCAAATCTGTCACTTTCACATAGGATTCCCTTTAGTGTGGCTCCCATCATGTCACTCTTCTACTCTGTAACTTTCACTGGCTTCCATGTGTCCTGATGAATCCCACATTCCTCACCCAAGCCCTCTACACTACTTTTTCAGACTCATTTCCCACTGTACTCCATGTCTATTCTAATAAACTTATTGCACAATTATAAATGCTAGGTGTGGTGCTATGTGCTTTACATTCATTCTGTAATCTTCAGAAAAAAAAATTACATGATAGCTACTGCTAATACTCCCATTTTAGAGATGGGAAAACTGAGGATGAGATGTTCTGACTTGCCCAAGGTCACTCAGTTTATAAACGCCAGAAGCAGGATTCAAATCCAGGCAATCTAGCTCCAGAGCCAGTTCTTAAGCACCCGACAGTACAACTACTCTCTGCTGCACTGTACTCCAGCTAAATTGCCTTTCCTGTTATTCCCTCTACCAGAAACATGAATATATTCTTTGATCTCTCAAAAGCATTTTAAGTGTTACTTCATTCATGTAATGTTTAATTCACTTATGCATTCTACTTGTTATAATCATTTCTTGTTTTCCTTTATCCCTTGTGTTTATACTTTAGGCAATGCCTAGATAGTGACTTGCTCACAACAGACACATAATAGTTACTGAATTACAACTATCAATAGTTTGCACAACCTTTGTGCAAATCACAAGAACAAAATGAGCAAACACCAAGTCATGAGATGCAGGACCTCAAATGTTCATTTTCTGCAACTCATAAAACACGCTCCTTACCTTCTCCCCAAGACTGCGTATGTCCAGGGCTATCAAATTCTGGCAAGATCCGAATCCCTCGTAATCGGGCATATTCAATCGCCATACGGACATCGTTTGGAGTATAAACATGAGACGAAGAATAGCTTCCCTGTAAAAGCCATATTTCTTAAAATGTATGAACTGTTTACAGCTCTGTTTGTACTTCAGTATCTGCTGGCAGATTATTCAATTATTACAAAGTATAAAATAGTCTTATGTGATGTTGGATGACTCATTTAAATTATTTGTTTACTGTATCTTAATAAGCTCTCAGCACACTTTGGGTTAATTCCAGATTTACTGATAGGACTGTCTCTCTCTACCAGCACCTCGTTTCAGCAATGTCTACCGTCAGGCTGTTTCAACCTCATGTAACTGTATGACAAAACAGAAATGTTTGAAGTGAAAATTCTGAATACACTGCCCTTGTCAGTTTTAGAATCAAAATTCACACATTATTACAAAGCATAGCTGTTGTCTTTCAAAGTAACTTTAATTACTGTCAGCTTTAAAAATTCCCCGAGATGCTCTGATAAGTGAGCTGTTTTTTGTTTTTAAAGATTACCCTTGGTCCTACTATAGGTCCTTGAAAAATTAGAACTCAATATTGGTGGTAACTAAACATAAAGGTCCATTAAAGGTGTTACCATGGCACATTTCTCAAGGTATAAATATATAAATATAAATAAATGCTCAACTTCTAAAAAGTAGTCTTGCCCTACCCCCACCCTCAACATCAAATTTGTACTGAATCAAGACTAGATCTAACTACCAGTTTACAGTAAATACAGGAGACAGAAGAAGATATTGACACTGGGAATGCAACCAGCAAAACCCAGACTGTGGGAAACTATAGGACAAACTGAGCTTAGTTTCCTCAATGAAAATAATAAATTATAAGAAAAAAAAAGAGATGGGCAGCTATATATAAAAGAGAACAGACAGGGCTTCCCTGGTGGCGCAGTGGTTGAGAGTCCGCCTGCCGATGCAGGGGACGCAGGTTCGTGCCCCGGTCCGGGAGGATCCCACATGCCACAGAGCGGCTAAGCCCGTGAGCCGTGGACGCTGAGCCTGCACGTCCGGAGCCTGTGCTCCGCAACGGGAGAGGCCACGGCAGTGAGAGGCCCGCGCACCGCAAAAAAAAAAAAAAAGAGAACAGACATATTAACTGACCACAATGTATGGACCTTATTTGCATCCAAATGCAAATAAATTTTTCTTGAAAAAGGCACTTGGGGAAACACGAATGATGACTGGCTATCTGGATTATTGCTATTTTCTTAGCGGTGATAACGAACTATAACTTTTTAAACAGGCCTTTTTAACCAATAAGATATGATGTCTGGGATTACCTTCAAAATAATGGAAGGGGTATAGGTGATACAAGACTGGCCATTACTTGATTACTGAGGCTAACTGATAAGGAAATGGGAATTCATTAAATTCTACTTCTGTATATGTTTGAAGTTTTCCATATTAAAAGCAAACAACAACAGGAGTGCTGCTAGGATTTCAACCTAAACTACATCAAAGCCTTGGAGAAAGTTCTGGAATTGTGGCCAGAGGACAAAATTTAGGGTCTTGGCTCTGCCTCTTCCTAACTACAACTTTGGATGAGACATACAGCTTCTCTTGGCTGTCAGTGACTGGCCTTGTACTAGAGGGGGATTCAACTAGATGGTATCGAGGCTCACTCCCAGCTTCCCTGGTCTGTAATACAGTGAATCTGAACACTCCTAAGACCACCATTATTTTCCAAGAAGGAGCCGTTATCTGTAAGATTCCCTGTTTCATATAGTTTTTCAGAGAGAAAAGAAGTTGTCATTTATAGAATTCAAAACAATTCTGTTTGAAACAAATATACAGTTGGACTACTTGGTAAATATAATTACTTAACCTTATGTTAATCACGAATGCTTCAGGTCTGCTACATTCATTAAGGTTTTTAAATTTTTATTTGTATAGCCCCTAGAGATTGTTTACATTTACGATAACATAACAATTACAAAACCACAACAGTTTTGTGGATCTAAAATGCTCAGCAGAAGCCTATTAAAAACATTTAAAACCACAAATATCTTCTCTTTTTTTTTTTTGGCCTCACTGACCAGGGATCTAACCCACACCCCCTGCAGTGGAAGCATGGAGTCTTAACCACTGGACCGCCAGGGAAGTCCCCCAAATATCTAACTTTTATACTTCAATTCTATCCATAAGAAGAAACATTTAAGCTGCAAACTTCTAATGAAACTATACCCAAATTTTTTTTTTGTATACCAACAACAATAACATGAATAACTCACTTTTTGGCTTAATCCAGGAAAAGTGATGCTCTGATAAGGGAAAGACGGGTCATCTACTATGTGCCAGTGGAGAACATTAAACTTATTAAAAGCCATGGCATCCTGCAAGCAAACATGTTAAAAATGTATATACCTTAAAACCACAATGAGATTATCAGCTCACGCTGTCAGAATGGCTATCATCAAAAAGAACACAACAGATGTTGGTGAGGGTGTGGAGAAAAGGGAACCCTTGTACACTGTTAGTGGGAATATAAATTGGTGTAGCCACTGTGGAAAACAGTTTGGAGGTTTCTCAAAAAACTAAAAATAAAGCTACCATATGACCCAGCAATCCCCACTCACTCCTGGGTATACATACCTGAAAAAAACACTAATTTGAAAAGATACATGCACCCCAATATTCGTAGCAGCATTATTTACAATTGCCAAGATGTGGAAGCAAGCTACGTATCCATCAACAGATGAATGGACAAAGATGTGGTGTATATATATACAATGGAATACTATTCAGCAATAAAAAAAAATTTTGCTGTCTGCAACAAGATGGATGGACTTGGAGGGCATTATGCTAAGTAAAGTAAGTCAGACAGAAAGATATGTATGATATCACTTATATGTGGAATCTAAAAAATACAACTAGTGAATAACAAAAATGGAAGCAGATTCACAGATAAAGAGAACAAACCCAGTGGGGAGAGAAGGAAAAAAAAATTACCACAGATATATTATACAATCCAATTTACTTATCTGCATCCATGATTATTTCCAATGTGTCTGTTTCCTTTTAAAATTTTTTCAACAAGGGTGAAGAAATATGTGTTGATGTGAAGAAATATAAATTCCTTATCTTCTTTACATGGCATGTTGCTTTTCAAAAAGCCTATACAGAATTCTTATTTATTCTAAACAGTAAGCTATAATAACTTTGCCCTATGGGAAGGGAGCAAGCTTCTAAATTTCCAGTAAGTATTTGGGGGTTAGCCAAGAATGGAAAATAGCTCTTGGCTACCACTACTACTGTGTTTGGGAATGCAGCAGAGGAAAAATGGGACTTGTAATTCCCACAATTCTGAGATTTGAGTGCCAACCCTTCCTTACAGATGAAAGAAATTCAGTACAAACACAATACAGTTCTAATTAAAATTCTCAAATTTGGGGGGAAATTGACATTGATTTTAGGTACACTCTGGAGGAATAAACAATATGCATATAAAATATAAAAGACTATATGAAGAAGATGAAAAATGATAAGGGGAGAGATTTGCCCTATCAGAGAATCAAAACTTATAGCCTCCCTTCTCCTTATGATGTGGCCAAGATGGCAGAGCAGGAAGACCCTCCTGCTCACCTCCTGCCACAGACACACCAAAATTACAACTATTAACAGAGCAATTATTGATGAGAATGACCACCTGAAAACTAGCAGAAAAGATTTTTCCACAACTAACAGTATAAAGAAGAAACCACAAGGAGAGACCCACACCCCAGACTACGTGACCCACAAATGGGAGGATATCACAGTTGCAGAGGTTCTCCCCAAGGAGTGAGGAATCTGAGCCCACATCAGGCTCTGTAGCCTGGGGTCCAACACCAGGAAAACGAGCCCCCCAAAACATCTGGCTTTGAAGGACAGCAGGGCTTGCATATGGATGAGCTGGCAGGCTGTAGGAAACAGATTGTGCTCTTAAAAAGCATATGTAGATTCCTCCTCCAGTGTGGGAGGACGAGGAGTTCGCATCTCCCCACAACTAGGGCACCTGGCAGATGTTGGTGGGGGACCTCGATACCCAAGGAGATGGGAGGAACCCCCGAGCAACCGGGTAGGACATGTCGGGGAGTGAGGGGGGAGGAGAAGTGGAGGCCGGACAGGACAGGCACCCCTGAGGGGTGGATGGGAGAGGGCAGGGGTTCCCACACCTGGAGGGACCCTCAGGGGCTTGGAGGATCAGTGGGGAGCGTGCCTAGTGTTTCCCTGCCCAATCAGGTCTGGGTAAGCCTGCTGGGCTCCCGGGCCAGGGCCTCCACTCTCTGAGGCCCCCTCCAGGCCGCGAGGTTCCTAGGGGTGTAGGACAGAGGCGGGAAGGGGCCCTCTGGAATCGGAGGATCAGGGGAGATGCGGAAGGCGTTTCCCCCACCCACTCAGGCCCTGGGAAGCCTGCTGGGCTCCTGGGCCTGGTCCTCTGTTCTCCAGGGCCTCCTTGGGCCTCGCAGGTCCTAGGGGTGTGGGAGGGAGGGAGGAGCGGGGAAGAGGAGGCCGATGGTGGCGGGGGGAACCCCCAGGACCAGAGGATCAGGGGAGGCCCAGCGGGCATTTCCCCTGCCCAGTCGGGCCCAGGGAGCCTGCTGGAGTCCCAGACCTGGTCCACCGCCCTCAAGGCCAGAGGCACCCCTGGGCCCCTCCTGCTGCATAGAACCTAAGCTTCACCCCCGAAGGGCCTTTTCAGCCCAGTGGGTCCTAAGCATAGGCCCTGCCCACCAACTAAACCCTGCCTCCCACAGCCAAGGCCTTTTCCAGCTTTTTGTTCCCTCCTCTTTTTTTGCTTTTTTACTTTCCAGTTGTTGTTTCACCCATATTTTTATATGTTTATTTTTTTCTAACGTATCTCTTAGTTTTCTAATCTTATTTTCTTTTTTACTCTGTTATTCTTCAGCTCCTTTTTTTTTTGCCACCCTGCATGGCTTGCAGGATCTTGGTTCACAAGCTGGGGGTCGTGCCTGAGCTCCAAGTCTGAACCACTGGACCAACAGAGGACCTCAGACCCCAGAGAATAACTCACTGGAGTGAGGTCTCTCAGAGGTCCTCACCTTGGCACCAGGACTCAGCTCTACCCAATAGCCTACAAACTCCAGTGCTGGAAACCTCAGGCTAAACAACCAGTAACATAGGAACACAATCCCACCCCAGAAAAAAAAAAAAGAGATGACAAAAAAATATGTCACAGATGAAGGAGCAAGGTAGAAACCTACAAGACCAAATAAATGAAGAGGAAATAGGCAACCGACCTGAAAAAGAATTCAGAGTAATGTCAGTAAAGATGATCCAGAATCTCGGAAACAGAATGGAGGCATGGATTGAGAAACTACAAGAAATGTTTAACAAAGATCTAGAAGAACTAAACAAATAAACAGAGATGAACAACACAATAACTGAAATGAAAAATACACTAGGAGGCATCAATAACAAAATAACTGAGGCAAAAGAACGAATAAGTGAACTAGAAGACAGAATGGTGGAAATAACTGCCAAGGAGCAGAATAAAGAAAAAGGAATGAAAAGAACTGAAGACAATCTCAGAGAACTCTGGGACAACACTGAACACACCAACATTCGATTTACAGGGGTCCCAGAAAAAAGAAGAGAAAAAGAAAGGGTCTGAGAAAATATTCTAAGAGATTATAGTGGAAAACTTTCCCAACATGGGAAAGGAAATAATCACCCAAGTCCAGGAAGCACAGAGAGTCCCATACAGGATAAACCCTAGGAAAAACACACCAAGACACACGTAATCAAACAAACAAAAATTAAATTCAAAGAAGAAGTATTAAAAGCAGCAAGGGAAAAGGAAAATATAACATACAAAGGAATCCCCACAAAGTTATCAGCTGATTTTTCAGGAGAAACTCTGCAGGCCAGAAGGGAGTGGCAGGATATACTTAAAGTGATGAAAGACAAAAACCTACAGCCAAGATTACTCTACCCAGCAAGGATCTCATTCAAATTTGACAGAGAAATCAAAAGCTTTACAAACAAGCAAAAACTAAGAGAATTCAGCACCACCAAACCAGCTTTACAACAAATGCTAAAGGAACTTCTCTAGGCAAAAAACACGAGAGAAGAAAAAGACCCAGAAAACAAACCCAAAACAATTAAGAAAATGGTAATAGGAACATACATATCAATAATAACCTTGAATATAAATGGATTAAATGCTCCAACCAAAAGACACAGACTGGCTGAATGGATACAAAAACAAGACCCATATATATGCTGTCTACAAGAGACCCACTTCAGACCTAGGGACACATACAGGTTGAAACTGAAGGGATGGAAAAAAGATATTCCATGCAAATGGAAATCAAGACAGCTGGAGTAGTAATAATCTTATCAGATAAAACAGACTTTAAAATAAAGACTGTTACAAGAGATAAGAAAGGATACTACATAATGATCAAGGGATCAATCCAAGAAGAAGACATAACAATTATAAATATTTATGCACCCAACATAGGAGCACCTCAATACATAAGGCAAATGCTAACAAGCATAAAAGGGGAAAGAGACAGTAACACAGTAAGAGTAGTGAATTTTAACACCCCACTTACACCAATGGACAAATCGTCCAAACAAAATATATAAGGAAGCACAAGGTTTAAATGACACAATAGACCAGACAGATTTAATTAATATTTATAGGACATTCCACCTGAAAGTGGCAGAATACACTTTCTTCTCAAGTGCACAGGGAACATTCTCCAGGATAGATCACACCTTGGGTCACAAATCAAGCCTCAGGAAATTTAAGAAAACTGAAATCATATCAAGCATCTTTTCTGACCACAATGCTATGAAACTGGAAATCAATTACAGGAAAAAAACTGTAAAAAACACAAACATATGGAGGCTAAACAGTGCACTACTAAATAACCAAGAGATCACTGAAGAAATCAAAGGAGAAATTAAAAATTACATAGAAACAAATGACAATGAAAACACGACAACCCAAAAACCTATGGGACACAGCAAAAGCAGTTTTAAGAGGGAAGTTTATAGCAATTCAATCTCACCTCAAGAAACAAAAAAATCCCAAATAAACAATCTAAACTTACACCTAAAGCAACTAGAGAAAGAACAAAGAAAACCCAAAGTCAGTAGAAGGAAAGAAATCATAAAGATCAGAATAGAAATAAGTGAAATAGAAACAAAGAAAACAATAGCACAGAAAAATAAAACTAAAAGTTGGTTCTTTGAGAAGAAAAACAAAATTGATAAACCTTTAGCCAGGCTCATCAAGAAAAAAAAGGAGAGGATGCAAATCAATAAAACTAGAAATGAAAAAGGAGAAATCACAACTGACACCAGAGAAATACAAAGGATTATAAGAGATTACTACAAACAACTATATGCTAATAAAATGGACAACCACGAAGAAATGGACAAATTCTTGGAAAGGTACAATTTTCCAAAGACTAAACCAGGAAGAATTAGAAAATATAAACAGACCAATCACAAGTAATGAAATTGAAACTATAATTAAAAATATTCCAACAAAGTCCAGGACCAGATGGATTCACAGGTGAATTCTATCAAACATTTACAGAAGAGCTAACACCTATCCTTCTCAAACTCTTCAAAAAACTGCAGAGGGAAGAACACTCCCAAATTCATTCTACGAGGCCACCATCACCCTGATACCAAAACCAGACAAAGACATAAAAAAAAATTACCGATCAACATCACTGATGAACATAGATGCAAAAATCCTCAACAAAATACTAGCAAACAGAATCCAACAACACATTAAAAGTATACACCATGATCAAGTGGGATTTATCCCAGGAATGCAAGGATTCTTCAATATACACAAACCAATCCATGTGATACACCATATTAGTAAATTAAAGAATAAAAACCACATGATCATCTTAATAAATGCAGAAAAAGCTTTTGACAAAATTTAACACCCATTTATGATAAAAACTCTCCATAAAATGGGCATAGAGGCAACCTACCTCAACATAATAAAAGCCATATTTGACAAACCCACAGCAAACACCTTTCTTAATGGTGAAAAACTGAAAGCATTTCCACTACGATCAGGAACAAGACAAGGATGTCCACTCTCGCCACTCTTATTCAATGTAGTTTTGGAGGTCCTAGCCATGGCAATCAGAGAAGAAAAAGAAATAAAAGGGATACAAATTGGAAAAGAAGTAAAACTCTCACTGTTTGCAGATGACATGATACTACACATAGAAAATCCTAAAGATGCCACCAGAAAACTACTAGAACTAATCAATGATTTTGGTAAGGTTGCAGGATACAAAATTAATGCACAGAAATCTCTTACATTCCTATACACTAACAACAAAAAAATCAGAAAAAGAAATTAAGGAAACAATCCCATTTACTATCATGACAAAAAGAACAAAATACCTAGGAATAAACCTACCTAAGGAGGCAAAAGACTTATACTCAGAAAATGATAAAACACTGATGAAAGAAATCAAAGATGACATAAACAGATAGAGAAACATACCATGTTCTTGGACTGGAAGAATCAATATTGTGAAAATGACTATACTACCCAAAGAAATCTGCAGATTCAATTCAATCCCTATCAAACTACCAATGGCATTCTTCAAAGAACTAGAACAAAATTTTACAATTTGTATGGAAACACAAAAGACACCAAACAGCCAGAGCAATCTTGAGAAAGAAAAGTGGAGCTGGAGGAATCAGGCTCCCCGATTTCAAAGGATACTACAACGCTACAGTAATCAAGACAGTGCGGTACTGGCACAAAATGAGACATATAGATCAATGGAACAAGATAGAAAGCCCAGAGATAAACCCACAACATATGGCCACCTTATTTATGACAAAGGAGGCAAGAACATATGATGGAGAAAAGACAGCCTCTTGAATAAGTGGTGCTGGGAAAACTGGATAGGTACATGTAAAAGAATGAAATTAGAACGCTACCTAACACCATACACAAAAATAAACTCAAAATGCATTAAAGACCTAAATGTAAGACCAGACACTATAAAACTCTTAGAGGAAAACATAGGAAAAACACTCTTTGACATAACTCATAGCAAGATCTTTTTTGACCCACCTCCTAAAGTAATGAAAGTAAAAACAAAAATAAACAAATGGTACCTAATGAAACTTAAAAGCTTTTGCACAGCAAAGGAAACCATAAACAACCGAAAAGACAACCCTCAGAATGGGAGAAAATATTTGCAAATAAAGCAACTGACAAAGGATTAATCTCCAAAATATACAAACAGCTCATGGAGCTCAACAGCAAAAAAACAACCCAATTTAAAAATGGGCGGGGCTTCCCAGGTGGCGCAATGATTGAGAGTCCGCCTGCAGATGCAGGGGACACGGGTTCGTGCCCAGGTCCGGGAAGATCCCACATGCCACAGAGCGGCTAGGCCCGTGAGCCATGGCCGCTGAGCCTGCGCGTCCGAAGCCTGTGCTCCACAACAGGAGAGGCCACAACAGTAAGAGGCCCGCATACCGCAAAAAATAAAAAATAAAATAAAAAATGGGCGGAAGACCTAAATAGACATTTCTCCAAAGAAGACATACAGATGGCCAAGAGGCACATGAAAAGATGCTCAACATCACTAATTATTAGAGAAATGCAAATCAAAACTACAATGAGGTATCACCTCACACCAGTCAGAATGGCCACCATCAAATGCTGGAGAGGGTGTGGAGAAAAGGGAACCCTTTTGCACACTGGTGGGAATGTAAATTGATATAGCCACTATAGAGAACAGTATGGAGGTTCCTTAAAAAACTAAAAATAGAACTACCATACCACCCAGCAATCCCACTACTGGGCATATACCCTGAGAAAACCATAATTCAAAAGGACACATGTACCCCAATGTTCACTGCAGCACTATTTACAATAGCCAGGACATGTAAACAACCTAAATGTCCAACAACAGATGAATGGATAAAGAAGATGTGGTACATATATACAATGGAATATTACTCAGCCATAAAAAGTAACGAAATTGGGTCATTTGTAGAGACGTGAATGGACCTAGAGTCTGTGATACAGAGTGAAGTAAGCCAGAAAGAGAAAACCAAATATCATATATTAACACATATATATGGAATCTAGAAAAAATGGTACAAATGAACCTATTTGTAGGGCAGGAATAGAGTCGTAGACATAGAGAACAGACATGTGGACATAGGGAGGGGAAAGGGACGGTGTGACAAATTGGGAGATTAGGTTTGACATAAATACACTACCATGTGTAAAACATAGCTAGTGGGAACCTGCTGTATAGCATAGAGGGCTCAGCTCGGTGCTCTGTGATATCCTAGATGGGTGGGATGGGGAGGGCAGGAGGGAGATCCAAGAGGGAGGGGATATGGGTATACATGTGGCTGATTTGCTTCGTTGCACAGCAGAAGCTAACACAACATTGTAAAACAATTATCCTCCAATTAAAAAACAAAACAAAACACATTTAAAACCTTACAGGCTCTTGAGTCCCAAGTCAGAGGCAGTAATTTATAAGGAGGCTGGGTCAGACCCACTTGCTGATCTAGCCTCTCAGAGAGGCAGGAGACAACTGGGACTCCCCCCTGGGAACAAAGACACTGGAGAGAACCACTTCAGGGAGCTTGTTGTACCACGAGGACAGTGGTGCTGTCAAGTGCTATCTTGGAGTCCTCCCTCTAGACTATCAGCACCAGGGGCTTACTTGCCCACCAACAGGCCAGCACCAGTCCCAGGAACCCTGGTCCCCATAGCCAGCTGCCCCAAGACCCAGCTCTGCCCACCCACAGGGCAGCAGCCACCATAGGAGGCAGGGCCTGACAGCCAACTGGTCCAGGGGCCAGCCCTACCTACCAGTGTACTCATAGTAGTCAGCCGTACCACAACAGAAGGGCCCACGCAGCCCACATAGGGGACACCCCTAGAGGTGGCTCTGGTGACCACAGAGGAGTGCACTGCTGGGCCCCATAGGACATCTCCTACATAAGGCCACTTCTGCAATATTGAGAAATGTAGCTGACCTACCTAATACACAGAAATAAACAGAGAATTAGGCAAAATGTGGACACAGAGGAATATGTTCTAAACAAAGGAACAAGACAAAACTCCAGCAAAGGAACTAAACGAAGTAGAGAGAAGCAATCTACCCAAAAAAGAGTTCAAGGTAATGATCATAAAGATGCTCACTGCACCTAAGAATGAATGAACACAGAACTTTAATAGACAGCTGGAAAACATAAAGATGAACCAAAAAGCTGCAGAATATAGTATATGAAACTTAAAATACACTACATGGAATCAATAATAGATTTGTAGATAGAGAGGAACAGATCAGCAAACTATAAGACAGAGTAGTGGAAATCGGCCAAGTTGAACAGAAAAAATTTTTAATGAGGATAGTGTAAGAGACCTCTGGGACAACATCAAGGATAATAACATACACACTAGAGGGGTCCCAGAAGGAGAAGAGAGACAGGGGCAGAGAATGTATTTCAGAAATAATAGCTGAAAACTTCCCTAATCTGGAAAAAAACACCAGACATACAGTCCAGGAAGACAGAGAATCTCAAACAGGGTCACCCAAAGACAACCACACTGAAATACACTGCAATTAAAATGGCAAAAATTAAGGACAGAGAATCTGAAAAGCAGCCAGAGAAAAGCAACTAGTTACTTCCCAGGGAACTCCCATAAGACTGTCAGCTGACTTTTCAGGAGAAGCTGTGCAGGCCAGAAGGAGTGGCATGACATATTCAGTGATGAAAGGTAAAAAACTTACAACCAAGAATATTCTACCCAGCAAGACTATCATTCAAAGTTGAAGGAGAGATAGAGTTCTACAGACAAGTGAAAACTAAAAGAGTTCAGCACCATGAAACCAACTTTACAAGAAATGTTAAAAAGACTTTTCTAAGCAGAAAAGACCACAACTAATGAGCCACGGCTAAAAGCATGGACCCCAGGGACAGGCAGGAGACACTAAGGCTGCTGCTGCTGCCACCAAGGGGCCTGTGTGCGAGCACAGGTCACCCTCCACACCCCTCTTCCGCGGAGCTTGTGCAGCCCGCCACTGCCAGGTTCCCGGGATTCAGGGACAACTTCCCCGGGAGAATGCATGGCAGGCCTCAGGCTGGTGCAATGTCACGCCGCCACCGCAGGCCCGCCCTGCACGCAGTGCCCCTCCCTCCCCCCCGGCCTGAGTGCGCCAGAGCCCCCGAATCAGCGGCTCCTTTAACCCCGTCCTGTCTGAGCAAAGAACAGACGCCCTCCAGCGACCTACACGCAGAGGCAGGGCCAAATCCAAAGCTGAGCCCCTGGGAGCTGTGAGAACAAAGAAGAGAAAGGGAAATCTCTCCCAGCAGCCTCAGAAACAGCGGATTAAAGCTCCACAATCAACTTGATGTACCCTGCATCTGTGGAATACATGAATACACAACGAATCATCCCAAATTGAGGAGGTGGACTTTGAGAGCAAGATCTATGATATTTTCCACTTTTCCTCTTTTTGTGAATGTGTATGTGTATGCCTCTGTGTGAGATCTTCTCTGTATAGTTTTGCTTCCACCATTTGTCCTAGGGTTCTATCCATCCATGGTTTTTTTTAAAAATTTTTTTCTTAATAATTAATTATAATTTTAATAACTTTATTATACTTTACCTTCTTTTCTTTCTTTCCTTCCTTCCTTCCTTTAGACAACGAATCATCCCAAATTGAGGAGGTGGTCTCTGAGAGCAAGATTTATGATTTTTTCCCCTTTACCTCTTTTTGTGAGCATGTATGTGTATGCTTCTGTGTAAGATTTTGTCTGTATAGCTTTGCTTCCAACATTTGTCCTAAGGTTCTATCCGTCCCTTGTTTTTCTAAATAATTATTTTTTAATTCAATAACTTTATTACACTTTATTTTATTTTACTGTATCTTCTTTCTTTCTATTTTCCTTCCTTCCCTCCTTCCTTCCTCCCTCCTTTCCTTCTTGCCTTCTTTCCTTCTTTGCTTCTTTCTTTTCTTTCTTCCTTCCTTCCCTCCTGCCTTCCTTCCTTCCCTCCTTTCTTTCTTTCTCTCTTCATACTTCTACTAATTCTACTTTTTCTCCCTTTTATTCTGAGCCGTGTGGATGAAAGGCTCTTGGTGCTCCAGCCAGGAGTCAGGGCTCTGCCTCTGAGGTAGGAGAGCCAACTTCAGGACACTGGTCCACAAGAGACCTCCCAGCTCCACATAATATCAAATGGCGAAAATCTCCCAGGGATCTCCATCTTAACACCAGCACCCAGCTTCAGTCAACGACCAGCAAGCTACAGTGCTGGACAACCTATGCCAAACAAATAGCAAAACAGGAACACAACCCCACCCATTAGCAGAGAGGCTGCCTAAAATCATAATAAGGCCACAGACACCCCAAAACACACCACCAGACGTGAACCTGCCCACTAGAGACAAGATCCAGCCTCATCCACCACAACACAGGCACTAGTCCCCTCCACCAGGAAGCCTACACAACCCACTGAACCAACGTTAGCCACTGGAGACAGACATCAAAAACAGTGGGAACTACGAACCTGCAGCCTGCAAAACGGAGACCCCAAACACAGTAAGATAAGCAAAATGAGAAGACAGAAAAACACACAGCAGATAAAGGAGCAAGATAAAAATGCACCAGACCTAACAAATGAAGAGGAAATAGGCAGTCTACCTGAAAAAGAATTCAGAATAATGATAGTAAAGATGATCCAAAATCTTGGAAATAGAATGGACAAAATGCAAGAAACAGTTAACAAGGACCCAGAAGAAATAAAGATGAAACAAGCAACGATGAACAACACAATAAATGAAATTAAAAGTACTCTAGATGGGATCAATAGCAGAATAACTGAGGCAGAAGAACGGATAAGTGACCTGGAAGATAAAATAGTGGAAATAACTACTGCAGAGCAGAATAAAGAAAAAAGAATGAAAAGAACTGAGGACAGTCTCAGAGACCTCTGGGACAACATTAAACGCACCAACATTCGAATTATAGGGGTTCCAGAAGAAGAGAAAAAGAAAGGGACTGAGAAAATATTTGAAGAGATTATAGTTGAAAACTTCCCTAATATGGGAAAGGAAATAGTTAGTCAAGTCCAGGAAGCACAGAGTCCCATACAGAATAAATACAAGGAGAAATACGCCAAGACACATATTAATCAAACTGTAAAAATTAAATACAAAGAAAGCATATTAAAAGCAGCAAGGGAAAAACAACAAATAACACACAAGGGAATCCCCATAAGGTTAACAGCTGATCTTTCAGCAGAAACCCTACAAGCCAGAAGGGAGTGGCAGGACATACTGAAAGTGATGAAGGAGAAAAACCTGTAACCAAGACTACTCTATCCAGCAAGGATCTCATTCAGATTTGATGGAGAAATTAAAACCTTTACAGACAAACAAAAGCTGAGAGAGTTCAGCACAACCAAACCACCTTTACAACAACTGCTAAAGGAACTTCTCTAGACAAGAAACACAAGAGAAGGAAAAGACCTATACTAATGAACCCAAAACAATTTAGAAAATGGGAATAGGAACATACATATCGATAATTACCTTAAATGTAAATGGACTAAATGCTCCCACCAAAAGACACAGATTGGCTGAATGGATACAAAAACAAGACCCTTATATGTGCTGTCTACAAAAGACCCACTTCAGACCTAGAGACACATACAGACTGAAAGTAAGGGGATGGAAAAAGATATTCCATGCAAATGGAAACCAAAAGAAAGCTGGAGTAGCAATTCTCATATCAGACAAAATAGACTTTAAAATAAGGACTATTAGAAGAGACAAAGAAGGACACTACATAATGATCAAGGGATCAATCCAAGAAGAAGATATAACAATTATAAATATTTATGCACCCAACATAGGAGCACCTCACTACATAAGGCAAATACTAACAGCCATAAAAGGGGAAATCAACAGTAACACATTCATAGTAGGGGACTTTAACACCCCACTTTCACCCATGGACAGATCATCAAAAATGAAAATAAATAAGGAAACACAAGCTTTAAATGATACATTAAACGAGATGGACTTAATTGATATTTATAGGACACTCCATCCAAAAACAACAGAATACACATTTTTCTCAAGTGCTCATGGAACATTCTCCAGGATAGATCATATCTTGTGTCACAAATCAAGTCTTGGTAAATTTAAGAAAATTGAAATTGTATCAAGTATCTTTTCCGACCACAACGCCATGAGACTAGATATCAATTACAGGAAAAGATCTGTAAAAAATATAAACACATGGAGGCTAAACAATACACTACTTAATAATGAAGTGATCACTGAAGAAATCAAAGAGAAAATAAAAAAATACCTAGAAACAAATGACAATGGAGACACGACGACCCAAAACCTATGGGATGCAGCAAAAGCAGTTCTAAGGGGGAAGTTTATAGCAATACAAGCCCACCTTAAGAAGCAGGAAACATCTCGAATAAACAACCTAACCTTGCACCTCAAGCAATTAGAGAAAGAAGAACAAAAAAACCCCAAAGCTAGCAGAAGGAAAGAAAACATAAAAATAAGATCAGAAATAAATGAAAAAGAAATGAAGGAAACAATAGCACAGATCAATAAAACTAAAAGCTGGTTCTTTGAGAAGATAAACAAAATAGATAAACCACTAGCCAGACTCATCAAGAAAAAAAGGGAGAAGACTCAAATCAATAGAATTAGAAATGAAAAAGGAGAAGTAACAACACTGCAGAAATACAAAAGATCATGAGAGATTACTACAAGCAACTCTATGCCAATAAAATGGACAATCTGGAAGAAATGGACAAATTCTTAGAAATGCACAACCTGCCAAGACTGAATCAGGAAGAAATAGAAAATATGAACAGACCAATCACAAGCACTGAAATTGAAACTGTGATTAAAAACTTCCAACAAACAAAAGCCCAGGACCAGATGGCTTCACAGGCGAATTCTATCAAACATTTAGAGAAGAGCTAACACCTATCCTTCTCAAACTCTTCCAAAATATAGCAGAGGGAGGAACACTCCCAAATTCCTTCTACGAGGCCACCATCACCTTGATACCAAAACCAGACAAGGATGTCAAAAGAAAGAAAACTACAGGCCAATATCACTGATGAATAGATGCAAAAATCCTCAACAAAATACTAGCAAACAGAATCCAACAGCACATTAAAAGGATCATACACCATGATCAAGTGTGGTTTATTCCGGGAATGCAAGGATTCTTCAATATATGCAAATCTATCAATGTGATAAACCATATTAACAAATTGAAGGAGAAAAACCATATGATCATCTCAATAGATGCAGAGAAAGCTTTTGACAAAATTCAACACCCATTTATGATAAAAACCCTGCAGAAAGTAGGCATAGAGGGAAATTTCCTCAACATAATAAAGGCCATATATGACAAGCCCACAGCAAACATCATCCTCAATGGTGAAAAACTGAAAGCATTTCCACTAAGATCAGGAACAAGACAAGGTTGCCCACTCTCACCACTCTTATTCAATATAGTTTTGGAAGTCTTAGCCACAGCAATCAGAGAAGAAAAGGAAATAAAAGGAATCCAAATCGGAAAAGATGAAGTAAAGCTGTCACTGTTTGCAGATGACATGATACTATAGAGAATCCTAAAGATGCTACCAGAAAACTACTAGAGCTAATCAATGACTTTGGTAAAGTAGCAGGATACAAAATTAATGCACAGAAATCTCTGGCATTCCTATACACTAATGATGAAAAATCTGAAAGTGAAATCAAGAAAACACTCCCATTTACCACTGCAACAAAAAGAATAAAATATCTAGGAATAAACCTACCTAAGGAGACAAAAGACCTGTATGCAGAAAATTATAAGACACTGATGAAAGAAATTAAAGATGATACAAATAGATGGAGAGATATACCATGTTCTTGGATTGCAAGAATCAACACTGTGAAAATGACTCTACTACCCAAAGCAATCTATAGATCCAATGTAATCCCTATCAAACTACCACTGGCATTTTTCACAGAACTAGAACAAAAAATTTCGCAATTTGTATGGAAACACAAAAGACCCCGAATAGCCAAAGCAATCTTGAGAACGAAAAAAGGAGCTGGAGGAATCAGGCTCCCTGACTTCAGACTATACTACAAAGCTACAGTAATCAAGACAGTATAGTACTGGCACAAAAACAGAAAGATAGATCAATGGAACAGGATAGAAAGCCCAGAGATAAACCCATGCACATATGGACATCTTATCTTTGATAAAGGAGGCAGGAATGTATAGTGGAGAAAGGACAGCCTCTTCAATAAGTGGTGCTGGGAAAACTGGACAGATACATGTAAAAGTATGAGATTAGATCACTCCCTAACACCATACACAAAAATAAGCTCAAAATGGATTAAAGACCTAAATGTAAGGCCAGACACTTTCAAACTCTTAGAGGAAAACATAGGCAGAACACTCTATGACATAAATCACAGCAAGATCCTTTCTGACCCACCTCCTAGAGTAATGGAAATAAAAACAAAAATAAACAAATGGGACCTAATGAAACTTCAAAGCTTTTGCACAGCACAGGAAACCATAAACAAGACCAAAAGACAACCCTCAGAATGGGAGAAAATATTTGCAAATGAAGCAACTGACAAAGGATTAATCTCCAAAATTTACAAGCAGCTCATGCAGCTCAGTAACAAAAAAACAAACCCAATCCAAAAGTGGGCAGAAGACCTAAATAGACATTTCTCCAAAGAAGATATAGAGACTGCCAACAAACACATGAAAGAATGCTCAACATCATTAATCATTAGAGAAATGCAAATCAAAACTACAATGAGATATCATCTCACACCAGTCAGAATGGCCATCACCAAAAAATCTAGAAACAATAAATGCTGGAGAGGGGGTGGAGAAAAGGGAACCATCCTGCACTGCTGGTGGGAATGTGAATTGGTTCAGCCACTATGGAGAACAGTATGGAGTTTCGTTAAAAAACTACAAATAGAACTACCATATGACCCAGCAATCCCACTACTGGGCATATACCCTGAGAAAAACCAAAATTCAAAAAGAGTCATGTACCAAAATGTTCATTGCAGCACTATTTACAATAGCCCGGAGATGGAAACAAGCTAAGTGTCCATCATCGGATGAATGGATAAAGAAGATGTGGCACATATATACAATGGAATATTACGCAGCCATAAAAAGAAACGAAATTGAGCTATTTGTAATGAGGTGGATAGACCTAGAGTCTGTCATACAGAGTGAAGTAAGTCAGAAAGAGAAAGACAAATACCGTATGCTAACACATATGTATGGAATTTAAGAAAAAAAAATGTCATGAAGAACCTAGGGGTAAGACAGGAATAAAGACACAGACCTACTGGAGAACGGACTTGAGGATATGGGGAGGGGGAAGGGTGAGCTGTGACAGGGCGAGAGAGAGGCATGGACATATACACACTAACAAACGTAAGGTAGGTAGCTAGTGGGAAGCAGCCGCATGGCACAGGGATATCGGCTCGGTGCTTTGTAACCGCCTGGAGGGGTGGGATAGGGAGGGTGGGAGGGAGGGAGACGCAAGAGGGAAGAGATATGGGAACATATGTATATGTATAACTGATTCACTTTGTTATAAAGCAGAAATTAACACATCATTGTAAAGCAATTATACCTCAATAAAGATGTTAAAAAAAAATGACCACCACTAGAAATATGAAAATTACAGAAGGAAAAATATCATTGCTGAAGGCAAACATACAGTAAAGGTAGTAGTAGGTCAATCATCTAAAAAGCTAGTAGGAAGGTTAAAAAACAAAAGTAATAAAAATCATCTATGTCCACAATAAGTAGCATAGGGATACAGAAAACAAAAAGATGTAAAATATGATGTCAAAAACATTGAATGTGAGAGGTGGAGTAAAGATGTAGGGTTGTTAGAATGTTTGAACTTAAGAGATGGTCAACTTACAATAATCATGTATATATAACCTAATCATGTATATAAAACTATACATATATATGTATGTATATGTGTATCTCTATATATATATAGATACACACACACACACAGTTAACTACAAACCAAAAACCTATTAATAGGTACACACACAAAGAAAGGAATCCGAACGTAACGCTAAAGACAGTCATCACATGGCAAGGGAACAGAGCAAAAGATGATGAAAGGAACAAAAAAGAACTATAAAAACAATCCCAAAACAATTAACAAAATGGCAGTAAGTACATATCCATCAATAATTACTTTAAGGGAAGACATATGGGAACATATGTTTATGTATGACTGATTCACTTTGTTATAAAGCAGAAACTAACACACCATTGTAAAGCAATTATACCCCAATAAAGATGTTAAAAAAAAAAATTTAACCAAAAAAAAAAACAAACAAACAAAAACAAAAAAAAAAAATAATTACTTTAAATGTAATTGGACTGGGGCTTCCCTGGTGGCACAGTGGTTAAGACTCTGAGTTCCCAATGCAGGGGGCCTGGGTTCAATCCCTGGTCAGGGAACTAGATTCCCACATGCGTGCCACAAATAAGAGTTCTCATGCCACAACTAAGAAGTCCCGCGCCGCAACTAAGGAGCCTGCGAGATGCAACTAAAGGAGCCCACCTGCTGCAACTAAGACCGGTGCAACCAAACAAATAAATATTTTTAAAAAATTTAAAAGATGATTGGCTCTTAAACAAAAATGTAATTGGACTAAATTCTCCAATCAAAACACACAGAGACGACTCAGCCATAAAAAAATGAAATCTTGCCTTTGTGACAACATGGATAAATCTAGAGGATATTATGTTAAGTGAAATACATCAGACAGAGAAAGACAAATATCAATGATCTCACTTATATGTGAAATCTAAAAAACAAAACAAAATGAAACAAAAGTAGATTCATAAATACAGAGTGGTTGGCAAGAGGGAGGAGGGTAAGGGGGTGGGGGAAAATAGGTGAAGGGGATTAAGAGGAACAAACCTCCAGCTATACAATAAAGTCAAGGGGATGTAATAATATTGTAATAACTCTGTATGGGGAGAGATGGATACTAGACTTATGATGATCGTTTCATAATGTATGCTAATGTCAAATCATGATTTAGTACACCTGAAACTAACATAATGTTGTATGTCAACTATATTTCCGTAAAAAAAAGAAGTCATATTATACGTTAAGGTATTCATTTTTTAAGTTTAAAATGAGATAAATGGGACATAAAAATTTATGTCAATCTTTGGTAAATGAAATTATGGGATCGCTACTTATTTTATGCATATCTATGTTCAAACTCTTTACACTAAGCATATATTTCTTTCATAAAAATTACAATAATGTCTTTTGGAGAAAGAAATTCAGAGTTTTAATGTAAACATAAAAATAATTTTTTTTATAACATAGTGTGTTCATAAATGATCAGGTGAAGGTGCAGAAAAACATGGCCAGAAAACCTCCCGATCCCTACAAACTGGCAGTGATGGTGGGGATGAACCAATGAAAAGAGAAAATAGTTAATGTCTACCTTGCCCCCAAGCTCCCACCACCTGAAGTTCCATATTCCTTTGCAACACTTCCTTAGGTATGAAGCTGCTCTCAGATTCCTTTCTAGGCCACTTTAAAAAAAGCAACTGGAGATCACAAAATTAAAAACAACTAGAGGTACAATGACCATATATTCCTAACCAGAAGTCTAGACCCATGATTTGACAAATGATTCACAGAGGGCCAGTGGGCACTATTAAAACTGAGTCTTTCTCTTAACAATGCTGACTGAATACTGGTTAAGCCCCTCTCCCACCCCAATGAAAACAAGAGAGTGATTCCCTAAGGGAGCCTCCACTTCTCAGTAGAGGAAATATACTTCCCAGGGGAGGGAGGGAAGAAAGCCCAGTGCTTATACTTAGTATATGGAAAATGAATCCCCTGTTCCAACCTGCACAACAGCATATGTAACCAACGTAAAGTAACAACATTAAAGGACACATCTTCAGAATAGACAGTGGATTAAAATAAAATAATTACCTACCAGAGTTTTAAAAATACTCTTAATGGACAGAAAGTGTCTGGATGTATCAATTAAAATTCCTCTATGAGGAAACCTTGGAGAATCTACAATGTTGGATTCATTGACAGTGAACTAAAAGACAAAAGAAAATTTTTATTTATTTTGTCTTACATAAAATGTGTACTCATTTTATTTATGTAATAAATAAATTATACCTATCTATGCAAGTATTGGATAAAAGATTAATTTAAAACCAACAAAAAGTGTGAAATATACATTTACCAGATAAGATACACACTAGGGGAGAAAAAACATTCAAGAAGTAATAAACAGCTAAAAAGTTTATATTTTTCCTATAGTATTATATCTACCCAATAATGTTAGGAACATAAAATAATCATACTTACAGTCCCATAAAAATCTTGATAAATTAACTGGCTAAAGGTCTCTAAACCTAGGGAAAGTAAAATTTATAATTTATTGCATTAATTTATAAAAGAGACAATAAAAGATGTATTATCCGTACACAGAACCATAAGCAGAAAAGGCAAATAAAATTAAATGTTATACATATACCCTGTAGCATATTTTCTAAAATCAAAGTTCAATTTAAAAAAATCCCTGTGCCATCTAATAAAAATGCTTTACTTCATTGTACCCATACCCTTGGTTTTGTCTGAACGATAAACACAAAATAGTGATTTAATAAAACAAAATGCCAGTTCCTTAATAAACTTATAGCACTGTAAGAAAGAACTCTTATCATAAAATAGTATAGGCACTTTAGAAGTACCTAAACTTAACAGAGGGCAAAGAGGCTCAGAGAACACCATGAAACTATAGATAAAGGCCCAACTTACAGTGTTTTATTTATACCTGCAAAGACTATCTCCTGACCATTTTTTATTCAAGTGCATTGTTCTCTATATTACAGGCCAACTCCTCTATCTGGCCTTGACTTTACCAAAATTCATCATTCTAGCTGACAACTATATTGCCAAGGAAAATTTTAACCTAAGAATACAGGCATAGGGAATTGCCCGGTGGTCCAGTGGTAAAGAACCCACTGGACCAATGCAGGGGATGCGGGTTCAATGCCTGGTCATGGAACTAAGATCCCACATGCTGCGGGGCAACTAAGCCCGTGTGCCACAACTACTGAGCCCGCGTGCCTCAACTAGAGAGAGAAAACCTACACGCCACAACTAGAGAGAAACCCATGAGCCGCAACGAAAGATCCCGCACGCCGCAACGAAGATCCCGCGTGCCACAACTAAGATCCGATGCAGCCATAAATTTAAAAATATATACATAAATTTAAAATAAAAGAATACAGGCATACCTCATTTTATTGCACTTCACAGATACTGCATTTTTTACAAATCAAAGGTTTGTGGCAACTCTGCATTGTCAGATGATGATCAATATTTTTTAGCAATAAAGTATTTTTAAATTAAGGTATGTACCTTGTTTTTTTTAGACATAATACTATTGCACACTTAAAAGACTACAGTATAGTGTAAACATAACCTTGATATCCACTGGGAAACCAAAAAATTTGTGTGATTCCCTTTATTGAGATAGACACTTTACTGCAGTGGTCTGGAACCAAACCCACAATATCTCCAAGGTTTGCCTGTAGTTCAAAGTCAAATGAAAGAGAAGATGTGACAACATACCACAGAAATACGAAAGATCACAGGAGACTACTATGACAAACTATATGCCAACAAATCTGACAACTTAAAAGAAATGAATATATTCTGAGAGAGAGAAAACTTACCAAGACTGAATTATGAAGAAACAGAAAATCTGAGCAAACTGATTACTAGGAGATTGTATCAGTAATCAAAAATCTCCCAACAAACAAAAGTCTAGGACCAGAAGGCTTCACTGGTGAATTCTACCAAACATTTAAAAAAGATTTGGGCTTCCCTGGTGGTGCAGTGGTTGAGAGTCCGCCTGCCGATGCAGGGCACACGGGTTTGTGCCCCGGTCCGGGAAGATCCCACATGCCACGGAGCGGCTGGGCCCGTGAGCCATGGCCGCTGAGCCAGCGCGTCCAGAGCCTGTGCTCCGCAACGGGAGAGGCCACAACAATGAGAGGCCCGCGGACCGCAAAAAAAAAAAAAAAAGATTTAATTTTTTGGATGTGACACCAAAAGCAAAGGAAACAAAAGCAAAAATAAACAAGTGGGACTACACCAAAGTAAAAAGCTTCTGCACAGCAAAGGAAATCATCAACAAAATGAAAAGGCAATCTGGGACTTCCCTGGTAGTCCAGTCAGTGGGTAACACTCCACGCTCCCAATGCAGGGGACCCAGGTTCGATCCCTGGTCGGGGCACTAGATCCCACATGCATGCTGCAACTAAGAGTTTGCATGCTGCAACTAAGGATCCCGCATGCCAAAAAGAGGATCCCACGTGCTGCAACTAAGACCCAGTGCAGAATGAATGAATGAATGAATGACAGCCCTTTATCTCCCCCCTCCAAGAAAAATGAAAAGGCAATCTACCAAAGGATGAAGATACTTGCAAATCATATATCTGTTAAGGGGTTCATATATAAAGAACTCATACAACTCAACAGCAAAAAAACAAACAATCCAATTAAAAAATGGGTAGAAGATGTGAACAGATATTTTTTCAAGGAAGACCTACAAATAGCCAACAGATATAAGAAAAGGTGTTCCACATCACTAACCATCAGGGAAATGCAAATCAAAGCCACAGTAGGGCTTCGCTGGTGGCGCAGTGGTTCAGAGTCCGCCTGCCGATGCAGGGGACACGGGTTCGTGCCCCGGTCCGGGAAGATCCCACATGCCGCGGAGCGGCTGGGCCCAGTGAGCCATGGCCGCTGAGCCTGCGCATCCGGAGCCTGTGCTCCACAACGGGAGGGGCGCGACAGTGAGAGGCCCACGTACCGCAAAAAAAAAAAAAAAAAAAAAAAAAAAAAAAACACAGTAACATATCACCTCACACCTGTTAGAATGACTGTTCTCAAAAACACAAGAAATAACAAGAACAAGGGTTGCTGAGGACGTGGAGTAAAAGGATCCCTCATGCACTGTTCACAGGAATGTAAATTGGTGCAGCCACTACAGAAAACAGTATGGAGGTTCCTCAAAAAACTAAAACTAGAACTACCACATGACCCAGCAATTCTACTTCTGGGTATTTATCCAAAGAAGACAAAACTCTAACCCCCCAAACATATGTACCTCTATGTTCATTGCCGCATTACCATAGCCGAGATATGGAAACAACCTGTCCATCAATGGATGTATGGATAAAGATGTGGTATATATATATATATACACAACGGAATATTATTCAGCCATAGAAAGAAGGAAATCCTGCTATTTGGGACAACATGGATGGAACTTGAGGGCATTATGCTAAATGAAATAAGTCAGAGAAAGACAAACACTGAATGATCTCACTTAGATGTGGAATCTTAAACAAACAAACAAAAACCAAGCTCATAAATATAAAGAATAGCTTTGTGGTTACTAGAGACGGGGGTAGGGGGTAGGCAAAATGGGTGATGGGGGTCAAAAGGTACAATCTTCGTTTATAAATAAATCCTAGGGATGTAAGGTACAGCATGGTGACTATAGTTAAAAAATACTGTGTTGCCTATTTGCAAGTTGCTAAAAAGAGTAAAATCTTAGAAGTTCTCATCGTAAGAAAAACAGTATTTTTCTAACTATGTGTGGTGACAATGTGAACTTACTGTGGTGATAATTTTGCATTATATACAAATATCAAGTCATTGTGCTGTATACCTGAAATTAATATAATGTTATGTCAATTATACCTCAAAAAAAATAGGAAAGAATAAAAAGTTCAACGTCATTTTTGCTACGCCTCCCTCCCACCCCCAATACAGGCCCAAACCAGGAGGAATAACTTTGGAATTTTCTGTTAAGTGGCAATACACTCAATTATCATTTAGAGCACGTTTGTTACTTTCGAAGTCTGACAGTAAGCAGAAAATAAGGCCTTCCTGGACTAGATTCACAAAATGCTCTCAAAAGTTCTATTATTTTGATGTGGATCAGGGCAAACATCAATAAAGCCGTTTTCCCTAACAGGCCCCAGACAAGACGGGCACATCAGACCGACAGAAGCTTAAAATCACATAACATTATATATAGATGATCTACATGATAGTGTTTGTAGTTACATTTGCGGTAAACATCTATAGCTATTTTCATGTCATATTTTGAAATAAGATCATAATCATACGATTATTATGACTATAATACATATAGCAGTAACAATGATTATAATCATACCATTATTATTATGACTACAAAACACATAGCAGTATAACATTGATCATTTTATTCTAGATAACACTCACCTGAGTCAAATCCAAAGCCTTCTTTATTTTTAATAACTTTGGTTGGTTTGCTCACATTAAAGAAAATTACTCTCCTTTCTCAAAACTATACTAATTTGGAAGCCAGTACAACAAAATCTTATCTACTTGAAAGAAGAGGTAATAGCAGCTTTTGAACAGCAAAAATGAACGTCCCATGCCCAAACTTCGAAGTTCAGACTGAAAGTCACAGGAAAAGCTTTTAAGGTTCCTCTCTGCCCACTACCTCCAATCACTCTAGAGTATATTTTTATCTTTTCATGCTATTCCTGCAAACTTCGTTATATTTCTAAATCCACAGGAATTTAAAATGGGGGAAGGGTTCTCTTCTTTTCTCAGCCATCATGGTGTGTATGGTTGACTCTGTTCCTGACCTTGTCTTCTCACAACACTCCTAGGATCAAATGATTCCTGGCCAAGAAACAGAAGCAGAATCGTCCCATTCCCCAGTGCATTCAGATGAAAGCTGGTGATGAGATCAAGTACAACTCCCATGAGGAGACAGTGGAGAAGAACCGAGTTGAGCTGAAGGACTCTCACATGCGATGGCACATGCATTTATGCTGCATCTATATCACTAGCATCTTACCACATCAAGCTGAAAACATCACCACCACATGGACAGTTGGACATGTTTTACTGGGAAAATGATTATTCTCTTTGTTTTCATGCTTCTGCACTAATAGGTTGGTTCAGAAAAAAATACGTGAGTATATTTTTGTTTGAATGTATAAACAAATGCAGAAGGGACATGCTTGCTACTGAAGGCAGCAAGAAGTGATGATAAAACAAAATTCCTTAATCAGAGCAGGTCAGAGCCGTTTATAACTCTATAAACATTATAGTCCTGGGGCTTCCCTGGTGGCGCAGTGGTTAAGAATCCGCCTACCAGCCCTGGTCCGGGAAGATCCCACATGCCGTGGAGCAACTAAGCCCATGCGCCACAACTACAGAGCCTGCACTCTAGAGCCCACGAGCCACAACTACTGAGCCTGTGTGCCACAACCACTGAAGCCCGCACACCTAGAGCCCGTGCTCTGCAACAAGAGAAGCCACCACAATGAGAAGCCCACGTACTGCAATGAATAGTCCCCACTCACCACAACTAGAGAAAGCCCACGTGCAGCAACGAAGACCCAACACAGCCAAAAATAAATGAATAAAATAAATAAATTAAAAAAAAAAAAATTATAGGGCTTCCCTGGTGGTGCAGTGGTTGAGAGTCCGCCTGCCGATGCAGGGGACGCGGGTTCGTGCCCTGGTCCGGGAAGATCCCACATGCAGCAGAGCGGCTAGGCCCGTGAGCCATGGCCACTGAGCCTGCGCTTCTGGAGCCTGTGCTCCTCAACAGGAGAGGCCACAGCGGTGAGAGGCCCGTGTACCGCAAAAAAAAAAAAAAAAAAAATTATAGTCCCAAGAACATCAATGAATTACAGCATTATGAATGTAATAACCTTCAAGCATTTTTAAAAAGTCAAATGATCTTTCTCCCATGCTTTAAGTGGTATATATTTAATGGCATTGTTTTGGAAATACCCAACAAATCATTCTGTAAAGAGCCCAAGGAAGCAAAGTTTTGCTGTGCTTCATTTCCCAAAGTGGCAACTGAAAACATTTCCTTACTAGAAAATAACAATGACATAGAACTTACCTCGTAATACGCCCCAAACTCTGTTGGCAGTGAGCGAGGCCACTGGTCCTTTCACAAGTAAAGTATCTGTATTGGAAAAAAAAAAATGTTTCTTGTATGGTGACAGATGGTAACTAGACTTATCATGGTGATCATTTCGAAATGTCAAATCACCATGTTGTGTAACAGGAGCTAACATGGTGTTGTAAGTCAATTATACTTCAAAAGCAAACAAACTCATAGAAAAAGAGATCAGGTTTGTGGTTACCAGAGGGGGGTGGTAGTGGGAGAGGCAATTGGATGAAGGCGGTCAAAAGGTACAAACTCCGTTATAAGATAAATAAGTACTAGGGCTGTAATGCACAACACGATGAATACAGTAAACAGGGCTGGATGCAGTATATGACAGCTGTTAAGAAAGTAAATCCTAAGAGTTCTCATCACAAGGAAAACAATTTTTTTCTTTCTTTAACTTTGTATCTATATGAGGTGACGGATGCTCACTAAATTTACTGTGATAATCATTTCATGATATAAGTCAAATCATGACGCTGTACACCTTAAACAGTGCTGTCGATTATATCTCAAAACTGGAAGAAAAAAATGTTTGTTTTTAATCCCTCAATAACACACATTTCCCTAAACATATAATTGGTATTTCTGGATCATTCTTTTCTCCTGAGCTCCAGACCTGTTTCTCCAGCTGCCTCCTGTACATCCTCACTTAGAAGTCCTATAGGTTCCTTTAACTCCACATGCCCCACTCTGCACTCTTCCCTCTTTCACCTGTCGGGCTCTGGGCTCATCGCGCACCACACTCCGACCAGCTGATTTGCTCAAGTCAGGAACTTGGGTGTCACCTCCATGATTCCTCATTTTCCCCTGCAGGAGAGTTATTCTCTCCAACTACCCCACTACAGAGTAGGGTCCTACTTAAGCTAAGAATTTAAGTCAAAAGTGCAAACTCCTCAGTGCCCATAATTCCTTGGTGAAGCCTCCAGTATCACTCAATCTTCCATTCCCTCTAAGGCCAGAGAGTCTTCTCTACTCTGTCCCTTCCCTCCCTGTGCTCCCCTACTTGCCCTGTACCTACCTTCCCCCAACATTATCCTAAATCTTCCTTAAGACTCAATTCTTTTTTTTTTCAAATATTTATTTTTTTAATTTATTTATTTTTGGCTGCTTTGGGTCTTCGTTGCTGCGTGCAGACTTTCTCTAGTTGCGGGGAGTGGGGGGCTACTCTTCTGCTGTGGTACACGGGCTTCTCATTGTGGTGGCTTCTCTTGTTGTGGAGCACGGGCTCTAGGCGCGCGGGCTTCAGTAGTTGTGGCATGCAGGCTCAGTAGTTGTGGTTCGCGGGCTCTAGAGCGCAGGCTCAGTAGTTGTGACGCACAGGCTTAGTTGCTCTGAGGCATGTGGTATCTTCCTGGACCAGGGTTCAAACCGGCATCCCCTGCATTGGCAGGCGGATTCTTAACCACTGCGCCACCAGGGAAGTTCCAAGACTCACTTCTTAACTCACTATAGCTTAATTCAGCTTTGTCCCACTCAATAAAAAGTTCACATCCATCTAAAACGGGGCTCCAGTTAGCTGCTTCTGGGCAAAGGGGGCACTAATCTCTCAATCCTTGAAATCATACTCTGCCTGAGGTTACCCCAATAGTCATCTTAGTCTTTGGAGAGGTTTGGGATGGAATCATCCACAGATAAAGGAAAGCACCAGAAAGCACAGAGAGATCGAAAGCTAAAGGGGTGTGACAGATGCAGACTTTGCCACGGTAGAGACATTCAAGGGCTGCAGGTTAATGATTTAATAGCGTATTTGGGCTGCATCCTCCTCCTCCACCACCCTGACCACCCCAGGCTGCCCCACGATAATTGGCTACAGGTAGGGAAAACCGTTCTATCAACAGCCAGTAATCAGGTAACAGTCTTCTGACAAGGTAGCCTTTGCCATCAGAAGAACAGAGTCATGAGTTAGCTAAAGGCCAGGCTAAGAATGCTATAGCTATTATGACCACAATCTAACCACGATTCTCCCCCTCTATACCCAATTCTTAGTTAGCTACCTAGATAGAGCTTACCATTCCACCGGTCACTGTTTAAAAGCCAGTTTTTGCCACATTACAGTTTTGAGATAGCCTGGAATTAGTCAGCCTAAAGAGTTATCTAAAAACATTAACATGTGGCATGTACCTCATGCCAATTATTTTCCAATAGCTGAGGACGGGCTGATATTTAAAAGGATTCTGATTCAACTCAACGCAAAAACCGCAGATATAGAGCAGTTAGAAGGAGATTTTGGTTTCTAAATATATGGACAAATAAGCTATAGAATTTCAATTTTTATTTCAAAGCCAAATTCTTAGTGTTAACAGTGATTACCTCCCTGACAGGGGATGGGAGACATCTTTTTTTTTCAGTTATCCCTTTCTGTACTTTTTGCACCACACTGTGGTTTTGAAGGGGGTACATACAAATAACAGTAATGGGTTCCTCTTTTTAAAATAATAAAATGTGGGCTTCCCTGGTGGCGCAGTGGTTGAGAGTCCACCTGCCGATGCAGGGGACATGGGTTCGTGCCCCGGTCCGGGAAGATCCCACATGCCATGGAGCGGCTGGGCCCGTGAGCCATGGCCGCTGAGCCTGTGCGTCCGGAGCCCGTGCTCTGCAACGGGAGAGGCCACAACAGTGAGAGGCCCACGTACCGCAAAAAATAATAATAATAAAATGTTACGGATAAGGCTAAAATCCCCTTTGAGATGACCACTCAACTCCCCCTATTTTCCTCAGAGGAAATATCAGGCCTTTTCTTAGGCATTTTCATACACATACATGTAACAAGAAAATACAGTACTGCTTTATGTGTGCCTTCTTTTGCATGTTGGTATATAAATGGTATCCTCCTGTACATATTATATAAATTTCTTTGTCCAACTCAGCAATTTATCTTCGCAAGTTCTCCACATCTGTTCTTTATAACTCCACTTCTTTATTCTTAATTGTTGTACAGTATTCTCTAGTGTCAACTGACAAGATATATTTAGCCATTCTTCTAGTGATGAACATTTAGTTTTGCTTATAGATCTTCATCATTGCAGGCAAACTGCATGGAACATTCTTGATGTATGTAATTATTTCTCTACGGTAGAAATTAGTCTATTTCTGGTTCTGAGGGTATGCATATTTTTATTTTAATTGATGATGCTGTAACACTTGTCACTTTCTCCAAGATTTCCTCATACTCTTGGACAACGGTTGATATCTTGTTATTTCCATTTGTGTGTGTTACTTTTATCATCATCATCAACTAGTTTGAAACTAGTTGATCCTTTAACCAGAAAATTTCACAGGCAGCTTGTCTCCAGAAGCTTCCCTTTCAGAAAAAAGAGGGTTTGAAAAGCTGAATGGAAGATAGGCTATAACTCCCCAGCCTCGATATGTTCCATTTTTTGGAATTTACAATATGTCATTGTATTGCCTGTCAGCAAAGATTCCTTGGTAATTTAATGACCATTTCTCAATTCAGATTGCAAAACCTAATTAATAAAGTGTCTGAGTGCTGACTGTCAAGTAAAATCCCATGGCTGATGTTGGCAAATCATCCTGTTTCTCTTCTAAGAACCGCTACAGAATTGAAGAGAAATTAAGTTATTTTTCAGAGCTGTATTAAGAAATCTCATCTCTATTGAGAGGATGAAGCGATGTACTTAATTGTCTGTGAGGCAGTCTGAGAACAAAGGAGTCACTCTTTTCTCTAAGATATGCATTTTCCTTTCTATTTTTACACCTGACTCACCAGTCTGCTCTTTCTGCACTAATCTTATATCACCCATTGATTGCTCTTTGATTCCTTGATACAATTCCACATTATTCCCAGTCAGTACACTCTACGGAAAAGGGCTGCCCATTTGTTTATTCCTTCTAGAACAATTTAGGAAAAGCCTTAGAGAATAATGTTTTAGGCAAACAAGAAGAATCATGTAGCTAAATGTTGATTACATTGTCAATCAATATAAATGAAGATGAAACATATATAATACAACATAAATATAAAAGAAAATGCAACACTTCACCCCTCCCAGTTCTGCATTATCTTTGTGTCAAGTTAAATTATAAATAGAGATCATGCCAGGACTGCCCTGGCGGTCCAGTGGTTAAGACTCCGTGCTTCCACTACAGGGGGCAGAGGTTCGGCTCCTGGTCTGGGAACTAAGATCCTGCATGGCTCCTGGTCTGGGAACTAAGATCCCGCATGCCGTGCAGCACAGCCAAAAAAGAAAAAACGAGAGCATGCCTATCAGCACAGACTTGTCTTCAAAGTAAACACCTAGATGCCCAAAAATCAGGGATAAGCCAGGTAAGTTTTGACACATCCGTACAGTTGGTAGAACATTATTCAGAGGCTAAAAATGCTGTCATAGAAAAATATTTAGTGAAATACATGTTTGTAATGGACTGTTATGCAAAACAGAAAAACCACAGGTACAGAACTACCCCTTTTTCATGCCACTGTTTACCATATGTTTCTATTTATATCTATGTAAAATATTTCAATGTATCACTCTGCAAAAAAAAAAAATCTGAAATAACAGTGGTTAACTCTGAGTGCTGGGGTTATGAGTAATTTATTTCCTCCTCTTC
This sequence comes from Tursiops truncatus, assembly GCF_011762595.2. Classification (NCBI taxonomy): domain Eukaryota; kingdom Metazoa; phylum Chordata; class Mammalia; order Artiodactyla; family Delphinidae; genus Tursiops; species Tursiops truncatus. Next base: position 58,456,704 of record NC_047036.1, on the reverse strand, counting down.
ACTTACTGTACTTAAAGATTTCCTACAACAATTATGTATTCGTTTTGCCATCAGACTTTAATGGTAATTTTCTTTTTTTTTTGCGCCACACCTCACGGCATGTGGGATCTTAGTTCGCTGACCAGGGATCGAACCTGTGCCCCCTGAAGTGGAGGCAGAGAGTCTTAACCACTGGACCGCCAGGGAAGTCCCCTAATGGTAATTTTAAAAATAGGAATTATAAACTCACTGGTCAAGAGCTCACAATAGTTCACGGCATGCAGCCAGCTTCTGGCACTCGAGCCTGTGACAAGCAGCTTTGTTTACAATACATTCACATGACGTAGGTACTCACAGGACTCATCCGAAGAGATCTTGGGGAAAGCGTCACACTCTGGGTCCAGGACAACCGAGACTTGAAGTTGCTGCAACTCCACTCCAACACGAAGATCAGCAGAGCCATGATGCCGCTTGTAGAAACCAAAAATATAGTCATAATATCTGTGTGAGAGAGAAAGTCAAACAAAATTTTAAAGCACTGTAGCCAAGTTTTAAATACATATGTGGTAGCAGACACTGTCGTTGACTCCGCAAACCCTGCTACCCCATATCAGTCCAACTAGAGGCTCTCACCCCAAGCTGCACATTAGAATCACATGGAGGGCCTTTTGCAAACAAGTACTGATGTCCAGACCTTCAGAATCAGAATCTCCGAGAGCATGATCCAGGCACAAAGATTTTAAAAGTCCCCCTGCCACAATCCCAAGTGACTCCTATGAAGTCCCCATTAAGGACCAATAACCAAACTAATAATCCTGGGTGTGCAAGTCAATTCTGACCAGTGATGGGGCAGGGGTGGGAGGACGGGGGGAGGATGCTTCCTCTCCTAAGTGAGCCCCAAGAAGAAAACTTCTCTGTACGTGATACTTAGACCAGCTGCAGCCACACCAAAGATGGCAGAGCAGAGGTGGAAGGAATACGGATTTCCTAATCATACTGTTGAGCCACTTAGCCAACCAGCCCTGAAATCCTGCCTGCTTTTATATTTCCATAATGCAAGAGATAATAGGTTTTCTTTTTGCTCAAGCCATAATGAGTCAGGGTTCCTGTTACCTTCCAACAAAAGTATCCTAGCTAATACACAAACACCACAGAATTCTCACTAGGGCCTTGAAAATTTACCTTCTGCCGGTACCCGAATAGCAGAGAAGGAGGATATTAAATAAACATTTGAAGGTGCTAGAAGATACAAGATCACACAGGCCTCAAAGCCTATGATATTTAATAGATTTTGATAAGCCAGAAGGTTGTATATGCTACTTATATGTAAGACCATCTTGTGTTTTTCCAGGGACGTAAGGAGAGCTGGGAGAGTTCTGATGAACTTGGAAGTCAGTGTATGGAAGTTAACCAGTGAGACAGTGGAACAGATGAAGGTGCTGAGGACCTTTGTCGTAAGAAAGCCTTGACAGATTGAAAAGGAAATTAAGATCACTAAACTGTATACTTAGAAACGGTTAAGACAGTGATCTTATGTATATTTTACCACAATTTTTAAGGGAAATTACAGCTGCCAGCGGCTTTGAGATTTGAGTTAGGTGCTGGCTTGTCCCACATAAGGAAAATCTTGGCTCTGCATATTAAAACTCTTAACAGAAAACTCAAAGGGTTCTGGTGCAATGGTGTGCAAGGTCTGTGGGTTAATTTAGCTTTTCAGGAACTGAGGGAGCAAAGCTATTTGTTCATTTAAAAAAATGAGCAACTAGGGACTTCCCTGGTGGTGCGGTGGTTAGGAATCCACCTGCCGGTGCAGGGGACGCGGGTTCGAGCCCTGGTCCGGGAAGATCCCACATGCTGTGGCAACAAAGAGTTAGCCCCAGCTCGCCGCGACTGGAGAAAGCCCGCGCGCAGCAAGGAAGACCCAACACAGCCATAAATAAATAAAATTTAAAAAGAAAAAAATGAGTAACTAAAAAAAAAAAAAAAAAAGAGTAACTAGCATGTGACAGATCTTGTTCTAGAAGCTGAGGAAGCAGCCACGCACCAAACAGACAGAACTCTGCCTGCAAAATGCATAGTGTTTCAAAGCAGGGTTTGAGATAGAAACTGGGCTCTTCAGGAGCCAGAGAATCTGAACAAACTTGTGTGTTCCCCACGGCCTAGAGCTTCTGGAACAACCCCATCATGCTTTTACCCTGAAGTAGAGACTGCCCCTCCTGAGTTCCTAGAATGCTCACCTGAATGCTTCCAAGTCTTAGCCATTAGGGCTAATGTTTTATTTTTTTTAAGATCTTTATTGGGGTACAATTGCTTTACAATGGTGTGTTAGTTTCTGCTTTATAACAAAGTGAATCAGCTACACGTATACATATATCCCCATACAGGCCTAATGTTTTATAACCTGCTTCCTAACAATGCAGGGTATAATTAATAGCTGCTTCACACACATGGCATGAATTAGTTAGGCAATCCTCAGATAAGTACCTGCACTGCCTTGAGATGCCAAGATTTGTTTTTAAACCGTCTCACAGCTGATTCAAGTTCTGGTTATCTAACCGTGGTTAACTTAAGTCTTCCACGCTTTCTTGCTCCGGACGCGCTTTCTTGCTCCGGACAGGCTCCGGACGCGCAGGCTCAGCGGCCATCACTTCAGCTTATTACCGAGTCCTTACTTTACTAGCACGATGGCACAGAAGGAAAATCCACATTTATGAACTGAGTCCCAAAGCAAATATGGTGTGTTTGTTCTTAAAAGATTTCCTAGTCATGATCTTCCATTAGATGGCCTGCGGGTACTTTTTCCTTCTCGATACCCCAAGGCAACCAACCACCCTGATTTTACTTCTTCATCCAGGCTCTAGCCATTCTGACCTGTTAGCAGATTCAACATCAAAGGCTCATTGGAGTATGCATCTAAACTGAGGGTAACAATCTCCCTTTAATTGTACACAACCGAAGGAGAAGAAAACGTCTCTGCCATCAACGTCTTGAGCCTCTTCCGCCTAAGCTCCAGGCCTACCTGGGGCCAGCAGGTGTTATTAAACTAGTTTTGCATCTTTCCACCAGCTGCTTGGTGTCCTGCAGGCACAATTAAACTATAATGACCTCTAGGAACAGAGGCGGCCAAAATCTGAGGGAGAAAAGGGGTAGTACTGTCGGCACCAAATTACAATCCTTCGGGGCACTGAACACCTTCAGGACAGTCCTGCCCACACAGGTCGCAGAGTGAGCCTTACTGAAACATCTCCCCAAGTGCAATCTGTCTTGTACATGGTGTAGTTAGCAAAGCTAGCGTCGTGACACTACACTGTAAATCAACTTTACATCAATTTAAAAAGGCAAAAAAACCCCAAAAGCTAGCACCGTGGGCTCCCTCCTCACTACACAATTCACCCTGTGGCCAACGGGTTTACAGACTAGAGGGCTGTGGAAATGTGAGATGATAAAGATCTAAACAAGATGCTGGGAGAGTTAAGCACATAAGTGCTTCTGGGAAACAAAAGGAGAAGCAGATACTGCAGCGCAGCGACCATATCAAAGTAGTTAGGTGAAAATATCCAGCATTTTGCATGGAATAGAGATTTGGGAAGGGAAGGGGAGGTTTGGGCGGTGCTCCAACCTACGGACTTTCTGCCATCTGAATTGTAGCCAGATTTGGGGAGGGGGAGAGATGGCCTATAAATGACAAGCAACTTTGGGGAACCCCTGGTCCCCAAGCTTTAAGCACTCATCTTCCTCTCTGAACTCCCTTCAAATAAACTGCCGTTTCCCTCCCTCCTCTTCGTCTACCCCATTCTCCTCTCCGAGGCGAACACGGCCACTGACCCTGAGCAACGTACTCCATCCACTCAGTATCCCGCACTCAAAGCAGGGTTCCAGAGCACCCAGGAAGCTCCTCAGGAGACAGGAGGGGAAGGGGAAGAGCTTGGGTTTCAGTTCGTGTTGGTTCGAGCCGGCTCTGCCATCTTCTAGACCTGTGACTGGTGGGGTCACTGGCCGACTCGGAGACTGTTTCCTCCCCTGTCGAATGGAGATTAGAGCGCCAGCGCGGCTGGATGGCTGTGCAGGTGGTAATAAGCGCTCAGGTGTTCCTCCTCTCGCCCCCCCCCCCACCCCGCGCCTGCACTGCGTCCCAGGGTAGTCTGTCTCTCCCCGTACCGGGGTCTCCGGGTCCCCTTCCCGCCCGGCCGCCCGTCGGGAGCACTCACCGCCGAAACGCTTCCTGCAGCAGTGAGCAGGAGGGGCCGGCCTTGGAAGTGGAGCTGTGGCCGAAGAAGAAGTTGTCGGGAGAGAGGTGCAGCACGCGCGGGGTGGTCTGCACGGAGAGAGGCATGGGCCAAAGACTCAGGTCCGGCGAGGCAGCGGCGACGGCGGAGGCGCGCACTGCCTGCACCGCCAGCGCCGCCAGCAGCTCCAGCAGCCTGGGGAGCCTCGGCCACCCCAGCCCGCGATGTTCCATGGCTGCTCAGCTGCTCTCTTCCGCGTTCGGCCAGGTATGCCCGAGCTGCTGCCCCGGTACCGGACTTCTCTTCCCCGGCGGGGAAGCAGAGAGCGCCACGCGCGCGCGCGTGAGTCAGAGTCAGCTGACTGTGTGTTCCGCCCCGGCTCCGCCTCCAGAGCGACCACCGCCCCGCCCCGCCCCGCCCCGCCCCAGCTGCCCTCCCCGCCCAGCCCAACCCCGGACTCTTCCAGGCGCTGAGCGGGACGCTGGCTTCGTGCCTGCAGCGCTCGCGGTCTCCTCCCGGCCTCTGGACTTAGAGAAACTGCACAACGCACGCCACGAACACCTAACTTCCCCCACCCCTAACACCAGATAACCGGGTGCTTATTTGCCCCTCAGTCTGGACTTTTCTATAACTGCAATAAAGCTTTAATTATTAAAGCCTCCCATCAGAACCCCTCAGGACAGAGTTTTGAACAGATGGGAAGTTAAAAGTTAGGCAGAAGATAGGGACTTCCCTGGTGGTCCAGTGGTTAAGACTCCCTGCTCCCAATGCAGGGGGCCCGGTTATATCTCTGGAAGGGGAACTAGATCGCACACCGGGCAGCTAAGATCGCGCACGCCGCAACTTAAGACCTGGTGCAGCCAAATAAATAAATATTTAAAAAAAAAAAAAGTTAGGCCGAAGATATTCCGTGAGAGAATGTGCAATATTGAATCTTTCCACTTAGACATAATCTCTGAATTTATAAAATTGTTTTATGCTTGTCGCCAAAGTCCCATAGTCTACTTTACCTGGGCTTTCTTATTTCTCGTTAGGCATGTTCCTAGACCTTTCACTCCTTTGTTGCTGGTGTTAATATAATCCCTCCTGACCCCTAGTTTGCCCCCAGAAATTAAAAAAGAATGAGGCAGACCTTTAGATATTGGCCTGGAAAGATCTTTCCACCTGCTGCTTATACCACTGACCTCACCCCTACCTCAACCAGTGTGGAAACACAGCTAGCGGCCAAAGTCTTCCTTGTAAAAGGTAAACTAAGTCATGTCACTTCTTTACTCAATACATGTCAATGGCTTGTTTCCCATTGTCCCTAGAATAAAATTAATCTCCTACCCCTACTTTTTTTTTTTTTGCGGTACGTGAGACTCTCACTGTTGTGGCCTCTCCTGTTGCGGAGCACAGGCTCCGGACGCGCAGGCTCAGCGGCCATGGCTCACGGGCCCAGCTGCTCCGCAGCATGTGGGATCTTCCCGGACAGGGGCGCAAACCCGTGTCCCCTGCATCGGCAGGCGGACTCTCAACCACTGCGCCACCAGGGAAGCCCACCTACCCCTCCTTCTTACCCTCCTCCCACCATCCCCAATTTGTCATGGAATGTGAGATGCTATGATGGAGGAATCTGAACTGGGGGGAAATGAGAAATGTAATGACCGAAGGACTTGATTTGATGTGTGGAGATGAACCAGGGCCTGTCAGAGAACATCTCTTACGTGAGAAGAGATGGCACTAGCTACCCGGGGCAGGGTTTACTAGGAGGGCACTGCCGCCAGACCTGAATGTTAACCTGCCCTGCTCTCCACAGGAAGAGGTCTAGAGAGAGGTGAGGAGTTTGTTTTCTAGGGAAGAGCCAAGTTCTTGGGAGTTACGGACTAGCATTTGGTTTGTTCCCTGCCAGAGTCATCCAGTCTGGTCTGCAGCTTCGGAGGCTGAGAGATTGCAAGAGAACCACACACGAAATGTGAAGTTGACACTGAGTGAGGCTTCACTTCTCACTAGGACTTGCAGGCAGCTGGCGCTCATGGAAATGCTCTGGGAAGTGTGGTGTGGTGTGTGGAAGACGAGAAAATTCAGCTAGAAGCCTTCAGAAGAGCGCTAAACCGGAACTGCTTCCTTTTGTTGAAAATGTGCTGGTTAGAAGAAGGAACCATGGGCTCCCCTGGAGAACTGCCCCATCTGAGCAAGGGGGCATGTACCTGAAATGGCCTGCACAGACATGGGGATGAGGGGACACATGGTGACCCCTTTTGACACTTCATCGTGTCATGGGACCAGAGTGGGTTGGGGTAGAGTATACGGCCTGAGAACAAGCGTCACATACGTTAGGACAGCAGAAGGAACTCAGACAGGGACCTCCAGGAGAACAAACCACATAGACCTCATCAGCCCCGAGTCCCAGCATGAGAAGAGAGGCAGGAGTAACCAACAGCAAAGGAGGGGTTCCTTCCTGGTTTTACCAAGGTGCCAGACTCCACACGGGCAAGAAAATACTTTCCTAGTATCCACCAAGGAGTTCTCCCATTCCAAAGAGACAGAATCTGAGAACCAGGAAGCGGCTCAGATATCCAGCGGTCCTGAACCTCACTATGCCTCAGGCTCACCTAGGAGCTTAGGAAAAACACTGATGCTGGAGTTCAGGCCCAGATCTATTCATTAAGAATCAGCAGGTAGAAGATGAGGGCGATTCTTTTTTTTTCTTCTACAACTTTCTTGAGTATAATTGACATCCAATAGACTGCATAGATTCAAAGTGTACAGTTTGGTAAGTTTTAGGGATGTCACAGTGGAGCCATCGCCACAATCGATAATGGACATATCCATCACCCCCGCAAGTTTCTTCCTGCCTTCCGCAGTCCCTGCCCCCTGCCCCTACCCTCTCTACCCTCACCCCACTCCCACCTCACCTCCTGTCCACACAACTGCTGATCTGCTTTTGTAAACAAAAACTAGTTTGCGTTCTCTAAAATTTTAAAGAAATAGAACCATACAGTATGTTCTCTTCTTTGGTCCTGTTTTTTTACTCAGCATAATTTTTTTAAGATTCATACATGTTATAGTATTGGTACCAAACCAAATGTGGGTTCACTCGCCCTCACACAGTAAAGCCAATCTACTGACACTGGACTGTGGTGAAGGAAAGTGCAGCATTTATTGCAGGGCACCAAGCAAAAAGTCCAGGACAGCTAGTGCTCAAAAAACCTGAGCTCCCCAAAGGGTTTCAGCAAAGCATTTTTATTTTATTATTTTATTTATTTTATGCGGTATGCGGGCCTCTCACTTTGTGGCCTCTCCCATTGCAGAGCACAGGCTCCGGACGCACAGACTCAGCAGCCATGGCTCACGGGCCTAGCCGCTCTGCAGCATGTGGGATCTTCCCGGACCAGGGCCCGAACCCGTGTTCCCTGCATCAGCAGGCGGACTCTCAACCACTGCGCCACCAGGGAAGCCCTCAGCAAAGCATTTTTAAAGGCAAGCTGAGGGAGGGTCGCAGGGTATGTTATCAACTCTTGCACAGTTCTTTGATTGGATGATGGTGAGGTAACAGGGCAATGTCACAGGGGTTAATATTATGAATCCTCAGGCTCCAGTAGGTCTAGGGGCTATGTGCTCACGGTCATTAAATAGTTAACATCTTCCATTTGGTGGGAGGTTTTGTATCTGTAAAACAACTCAGGAAATGTACATCAGATACTATTATCTAAGTAATTCAGAGAGGAGCTAAAGCAGAGGATATGAGGGGGAAGTGTCTGTCCCGGGAAGGCCTCATAGGGTCCTGCTTCATTTCAGTATTTCTCACAGCAGGAGGCTCCTGGGGGCTCAGAGAAGCTATCATTTTAAAAGCCCTTCTTGGGCTTCCCTGGTGGCACAATGGTTAAGAAGCCACCTGCCAATGCAGGGGACACAGGTTCAAGCCCTGGTCCAGGAAGATCCCACATGCTGCGGAGCAACTAAGCCCATGTGCCACAACTACTGAGCCTGTACTCTAGAGCCCGCAAGCAACAATTACTGAAGCACACGCGCCTAGAGCCTGTGCTCTGCGACAATAGAAGCCACCACAATGAGAAGCCCGTGCACCACAACGAAGAGTAGCCCCCGCTCGACACAACCAGAGAAAAGCCTGCACGCAGCAATGAAGACTCAATGCAGCCAAAAATAAACATAAATTAATTAATTAAAAAAAAAAAGAAGCTCATGGGCACGGATGTTTAAAAAAAACAAAAATGGATTAAAGACCTAAATGTAAGACTGGACACTATAAAACTCTTAGAGGAAACCATAGGAAGAACACTCTTGGACATAAATCACAGCAAGATCCTTTCTGACCCACCTCCTAGAGTAATGGAAATAAAACCAAAAATAAACAAATGGGACCTAATGAAGCTTAAAAGCTTTTGCACAGCAAAGGAAACCATAAACAAGACAACCCTCAGAATGGGAGAAAATATTTGCAAACGAATCAATGGACAAAGGATTAATCTCCAAAATATACAAACAGCCCATGCAGCTCAATATCAAAAAAACAAACAACCCAATCCAAAAATGGGCAGAAGACCTAAATAGACATTTCTCCAAAGAAGACATACAGATGGCCAAGAGGCACATGAAAAAAATGCTCGACATCACTAATTATTAGAGAAATGCAAATCAAAACTACAATGAGGTATCCCTCACACTGGTTAGAATGGGCATCATCAGAAAATCTACAAACAATAAATGCTGGAGAGGGTGTGGAGAAAAGGGAATCCTCTTGCACTGTTGGTGGGAATGTAAACTGATACAGCCACTATGGAGAACAGTATGGAGGTTCCTTAAAAAACTAAAAATAGAACTACCCTATGACCCAGCAATCCCACTACTGGGCATATACCCAGAGAAAGCCATAATTCAAAAAGACACATGCACCCCAATGTTCATTGCAGCACTATTTACAATAGCCAGGGTGTGGAAGCAACCTAAATGTCCATCAGCAGATGAATGGATAAAGAAGATGTGATACATATATACAATGGAATATTACTCAGCCATAAAAAGGAATGAAATTGGGTCATTTGTAGAGACGTGGATGGACCTAGAGACTGTTATACAGAGTGAAATGAGTCAGAAACAGAAAACCAAATATCGTATATTAACACATATTTGTGGAATCTAGAAAAATGGTAGAGCTGAACCGGTTTGCAATGCAGAAATAGAGACACAGATGTAGAGAACAAATGTATGGACACCAAGGGAGGAAGGGGAGTGGGATGAACTGGGAGATTGGGATTAACGTATATACACTAATATGTATCAAATAGATAACTAATGAGAACCTGCTGTATAGCACAGGGAACTCCACTTAGCTGTACAGTAGAAACTAACACAACATTGTAAAACAGCAATACCCCAATTTAAAAAAGAAAAGATACACCACGTAAAAAGTAAAAACAAAACAAAAACAACGACAAACAAACCAAAAAGAAAAGCTGCTGGATGAGGCACACTGCTACAGTTCTTGGGATTTCCCTTCCCCCACCCCTGCACCTGTTCCCTATCTCCATCAGGTAACCCTGCCTGGGCTGGGTCCAGCCTCCTAATAGATCACAATCAAGGCATTTTATGGCTGAATATCAAAAAGCCAGGCTCCGTCCCTTTGTGGAGCAACAGAACAAGTTGTCCTTTCTCTGGGAGGCTTTGTCCCTTCCCAACCCACTCCTTATGGATTGTGGATGTCATATAACCTGAGATCATTTAGTTTAATATTATCCACTGCAAACAGTGTGATGCATGAGCGGCCAGTTAGCATTTGAAGCCCCCTAATCAGGAATCCACACTTCGGGGATGATTAGTGAGCATCTAAAGCACCCTAATCAAGAAGATACACTCCAGAATTATGGATTTGAATACTGCTTTTGAAATCTAACAGTAGAGGGTTGGTTAACTAGTGGAAGTAATGACTGGAATGATTCCCCATTGAAACGCAGAGTTGAAATCTGTGGCTGGCTAGAAAGACTGTCCTGGGCCCTACTGCCCTCACCTGAGCAAGTATGAGTGTAACAGGGAAGAGCCAATTTGACTCCACGTTGGATCTGTTTCTTTGACTTTAACCTTTGCTTTTGTTGCTTTTGTTATTATAATCATACATAATGGCCTGCCTCAGGGACCCTGCCCACCTGTGAATGGCTGCAGAAAAGAATTAACACATCCCCTCCCTGATGCAGGCCCTGTGAGATGTCTTGCAAGATAAATGGCCTTTTCACTTTACTTCCTCACCTCCTCCCCCTCTCTGTTCTAGAAAAGAAACTGGCATCCAGACCCCATAAGATGTTCTTTTGGAGACATTAGTATGCCATCTTCTCAGTCTGCTGGCTTAAAGCCAAATAAAGTCGTATTTTTTGCCTCAACACCTTGTCTCCTGATTTATTGGCCTGTCATGCGGCAAGCAGAGTGAGCTTGGACTGGGTAACATGAGGATCTGGCCAGCCCAGCCCAAGCCTTTGGAGCAGTACTTGACCCTCAGACGTTTGCTTGACTCTGCGGTTTTCCTCATCCCTGTGACCACATCCCCTGACCCAACCAGTAAGTTGGCTAATCCTGCTCTAAAAAATATTGTTCCTCCTTGGAGTGAATCTTCTCAAGCAAAGAGCTAGTTGGAATGCCTGAAGAGAGAGGGGACATTTCCCCCACTCACAAGAGAGCACTATATGATCATTTTTATACCTGCTTGTTAATAAACACTGTGACATACTTAGCAGAATTTGGTTTCAGATTCCATTTCATTGCAATAAACAACCTGGCAGCAAAATTGTCAAGAAGACGTAGTCTCCACTCTCTCGAATGCCAGAGGTGACCAGCATGTACAAGAATACCAAAAACAACAACAAATAAATTGCCCAATACTTACTTGCTTGTGAATGCTTTGGCTTAAGGTAATTTGCAACACGGCCCTTTTAGCCTGAAAACATACCTACAAGATGCCCTGAGATCTCCTACATCTGTATGTGAAGCAAAGACACAGAGTGACTGTGTCTGGCTGTGATTTCAGAGATGCAAAGCTAAAAAAGATTTTGCTCCCTGCTCAAATCCCTACGCTGATGGACATGTGGAGAGAATTGACCACAGTGAGATGCCTTCTAATTAGCTGCAATGACTGTGGCTGCCAGGACCAGCTCCACGGATGTCCCAAGGCTAGTACTCTGCAGGTTCTGATTGTGTGGGGTGTTGGGAAGGGATGGGGGAGGCGGGAGTAGGGACACCCGGCTGCTGAAGGGCTGGGGGAAGCCACACCTGCTCCGGTGGAACCTGATCCTGTTGTCTTTATGAGGACAAGACTTCCAACTGGTCCAAGTGAGTATTTTGTTGCTGGTAGACAATGAGAACCAGGCCTCCAATCACAGCTAAACTGTCACAGTCAACTTGACCTACTATTATGGAAATTGCTCCAATTATGTGCATCACATTTACATGTGAAATGACAACTAAGTGCTGGCCTAAGAGGCAAATTTTGCAAATGAAGCTGGTTGTTAACAAAATAGGGTAGTTTGTCCTTTGTTGTGATTATTTGTGACCCAGTGAGACAGCAGCCCTCCTCAAGCATTGCCTTGTGGCCTGTCATAAATTACTTGTCCCTCAAACACTTCCTATGGCTTGCAGACGAACCCCTTGAAATAAATGGGCTTCAATAACCAGTTTCAACAATTGTCCTGTGTCCAAGTAATAAAACATCTGGAAAATTGGGCTAAATGGATAAAACAGTTCTCTGTAATAAGTATCTGGCATCCTTGCAACTCTGTATAATGCATGTTTTTTTTTTTTTAATGACCAGATGTGGTACTTTTGTGTTATGAAGAACAGAGGCATGTTTAGTCATGCTTTTTATTACCTTTAAATGCAAGGCATATTTTCATAGCTCCCTGGAGAAATGCTATCCCATTGATTGGGAATTGTTGATGTGTTGGTTTACAAACTTGAAAAGTAAGCCAATCGCTAAGAAAATTGCAGATATCATTTAAACCGTCATTAAACTGGACACTCACGGGGAACTGGCTTAAGAAGAAGAATTCAGTCTATAAAGTTTACCTTCTCTCCTAGTGGATTTGTTCCAGAGGGTCTTTGATCTTGCCGTCGTTTATGTTCTTATCTCTATTCTGGAATATTTACAGCTTTATGAAAAAAATGATTTCATCAAACCTGCTGTTCACTTCTTTCCAGTTTCTCATTAAGAAAGCTTATCTGGTAACCCACCTGTGTAGTCTCCATTTTATAGGCCTTTGTGGGGTTCCAACAAGATGTTTTTAACATGTGTGTGTGTATGGGGGGAGGGAAACGAAGATATTTAGAGCACTGTCCACCGGGCTACTATTCCAAAGATCTACTGTACACCACACCACCAAAGACACACACAGACAGAAACACACACACAGACTTATTTTAGACAGTTTGGAAAACACAGAAAAGTACGAGAAGACATTTTGCTGCACACCTGAAACTAACACAACATTGTAAATCAACTACACCTCAATTTAAAAAAATAAAAATTTTTAAAAAGTACAAGAAGAAAACTAAAAAATCATCTGTAACCGTATCCAGTTATCACCACAGTGTGTATAGGTAGTATTTTTCATTTTATAAAATTACAATGATGCTCTATATAGTTTTGTCACTTCAAATACCACAAACATTTTTCCTTGTATTAAATGTTCTTTTAAAATATGAATCTTGATGGAAAGACCATTCTTTTTTTTTTTTTTTTTTTTTTTGTGGTACGCGGGCCTCTCACCGCTGTGGCCTCTCCCGTTGCGGAGCACAGGCTCCGGACGCACAGGCCCAGCAGCCATGGCTCACGGGCCCAGCCACTCCGTGGCATGTGGGATCCTCCCGGACCGGGGCACGAACCTGTGTCCCCTGCATCGGCAGGCAGACTCTCAACCACTGTGCCACCAGGGAAGCCCAGACCATTCTTATTGAACTAGTTTACTTGGGGACATTTAGAATTTTTAGAAATGTTCACTACTATAAACAGTCTATGATATTGTGGTTGCCAAGGAGGAGCGGGGGAGGGAGAGGGATGGACTGGGAGTCTGGGGTTGGTAGATGCAAACTATTACATGTAAAATGGATAAACAAGGTCCTAATGTACAGCACAGGGAACTATATTCAGTATCCTGTGATAAGCCATCATGGAAAACAATATGAAAAAAGAAAGTCTCTGTGTGTAACTGAGTCACTTTTCTGTACAGCAGAGATTGCCACGGCATTGTAAATCAACTCAACTTCAATTTTAAAAAAAGTCTATGATAAATATTTTTACATAAAAATCTTTTCACAGATCTCTGATTCTTTCCTAGAAGTAGAATTGCTGGATCAAAGGGTATGAGCTTTTATTTTTAAGACTTTATTTGAGACATACTGTCCCAAGTGTTCTTCAGAAAGGGTGTAATGATGTATGTCATACACGCCCACTATGAGAATAAGGATGTTCTACTTACCATGCTCTCTGGGTCCTCCCATTAGTAACAGTTCCATAGTAAAGATATTAACCCTGTGATTGCTGTTTAAGTTGCTACTGTTTCCCTAGTTTGATATTTGCATTTTAACTTGGATGGTGAGCTGGAAAATTTTTATTTGTTTTGCCAAGTCTTCTTCCCTTCCTCTCCCTTGTTTAGAAGTTTGAAACTTCTTTCCTCTGTCTCTTCCTTTCTGGAGGCTTCCTTGGCTTTTAAGCTTTCCCACCTTGAAATCAGAACCTAGATTTAGGCTTTTCTTAAATTTGTGCTTTTCTAGTTCTTTAATGGCTTCATTTTCATATGTAACACCAATCTATCCAGAACTAATGGGCATATTACATGAAGTAGGGAATAATTTATTCTTTTCTAAGTGGTTAACGGATTGTATCAGCACCACTGATTCAATATTCCATTTAAAAACAATCCATTTTTTAAAAATTAAAAGCAGAAGTTGTGTTATTTCTCTATCGGGGTCTTTCTTAAATGTATTTACTCTCACAGATAATTCACCAATATTTAATTTTTCCCTTAGGCAATCGCTCTGCCTGAAAATAGGATTTACCTGTTTTCACTGATGGCAAACCACAACTCTCTGCCTGACTCTGAAATCCTTGACTCCTAAGAGTTTTGTTTAGAAATGAATTCTTCTCAGTTTGCTCCTAGCTTGCCCATGACATTTCACCATAATATATACATCTCTGTTGTGTAAGCACCTGAAGCCTTAAGCCTAAGAGAAGTCACACAGCACACAACTAGAAACAGGCCCTCTTTCCAGTTGAAGAGCCGACTCTAGGTCTGCAACAGATGCCCACGTGTTTCTGTGGGCTTCGGTTTACTCAATGATAAACCTGCAGAGACGCTACGAGCTTGAAGTGTGTGCTTTAAAGGAACTAATTTCTAAATATATATTTATTTATTTTTGGCTGCGTTAGGTCTTCGTTGCTGCGCGTGGGCTTTTCTCTAGTTGTGGCCAGCAGGGGCTACTCTTCGTTGCGGTGCACGGGCTTCTCATTGCAGTGGCTTCTCTTGTTGTGGAGCACGGGCTCTAGGCGCGCGGGCTTCAGTAGTTGCGGCTCGTGGGCTCAGTAGTTGTGCTCGTGGGCTCTAGAGCATAGGCTCAGTAGTTGTGGCGCATGGGCGTAGTTGCTCCGCGGCATGTGGGATCTTCCCGGACCGGGGCTTGAACCCGTGTCCCCTGCACTGACAGGCAGATTCTTAACCACTGCGCCACCAGGGAAGTCCCGAAGTGTGTGCTTTAAAATGTGCTTATCTTGCTAATATTTGCAACTAGGTTTGAGGTATTAAAAAAAAACCCTGGCGGTGGTGGGAGGGGCAATTACTTAAGTAGGCCTCTAAATGCTTGAACTGGATCCCTCACTTAATCATTTTAATAACTGTGTAGTCTTGGGGGAATGGTTTAACTTCTGCTAGCATTCTTTCCCTGTTTCTGACCTAGGACCAAATCCTTCACAAAAGAGAAAATAGAGCTAGTTAATAAATTTCTGGAAAGATGTACCAACTTCGGTGGTAATCAAAGATGAGGTAAATTAATATAATAATGAGATATGATTTTTTACTGATAAATTTTTTTTTAAACACCTGCTTAGTGCTGTGAGGGTGTGGTTAAATGGAAACTTTGGCGTATAGATGGCTATTGTACTTTTGGGAAGCAATTTTTACAATCAAGCACCTTAAGACATTTTTTTCCTTTGGGACCAGTAGTTCCATCTCTAGTAATTTAGCCTAAAAGAAATTCATCTAAGTATATAAAAAGATTTGCACAGGGCTTCCCTGGAGGCGCAGTGGTTGAGAGTCCGCCTGCCGATGCAGGGGACACGGGTTCGTGCCCTGGTCCGGGAGGATCCCACATGCCGCGGAGCGGCTAGGCCCGTGAGCCATGGCCGCTGAGCCTGCGCGTCCGGAGCCTGCGCGTCCGGAGCCTGTGCTCCGCAACGGGAGAGGCCACAACAGTGAGAGGCCTGCGTACCGCAAAAAAAAAAAAAAAGATTTGCACATAATGATGTTCGTCGGAGAGCGAGTGAAACCAGGAAAATCTCAATAGTAGGGAGAACGATTAGCTTGGAAGATCTTATAATGACATAATTCATTTAGATTTTTGCTTAAATGACACTGATAGGGTAATTCAAAACAAAGCAAGTATTTACTTTAGTAAAGTATTTCACTATCAGAAATACGTAAGTAAATTATAGTGTGCAATCATTAAAAAATGATATTTAGTAAGAGTAACAATATCCTGAGAAAATGTTCATGTTATAATGTTAGGTGAAAGAAAAGTGGAAAATAAAATGGTCTAATCAATATTATTATGCCTATGGAAAAATACCACACACAGCACAAAGACTAAAAGAAAAACTTATGGGGATATAATGTGCAGCATGGTGACAGTGGTTTACAATACTGTATTGTATATTTGAAAGTTGCTAAGAGAGTAGACCTTAAAAGTTGGCATCACAAGGAAAAAAATTGTAACAATGTATGGCGATGGAGTTTAACTAGACTTAGTGTGGCGATCATTTTGCAATACATACAAGTACTGAATCATTATGTTGTACACCTGAAACTCATATGATGTTATCTGTCAATAATATTTTAATTAAAAAATTATTTAAAAAGAAAGAAAAGTTTAAAATCATGGAGGTTTTCTTTGGGGTATGGTAAATTTTTCCCCTTCTACTTTTCTGTATTTTCCAATTTCGTGCAATGAACACATATAAATTTTATACTCAGCTAAAAGTAAACCCACTTTTAAAATGAATATGTCTTCTTTGAACTAAAACATAATTATGAAAGGAAAAATATGTTCCTTTCATAATCATAGGGTTATCATAAGTTTTAAATGGAATTGTCATGAGGGCAAACAAGTTGTGGACACGTTTTGTAAAGTATGAAGTGCTTTACACACAGGTAAGATGTTATGATTGTACATGGAGACGATACTGAAGAATTCTGCTGAATTCAGATCTTGCAGTAAAGGTATTATGAGAGTGCATTTTATGAACAACCTCTGCAGTATGTAAAATGAACTCTCCATCCACAATGTGAATGATCTTGTTTCAACATTTTTTTATGTATTGAATTTCCTTTAAGTAGAACTCAGTTTTAAAATATGTCAGTTTCAAAATATAGTCAGAACTGAAAAAGAAAAGCCTTCTTGGGCTTCCCTGGTTGCGAGCCCACCTGCCGATGCAGGGGACACGGGTTCGTGCCCCAGTCTGGGAAGATCCCACATGCCGCGGAGCGGCTGGGCCCGTGAGCCGTGGCCACTGAGCCTGCGCGTCCAGAGCCTGTGCTCCGCAACAGGAGGGGCCACAACAGTGAGAGGCCCGCGTACCACAAAAAAAAAAAAAAAAAGAAAAGCCTTCTTAAACTAGAGGAAGACATGAGCCCTCAGCTGGTTTTTCTAGCGTCTGCTCCTTTTCTGGCTTTTCTTTTCCACCCCTCTGTCTCCCTGTTGGTTTTCCCTTATTCTCATGCTCCTTCAGAGGATAACTCTTGGGGGTCAAGGACTGTAAACTTCAATTTATGTTCAGTTTCCAGAATGCTCTGGGGATCTAATGAATGCTCAGTACAAACGCAATTGGCCTCTGCTCCAGCTCTGGGCTTGTTGTGCTGGGAGCCAGAGGCAGGCTGATTGCTCCTCAACCTCCAGTCAACACCAACAGACAAGGCTCCCTGGCTCCTGGCGGTTCAGTCCACTGCTGTTTGGCCTGAAGGGTAGAGGCCGAGACAAAAGGGATTTCTTACTGTCATTTTCCTTCTGCCGGAGAGATGCTGGGCCGGCCCATGTTCCAGTGCCCATGTTCTCACTTTCCTGAGCTGACCCTTTTCTTCCAGTCAATGCCCTGTCTTTCTTACCCTCGCTGTAATGGCGTCTCTGGCCTAGTTCAGTTCTCAAACTGGAGTGTGTGAAGCCCTGAGAATCAGAGGCCTCTTTGGTGGATTCCATGAGCTCCAAGACAAATTTCTTTTTTCCTTTTTTTTCTTTTGCAGGATTTCGCCTGTGATCATCTAAACTGTGGTGTGTTTTTTTTGCGGTACGCAGGCCTCTCACTGTTGTGGCCTCTCCCGTTGCGGAGCACAGGCTCCGGACGCGCAGGCTCAGCGGCCACGGCTCACGGGCCCAGCCGCTCCGCGGCATGTGGGATCCTCCCGGACCAGGGCACGAACCCTTGTCCCCTGCATCGGCAGGCGGACTCTCAACCACTGCGCCACCAGGGAAGCCCTAAACTGTGGTTTTACCAGTTATAAAGGCTATCAAGATTGAAAGATGTTTTCTTGGAATAAGACTTTTGTATTGAGGCTGCACTCAGCGGCTGCTGGGAAGAGCAGACACAAGCGAGGGTAGCTTAAGCAGACAAGTTCTGGTTTTTCTTACCTCCCATGACGTCCGCAGGTGGGCAGCTGCTGGCTCAATTCAGTGACTTAATGTCGTCAGGGCTGGAGTCTCTGTGACTCTCCTGTCCCGTCCGTTGCGGCTGCATGTTGGCCGCTGCAGCTTCCATATTGCATATCCAACCAGCCATATTGATTTGTTCTAACAAAAAAGCAAAACATTTCCCAGAAACTTCGTAGCAGGCTTCCTTTTATATTTTATTGGCACCAACTAAGTCACACAGCTACCCTAGCTGAAGAGGGAGGCTGGGCAACCAGCACTTGGTAAGAGGAAGAGGGTTGCTATGATTGGCTTAGACCAATCAGCATTCATTACTTACGGCTGGGCACACTGAGCGGCATAACATTCGTGTTTGGGGTTGCAGTCGGGCCTGATAGTGGGCTCTGCCAGGCTGAGGTCTCTGTACCACACATGCCCTATCCTCTTGCTTCTTTCCCAAATGACCCTTTGTTCCTCGACGAAGGTCAGAGCCTCCTTCTCCCTTTGCTTCTTGTTCAGGTAATGTGGCAACTGCCTCTCCGCCTTTGGGCTCTTCCCCTTCTTCTCCACTCCATCAGTTATAGACAGGGTGTAGAGAGGGTTATTCCCCTCTCGCCCTTCACCCTCAGGGTGGAAAAGCACGTGATTTCTAAGGCAAGCGCCTTCTTTGACTTCTGAGGTATGGTGCTAAATTCCAGCTATTTGTCAGGATTTTAAGGTTTGAATTCCATTTATTCTCATCAAAATGCAATTTCCTGGGTTGAGGAAGAACACTCATGTTCAGCTGACAATAAGGCAATGCTAGGTTCTGCTAAAAGCCCCTAGTGTTACATGTTGGCTGACTGAAAAGATAAAGGGAGAAAGCATTGAGCGCAATCCTTGCTTTTTCCTAGAACAGGGATGAGCTGGGCTTATTCCTCAGCTCTGTGATCTCCTCCCCACTTTCTCTCTGTGTTCACATCTACTAAGTGTCTCTGGGTCTTTCTTCACCCCCTCCTTTTTTCCTTCTGCTTTCTTATCGCCTGCTGGTGGGAACTTCATGTATCACCTTGTGATCTCTTTGAGTTCAGAACTGCCTGTGGCTCCCACTTCAGCATTGCTGTACTTTTCCCTCATCTCTTGCTGGCTCGGCCCCTTCACCTGCGCTGCACTGGGGCTCGTGTCCTTTCCAGTGTGTTCTAAGGTTAGTGTGTCCCTGGTCTTGACCATGGTCTGCTGGGCAGAGGGAAATCAGGCATTTCACGTTCCTTTCTCAGTTTTGCTCTGAGTGTTATGAGGCCTTAGGCGGGTGATTGAATTATGCTGAAAAAGTAATACTGTGCTGGGAAATCATTTTGAAATTTTATATTTTTAGAGTATCTTGGGACTTACTGATGCGAATATTACATAAAGAACAGACACGTTTCTCTCCTGTTTTAGAAGTCCCTTTCCTCTATGAAAGCTTTGAAACATGATATAAAGAAATATAAAAGTTACAGCTAAATGGAAAAAGAAAGGATGCATGTTGTATTGAATTGAAACACCTTGCAGCAGAAGCGTCAGTCTCCTTATGGCACGGAGACGGACCCAGAGTTAGCCTAATTGCAAGGTTTGGAGGCGCAGTCCTCAAGACTGCCCTCACTTTTTTTTTTTTTTTTTGCGGTATGCGGGCCTCTCACTGTTGTGGCCTCTCCCGCTGCGGAGCACAGGCTCTGGACGCGCAGGCTCAGTGGCCATGGCTCACGGGCCCAGCCGCTCTGCGGCCTGTGGGATCTTCCCAGACCGGGGCACGAACCCGCGTCCCCTGCATCGGCAGGCGGACTCTCAACCACTGCGCCACCAGGGAAGCCCTGCCCTCACTTCTGACACCAACTGCAGTTTGTGGGAGGAGGTTCCCCAAACCACCCTTAGTTTTGGTAATTCACTAGAAGGAAGGACTTACAGACTCCACTGAAAGCTATTATACTCACAGTTACGGAACACCACAGGAAAAGGATACAGATTAAAATTAGCTGAAGGAAGAGACACAGAAAGGAGAGTCTGAGAGGGTGCTGAGAGCAAAGTTTCTGTCTTTAGGACACATTACCACCCTGACATCGATGTGCAACAAAACACAAGGAATATTACCAACCAGGGAAGCTCCCCTGAGCCTCGATGTTTGGAGGTTTTATGGAGGCCCTATTCTGTAGGCATGGTTGACTGACCAACTGCCCATGAGTTGATCCCAGCTTCCAGGTCCACTGATACCGTGTGACCTAAAGCTCCTATCCTAAGTCACAAGGTTGGTCTTTCCGGCCTGGCCAGCTCCCACCCTAAAACTATGGGGTGTGGCTGCCCCACCCCCACCCCACAAGATCTGCTGTGTCCAGGCTCTGCCCTAAACAAAGACACTTCTATCAGGAATGACACAGACTGCCTTCCAGAAGCAGGGGGCAAGGGCCAGACCTCTCTTTGGGCAAAGCCAAATTCTTTACTAGCAGGATGCTTTGCTTCTTGCTGGTCTTGACATCATGGTGCTGTCTCCAGGAAAGTGTGAAGTGAGAGAGGCATGGGGCCATCCTGGAAGCAGCAGTTTGTTAGCGGTGCTGGTGATCACACACAGTTGCTTTGAACCATTTTCTTTCTCACCAGAAACGCCCTAACGACACTGGGGGCCACACATACCAGAGCCCCCAGCTACCACTCCCCGCCCGGCTCGCTCACAGACATCAGAGATGCTGAGAAGCCAGGGCTCCTGAGTCTTCTGTGTTTCAAGACACCAGTGCCCTGGGGACTCACAGATAGTTGACGCTTCTGGAGGCAAATGACCAGCTCTAACTAGTTCAGAGTCTGTGAACACCTGAACTGGAGATCTGGGGGCACGAAGCCTTCGGGGATTCAACGAGACCAAGCGGCTTGACTTGGAAACTGGACAGGAAAACTTGGACCTTATATACAACAGGTGGGAGGGGCAGGCTGGGGGTGGAAGGCGCCACACAACACGTGAGGCACAGAGTCAGGAACTAAAGAAGCCAAAGGGGGCAAATAGAACACAGAGATTCGTTAGGAAACTTGTGACTACACAATTAGTGTCAAGTTTCAGAAGGAAAATATATTCTTCCTTAAGTGAAGGATTTATTAGCCTTCTCATAAGATCTTGATGAATAATTGCCATCTATTCATTTAACAAATATTTATTGAGCATTTACTATTTCCATGCAACATTCTATATTCATTTAACAAATATTTATTGAGCATTTACTATTTCCATGCAACATTCTATATTCATTTAACAAATATTTATTGAGCATTTACTATTTCCATGCAACATTCTATATTCATTTAACAAATATTTATTGAGCATTTACTATTTCCATGCAACATTCTATATTCATTTAACAAATATTTATTGAGCATTTACTATTTCCATGCAACATTCTAGGCACTGAGGATTCGGCAGAGAACAAAACAAAGTCCCTTCCCTCACAGAGCTTGCTTTCTAGTGGGAGATACAAATAATAAATAAATATATACCCTGAAGTGGTGATAAATGTGCTGAAGAAGAATAAGCAGGGCGAAGAGATGGAGAGACAAGAGCGTGTTATCTTTGATCAGGAGCCTATGAACAGCCCCGCTGATCAGGAGAGATCTGAGCAGAGATTTGAGTAAAGGGAGGTACCTGGTCATGTGGGTATCTGTGGAAAAGTGTTCTCAGCAGGACAGTAAAGTGCAAAGGTCCTGAGGCTGGAGAGTGGCTGGTGATGAACTATGAAGTAGCAGTGTGAACATGAAGCAGCGGTGTGGCTGGAGCGGAGATGAAGCCAGATAAACTGGGCCTCGTGGCTATAGAAAGGAGATGGGAACCACTGAAGGATGTCAACTGTAAGTGTGCGTGACAGGGACAACAAAGGTTCGCGTAACACACACACACACACACACACACACACACACACACACACGGCCATCTCCGCGTCTCCATCCTCAGCCTGAGTTCTGTGTTGTCTTCTGGTCCCATGGTCATCATCTTGACCAGAGGTAACTGCAGAAGAGCCTTAGAGGGAGCTGAAGTGTTACACTGATTTATATTAGAAAGGCTGTGGAATGACCATGGAAAGAAATGAACTCCGGAAGGCATGAGAGATAAGGGTGGCCGGCAAAGGGGCAGCACAGCGGCAGAGAGGGGGTATGGAGGTTGGTCTTTTGGGGAAGAGCCATTTTAGGGGGAGCAGCTACCGAGATGAGGGAAACTCCCCAGTGTCATGCTGCTTCTCCAAGAGACTCCTTACATCACGTTGCAAGGCTTTTTGCAGCTGGATTCGTGTTTCTTTTGGACATGACACTGTGCCAAGACCAGCCCCAAAGTGGCCCAGCTTTATTCAGGTTTCATTTCTATTTATAGTGTCCATGACGAGATCAATGACCTAGCTGTTCAACAGCCTTTTCTAGTCAACTCTAAATATTGTCTTTTTCCTTGAACAATTGAAAAAAACACTCTGTGTCACTTTAGAATATTTATGCAATTGTCATCACGCAACAAGTAACTTCAGTTGGAGTCTCAAATTTGCTATTGAGGCCATGTTTTTTGTTTTGTTTCGTTTTTGTTTTTGTTTCAGGCAAGGCTTTATTGGGGGAGGCCATGTTATCTCAGATGAGTCAACTGATCTTTCTGAGTGCCAGTAGTCTTATCCATAAAGGAAGATAATTTTTAAAAATTTCTACCCAGAATCTTGAGAATTAAATGCTACTGTGCATGTAAAAAATAATGCAAATGACAGTCATCATTTTAACTGATCACTTTTCCTTTAATTACCAATTTGGATACTACTGTGTGCTCACTAAATATATGTGAAATAAATTTAAGAAATAATTAAAATGAATGATTCTGTACACTGTCAGCTTAGCTGTGCATAAATGTCAGTAGTAGACTGATTTGGTCAGAAGAGAGAAAAATGTGTGTATCAGAGTACAGTAAGTTTTATCAAATTGCTGGAATCTCTTTTTTATCCTCCATAAGTCAAGAAAGACATAGAAAACGTTGCTTCTCTCATATTTCAGAGTATGCAATCCTGTGAATAAATTTTCTTTACTAATAATCAAAATAAATTCTTCCAAACTATAACTTGTATATCTCAAGTTGCATAATAGATTATTGAAAGTATAACTTAAAAAAATAAACACCAGTAAGATATGCATATCCATTGCGGGGGGGGGAACCTATTATGTAGAAGTTCTGACAAATAACACATAAAGTAGCAAGAATAATCATTGGTAGAAGACTGGCTTTGCTGTGAAAATTGGATTTGACTCCCTTAAAAATAAACTGATTTTTTTCATTGCTGCAAGTCATTTGCATTTAATAATAGTGCAGTACCTAATTGTGTGAATTAGCATAGAGACTGATTGCCGACTGGTTCTAACTAACTGGCTTTGCCACACGATAATGAATGGTGATTCTTATAGATGCTGAGGGATCGTCAGTAGTCTAAAATTCTATCCAAAAATTTTTTAAAAAAGGTTCAACACTTTAAGGGTTAGTATCACCATGCTTACCTGGATATTGGTTAGAACATTCTTAAAATAACATTGATATTCCCATCACAGCCCTTATTAGTGCCCGGCAGAAGCAAACATATCATTTTATATCCTCATGTTAATAGATACTCGGTATTGTTGAAATGGGAAAGGTCACCCTGAGCCAAAGAACCACTTTGTGCGGCTTTCCCAGTGCCTCACCACACCTGCACCTTCCCTGGGAGGACTAGTGCCCCGACTCCACCACTGCTCCTGTGCTCATGGGATCAAGGTCAGATAGCTGGTGTCCGTCTCCTGGACATTCAACCCCACCCAGCCTCAGCACCTGCACAGCTGTGCCCTTACCTTCCACATCCACAACTGTCCCAGTAAAAGGCACCAGGCACCCATCCACAGGTTATGAAGATCCCGCTTCCTGCTTCCCTGCTCTCTCTACTTAGTCCAGACTTGTGCTGTCTCTTGCACTGGGCAGAGCTATCTCCCTGGTCTGCTTCCTCTCTAGCTGGTTCCCTACACAGAAGTCAATGTGCTGTCTCTGAAATACATGATCCATGGAGTCTTTCCAGTTTAACCTTTCAGTGTGGCTGTGCGTGCCTTCAGGCACTCACCCCTCCATGGCTGTCCCTCCTCTCCACCCGCTGAACTCCTATCTTTACACACCCAGCTCAGAAATCACCTCCTCCCAGAAGCCTTCCCTCACCTCCCCAGAGAGTCCGTCATTCTCCTTACATTCCATGTAATGTATTTATTTATGTGTCGGATCCCCTTAACTAAGGAATGAAGGCTAACCTCACCTCCAAGGAGTCATAGTCCCAGGGGATTGAAGAGCTGTCTGTAAAACTCACGGGAATGTCTTTGCGTGATTCTGTGGTTACAGATGGCTTCCATGATGCTGTATCTCGTGAGGCCTCGCTACTCAGGTGTGGCCTGCAGCCCAGCATCACGGGCATCACCTGGGAGCTTGTTAGAAAAGCAGAATCTCTGCACCTACCCCAGACCTTCTGAATCAGAATCTGCCGTTGAACAAGATCCATGAGTGATTTGTACACGCATTGAAGTTTGAGAAGCGCTGGTGTGAGGATTAAATAGAAGGGGCACGATACCTGCTAATTCCTGGGCGCGGAGGTTTCAAGTTGGCCAGATTCCAAAGACGTGTTGGCTCTTCACACTGGGCACTAGCATGGCTGGCCACACCTGGCTCCAGAGGCACGCGTCTGAGTGGGGCACAGGGAGCAAAGGCCGCTTCACCAGGAGAGAGCTGGGCAGGCTCGCCACCTATACCCTGGAGCCGCCCAGGCGGGCGTCCACGGGATATGCGACATCTTTATCTTTTGTTGCATAGGACACGGAGGTATTTGGCACGAGGTGGCCTTATGGCTGATTTAGAACGCTTAGGCTAGTCTCTGAGCTCCCTGGAGGTGTATCCTCCGACCCCCCCAGAACCAGACACATAGCGGGGGCTCCATAAACACTGATGGGTGGATTTTGGCTTAAGTGATGAACGTTGTGTCTTCTCATGCCTCTCAGGCCAGCACAGTGCACAATCCCACTGTGATGAACAGAAATCAGTCATTAACAGAAATGAGTCAATCATGACGGAATTCCAGGGACTTTATCAGGGTTTAAAGCTATCACTTTTAGCCAAAACAATCTACATCGAGCCACCACCCACCTCACCACAGTTCCTGTGGAAGCCTCACTCAGTAAACTGTAAATGTGTGTCTGTTCATTCAAGCAAAGACAGAGGAGGTGCTTAGAGGTCCAGGCCTTCATTGCCTGATGACCCGAGGTCTTGAAGGCCCTTGTTTTGTATGCCTTGTCTGGTTTTACCTGTTTCAAGTGGGAAGGTAAATCTGGTCCCTGTGATTCCATTTTGGCCAGAAGTGGATGTTACCTGCTTTACTTATAAACACATAGTACCTTTGCAGTGTTTTAATACCCACCAGATTATTCAGGAGGGGGACTACTGTGAAGACTGAGAGACAGCTCTTTGTTCTGTTTGGGACTTTAGCAAGAGCTGATCATCATTTTGTTAAATCACGTTGCTGACGTGAGTCACGGTACTTGAATGGCCAATATAAGGCCCATTGTCAGGCTACATCTGGAGACCCTTATTCACAATGATTCTGCATACGTGTTCGGCCATCTGACTTCTTTTGATGTCTTTTAGTAGAGTCATGCTAGGGCACTTACATATTTAAGTGTATATGATTTTACTATAATTTTCCATTTGTTTCTCCTCTACGTTACAGTTAAGGAATTTTATTGAGTTTTTGTGAAGTTATATTTGATAGATTATATTGTCTGCAAATTCTGTTTTAGGAAGGCAAAGGGGGGATTAAAAATAATTGACATAAAAAGAGACCGTCACTGGTGTAGGTGGGGGTACTTCCCTGAGAAGGAGGCGTTTCCCCCTTACTCCTGATGGGATAGGCCTGGGGCTGTGACATGACCTCAGAGGAAGCGAGCTGTGTGGCGTGTTGGGGCTGAAAGGGCAGAGTTTCCAGTGTGAACAGGGCAGCGAGATGACACAGGGTCAGGGAAGCTGGGCTGACTCAGTGACCACCTAATGAAGATCGAAAGGGGGGATGGCTGTTCTGGCAGTGGTGTCATGGACAGATGGTGGAGGGCACCAGATGGGCCTCTGTCCTTGACCTTCTGGCTCTTATAGAGCACTTTGGAACTTGGACACAGCCCTAGGGGAAAAGTGGGAGGGTGGGTGGTGAGGGAGGGAATCCCTGAAATGACTCAGATTAAGTTTTCACCAAACCAGCAGATTAGGGGCTTATAATAAAAATCAAGTTCTATTCTAGAAAGAGAAAAATATATTTCTTATACTTCTAAGTTTGTGTCCTAAGAGTCATAATTACCACCCAAGTATAAGGACCCCTTTCAATGTAAAAAATTTTGCAGAATGTCCCCAAGTATGAGAGGTGCTGTGATTTTTGTATCCACCGATTGAGAAAACACAGGAAGGTAAGAAGCCACTCTGTATTCACGAGCTGCCTGCTGGTTGCACGAGCGGCTTCGCTGACCAGAAGACACACAGATTAGGAAGAACACAGGTTCTGAGTAAAAAAGTCTGGGGTCTGGTGTTTGCCATTTACTAATTGTGGGCTCTTGGGCAAATTAAAATACATTGTTACCCCTGTTTCCTCATTAACAAAACAGGGATAATGATAGTACCTACCTCCCAGGATGACTAAGCGTTCAAAACACTCTGTAAGCCGTGGTGTGACTGTAAGTGGACATGAATTATTATTGATAGGTGATCCATGTGTATTGTATTACCTGTGGACTTCAAACTAATTTCTGTGTAGGCTCCTCACTCCAGACTTAAGTATTAGACCCAGCAAAAAAAGTTAGGGTTAGACTTTTAAGGGAATTCCTAGTTTGTCTGACATAAAGGTACTGTTACATAGAGCTGGTGAATAGACTTACCTACCAGACCACAGGCCAGGAGGATTTGTGCGGGCATGTTAGAATTAACAACCCACGACTTACCGTGAGGCTTTCCCACCGGGAGATATGCTCTGGTTTTCCATTACCTAAGTCTTATCATTTCTTGCACCAAGGAGTACAGACCAATTAATCACCAAGGAGCAGAAATAAATTACCTCCCCTTTGGGTGGCTTGCTCTTTGGGTGATTTAACACTTCTTATCTCGAGAGGAAAAGCACAGAGATGCTGGTTAGTTAACAGTTGGAACGGTCCATGCTTCCAAGGAAACCCAAGTTGTTTGCAAAGGTCCATTCATCACATGCTGATGACGGTTCTTCTTTGGAGGTTTGGGGGAACTTTCCTGTAATTCATGGCTCTGAATGTGGTCCTATTTCTTGAGGCATCCAGTGAAACTCTGATTAGGCAAAATATTCTGGAAATGGGGTTTTCCAGATCATGTCAGACGAATCATCTGGGCTTAGCCCAAGTTGAACATCTATTTTAAATGTTTTGTTAGATTTCTTGACTTAGCAAGTACAGAGCAATGAGCATACTTTGGTTATTTCTTTGTGAGATAGTTGGGAGAGTCATTCATTTGTTAAACCATTCATTTGTTCATTCCACAAATGTTTATTGCTTTACTACTGTGTGCTGGGCTAGGGGCTAGACACATGGTGGAAAAAAGACAAAGGTAGTCTAACGGAGGTCAAAAGAACCCATGTGCCGGCTGTAACACCACCACTTCACAACTATGTGATCCTGGGCTAGGTATATATTCTCTCGGACTCAGTTTCTCATCAGGAAAATGGGCCCCAATAACCATAATGTCTAGTTGCCAAGGACATTTGAGGATTATAAAGCACAAAACACTCTAAAAATTGCAGTTCTCTATGAATGGTCATATTATTTGATGCCTGAGAATCTTGCATTGCTCTATGAAAATCATTCTAAATGGTCCAAACAGTAGGACATTTAAAAAGAAAAGCCATTTCTATTTTGACTCTATATTTTATTAAAAATAGCATTTCTTAAAAACAAAAATAAACAAATGGGACCTAATGAAACTTCAAAGCTTTTGCACAGCAGAGGAAACCATAAACAAGACCAAAAAACAACCCTCAGAATGGGAGAAAATATTTGCAAATGAAGCAACTGACAAAGGATTAATTTCCAAAATTTACAAGCAGCTCATGCAGCTCAATAACAAAAAAACAAACAACCCAATCCAAAAATGGGCAGAAGACCTAAATAGACATTTCTCCAAAGAAGATATACAGACTGCCAACAAACACATGAAAGGATGCTCAACATCATTAATCATTAGAGAGATGCAAACCAAAACTACAATGAGATATCATCTCACACCAGTCAGAATGGCCATCATCAAAAAATCTAGAAACAATAAATGCTGGAGAGGGTGTGGAGAAAAGGGAACCATCCTGCACTGCTGGTGGGAATGTGAATTGGTACAGCCACTATGGAGGACAGTATGGAGGTTCCTTAAAAAACCAGAAATAGAACTACCATATGACCCAGCAATCCCACTACTGGGCATATACCCTGAGAAAACCATAATTCAAAAAGAGTCATGTACCAAAATGTTCATTGCAGCTCTATTTACAATAGCCCAGAGATGGAAACAACCTAAGTGCCCATCATCGGATGAATGGATAAAGAAGATGTGGCACATATATACAATGGAATATTACTCAGCCATAAAAAGAAACGAAATTGAGCTATTTGTAATGAGGTGGATAGACCTAGAGTCTGTCATACAGAGTGAAGTAAGTCAGAAAGAGAAAGACAAATACCATATGCTAACACATATATATGGAATTTAAGAAAAAAAATGTCATGAAGAACCTAGGGGTAAGACAGGAATAAAGACACAGACCTACTGGAGAACGAACTTGAGGATATGGGGAGGGGGAAGGGTGAGCTGTGACAAAGCGAGAGAGAGGCATGGACATATATACACTACCAAACGAAAGATAGATAGCTGGTGGGAAGCAGCCGCATAGCACAGGGATATCAGCTCGGTGCTTTGTGACCGCCTGGAGGGGTGGGATAGGGAGGGTTGGAGGGAGGAAGATGCAAGAGGGAAGAGATATGGGAACACATGTATATGTATAACTGATTCACTTTGTTATAAAGCAGAAACTAACACACCATTGTAAAACAATTATACCCCAATAAAGATGTTAAAAAAAAATAGAATTTCTTTGGAAGAAACTATCTGGTTCAATTCCTTCCTTTTACAAATTAAGAAACCAGGGCCTCAAGAGATGGACTGACTTGCTCAAGGACGCTGTTTTTTTTTTTTGTTTTTTTTTTTTTGCAGTACTTGGGCCTCTCACTGTTGTGGCCTCTCCCGTTGCGGAGCACAGGCTCCAGACGCGCAGGCTCAGCGGCCATGGCTCACGGGCCCAGCCGCTCCGCGGCATGTGGGATCTTCCCAGACCGGGGCATGAACCCGCGTCCCCTGCATCGGCAGGCGGACTCTCAACCACTGCGCCACCAGGGAAGCCCAAGGATGCTGTTAAAAGATAAACTGAGGCATATTTAAACATTTAAGAGTTTATTTGAGCGAAAATCTATTTGAATTGAGCAGCATCCAAGTTAGCAGATAGAAAGGAGCTCTAAGGCGCTGTACAGAATGGAAGAGCCTTACAGACAGAAGGCAGCAGGACAAGCAAGTTATAGTAGGCAAAAAGCAGGTTGGTTATAGCAACCTTTAGGGGATGACAGGGCTATCAGGCAGGTGACCTAACTAGTGCTGATCGGGCCATTCCTGATTGACTGGTTTAAAATTCCATTTCTGGGAGAGCCAAAATTGTAATTAAGACTCAGTTTGGTGATGTGGGGCTTAGCATAAGTGATTCCATTTTGGGCCTGTTGTCTTGTATTTAACAACCCACAGGGCTAAGACTACAGCTCAGGCCACTCTTGCTCTGATCCAGTTCCCATCACTTACAGTTACGTGCCAGACCTACAAAGCATCTGATGATACTAGCTGACAAAGAACAGTAGCCTGTTACCTGATATTGGGCTATAACTTCTCTCCACTTGCATCTGTCTTCAAGGAAGAAGAATATAATTATTGTTTCTTCATCCATTTCCAAGAACTGTTGATTTTATCTCGATATTTAAGCTTCTATAGTAGCTTGGCCCCCACGGTCTCTGCCCTCCATTGTCATGCCTGTGGCTATGTTGTATTATGTAGCAAAAGGGACACTGTGGATATAATCAAGGTTACTAATCAACTGGCCTTGAGATAGGTAGATTATCTTGTATCATCCATGTGGACCCAATGTAATTACATGAGTCCTTAAAAGCAGAAAAGGCAGACAGAAAAGGAAAACAGATAGATGCAGGAGAAGGATTCGATGCACCATCATTGGCTTGAAGATGAAGGGGTTTGTGAGTCAAAGAAACGGAGACCACAATCCTACAACCTCAAGGAACTGAGTTCTGTCAACAAACTGAAATGAGTTTGGAAGGAGAATCTTCCTCAGAGCCTCTAGATAAAAGCTCAGGCTGGCTGAACCACAGCTTCAGCCATGGGAGGCTCTGAGCAGAGGAAACAGTTGGGCCACTCTGTGCTGGCACTTCTGACCCACTGTGAGATAATAAATGGGTATTTTTTTAAAATAACATTTTAATTTTTGTTGTTGACTTTAAAAAATTCCTAACATTGGGCCTCCCTGGTGGCGCAGTGGTTGAGAGTCCGCCTGCCGATGCAGGGGATACAGGTTCGTGCCCCGGTCCGGGAAGATCCCACATGCTGTGGAGCGGCTGGGCCCGTGAGCCATGGCCGCTGAGCCTGCGCGTGCGGAGCCTGTGCTCCGCAACGGGAGAGGCCACAACAGTGAGAGGCCCGCGTACCGCAAAAAAAAAAAAATTCCTAACATTAACCAAACTAGTGGATGCATAATCAGCACAGAAGGACAACAGGAACGGCGGTGTCTCCGGTCCCCACCCCACAAGCTCCAGCCCACTCTGCAGAGGTGGCCATGTGGGATGGCTTCTGTTTTCTGTTCTTCAGCTGTTTCCCACATCTGTCAATATTGCCTTCATACTGTTCATTTTTATTTCTCAATTTGAGATATTTCTTACTGATTTGTTTCTTGGGTAGATGTTACTTGCTTTTTAAAAAAAAGCTCCAACAGGGACTTCCCTGGTGGTCCAGTGGTTAAGACTCCACGCTCCCAATACAGAGGGCCCAGGTTTGATCCCTGGTGGGGGGAACTAAGATCCCACATGATCCCACATGCTGCATGGTGCAGCTAAAAAAAAAAAAGAAGAAAATTTTAAAAGCTCCCCCCACCAAAATAAATAAATAATAAAAAAAGCTCCAACAGGGACATATTTTCTTGTGTTTAGCATCTTTCCTCTAAAAGTTCAGCACAGGAAAATGTTTTATTAATCATTCTAGATGTTTTATTAGTCATCTAGTTTTATTAATGTCTAGTTGGCTTCTAGACAATTGAGGTTTATTGTGTTTGGCTTCTTCAGGGAGTGAAAAGCACCGTGACATTCTCAAGGAGGATCCATGTCTCCTCACTGACAACATCCTTCCCATCTGTAAACCACTGTCCAATCTAAGGATTTCAAACTTTAGCATAATCTGTATATCTTAGGTTTTTTTTTAAAAATTAATTAATTATTTATCTTTGGCTGCATTGTGTCTTTGCTGCTGCGCGCAGCTTTCTCTAGTTGCGTCGAGCAGGAGCTATTCTTCGTTGCGGTGCATGGGCTTCTCGTTGCGGTGGCTTCTCTTGTTGCGGAGCTCAAGCTCTAGGTGCGCGGGCTTCAGTAGTTGTGGCACGTGGGCTCCAGAGCACAGGCTCAGTAGTTGTGGCGCACAGGTTTAGTTGCTCTGCGTCATGTGGGATCTTCCAGGGCTCGAACACGTGTCCCCTGCATTGGCAGGCAGATTCTTAACCACTGCGCCACCAGGGAAGCCCCATATCTTAGGTTTTTAACTATAATCTCACAGTTGTTGGATATAGCCAAGAAGTTCAGTGCTTCCTTCATTTTCCATTGCATGTTCTCTCCAAATCCTTCCAGGAACACACACAGAGCTTCCCTAGATATTTGGACTGCAGACACTGAAGTGAGCAGAGATGTGACTCTCAATATTCGGTGTTTAATCATAGCTGGGGAAATAGTGTTTCGTTCCATAGTTAAGAAACTATGCCTGAACTACATTTTTAAAAGCAACTTGATTAGGACATTATTTTGCTTGTGAATTGATGTACCCATTTCTAGTGGGTACAGTGTGCCAGAATGAAAGAATGATCTGGTAAGACGTTTAATCAACTGTGGTTAAAGGGTAAAAATGAATTTTAAAAAAACATGCAATTTTAGTCAGTTGATTCCAGCTTCTCATTTGTCACCTCCTTATCAGACCTGTCAACGTGAAGCAAAGAAAACCAAACAAGTCACTTTTTCTCCTCCTCTTGTAAATTCTCTGCATATGTGCCAGGGGTCCAAACCTGGCCTTCCAGGGGGTGGAAAAGCAGGGGCCCTAGCTAATCAGGTAAGTAGAGGAGACAGGGTAGGTCAGTGGTTAGGAGCGCAACTCTAGTGGGATAAAACCCACCTTGGGTTCTGGCTTCACCCACTGAGACTTTCAGTCTTCTTGGGTTGCTGCAGGGATCAAATGAGACAGGCACGTGTAGTGTTTAGCACACGATAAGACAAAAATAAATGCTAGGCATTCTCGTCATTCTTATTAGCTCCAAGACCATCCCCGTGGACAAACGGGTCCCTGTCCAGTAGCCTTGAGGACAACTTATATTAGCATTGTGTGCAGAAGGGGCAATGGCACTGGACTGGACAGTGGGAATCGCCCAGTCTGTGCTGGGGAGACAGATGGCCCAACTGTGCCCTCTGTTTGCCAGCCTGTCGAGCACAAGAGTGGCATCACATTGTTGCAGACAGACTGGCCTCCAGATTACACTTGGCCGTGCTCATTCGAGTCATAACCTTCAGGGCTATGCAGCTGCTCAAAGGCTCCACGCTGTGTTCACTCTTTTCCAATATCTTGGTGTTTGTTTGTTTGTTTTCTTAAAAAAGCACTTTATTGAGGTATTATTAACGTACAAAAAGCTGTACATTTTTAATATATACAACTTGATGAGTTTGGGAGTAAGTATATATCCATGAAACCATCACTGCCATCTAGGTCATGGACATATCCATCACTTCCAAGTTTCCTCCTGCCCTCTTTTTTTTTCCCGCCCTCTTTATTTATTATTATAATTTTGTGATACGAACACTTAACGTAAGACCTAACCCCCTGGCAAAATTTCAAGAACACAATACAGTATTTTTACCTATGGGCACTATGCTGTACAGTAGAATCGCTAAGCCTTAATCGTCTTGAATTTTGGCTGATTCTTCATTGTAACCAGAAGAGGGCACTGTTGCTTCACTCAAATTCTGCACTGTGGCCCTGCATCTTTGTCCTGCACTAGTGTCCCATTCCTGGCTTTGTCCGGGATGATAGTTTCCTTTCTTATGTAACCAGCAAGGGGTGAAAAAAACCGAACCTTTTGTCTGTAGCAGGAAAATATATATAAACAATATTGAGACACTTTTTAAAGTTTTAACTTGTTTAAGTTAGGTAACATTGTATATGGCATTTTAAAAATACACAAGTGAGACAGAGAAAAGGCATGCAGATGAAACTGATCAAGGATCTGCCTGGAGCCCCACCACCATCAGAAAAATCAGAGTGTACCTTGCTCATTTTTGCTCATCGGGGACATCACAAGTGACCCAGAAAAGGTGCAGAAGAAATTGATGCACAGTTTTGGGAACCCCTGGGATGTTTCCTCACACTGTGGCAAAACTCGGAGCCTCTCGAAAACAAAAGCCTTTGTGAAAAGCAAGGAGCTGCAATGTTGACTCTCACCTCCTGCCTATGACGTTTCCCTTTTCCTTTCCTGGCTGGTGCCATTCTGAGCCACGTTACCATTTTTAACAGGCCAGGTTTTAATGAGGCAATAACGGCTTTATTTATAATCCTTGGGTGAAAAATGGCAATTGGAGACCACCATTTCACAACCCAGGCACTCTGCATTCTTCTGGTTCTCTTCTAGGCTAACGGTCTAATAAGGGTGACAGAACTTGAGCTCCTTTTCTGCCTGTGCTTTTCTTCTTTTCCTCCTCATTCCTCTCAAGTTTCCCTATATGACTTCTTTCCGGGGTTTCAGAGTTGGGAGGAGACATTCAAAATGCAAATATGAGAACACTGATGGCAAGCCAAGCCTTAAGGATGTGAAATCACAGTGGAAGGCTGGAAAAACCCTGATGGGACTGGGGAATACCCCAGCCTTCAGTATTAATACGACGCCTGTAAATAAATATTCGCTGGATGAATGACAGATTGAATAACGAATGAATGAATGGAACCACAACTTCTCAGATAATTGTGGGTATGAAAATAGATTTAGTACTATGTGAATATACATAATTTTTTAAAGTTATCATTTCCTCCTGATAGTTCAATATTTCCAAATATCCTCAGATAAAGGAATAGCAAGTCTTCCAACTTTATTTGGGATTTTATAGCAACTGTTGTCAAAAATGACTTACGTGGCTAAGGGAAACTTGAGACCGTAAAATGCACGTGACTTCATATCCTTGCTCAGGTTGTATTTTCAAAATCACAAGGAGGAACAGTTATGAGAACTTAAAGACAATACCCTCGGGCTTCCCTGGTGGCGCAGTGGTTGAGAGTCCGCCTGCCGATGCAGGGGACACGGGTTCGTGCCCCGGTCCGGGAAGATCCCACCTGCCATGGAGCGGCTGGGTCCGTGAACCATGGCCGCTGAGCCTGCGCGTCCGGAGCCTGTGCTCCGCAACGGGAGAGGCCACAACAGTGACAGGCCCGCGTACCGCAAAAATAATAAAAATAAAAAAATAAAGATAATACCCTCACCAGCATGTCTCTCCTTTTTCAGTCTTTCTTCATTCTCGTAACATTGACTTGCAGCTTCCTGATTTCAGACTCCTGTCTGAGTGAAGTGTGTGCTCACAGAGTGCCACAAAATCCTCTGAATATTCATTCATTCAAAGGTACGAGCTCTTGGGCCACAAAGGTCCCTTCTTCTGGGGCCTTCTTCATGCCCAGACATGCTCAGACTTGGCATCTTGCCCTGGAAGCAAAGCCTATAGGCCAAACAAAACCTTCATTTTCACCGCTCGGAACAACGGTCAATTCTTCAATGTAATTACTGAGAACAAATTAAGAGTTTAGATCCAGGGGCTTGGTGCACTCAAAAATTATGGAAAAGAGAAGGAAAATGGTTCAGATGCCCCTGGGCTGTGAAAGGCCACACCCCGCAGAGACCTGGTATGATTCTGACAGATATGAGTAAGCTTTTACCCAGTGCCCTCTACCAGCTCTTCAGGGCAGGAAAAAGCAGGGACCTGTATTTCACGTATGCTCTGTTTTGGCCTGCTGCCTTCCAAATACAGCTAGCTGCTTTTTAAAAATGTGCTTTCCTAAATACTTTTCCCTTTCAGCAGCTTAGTTTTTAAGGTAATGGAGAATTAAGAATTGTTTCTCCAGGGCTTCCCTGGTGGCGCAGTGGTTGGGAGTCTACCTGCCGATGCAGGGGACATGGATTCGTGCCCCGGTCCGGGAAGATCCCACATGCCGTGGAGCGGCTGGGCCCGTGAGCCATGGCCGCTGAGCCTGCGTGTCCGGAGCCTGTGCTCCGCAACGGGAGAGGCCACAGCAGTGAGAGGCCCACGTACCACAAAAAAAAAAAAAAAAAAGAATTGTTTCTCCAGCATCAACTGAAGAACGATGGTCCCAGGACAAAAAGAAGACAGTGTCTGTAAGAGGTGGAAGGAAGCAAAGGTGATTCCCGTGAATATGAGCTTTCACTGCACAAGCTCGGTTTGAGAGAAGCAGAGCCTCAGATAAACACTCCAAAAGAGTATGTAAATTCATTCAAGACCAGAAGTGTCCTTTAATCCAGTGCTATTGGGCAGATTGTGGAAACAGCAACTTTAATAAGGATTCAAGTCACTTTTATTTAGGAGAGTTCCTAGGAAATAGCTATGGGG
This sequence comes from Tursiops truncatus, assembly GCF_011762595.2. NCBI lineage: Eukaryota > Metazoa > Chordata > Mammalia > Artiodactyla > Delphinidae > Tursiops > Tursiops truncatus. The sequence goes on along the minus strand of NC_047036.1, from coordinate 58,420,612 downwards.
TTGCAGGAATATCATTCTCCTTAAAGAGTCTACCGCAATCATAAAAGGAGCCATTATATAGCACTTACCACTAGCTGGGCTCTGTTCTACACGCTTTCCATATGCTTGTTAAGGAGCCTTGCTAGTGAATGTCAAAGCAGGAATTCCAGCTTGGTTCTAGAGTCTCTGTCCTTAACCACTTAACTGCTAAAAATAAAATACTATGTGGATACAGAAAGACTAGAATTTATTTATTTATTTGTTTTTTAAAGGAACATTTATTTATTGGCTGCATTGGGTCTTCATTGCTGCGTGCGGTCTTTCTCTAGTTGTGGCGAGCGGGGGCTACCCTTCGTTGTGGTGCACTGGCTTCTCATTGTGGTGGCTTCTCTTGTTGTGAAGCATGGGCTCTAGGTGCGCGGGCTTCAGTAGTTGTGGCACGTGGGCTCCAGTAGTTGTGGCACGTGGGCTCAGTAGTTGTGGCTCACGGGCTGTAGAGTGCAGGCTCAGTAGTTGTGGTACACGGGCTTAGTTGCTTTGTGGCATGTGGGATCTTCCCGGGCTAGGGATCAAACCCTTGTCCCCTGCGTTGGCAGGCGGATTCTTAACCACTGTGCCACCAGAGAAGTCCCAGAAAGACTAGAATTTAAATGCTAGGTGTCATTATCTCTAAGTGGTAGGTTTATGGTTAATTTTTTCTTTTACTTTTCTGTTTTTTTCCAACCTTCTATCATGCAGTGCTTTTGTGATCAGAGAGAAAATAATAAATGCAGTTTTAAAAGCCTGACCCTAAAATATATAACCAGCCACAGGATGTGAAGATCAGTGTTTTGAAGGGTCCTGCAATAGAAATAGCAGAAGCATCCTAAATGGTTTGATTTACTAATGACTGGACCTTAGCGAGGAATACCAAGGAAAAGTGCCTCAAATGTGACCCTCTGCAGTCCTGTAAGCAGCCAATAAACTATCTACCACTTGCAATGTCACTTGGGGGTGTGGAAAGTGACAGAGTCTCAAAGGAAGAATGAATTCCCAAATAAACCCCAAATAAAGGAGCTCAGCCCGATGGTAGCGCTCAGCACTGAAAGGACACAAATACACTGTCACAGAAAACTTTCCATTAAACATCGTTATACAAAAGTCCCCTGTATTCCTATATATCAGCAATGAGCAGTTGGAATTGGAAATTAAAAAGTCACACTATAATCCAACTTAATTCACAAAATACACATAAAGTGGTAGCACATATAATGGATTTAGGAAGCAACTAAAATTTTAAAATATGACCATGCCGGGCTTCCCTGGTGGCACAGTGGTTGAGAGTCCGCCTGCCGATGCAGGGGACACAGGTTCGTGCCCCGGTCCGGGAAGATCCCACGTGCCACGGAGCGGCTGGGCCCATGAACCATGGCTGCTGGGCCTACACGTCCGGAGCCTGTGCTCCGCAACGGGAGAAGCCACAGCAGTGAGAGGCCCGCATACCGCAAAAAAAAAAAAAAAAAAAAAATGACCATGCCAATTTGGATCCAATTCTAAGAATACTCTCAAAGTTTATCATGACGTGTTTAACACAAATACAGTTAAAAAGACATAAATGCAGCAGGTGGTAAACCAAAATTTAGACAACTACCAGTTTAGACCTCTTGTTTGTGCCCAGAGAGACAAATTACTGACTTAGACAATGCTGATGACTTCTTGTATTGATTACCTTACTTTTTTCTTATCCTTGTCTTTTTAATAAACAGTCAGAGTAAAAAAAAAAAAAAAAATCTCCCTCTTTTTGAAAGAGGATTGCTGGCGGAACTGAGGCCTCATTTTCCTAGGTTTGTATCTCTGTGTTAGGGTGAAGGGTCAAAGCGGGCATTGCACTGAGCGCCTCAGAATCTCCTTGGAGAATGAAGGCCCCTGGGGGTGCTGGCAGCAGAAGGCACACAGCTCTCTGCCCTCCTCAGAACTGCCTCTGAGGAACACGACCGTGGCCGTGGCCCCCTTCCTGGGCAGCCTGCATTCAGCAACTGGTAATGCAGCAGCCCTCTAAAGCCTGGCCTTCTCGCCTTACCTGAGGACAACTCCGCGGGGTCATTTCCGCTCTTGAGCTCCACCTGGGGTCGGCCAAGGCCTTGACTGAGGGCGCACGCCAGCTCAACTTCTTCCCCTGCCCATTCTGCTTCCCTCCCTTTCCTTCCACAGGTGTTGCGCCCAAGATGTAAGCACGCATGCGCGCGTGTGCGCCACGGCGGGCTGGGGGGCGGGGTGGAAGGTGAGGCGTGTTGTCCCTGGCTGGGTATCCACTTGCAGCACGAATTTGACACTAGGGGAGGAAGAGCACAAGTCTTTGTCAGGCTGTTAGGCTCTCGGCCACACTGACGACAGGCCACAGTCTTGAGGCCCATTTCGCAAGTCACAGGAGGAAGGAAAGCTGAGCCATCTTCGTCACACATTCAGGAAGACGAGCAAAGAACAAACAGGGACACTTTGGGAAGACTGGCAGGGAATGTGTCTGAAATGCGGGTGGGGCTTCGGGTGCGGGGAACCACAGGAGGCAGGATGGCAGCTGCTTAGCCACTGTTTGGTCTAATCCCCTGAGCTGTCCTGTCCCTGGTACTATGGTCACACGGTGTTAATTAAATCATTCTCATTAATTCAGACAGAGTGTAAATTAGGATGGAATGAAGATAAATTACGTTTGAAGGCAGCTAATACATTTAACCCCATGCTGTTTATTTTTCAGCCTAACAAAATAACATCGTTAAGGGAGATAACAAGGCCAAAGCCTTGGGCACAGCTTCTTAATAGCATTAAAAACAAGACCTTGGTTTGGTGTCACAAGGCAGAGGCGCAGACCAGCTCCCAGGGGCCCAGGGGACCGGCCTAACATCTTGAGGGAGGTGGTGGCCATTGTACAACAGGGATGTCTGTAGTGTTTCCCAAGTTGTTTATGACTCATATCTACAACGTCTGTCATCATCCATTTTGATCACAAGTCTGTCTAGAGTTCTTCCTGTACAGATACAAGACTTACTCACCTTTTCTTCCTGTAAGTGAAGTGATAAGAATTAGGTGTGGCTGAGAGATGCCGGATGAATAACAGTTTTAGTTGCTGTGATTGTAATATGCTAATTTGCAAATCACTTTCAGCTGTGGAATAAACATTAGCCACTGCCCATAGGCCTGAAAACTTTTCATATATCGGTTCAAGCAAACCAGCGTACGGTTTGCAGCAGGTCATTTGTCTTCCAGTTTTCATAACCCATATAAGAAGTAATTTCTTTTCCCTTCGTCCATGTTGCTTATCTCCCTAAGGCAGATGAAGCAAATGTATGTGGTCACTGAATACTTTCAAGATTTTCCAGGCCACAACTTTTTTTCCTTCTCTTTTCTTGAAGCGTAGAAAGGTGGTAACGTTAGGTAGAACAGACACAGGAAATTAGCATCGGTGGATGATGACACAATGGCCAGACGAGTTCACTCTTAGCCCTGCCTGCTTAGCAAAGCTATTTGCAAAGACATGTAAACTTTGTTCTCCCCCCGGCCCCTCGGTTAAGGACACTGCAGTTTCCGGGTGGTAAAGATGCAACCAAAATAGATGGCCTGTTCCTAGCTCAGTGGCTTTCTGTGGCAAAATCCCCAGCCAACCAGCTGAACTGAGGACCTGTTTTATTCCTAGGCAGGGTCATCTAGGTACAGTTCCCAGCAGATTTGTTAGGTAATTTAAGTAAGAAGGAAATACTTCTTAATGAGAAAAAAATGTTAATCTCTTAATTTAAACAGAGCACCCCACCCCACCCCAGTCCCACTCCCCGCGGAAGACATTAACGTTTGGTCTTCAGAACCAACCTGCTTGTTTTTGACCCACAACCCAGACAGACAAAGCGCTTGGAGGAGGTGCCTTTGGGGGCTGCACTGATCACCTTCCCCCCACTCCTTGCCGAAGGCTACAGAGCATGTTTTTTCAAAGACATATGTGCAATAGCTTCACGTTTCCCTCACCCGGCTTTTCAGCACCTATCTCTGACGTCTACGGTGTTTCTATCCGTCTGGTCTTCGCTGATTTTATCCACATCTTTAGGAACCGGGTCGGCTCGCGGCGCTCCCCCTGTCTTTACCTCGCAGCAGGCAGACCCCTGCACGTGGGTCTGACCGGGAATTGATCTGGCCTCTCCGGCTTTGTGAAGCAGTCTCGAGCCGAGACTCTGCATAATACGTTAAAATACGAAGCAGATTTGTAAAGGCTCGTGGTGAGGCTGACGAGTTAATGCTAACAAAGGACTTCAGAGGGCACTGTCTTTCTTTGTTTGCAAGGAGCGAAATTTCTCAGCGCGAATACCAGAAGGGACCGCGTGTAAAGGAAAGTGGGATTAAAGGACCGACAGAGCCTTGGTTTCGGCAGTCTCTGGGCTCTGGGCGCGCCAGGCAGAGCCTCTTCTGCCTGTTAAACCATTTCTGCATCTAATATTTAAAAGAAAGCTGGGAGGTGGAGTGGGGAGAGAAAACTCCGTCGTGGGTCCCCACTCCAGCTATAAGGCTGGGCCACTGCAAGTAGCTGTGCGCCCTCTAGCTGGACAATTCACATCTCCCTGGGCCTCAGTTTCCTAACCTGTAAAACGAGGGAGCTGGATCGGTAATCTCTACAGTTCCCTCATATACTTTATTCCAAATACCCAATAAAAAGAAAAACAGGCATTTCAGCTCCCAGTGGAAAGACAAGCCCTTGGTACGAAGATCAAAAGTGGGCTTCATAAATAGTGATCGCCGTTCGAGATTAGTTTTCTAATCGCCTTCCCTTCTCGTGGCACAAGGGCGCTTCAAACGTGTGTGTGCTGAACCATTTCTTTGCTGAACTCCTAACTAACACGACCCGGCGATAAAAGACAGGAAAGGGCCCAGACTGAGAGGGCGATTGACGCTTTATCGCTACGAAGAGGCGGCGGCTGGGCAGCTCCTAGGAGCGGGTCGCTTTGAATAAAGCGGCGGCGGCGATTGGCTGCAAAGCACGTGGTGCACGCCTCGCCGGAGAGCGCCGGGTTGCTGCTGCTGCCCCGGGCGGCGTGGGGCAGAGTCCAGCCGCGGGGGCAGCACCCGCCGGGGGTGGGGAGGGAGGACTGAGGGGGCGGGAAGCGCCAGGGGCTAAAGTCTTTCTGGTCCACTGCCACCGAGAAACCCTACGGCCCGGCTTTGCCCAACCTGCGGTGTCCCCGGAGTGTCCAAACCTCGCCACCGTCCTCCCTCCAGATATCCCACCCGGCGCGCGGGCTGTGCGTGCCCACGGCGCGTGCCGCGGACACCCGGCTCGCCCCTCGCCGCCCTGTCCTGAGCATCAGGCGGGCTCCTGCAGCTCGGAGCGCACAGCGAGGGGCTGCGCTCCCCGGCCGAGGATCCCTCAGCACCTGGCTGGGCTAGAGACGCAGACACACCGACGCAGGAAAACTTGTTTTATTCGCGATCCCCGAGGGTTGCAGCTGCTCTTGGCTGAGATTCCGCGTGCGCTTTGTCTCTCTCCACTCGCCACAGCCCCCTCCCCCGCTTCCTCTCACGACTAACTCCCTCGACACACTCTCCTCCGACTCTTGTCCTCCTTCCCTTCCTCCTCCTCCTTCTTCTCCGCTGGCCGCATTCACGCGCTTCCTCCCTCCCTCCCCTGGTGTCACTTTTTGCCTACGCGCCCTCTCCCCTCCCTCCCCTCCCCTCCCTCCCCGCCGCTCCGCTTATAGCCGGGCGCTGGGCGGCCGGGCGCAGAGTGCTCGGGAAGCCGGAGAGGAGGCGGCACGGCGGTGGCGCTGCAGAGGCCGAGTCGAGACGCCAGGCGGCCGCCGGCGCGCAAGGCGCTTTCCAGCTCCCTCCCGCGAGGGTACAGCCCGCCTCCTTCAGCGGCGCCTGCAGCCGGGGGCTCGCTCTCGCCTCCGGAGCTCACTCCGGGAGCTGCTCCGCGGGTGGCGGGCGCAGAGTCCGCGACGTGGGGATCGTGAGGCCGCGGCGATCCGCCCGCGGTAACCAGACCGCGAGCCAGAGTTACATGCGCGCTCCCTTCGCCCGGTCAGTCGCTGTTGCTTCCTGGGGCTGAGACGTCCGCTCCGTCCCCTCCCTACCCGGTGACCGAGGCAAGAACCCAGCCGGTCGTGCACTGTGGCTGGTCGCCACTGTTGTAAGTCTCCCCTATCGCCGCGGACCTGTTGCGGGCGCCGCCGGGTTTCAGGGGCTGCCTGGCCTGCGGGGTGTGATCGCGAGGGGTGTGTGTGCGCCCCGGAGCCTGGAGCTCCGACTTAGGCGGCGGTGGGGAGCTGTTCTCGGGGGGGAGACCTGGTGTCCACCGCTGCCCTCCCACAGCAAGAAGAGCCGGGCATTGCTGGAGGGGGCTTCTCTCGGTGGAGCGCCGCCCGGGCGAGCTGCTGGAGAGCTAGGAGCTGAGCCGGAATACGATCAATCCCCCCCGCACCTCCCCCCCTCCCCCCCAGCGGAAAGAGCGTTGTCGAGCGCGCGGGATTGTTGGTCCACGTTGCACCCTACCCGGCACGGTGAGCAATAGGGCCACGCGCAGACACCCCTAGTGAGGGCACGTTCACTGCGGCCAGATGTCTGTAGGGAATGAATGAAAACTGGTTTCTGAAAAATTAGTTTTTTCTCATGGAAGTATTTAGTCTTACCATGCTTAGTTTCGAAGGATAGGAATTGGTGGGCAGGGTGGAGATGAACCGTTGAACTTGGCGTGTGTGTGGTGTCGCCCTCACAGGCATGGCCAGAGTGTTAAAGAGCGTTACAGGTGTTATAGAGGACTGTGTAGTAAAATGCTTTTCTTGTTAACAATCTCTTTATAATGTTCCGTTGTTATCAATAATATGAGTGTCCGAGAAAATCTGCCTAGTTTCTCCTTTGATTGCATTGAGATCAGGTTTAAAACCCAAAGAAATGTGACACGCCGCTAAGTATTGGAGGCCCAGAGCCTGGTTAAAGAGCATTAAGTGAACTGAAGTTACTGTAGCTAGAATCCCTTTTGATGTTCACTGGTAATAGCAGCCCTTTTCCCCTTCTTTGTAGAGGCAGGTTAAGTATATGTGTGTGTTTTTTTGCTACTTAACTTGGCATGCAAATATTATTTCTCTGGGGACTTAATAAAATGCCAGAAGGATGATTCATTTCATGTTGAAGGTGTGTTTAGTGGCTGTATACGTGGTTTCTGCTGACGTTCTCACATTTGCATAATTTTAAACTAGAAGGCAAGTCGTTTCCCTTGGGTCTTCAAGTTTACCTTTTATTTTAATCAAATATTGCTGCAAGATTGTTGGATTTTGACTGACACACTTCTCCATCTGGGTGGCATCCAAGGTGACAGGCTAGGCTCTTTCTGCTGGCTTTATGAACCTACCTGGGAAATACAGGAGCATAAACACAGGATGCAAAGAGATGCAGATCCTATATCCCAAGGTCTTCTAAACTGTTTTGTTAAGCGTAAGCCTGGCTGTGAGTGTTATTTTACACTGCTTAGGGAAACGCCTTCCGGGCCAGGTGGGTGTAATTCCAGCTCAGTCTGCAGGCACTTTGGTGCATTGGCAGGTGGATTCTTAACCACTGCACCACCAGGGAAGCCCTTTTGTTGTTGTTTTTTAATTGAAGTATAGTTGGTTTACAATGCTGTTAGTTTCAGGTGTACAGCAAAGTGATTCATTATATATATAATATATATATACTTTTTTAGATTCTTTTCCATTATAGGTTATTGCAAGACATTGAGTATATTTCCCTGTGCTATACAGTAGATCCTTGTTGGTTATCTATTTTATATATAGTAGTGTGTATATTTCAATCCCAAACTCCTAATTTATCCCTCCTCCCCCTTTCCCCTTTGGTAACCATACGTTTGTTTTGTCTGTGAGTCTATTTCTGTTTTGTAAATAAGTTCATTTGTATCTTTTTTTAGGTTCCACATATAAGCAATATCATATGATATTTGTCTTTCCCTGTCTGACTTACTTTGTATGATAATCTCTAGGTCCATCCACAGGAGGCAGCTTTTGAGGTTGCTTTGGAAGCATTAGCTTAAAAAAAAAAAGCATAGCTACTCGTTTGGAATTCTTGCACCTTTCTGTATAAGGCATAGGAATATTTATACCATCTTTTGAGGTTTAGGCTTAAAATCTTTCTCAAAGAATTTCAGCTTGAATGTACTAATGCAAGTGATGACTACAGCAGTAGAACAGCAGGGATGCTAATACTGTTTTAACACATTGGAGAACCTGGTGTATTCACATAGGGTCCTGTCACTTGCTCTTAGGAGCATTGGGCATTGGGTAAAATGGATTAGACCACAGAGGCTTAGCTTGAGGGTTGCGGTGATGCTTGCCTTCTCACCATTTGTGCCCAAGTCACTGTGGAGACTGATGGGTGCTTCGTAAAGGCTTCTTAACACCAGAGCCCTAGGACTCTGTTGTTTATTTTCTTCCACTAAGTCACGTTTACTCACAGTGAAAAGTTACATGCCCCAAATGAAAGAAAACAAGTTGCAACTCCTAATAGTATGAGGCCTGTGTGTCAAAGGCAAGTTAGGTACCTGCCTCTGTTGTTTTCTGCGCCTGCCTTGCCTCCGCTGCTCAGGTTGAAGGAAACAAGCAGGCCTTGGGTTTCAGCTCTGCCCTAAGGATTGGCTGTTCCGTGTTTGGAACAGATACTGTAACCACGCAGTTTACCCTCCTGGGATAAACAGTTTCCCTAGGAATCCTTTGACAGGCAGGTTCTTGAAGCTATTATTTCTTTGAAGTAACAGAAGGGTAGGGTGAAAAAGGAAAAAGATGGTTCAGTTTTTGAAGATAGGTGATAGGCATGTCCTGTATCTTTAGCCTACAGTTTGATTACTGAGGAAAGCCAAAGAGAGCATTCGGTTCTGCTATAATTTCCGTTTAGATACTGAGGAAAACACTCTAGTCAGCAAATAAAGTCTAGAGTGGCCCTAAATTAACAATGGCAGGCAATACACATAGACACACACGTGTGTGTTTTGATTTCGATAAAGCGACATTTGCATTTTGGACTGCCTAGATGCAGGTGCCAGCGTTTGCAGGTACACAAGAATGGTCCTGGTGATGCCCTGTTTAATCAAGAGAGATGGGTGGATACATCCTTTGTTCTTGCAACTGGTTTTCTAAGATTTGATTTAAAGCAGGGAGAACAGAACAACAGAACTCCTGACTTTGCTATTCAAAATATTCTTCCCTTTCTGTGCCCGAATCGCCACTTTGGAAGCTGTCCGGAGCAGGAAAGGGGAGTGGTGACTGTGGCCAGAATCTATCCTGTTTTTCCACGATAGCTTGCTGATCAGTATATGGTTGTGTTTATATTGGGGCTCTTTCAGGATGCTGTAGTGGTAGAGGTGTCTGGTTACAAATTATTTGTAATGATAAATAAAGGTTTGGTCATTTTAGAAGTTGGCCTAAGCCTGTGGTTTTAATGTTACATTTCCCATTTACTGCACTTACTTTGGTAAGGCACTGGGTCTTACCAAAGGAATTCTTAATGGAATTAATTAGTAGGTATTTGTTTTACACATGGCTTTATGATGCTTGCATAGGGTATTAAAGCCTGTGCCCATCCCGGCGTTACAAGAGCTGGAGGCCTGGCATTTCAGGTGGCCAGCAGTGAATCAGCTGGACCAGGGCAGGGAGCTGTGAGAATGAGACCTTGCTCCTCTTGGCTTTTGCTGACTTACATTCTCAAGGACTTCAATATCCTGCAAGTTGGCAATCAGGTTTTCCAAGATGAACCTGCTCTTAAGCAGTGCCTGTTTGTTTTTTTTTAAACAGTGTATAGTTTAAATAGCTCAACAGTATTATAATAAGTGTCTTTCCTTATAGGTAGGTAGCCATCTCTGACTTTGTATAGGCCTGACTGTCCATTATTCAGAACAGTAGGGTGGCAGGGCCAGCAGCGAAGTGTTCTGTTTCCTCTGTCCAAAACAATTGCTGGTTTGGTTCGGCCGTTCTGAACACTGAGAGCATCAGGTTCAATAGTTGTGTTTTGTTTTTCAGGAGTGGAAACAAAATGTCCGTCAGTGTGCACGAGAACCGCAAGTCCAGGGCCAGCAGTGGCTCCATTAACATCTATCTGTTCCACAAGTCTTCCTACGCGGACAGTGTCCTCACTCACCTGAACCTGTTACGCCAGCAGCGTCTCTTCACCGACGTCCTTCTTCATGCTGGAAATAGGACCTTCCCGTGTCACCGGGCAGTGCTGGCCGCGTGCAGCCGCTACTTTGAAGCCATGTTCAGCGGCGGCCTGAAGGAGAGCCAGGACAGCGAAGTCAACTTCGACAACTCCATCCACCCGGAAGTCTTGGAGCTGCTCCTCGACTACGCTTACTCCTCCCGGGTCATCATCAATGAAGAAAACGCGGAATCGCTCCTGGAAGCTGGCGACATGCTGGAGTTTCAAGACATCCGGGATGCCTGCGCTGAGTTCCTAGAAAAGAACCTGCACCCCACCAACTGCCTGGGCATGCTGCTGCTGTCCGACGCGCACCAGTGCACCAAGCTGTACGAGCTCTCCTGGAGGATGTGTCTCAGCAATTTCCAGACCATCAGGAAGAACGAAGATTTCCTCCAGCTGCCTCAGGACATGGTAGTGCAGCTCCTGTCCAGTGAAGAGCTGGAGACGGAAGACGAAAGACTTGTGTACGAGTCTGCAATTAACTGGATCAGCTACGACCTGAAGAAGCGCTACTGCTATCTCCCGGAGCTGTTGCAGACGGTGAGGCTGGCTCTGCTGCCGGCCATCTATCTCATGGAGAATGTGGCCATGGAGGAGCTCATCACTAAGCAGAGGAAGAGCAAGGAGATCGTGGAAGAGGCCATCAGGTGCAAGCTGAAAATCCTGCAGAACGACGGTGTGGTGACCAGCCTCTGTGCCCGGCCCCGGAAAACCGGCCATGCCCTCTTCCTCTTGGGAGGACAGACTTTCATGTGTGACAAGCTGTATCTGGTCGACCAGAAGGCCAAAGAGATCATTCCCAAGGCCGACATCCCCAGCCCGAGAAAAGAGTTCAGTGCCTGTGCAATTGGCTGCAAAGTATACATTACTGGGGGGCGAGGGTCTGAGAATGGAGTCTCGAAAGATGTCTGGGTTTATGATACCCTGCATGAGGAGTGGTCCAAGGCGGCCCCCATGCTGGTGGCCAGGTTTGGCCATGGCTCTGCTGAACTGAAGCACTGCCTGTACGTGGTCGGGGGGCACACTGCCGCCACTGGCTGCCTCCCGGCCTCCCCCTCAGTCTCTCTAAAGCAAGTAGAACATTATGACCCCACAACCAACAAATGGACCATGGTGGCCCCTCTCCGAGAAGGGGTCAGCAATGCCGCAGTGGTGAGTGCCAAGCTCAAGCTGTTTGCTTTCGGAGGTACCAGCGTCAGTCATGACAAGCTCCCCAAGGTTCAGTGTTACGATCAGTGTGAAAACAGGTGGACGGTCCCGGCCACCTGTCCCCAACCCTGGCGTTACACGGCAGCAGCTGTGCTGGGTAACCAGATTTTTATTATGGGGGGAGATACCGAGTTCTCCGCCTGCTCTGCTTATAAATTCAATAGCGAGACTTACCAGTGGACCAAGGTGGGAGACGTGACAGCAAAGCGGATGAGCTGCCACGCTGTGGCCTCCGGAAACAAACTCTACGTGGTTGGAGGGTACTTTGGCATTCAGCGATGCAAAACTCTGGACTGCTACGATCCAACGTTGGACGCGTGGAACAGCATAACCACGGTCCCGTATTCGCTGATCCCTACTGCGTTCGTCAGCACCTGGAAACATCTGCCCTCTTAAACACAATGCATCCTAAAGAGAGTGAGCGTAAGGTAAGAGCCAGTTTAGCTGTAAGTATCCATATAGTTGAGCTAGCTGTGTGAGCCCGTACATGAGTGAAACAGGCTCCATATAGCGCATCTTATAGAGGTTCTACATGAACTACAAATAAGAGCACTTGTACCCCGGAACTTAAACACTTGTGTTGACCACAGCTGCAACCCAACATAAGGCAGTGCTTCTCAGCCTTTATTGGGCCTCAGAGTCTCCCAAAGAGCTTTTTGAAACCTGCCCACTCCAGAGGCTGGGTTTCATTAGGTCTGGGTGGGACCCAGGCATTAGCATTTTTAGAAAGTTCTTCAGTGATTCTAATTACGGCCAGGTTGGGAACCTTGTCTCCCGAGCCCTCCCTGTGTGCCGGCAGCTGGGCTGTGTGTTTCCCATGGATCATTTCATTTGGTCCCTACAACAACCCTGTGGGATATTATTATGAGAGCACTTCGTATATGAAAACACCTGATGTGCACAGGGGTTAAGTAAGTTGCTCAAGGTCATAGGGCTTAGCAGGCGGAAGGGTTGGTCAAGACATCAACCCAGGCAGTCTGGCTCTAGAACGTAAGCACTTGAGGTCACGCCGAATGGCTACTTAATAAACTTCACATTGTTATCACCCCAGGAAATAATTGTAGATTTTAAAATTTAACTTCCTCAAACCCTTTTTAGAATGAAGTGGGGTTTAAAAAATTGAATGCTGAAAATTATTCCCATTGTATTCTGTCTAGAATTATTCATTAGCTTATTTTAAAGGTTTTTCCTTCTTCCCCCCCCCCTCCAGAATAGCCCCCTTTAGGGCATTTATTAACTTTTGAGAAGTCTAGGTCTGTCCTTATAAAAGGTTGCACCTGCATTGTATAAGCTTGTCTGATGTATGGACACACGGAGCCATCTAAACTGCCCTTCCTGCAGCTTTTCAGAGTTAATCAGTCAAGCTGACCCCATTGTCAGGGCGAACAAAAGTTGTGTTTCTGTGTCATATATCTGGGTACATAATGGTTGTCTTGTGTACTTAAGAGTATATAATACTCTTGGCTCAAATAATTAATAGGCCTACACAGTTCAGGGTTCGGGAAGCTAATGGCCGCTTTGCTGCTGTTAAAATAAAGCATTCTCAGGATTGGCCCCGGAATCACTTAAGCGTATCTAAGTGTAGCACAGAACACATGGATTGATTTGTTTTGGTGACTAATGGGCTCATTACTAATAATAAGAGAATAAAATTTAAAAATCTGCTTTGGAGGAACTGCTGGGAAAATGAACTCCTTCCTTGGAAAGGTTTGGTTCTGTGTTCCCTAGTATGTTTCACACCTTTGAAGGGGACCTTCTAGCAAAGAGGGGTTTGGACTCATTTGTCTTTTCTTTCCTCATCTCTTACAGCTCATTTAGAAACACCAGTAAAACTGGCCTCCCTTTCACATGTAATCGTTCTGTTTCTTTCATTGCTTCAGTTATCTCCTCCAGCCCATTACTGTTAGTACAGTTCTTAGTAATGTAATGTTTTCCTGGACTGAAACTCCTTCAAAGGAGCAGGAACTGTCAGAACCGTCCTCTGGGGAGCAAATGGGGCTACAAACTGGTTTTTGCAGCCTTGCTGGCATCTCAATAATCCTGAATAAACAAATACTCTGAAAGGGGTTATTTCATTTGCGATATGAATGCATTACTCAACTCTAAAGAAGGTTTAAAGGACCTTCTAGGCAAAAGCGTCAATTAACAGTGCACTAAATTGGGTGTTAGTCCAAAACTGACTATATTTGCATAGGAGAGCCTTAAAAATTGCCAGTGATGGTGGCGGTACATCCAAAGGGTAACTGGCTGGCATCCTTGGAAGTGGCTGGCATCCTATATGTCATATAGGTAGAAAAGAGAGAGACCACATGTACATTCTGTTTCTAGCTGTGGAGTCTGGACCTCTCTGCACTTCAGAGATCTCCTTTGTCAAATGAGTGATTCGAATTGTGCTTTCCTTGAGATCTGTCCCAGTTCAGACTTGGGTGAATTGGTAAATGAGGAAAAAGAAAAGAAAGGCGTGAAAATACCTAGCCAGTGCCTGGTACATATTAAGTGTTCAATACTCGTATTAGTTTTCTTTCCTCCCTTCAATTTAGACCTTAGCTCGCAGTGGAATTAGCTTTGTGTGTCATGCGAAAATGAGGTTTCTTTGACTATTATCAGCTTGTTATCTTTATACTTCATTTTTGGTACCTCCTCTCTCAGCCCAGAGTGAGTATGTTGGCAAACACTCGAATTCACCCTCTCCTGGGTATTTGAACCTAATCACACATGTCCGGTCCCTGGGAAATGGAACAAATAAAGTGTTCGGTTATATTCGAAACAACATCCCCTCTGCCCTTGGTGCTCTTAGCCAGAGAGTCAAGCACAGAATAAGGAAATTCGACAGGGCCAGGTTCGCCTTTTTAAAGGGTGGCGTGGAGCTGATCAAAGCCACTGTTGGAGTTTCCGACGGAGAGAATGTTGGTTTAAATTTCTAAAGTTTACTACACACAAGATAGCGTTAAAACACTTGAGCCGGATGCAGTGACTTAAAAGAGGTGCCGTGTAGGTATCAGTCCTGAGCTGCGGACGCTTCCGGGACCTGGCTTCGCCCTCCACATGTAGGTGCTACCCGAATTAATACAGTGTTAACAAAAGGTTTCCCTAGGTCTAAAAGCTTATCCACCAAGGAGATTTTAACTCTCTCCAGCTGCTCCCAGCTGCCGGGAAGGGACAAAGAGGAAATTACTTCTGATTTTGCTCCATTTTCATGGTGCTGTGTGGCCCCCAACTTGACGGCGTTTGGATTTTGGTTTGCTTTGTTCCCGGCCCCCCTTTTTAGTGGTGGTTTTGTTTGGGGGTTTTTTGTTTTTCTGTTTGAGTGTGTAACATCTTGACATTTCATATTATCACAAGATACGTTCTTTAGGCCTAACGTTGCTGTAGAGGTTTCAAGGAGGTGAGGGTGGGCGATGACACCCGTAGTCTAAGGAATGTCTTGAAAGTTTGAATCACCATTACGAAACTGCCAAAAGAAACAACTAATGAAATGGATCAGACTTCCGGACACACAGGAGCAAGAAGTCAGTGCAAGGGATGAGCGCCCCTCCTGAATTCCCTCTGTCTGTACTTCGAGTTTCAGCACTGGGGCTGCAGACTCTTATGCTAGGGCTGGAAATGGGCTCCAAGAACAGACATGGTGAGCATTTGAAAGACAAAAGCCCTCTGCAAAGTCTCCTTCTGTAAAATTAGACTTAACTAAACGGGAAGGATGGGCGGTGTGGGAAACAGCAGCTCCCATGAAATGTGCAGGCTTCGTGGTTATGGCACCTTGAATTTATATTCACGTTTGATGGTGGTTGATTCTGTAGCTAATAACACTGCATACCACAGCCCGAGTCTCCTAAGTGTGGACTGATGAACTTGGAGAATAAACTCCAGCCCTGGGCTGGTGAGGCCTGGTATGCTGTCATGTGAAAGAAAGCGAGACTGATTTCTGCCGTAATGAATAGCAGAGATGCATTTAAATAAGAGGATTAATATGTCTGCCTTCTATATGGTGAATAAATTTAATTTGGAATCCTTTATGGTAAATGGGCCCAAGGCGGGCGGGGGGGGGGGGTGCGGGGAGGGGATTGGCCAAGGAATCTCTTGTGACCCTCTGGTGATCACTTTACAGTGGCTCTGTTTAACTGTGGAGAGGAATTATGAATGTCGGAAGCAGAAGAAGGCAACTCGTAACAGCACCTAGATGTATAGGTTTGAACTTTAAACGTATATATGTTTAGGAAAGAAGCAAAGATCTTTCTTCGGATACCACGGTTTTTGTTGGGCCATCTGCATGCATGAATGCACCTACCGAATGTGTCATTAAGACCTTTGGAAGCCATATTGACCTACTCTGTCCCAAGTTTAATTTTTTTTTTCAGATTTTGAGACTAACAAAACATTTTCCTTTTCCTCTAGTTTAGCTGACTCCATCCCTCAATGAGACAAGATGGGATCTCTACTTTGGAGAGGCCAAGTTGAATGAAGAGAAAGAAAAGGAAAAGGAAAAGAAGTTCCTACAGTCCAATCCACCACACCTTGTAAATGCTTCTAACTGGACTTGAAGGAAGGGGGGAGGGGGAGGGGGGAGGGGGGTGGGGTTTGCAGTGCAAGAGGCACATGGTTTAAATATGAATGAACGAACCTGTGATCTAGTCCTTGTCTTGTAATTGTGGATTAATGTCAGCATTAATCAGCCCCTCAAAGGGAGAGAAAAGCCGGCCCTTTTCCCTTGCTGTACCATATTCAGCATTTGATTTCCATGGGTTCCACCATTTATGTGTAAAATTTGAAATGGTTGTCACCTCTCTCTGAGGAGCAAGCTTGAAGCCTCCACACCAGCTGCTGTTGGAGATTGAAAGCCCGACTGGGGGGCCTGGAGGGACGCTTGCTGGGCTGGCTGCAGAGTGAGGACCAGTGGACTCCACGATAATCTCCGAGGGGCTGTTCTCCCCAGGAACGTTTCTGAACAATGGGGACATTGTTGTAGCTGTTTGGTAGATGTTCTTTTCTATTTATAAGTGACTTTAAACTTTCCCTTGGCTGGTAAGAAATTTGTTGTAGATTTAGCTATTTATTCTTTGAGGCCTGCATGCTGAAACAATGCTTACAGTTGTCTTCACGTGTATGGACGCGTGTGAATGGTTGTGTACGTTTTGCACAATTTTGTGGCTGTTATGATGTGCTCTGCTGCACAAAAGTGAAAACTTTGGAGTTACAATTAGGAATATAACTGGAGGGTGGGTTGGGAAGGGTGGGGGGTGGGATTTTGTAAATGTCAAGACAGGGAAGGATTACAAGACAGAAACTTAAGTTACATCCTAGAGGTAGAGAAAGCATGAAGGTCATTTTTCTCAGACTCATCAACTTTGACTGGGGTTTTGTGGGCTGTGGTCCTGCCAGTGGCTCCTGGGGCAAGAGAAGGCTTCTTTCTGCCCTTCTCCTTCCTGTCTGATTCACTCGCTTCAATCTCAGCTACTGAAATTTGGAAAGGACCAAATCGCTTGGCAGTTGTTTTTTTGTTGTTGTTGTTGTTTTTCTCCTCTGTGTAATATCCTGAAATCCTGGAAAATGCTATGGACTAGTTCTGTATATAGGGCACAGGTAAAGGCATTGTCCAAAGTTTATTTATTTATCTATTTATTACCCTATGAGAATGCTTGGCCATAACCACAGTTAACAGGAGAAAACGAAACACTCACCAATGGAAATTAATTCACTCACCGGATTTACTTGACCTGGATGGGTCCTTCTCTCTTCCTGCTGTAGGGTTTAGCAAGTGCTAAAAGTTCTCCAAGGCAATATTCACATGGGTACAATGTATACTTTAGTGCTCCCTCTTAGGTAAGTCTCTAAAAGAACTCTTTGGTGCACAAAAGTGACACATATGGCCCCCAAACACCAAAGAATTGTAAGCAGTGGCCCTTGCTGAGAGGCTTTCTGGAAGAGTTGGGAATCAGTTGTGAATACGTTCTTTGCTAGTTCAAGTGCTTGTTTCCTAAACACGTGCCGTGATAGTTATTAGTGGTAGACTCATAGGTGCTTCCTCACAGGTGTCCGGGGAAGCTCAGCGTTTGCAATTCGCACTGCTTTCGTTGCTGTTTCTCTCATTACCGTATTTTAGAAAATAGGGTTTAAGACCAATAACCTTTGACATCGTGTGTTTGCATCGTCTAATGACAGATGAATCCTTCACATTTCTCTCCACCTGAATATATTAGACTAATTGTACATGTCTGTTCGTGCCGTGAATAAATGGGTTATAGTTGGACCAAGATAAATGAACGGTTGGAATCAAAGGGTCTCAGTACTTTGCGGTAGTCAGCTCCTCACTTCTAGATGTGTTCTAATCCAGCGGTCCCCAACCTTTTTGGCACCAGGGACCAGTTTCGTGGAAGACAGTATTTCCACGGACGGGGGTGGGAGGCGTGGGGAGCGGTTCAGGAGGTAATGCGAGCAGTGGGGAGCGGCGGGGAGCCGCAGATGAAGCTTCACTCGCTTGCCCTCCACTCACCTCCTGCTGTGCGGCCCGGTTCCTAATGGGCCTAGGACCGATACCAGTCCACAGCCCGGGGGTTGGGGACCCCTATTCTAAACAATGCAAACGTCTGATTGTACCCTGGCAGTATATTGTAGCGGTTACAGCTCCGTAGTTTATGATGCAAATCTGCCAACATGTGGGTGTCACTGCGTGGCTTTTGAAAGCAGGGTGAATTTTTTGCAGTTGTTTCAAAGTTGTGGTCTGTCCTTGAATTCTCTATTAATTGCTGTGTGTGAGCCAGAGGGAGCTGTGGTCAGGGTAGGCCCCCAGCCTGCAGGGAACTTTCTGGACTCCCCGCTCTTTGAATTAATGGAGGCATTTGGGCTCACTACTTGACCATTCTCACCCTGTGAAACGTCCTACACTTTGAAGCAAATACAATTCACAGCACAGTGCACACAAAAACCTTGGCATAAGACAGAGAAGGTTCTTCTTATTCTGTGGACTGGTTGCTGTGGAAACGGATAACAAAGGGCAGCCTTCCACTTCTGGTATAATTGTGTAGCCCCCTTTTCTCTGGGCTTGACACCTGTCTGAATAAGAATGATTAGAGCTGAATAATATCCCTCTCTTGACTATTGAATATGTGGTTCACATACAAAACTGTATAAGTTGAAGAAGTAAAGTGTTCGTGTTCATATGTACTTGTTTGCTACTACATTTTTGAGGTTTTGTAAAACTGTTATTTTTTTTTCACAATGTGAAACTGAAGGTCAAATAAATTATTAGAGATTTTCTCTTCATCGTGAATATGGGTCTTTATTTGAATACAGCATAATTTTAGGCACTGAAAACTTGTGCTTTTTCTAGTTTAATCCAAAAGAGGATCATTTCAAATTTTTTTGGATGTCTTCTATTTCACCATTTAGTTACGTCCATTTATGAAAGCAATTTTGCACATTAAATAATTTAAATTTTTGACCTTTTAGAATATTTAAGCGAACCAAAACTACCTCAGTTAGGGTTATTGATAGCTTAGAATATAAAGTCACGTACTATGCAATGATGAGACAGCATACTTAGTATATAGAAGGAATTTAGTTTCTATACTCATCATGTGGGATATATTTTGTTAGGAAAGCTGTGAGAGAAGGGGCTGTAGTTCAGTCCTCTTTTCATCTGACATGACCTTAGAATCATTTCAAGTGAGTGGAAATACGTGCATATTATTTCTCTGAAATGGCACAGAAAACCACAAGTGTAACCCCTCTGGTAATACTTAGCTTCTTCCAAGTGGAAAGCCGCCATCCCAGCTGGCTCATTGTAAAGCCAGAGGAAGCCTCCTGCTTTCACCTCATGACGGCTTCGTGTCACAATGAGATGCTCCTTTATCACTTAGGGTGGACCCCTTGTTGTTTTAATGGGCAGAGCAACATTGGGCATAAGCTTTTTTGGAGAGAACATAAATACTACCTAATTAGAAATCTAGGAGATCTCACAAGTAGGCAGAATACAATTACCGCCCTTGGACTTGGACCAAGATGCCAGAGCAGATGCCTCAGGTTTTACAGAAGCATCATTCAGTCCTGTGCTGGGTGAGGCTGGTCTAGAGCCAAGCTTTGAGAATAAATGACTCTGACAAGAGTCCTCAGACACCTTGGTGCACGGTGCTGACGACCCATGGAAACCCTGTTGGTGACACCATATATGACACCAGTCCTCAGAAGGGTTGAGAATAATCCACGTAGAGATGATTGGGAACCGACTTTTCATTCTCGGGAGTTCTTTTTCTTTATCATCTCAGTTGGGATGTGTAGACAGATTAAAAGAAGATACTTCAAATTCCTAATTTTCAGTTGTTTGGAAATTTCAGTTCATTCAGAGGTTCACGTCACGCCAAGCAGCGGCTGTATTCGTTTGGATTGCCTTCAGCTGCATGTAATAGAAACCTGGCCATGGTGGTTTAACCACAGTGGTGAAACCCTTTGGAGGCCGGCAGTCCACGGCTGGGACAGTATCCCTACAAGGCCATCAGGGGTCTGCAGCTCTTCTTTCTGCCTTGGCATCCTGGGCACGGGCCTTTAGTCCTCACGCTTACAGGATGGCAGCTGTACCTCATGGCATTCCATGTGCTTTCTAGGCAGCAAAGATGGGGACAAAGGGGGAAGAAGTATGTGTCAGATGGAACTTCCTTTTTCTTGGGACAGTAATAGTTTTCCCAAAAGACCCACCTAGGAGACTTACACTTATCTCTCATTGGCCAGAATTGGGTCTCACGAACTTCCGAAGAAGTAAGAGAAGTAAGAGAAGTACTTTTAGTACTTCTAAAAGTACTGATAAGAGAAGTACTTTTATGGAGGCATGATGCTGCCTCACACAAAAGGTGATTTTTGTTGGCAAGGGTGAAAGGGAGCACAGACGTTGGCTAGGCAGTTAGTTGCTGCCTAGGGTCTGTCACAGTGGATAATCCAAGGGTCAGCTTAAACAATAGCCCTGGTGATTGAGTGATTACGATGTGCTGGGACTGCACTAAGGACATGTGTCCTTCATCTCTTTTAATTCTCACAAAAAATGCAGATAAGTACAGAGAGGTTTCTTAACATCTGTAAGCCTCAGCTCCTTCCTCTATAAAATAAGGATGATTAATATTCTCTAATAGAAACATTTAATAATATACATTTAAGCACCAAGCCCAGTGCCTGGCACATAGTAGTTTCTCACTAATTTTCAGCTGTCATTTTTAGACATGCTAAACATCCAATAACTCAAAATCTGAGTGCTTATTCTGTGTGAGGAATTGTGTTAAAAGTTTGTATGTCCATCGCCTTAATTGATCCTTACAGCAATCCAATGAGAACAAGCACTATTTTTTTTTTTGGCCACACTGTGTGGGATATTAATTCCCCCACCAGGGGTCGAACCCATGCCCCCTGCAGTGGGAGCACGGAGTCTTAACCACTGGACTTCCAGGGAGGTCTTGAGAACAGGCACAATTATTACCCCCATTTGGTAGATTAAGAAACAGGTTTGGGGCTTCCCTGGTGGCGCAGTGGTTGAGAGTCCGCCTGCCGATGCAGGGGACGCGGGTTCGTGCCCCGGTCCGGGAAGATCCCACATGCTGCAGAGCGGCTGGGCCCATGAGCCATGGCCGCTGAGGCTGCGCGTCCGGAGCCTGTGCTCCACAACGGGAGAGGCCACAACAGTGAGAGGCCCGTGTACCGCAAAAAAAAAAAAAAAAAAGAAACAGGTTTGGAGAGATTAACTTGCCCAAGGGAGTGGTGAAGCCTGGATTTCAAGGCACACTCTCTGACCTGTCCAGGAATGTGGAGAACGGTGATTCATGGGGCTGAGCCTGACTGTGGGAAACCCAGGGCTGCCCATGTCCGTTGTGTCTGGGAAGACTTGACTTTGTGACACGGGCCGAGAAGGTTGCAGCTGGTGAGTCCCGCCCCTGGACACCAGGACTAAAGAAGCACAGGGAGAGAATCTGCCCTCCAACTCACAGTGTTCCTTGACAACAGGCTTCTAAGATTCTGATTGAGGAGAATTTTAAAATAAATGGGGGCCCTGGGTGGTTGTTATACTTGATAATTCATTAAGCTGTACACTTAGGCTCAGTGTACTTTTTTGTTCATACAATGTTTATTGCCTGAGAGATTGAACATACAAATGGACAATGGCCAGAGCATAATAAAAATAGAACTCTGACCCACAATCTGCAGCAACCAGCGCAGGAAACCAACCCCATTATCTGCGGTAACCAGCCCAGGATGTCAGCCTGCAATCTGCAAATCAGACTTGCCGGAAGTCAGATTACTATCTCTAGCAACTGGTCCCGGAAGCCAAACAATAACCGTGTTAACGATTGGCCCCAAACAGCCAGGACTTGATTAATAACTTCCAGCTTCCTTAATTTTTGTTACTGCTTCCAACTTGGGACCAACCAGAAAAAAATCAGATATGCCCCCCTAACTATCACATAGGGTACCTACTTCTAGTTAGCCTGCTTCCAGCTTCCCTAGGCCACCAGCCTTCAATCAGGGCATATCTGAAACCTTCCCTTTTTTCCACTTACACAGCTTTCCCACTTCTGAGCCTGCCTTTGAGTCTCTGCCAAAACCAAGTGACAGTGGCTGACTCCCCTGCTATAGCAAGCTCTAAATAAATATAGCCTTTGCCTGTTCTCATTTGGTCGGTTTTTGTTTATTGTGACAGGCCAATGTTTGTTCAATAAAAAAATTAAATATGTCAACAAAAAGGTTCATAAAAATGAGGTGGGAACCAACATTTTGGGTTCTGGGCAAGCTGGGCTTTCAAAGGGATGTTATCTTCATCCTGAATGTCAGAGTAAGATGAAATGTACACAATACATATAGTATGAGAAAAATGGATTTTGAGTTAATGGGGTTGAGATTAGGGCATCTGGTTTGCCAAACGGAGAGCCGTGGCTTTGTTTGGGAATATTTTGAATAAAGTGAGAACACTAAAGTGAGTTTTATAGTTGTATTCATGGTGCACATGAATGTATGGATAAATGCAAAAACTTAGCAGTTAATTCCTGGTCTTGCCTGTCACAAATCTTAAGTGCTTTGCCTGTCTGACACATACTTAGACAAGCCATCTGTCCTGTATTTGAGTTTAATCATAGACAATGAATTTTAAAGCTCTGTTATTTGTCCGACCTTGGACCGCTAAGTGCAAGACCTAACTTTCAGAGGGAAAAAAAAGTGTACATTAAGGCATGACTAGGAATTAAAAGCAATTTGACTAAGTAAATTACAAATCTACCATAATCTCATCCAGCTCTGCTTACAACCCAGCTTGCTTTGTGAATCCGGGGAAAACCAAATGAGACAAAGTTTCTATCTTTCTCTCTCTGGTCCTGTTTCCTTGGCAACCATAATCTTTATCTGCACAAAGATGGGGGACTGCATCGAGGAAAGGCAGTTGGAGGTGCAGCCCAGTCTCTCACTAATCCTTTTCTTCGGTTATCAGATGATTTGTCTTGTTACGAAAAGTGATTTTACACCCAGTTTTTAGATGCTGCTGGGAGCGTTTATTGGACATCCTAGAAGGGCTGAGGGTACTTGCTAATATTGTAGCTACAAAGAAGATGAAATCAGTAGACACAAATTGGGCACCTGTAAAGTAAAGGACTAAAATGTCTCTCTCTGAGGATCTAACTAATCTAGGCGCGAACTCTAAATTGCAAACACCGGTGCCCCATCAGATATCTCCACGCATTCTGGCCCAGGCGTTGCTGCCACGAGAACCATTTTGAGAGAACAGATCTAGGAATTGTACTGGCATGTGTCTGCTCTGAAGGGAAGGAAGGGAGAAAGAGGAAGAAGCAGAAGAAACCCCGGGGAGACGTGTCTGGTGGGTGGTGGTCCACCTCACGTCCCTTTCTGGTACCTCCTGAGAGTGTAGCTATTCAAGAGGTGGAGGGGGTCAGTCAGCACCCTTTCTCAAAACGGAAATACCTCAGCTCCATTGGGGGGCTGTTAGTCATTCCTCCCTTCCTGTGAATCAGGCCACTCTGAGGGTGGCCGGGGGTTGGGAACCCTGGGGGGAGCGGCTGCCCGAGGGGGGCTCGAACAGGAAGACACACCCAGGGGAACACTGGGAGTCAGGAGGCCAGTTGGTGAGTCAGTAGCAGGTGGGAGAAGGATGAGAAAGGCAATATTTTACTTCAAAATGTTACAGTTAAGGAGGAGGGAGGGATAAATAGGCAGAGCATGGAAGATTTTTAGGACCCTGAAACTATTCTGTATGATACTATAATCATTGATACATGCCATTCTATATTTGCCCAAACCCATAAAATGTACACCAAGGGTGAACCCTAACAAACTATGGACTGTGGGTGATGATGATGTGCCCTTGTAGGTTCCTAACACACACAGGCTGTAACAAATGGACTAACTTTGGTGGCGAGGTTGATAGAGGGGAAGGTTGTGTGCTGTGCTGGCCAGGGGAGCGGGTAAGGGGGTGTGTGCGAACTCTGTACTTTGCTCTCAATTTTGCTGTGAACCTAAAACTGCTCTAAAAAAGAAAGTCTATGGGCTTCCCTGATGGCGCAGTGGTTGAGAGTCCGCCTGCCGATGCAGGGGACACGGGTCATGTCCCGGTCCGGGAAGATCCCACATGCCGCGGAGCGGCTGGGCCCGTGAGCCATGGCCACTGAGCCTGCGCGTCCGGAGCCTGTGCTCCGCAACGGGAGACGCCACAACAGTGAGAGGCCCGCGTACCGCAAAAAATAATAATAATAAATAAAATAAATAAAAAAAGAAAGTCTATTAAATGCCAAAAAGTAAAAAGAAACAAAAGGAGTCTTTTAAGGATGTCAAATAAATTGTTAAATCTAATAAAGTATACAGTATATATATATATTTTTTAAACTGTTACCATGGGTGGACTCCATGTACTGGAAGGAGAGAAAAACCCTCCTCCCATCCCTGCATTCATTGTCCTGGGACCCAGGATCAGCCCGCCTAGCGGAGGCTTAGGACGTGGAGTCGTGATGGGTAACTGGGGAACCAGCCACCAATTATAACATCGCCGCTAGGAGGATTTGTCCCACATTCCAAACGGCAAACTTAGAATCCACACTGCTGGAATTGACTGACTCACAGGTTAATGACAGTCAGTATTTTAGCAAATACCTTGAAGTGAATATCTGCACTCACAGTGTAAATGCTGATTCAGAGATTTTTATTTCTGCACATTTTCCTCCACAAGACTTTGTGTTTGAAATTTAATTACTGTAATATATTCTTATTTCCACTTTCAGGTGTTTCTCTGGAGCAGAAAGCTAACTTCATACGTGGCAGTGTGGGTGTCCAAACGCCCATATAACTAGAAATTCATTTCGTCATTCATTGGTTCATTGGCTAGGAAAAAAATTTAAAAACAATCAGAGAAGGAAGGGATAATAATCTCAGGTGGAAATGTAGAAATGTTCAGAGATAAACCAAACCATTTGGGAAAAACAATGGGTCTTTCAGAAAGCTCTGGTGGAGCTGATTAAAGTTAGCTGGGGGAAGCAGAATGTTTCTCTCTCGGATGACATAGGTGAGCCTTGCTGGCCTGGCCTAGGGCAGGCTCCTTGAACTTTCTGTGAAGAGGCACCTTTCCGCCTGGGCATCGCTGGGGGTGGAGAACGGGATGGGGCACAGAGGCACCATGGAGGCAGGTAACACTGCCGGGTGCCCTTTGTTTCCAGCAGACCAGAGAGAAGGCTGTGAGGAGAATGGGTCTAGGGGGGTGACTGCCTGTACAACCTCTGAATGCACTCGGAGCTTTTCTTGCCATCCAAGAACCATGTCCAAGGGCAGAGAACCACAGAGTCCTGGGGCCTCTGGGTTGGCACTGCTTGTGCTCTGACATTCAACATTCAGTGAGTTACTCAGGCTGGGCGGAGATCCCTTCCTCCTTCTGAGAGCAAGGGATGGGCAGGAACCCTCCTTTTGCATCTCTGAGAAAGCTTGTAGGGGCTCTTTCAGAACCAGAGAGGAAAGGAGCCACCCTTGAGGTGGGAAGGGGAAGTTGTAATTGCACCTGGAGACTAGGGGCCAGGCAGCAGCCCTCAGTGGGGAGCAGAAAGGGGAAAAGCAGAGACAGAGAGTGGAGAAGACCTGCCCACTTCCCCTCTCCGGGGTATCAGAGTCTGTGATGGGCATAGCATCGGTCTCGGTAACCTACGACACTGGATAGGATCTGCACGAAAGGGAAGTGGGATGAGTAGACAGAGCAGCTGGTGCCTGACACGGCGGCCCCTCTACCCACTACCAACAGGAAACGTTAGTGTTTAGAAAAGTGCTTTCCCTCCTTCCTGCCTTGCTTCCCAGGGGTCCGACCTGGGATGCAGTCTGAGTGCCATCCCCGCCTTCTCTGGTTGTCTCCCCTTATTCTTCACAGGCCTTTCTCCTGAACGTCTCTTTCTGGGCTCCTCCTGTCTTGATGTCTGCTTCTCGGACGACCCGAATAACTCAGGAGGGTTACAGCTGAAGGCTAAGATTGAAATCACCCCCTACCTGCTATCTCACCCTGTGGCCCTGTGATTTCATGTGGGCCAGGCAGGTGTAGGAGCAGGTGAGGGAAGGTTTGGAATAGGGATGAGATCACCCCAGTGGCCCAGCTTTCGGTATGTCACTTTCAGAGGGATAGTTTCTTTGCTTTCCTTTTTATATTTGGGGGGATGACTAAATGGTTTTGAAAACCTCCTAGCATTTGGCAACAATCTGCCTGAGCAGAGTGATATGATTGCTCTGCTCACAAACACCCGCAATTTTAGGCAGGATTTTAAGAGCATCTCAGTGTCTAACAACTCGTGAAAACTTGGCGGTAATTTCAGGATGCCTAACATCTGCTTAGTTCATTTTGTTACAAGTCACCTGGGCAAACACTCTTCCTCCCTCTGCCCCATAAGTGAGCTTATATCCAATTAGAACATTCTGGTTAATAGCAGCAGCAATCATCCAGGGGCAGAGTCTACAACAAAGCCTTAAATGCAATGGCGCTTCTCCATGTTAACAAAACCAAACCTCAGATGGACCATTTGCTAATGTCTTACCAGCTCTCACAGCTTATTCTTTGAGGAAGAAGCAGCCTTGGTTTCTTTGAGAAGAGACTACTCCTTTTATCTGGGGGTTTTGAATAAAAGGATTTGGGAGGCATTTAATGTGCATTTTACAAGAACGTGGTTTCACCACAGCCCATCCCTTTCTGATCAGTTTTAAAAGCATGACTATTGCATCTATTCAAGATTTTCCAGTGGAGACCTTTGAGCGCGGTTATGAAATAGATGCTGAGCAGGCCGAGTCCCACAGTTATTTCTCCTCCTATTTTCCCCCCCAGCTATAATGTTACTCAGGAACAGCATGATGATCGAATGCACCTGCAAAGATCTTAACAGCTTTAGAAGCAGCAGGAAGCCCACACTGGTCACCTTCTGTTTATTAAATATCCTGACCCCCTAGCAAGTGTTTTTCTTCAAGGTCAGTTTTCTGTTGTCGGGATATAGAATTGGAAGATGAGCGGAGGACAGCACCTTGGAAGCTGCCACTAACGGATGCCAGTGTCTTGTGCGCTGCGCTCCCATCCTGCCTTAGGGCGCCCGGGACAAACTCCACGGGGCAGGGGTGACTGAAAGTGGTCTCAACCGGGGCCCCACGGAAGAGCTGAAAGTTCCCTTTCAGTGCTCATCACGGGTTTTCTCTCTCTACCCCAAAGACAAAGCTTTCGCAATATCATGGGATCAGAGCTGATTACCACTCTGGGGTTTATATTCAACCTTGGATCCTGACTCTCAGCCTGTGCATAATTTTCTGTGGTGACAAAGTTTATTACAAAGCTGACACATTGTTTTCAGCCTTCAGTTCATCTCTGTGATTCACTTAGAAATTTTAAGAAAGGAGGAGAAGAAACCATATTAGTCACAGGAAAAAAAAGTTTGGGGCCTCCCTTTCTACACTGTAAAGTTATTTGTGATTGGAGAGTTATCGAATGATTCCACTAAGAAGATCCCCTTCTGCTGAAACGTTAACAGCAGGAGATGAAGTTAAGCCTTGTCAGTGTGCCATCTTCACCCACTGGAAATGGTTCAAGGAGCTAAAGTAGAATCACTGACAGCCACAGGCCTTGCTTGTCACAAGCTCATCCGTAGAATTTTAACTGAAGGAGAAATGACAGATGATGAAGAAGAAATTTTTTAAGTCCAGAAAAAAGTGGACTGGACGGTTTTCATGTGGCAGCTTGATAAAAATAATTTCAAACTTCTTTTTTTTTTTTTTTTTTTTTCCTTGCGGCACCTGGGCCTCTCACTGTTGCGGCCTCTCCCGTTGAGGAGCACAGGCTCCGGACGCGCAGGCTCAGCGGCCATGGCTCATGGGCCCAGCCGCTCCGCGGCACGTGGGATCCTCCCGGACCGGGGCACGAACCCGCGTCCCCTGCATCGGCAGGCGGACCCTCAACCACTGCGCCACCAGGGAAGCCCCTCAAACTTCTTTTTACCAAAATTAAAAAATCTAAGTAACTCTGCCTGTTCCCTGTATAGTGTGATGCCCAAAACTAGATTTATTTAAATAGTAATACATACTCAACTTGTTATTTAACCTGTTAATCATAATTCCAGATGGGAATATTTTCCAGGGGATTTGAAAAAATATTTTTGGAGGTGAGGTTTGGGTCTTCATGGGCCGCCTATGGTGGGAGGGTCCACCGAAATGCACCAAAGGCCTGAATGAAAGATGATGAGAACATGTTAGCTTGCTCCTGGGAAATAATTTTTATAAACCACCCAGCTTTTGAGAAATAAGAATCAAGGTAGGGCCAAGTTAAGCCATTGTGTAACAAATTTTTGGAAGCCTTGAAGAATGACTCACGTTTAAAAGCTGATAAGCAAGAATTGTTTGATATTTGGGACATACCTTTCCACAGAGAAGGTGTCATCCTTGACGGGTGAACTTTCTGTGATGGCCTCTAAGTGCTGTGGCCTAAATGCAGCTGATCCATAATACCGTGCTTGCTTGGATTCTGATCAGTTTGGTCATGGGCTGGAGCAAGGAGGGTCAAGCATACTACTGAATCTGCAACTTGCATTTTTCTTTTAATATGTCATTGACTTCTTTCCATGTGAATATTCTTCTAATCTTGCTCTCTTTTCCTCTGGAAGCAGGCTGGGCATCAGGACCTTCGGAATATAGTAGGCACTATGGCCAAGTTTTTTTATCTTTTTGGGTTTTTTTGTGGTACACGAGCCTCTCACCGCTGTGGCCTCTCCCGTTGCGGAGCACAGGCTCCGGACGCGCAGGCTCAGCGGCCATGGCTCACGGGCCCAGCCGCTCCGCGGCATGTGGGATCTTCCCGGACCGGGGCACAAACCCGTGTCCCCTGCATCGGCAGGCGGACTCTCAACCACTGCGCCACCAGGGAAGCCCTATGGCCAAGTTTTATATATCATTCAACAACAGATATACCCAACCAGAAACAGACTTTGTTCTTTTCTGTTTCACGTTCTATTGGCCCCCTTAATCCAAGCTGCCTAATAAACGCTTGTATTTCTAACTGCCTTTTTTGGGTTCCTTTGCCAGTTCAGACCTGGGACTTCAAACATATTTGAATGAATGGAATCAGAAAATATATTCTCAGTGGCTTGGCTACGGACAGAACTTCTTAATACAATCTCTGATAAGTATCATTTTATAGAAGTACAGTCTGTTGGCCAATAGCTCAGTCCTCCAAACCACTTTTCTTGATATCATTGCAGGACATTTGATACCACCATTGTGGTCTGCAGCCTTGGCACTGCTGAACCTCTAACAGTGATTTGCCAGGATCTATGTCAATCAACATTGTCCTGGGATGTAAGATGTTCGGCTAAGAGCTGCTGTGTGGGGCAGCAGAGTAGCCGTGCCGCAGCATAGTATGCCAATTGTATATGTGAGAGAAGAAAATGAACGTGCAATGCATCTGCCTGGGTTAACTGGCAGACCTTACGTGGTCTTCCTGCCCTTAACAGCAACATGATTTTTTTTTTTAATTCAAGTATAGGATATTAAATATAGTTCCCTGTGCTATATAGTAGGGCCTCGTTGTTTATCTATTTTACATAGAGTAGTTTGTAAATGCTAATCCCAGACTCCTGATTTATCCCCCTCCCACCCCCTTTCCTCTTTGGTAACCATAAGTTTGTTTTCTATGTCGGGGAGTCGGTTTCTGTTTCGTAAATGTTTGTTTGCGTCATATTTTCGATTCCACGTATAAGCGATATCATATGGTATTTGTGTTTCTCTTTCTGACTTACTTCACTCAGTATGGTAATCTCTAGGTCCATCCATGAGCAACATGAATACTTTAATAAAAGCTCTCTTTGAAGCACAAATGACATGATGAACAAATAGATGGACCATCTATTTCTCAACTCAATTTTTAGCCTTGAACTAAGTGACTGAAGATGGACCATCTATTTCTCAACTCAATTTTTAACCTTGAACTAAGTGAACAAAGAATTTTACACCTTTGTTGATTGGTGAAATGGAAGTTGAGTGAATGAAAGCATTTCTTTCTCAACCTGGTGTCTCCTTTCTTGGGCACTAGGGCTTCTTATATTGAGGCAGGCCCTAAGTCATGAGAGTAAGGCAAATGGCATTGTTGCTGTAATAGGGACGCCTGGCTTAATCTGATTTTCCTAGCTTGCTGTTACATCAGTCTATGTCATTAGAAGCAGAATGTGTTCCATTATGTAGCGTCTTTAATCTGGAATGTCTCTGTACTTGAAAACTATTATTGCTTTAATCATCACCTCACCCCTAGGAGGAACCAGAGGTGGAAACTCTGACCTGCATTCTAGTATTACAGGTGAAGGAGTTAAGAAATACTGAGTGACAAGACAGCCTCTAATAGGCAGCCAACCTAGAGGCAGCATGCCAGCCCTGAGGAACTGGGATCACACTTTCAGACACTGATCTGTGTTTCTGTGTGGAAGGTCTGACAGCTAAGATAGTTGATGGCCCTGTGGCACGGTGAAGAATTATGTCAACGGTCAATTTGAATGAGGTCACAGAGCCAGGTAAATAACCCTCATTCTGGCTTTACTGATTATAAAGGAACACTTGCCTGGCGTGAGGAAAAAGTTAGTTCTTTCCAAGGACTTTGAATCATTGGTTTGAGGCAGCCTGGTCAGAAGGTTAGACCAGAGGAACAAATGTAGCGCTCACCGATCTTGCTTTTGGACTGTCCTCCTCTGCCGCCCCTGAAGCCAGCAAGCACTCTCTCCCACACAGACACATAGAGCATCCGCAGACACACACATGCACAGACGCTAATGCGCACACACACACACACACACACACACACACACACTCCAATTCTCCTCTGGCTTTGTGAATCTTCTTCAGTTGACAGTTTAAGGAGAACACCGTTCTGTGATATTAAGAATTAAATTAAAACTGTATTTCAACTAAAAAAGTCTCACAGGGCAAAGTGCCTGATGCTATTGAGACAGTTTGCTATTTCCTTAGGCACCTTGTGTCTCTCAGAGAGCTAAAGAGGCGCCGGCCACTTGTAGGTGAGGCTTCAGGAATGTAGGAAGGGCACGCATTCCCGGGGGTTGCTGGTTGCATCATATAATAGCAAGAGCTTGCCGAAGGATACAGGGCCTGGTAGGTAGGTAATCTGGAGGAAAAGGTGCTTATGTGAAGTGATGCTGTACGGACCACTTGTTCTATTCAAGTGCGTGAGAAAGAGTTACAGAAGGTGTCATTTTGAGTCCAGGTTACTTGCAGCCCTTCTGGAGCAAGCAGTGTTCCTGCCCTAAAGGAAAGGGTCTTGAGGTGGAGGGACCCTGAAGAGATCACCTAGTCCAGAGGTTCTCAGGCCCATCAGATCCAGTGCTTCTTTTTTAAAAATTACAAATGTTTTGTAATTTCCCCCTTTACTATCCTCAATTAAAATTGCCAGAAAACATACCACCCAACATCCAAATGCCATTATAATACTCTACTTGTGTCACGGTTCAGGTTGCCCGGGAAAGAACCTGAGGTGGCATTAGGTGGGAGGAAGTACATGGGGCACGCTCTCAGGATCAGCACGTGTGGGAGAGAGAAGGCAGCAGGTTTGGGCGGAGGCAGAGGTTGGGCTCTGCCTTGATGCAATCCCACCAATGACTCAGCAGATCTCACAGGGAGCTCTGGAGCTGGGGTGTTCCCGCAGAACTGTGCCAAATCAGAGCTTTATTATACCCCCAGCAACCAGTCAGTGGATGTAGGCAGCTCCTAGGGAGGAGTGATAGGGCGGGACCCTGGCAGAGACAGCCCTCTGGAATTATTGCTGGAAGAGGGTGGTGGCACTCAGCTCTGGGCTGTCAGCGGTCCACACTCCAGCAGCTGAGGAAGCCATGGAGTGGGGATTGGGGTGGGGCACACGGGGTCCAGCACAGCCTGTGATAGATAGGAGAAAATAATAGGAAAGTAACTCATATTAAACACACATATATTTTTTTTTTTATTTTTTAATAAATTTATTTATTTATTTTTGGCTGCGTTGGGTCTTCGTTGCTACAAACAGGCTTTCTTTTTAGTTGCGGCGAGCGGGGGCTACTCTTTGTTGTGGCGCACAGGCTTCTCATTGCAGTGACTTCTCTTGTTGCAGAGCGTGGGCTCTAGGCATGTGAGCTTCAGTAGTTGTGGCACACGGGCTTAGTTGCTCTGCGGCATGTGGGATCATCCCGGACCAGGGCTCGAACCCATGTCCCCTGCATTGGCAGGCGGATTCTTAACCACTGTGCCACCAGAGAAGCCCAGCATATGTATTTTTGGTATGCAAAACGAAAAGATTTTATGGGCTTCCCTGGTGGCGCAGTGGTTGCGAGTCCGCCTGCCGATGCAGGGGACATGTGTTCGTGCCCTGGTCCGGGAAGATCCCACATACTGCAAAGCGGCTAGGCCCGTGAGCTGTGGCCGCTGAGCCTGCCTGCGCGTCCAGAGCCTGTGCTCCGCAACGGGAGAAGCCACAACAGTGAGAGACCTGCGTACCGCAAAAACAAAAACAAACAAACAAAAAAAACTAAAAGATTTTAGGAAATAGTTCAATTCTATTGGAATTGAATTCTACTGTGTAGCCACAACTATTTCCTGTGAATTGGGCTTAAGAGAAAACAACACTCAACTGAGTATTGTCAACACTTTTTCTTTGTATTTGGCATTTTGTAAGAAGGACCAGGGAAGTATATTTGTATCTATACAGAAGTTATACAGGCAGACTGATACATTGTCATCAGAGATTTACTCAAAGGGTGATCAGTCTTGGTCAAATTACAAACAAAACAGGTGTTTGCTCACAGTGGTGGCATTCTAGAAAAATTCAATGTATATTAAATCTGTGAAAAAATACATTGTGTTTCCAGGTTAAATGGAGTTAGACCTTAGGCTCAGATAATTTTATCAAGTTTTTCACTTACATAATTGGACATTCATATGAAGTTAGGAAGGGATATGGGAAAATTCTTTGTCATGTGGACCAAATCCCATACTTAGCAAGGTGTTTACCTTCCACCCACTGAACACTAGTGGTGTCTCCCAATCAGCAATCAAAAATACTCTCACAGGGTCTTCCGTGGTGGCGCAGTGGTTGAGAGTCCGCCTGCCGATGCAGGGGACACGGGTTCGTGCCCCGGTCCGGGAAGATCCCACATGCCTCGGAGCGGCTGGGCCCGTGAGCCACGGCCGCTGAGCCTGCACGTCCGGAGCCTGTGCTCCGCAACGGGAGAGGCCACAACAGTGAGAGGCCCACGTACCGCAAAAAAAAAAAAAAAAAAAACTCCCACAGATTTCCATATTTCCCCAAAGGGTACTATCCCTTCCCTTGAGAACTGAGTTGGTCAATCCTCTGCTTCTAGCCTAAACACACCTGTTTTCTCTTCTCAAGGTTTTGTAAAGCAAGAGATGTGGCAACGTCTGGTCGGTCCCTGTTTCAGCAAAGTAGTCCAAATTAAAGAGCTTCCATGGCTACGTGTACACGCAGTCAAGGTCACACCTGGGATCCCATGGTCTTGAGGGCGGGCCTCCCTGGCCCTCCCACAAGGCCCGGGGATGTCTCCCTCAAGTGTTTGAAGCCCAAGCAGGTTGTCAAAGGTGCAATCTGGTTTATCGATTTCTAGCATCCAGGAAGGGCTGTGCGAGTCTTACTTAGCAGGGTTTTGTATTGCCCGCTGTGGCTGCTCCGCTGCTTCTTGCTGTGGGAAAGCTCAATTTCAGGAGAAATAAATCTATCATACCTGCTTAAATACAAGCAAAGGAAATGGTGGTTTTCCCATGTGCTTGATTTGACTCTTAGTGGGGCAGACACCATATTCCTTTCCTCCTGCATCAAACGTCTGTCCCAGCAAACACAGCGGAAGTAGCCTGCCTGAAGGGACTGTCAGGCCAAGCACCAAGGAAATGGAATTAGAGAGAAGGGAAAATGTTTCTAGGCTGATTCGAAGCACAAGACAATAGCAACACCAATTTGGAAATTGAAAAGGAAAGCCTTTGATGTGACTTATTTTACACAGAATATTTTATGCTAGTTTCGATGTTAGGATTTAATCTTAAAGTGCTTATGCAACAAAACTGCTGATACCCATGATGGCTCGGGCTGCATAAAGAATTACAAGACCCTGGAACTGACTGCCTGAGCCTTAGAGTAATTTGTATCCAGAAGAGACCATGCAAGAGATGCATATGTTTTATCTGCACACCTGAATAACATACAGACAAGTGTTAGTCATTTGTTTATGAATATTTTCCATTACTGCTCCTCTCCCAACATATCGCAAAAATTTCTTATTGTTTTGCTCTGTCCCCTCTTCGCTGGGCTGCCAGAAACAGCTGGCACATAACTTTTTATGTTTTTGCTGATGACTCTTTTTTTTTTTTTTTTTAATGCGGTACGCGGGCCTCCCACCGCCGCGGCCCCTCCCGCCGTGGAGCACAGGCTCCGGACGCGCAGGCCCAGCGGCCATGGCTCACGGGCCCAGCCGCTCCGCGGCACGCGGGATCCTCCCGGACCGGGGCACGAACCCGCGCCCCCTGCATCGGCAGGCGGACCCCCAACCACTGCGCCACCAGGGAAGACCCTGATGACTCTTTTGATGCACTGGGTTTCTTCTTGGGATTAGAGTGAAAAATGATTGATCTACCAAAGACATTAGTTCATTGTTGCTGCGATGCCCAAGAGTGTTTTTTTAAATGAATAATCAATCACCTTGCTGATTCTACCTTAGAAAGTGAGCATCTTAGGAATTTTTGAATAAGTGTGTGTTGACATAAGCCCCATTCTATATGCCAAGGATTGCAGCGTGATAATGTTCTAAATCGTGGTATTACACCTTTACAGACTTCACTAGCTCACGTCTCATCAGAAAAAGCAGTGCTCAAAATTATGTGTACACAGTTAATTGTAACAAAACCTTGTTAAATCTGATACGGTGCAGCCTTACTAATTACAGTTTAATCTTGATTTTTACACAACTTTTCTTAGTTTTTGAAAAAATAATAAAAGCTATTCTGAGTATCTGAGCTTCAAGTGAGGACTCAAATGGATTTTTTTCAAATGCATATTTTAGAAGTAGGGCCATCACACTCAGTGGAACAGGTTGTGCATGGCACACCTGCTCACAGAGATCCCAGCCAGAACCAACATATGCAGATGAACCTGGACTCCTTCATAGTAGGTGCCCTTAAAAGCATTATGCTTATTTCAAGGACATTCTCTTACCCCAAACCTCCTCCTACTTTGGTTTTCAGATTTGGACTTAGATTCTTGGGATTATGGACTGATGTAGTAATTCTCTAGTCCTGGAGATGAGAGAAACTTTACCATTGGAACCCTCCCAAAGTAGGTTAAACCAAAATAAGTGAATAAGAATTGTACCAACCTGGGTGATATCATTTGCAATAAAAATGAAGGAGGCTCAGAAACTAATTGGAAGTCAATTCCAAAAGAGGATTGTAAAAAAAATGTTTTCAGTGAAATTAATACACAATTTTTCAAATAGTTTTTTTTTAAGTAAATTACATGATTAATCTATTTTTAAAATTAAAGATTCTCATTAATTTTTTATATTCAATTCTCAATTTTCTATGCTTCTAAGGACAAGAATATCATAGGTAATTGACACCTATAAGTTACCCAAATATTTTATTGGACTGGTGACTAAAAGAAAAAAGAGCAAATTAAAATTTATCTCCTTTTTTTGTCTCTGCCTGCACATTGTGTGTATGAGTCTGTGTGTGTGTGTGTTTATATACATTAAAGTAAGGAGGCAAGCTATAAGAACATAAGCAGGAAAAGACTTAAGCCTAGTAAAAAGATACATTGTAGTGTCAGTCTCAGAGTAGTTGAATTAATTTGAGACAAAAATTAGCGGTGTTTAAATAGTATCTCAAATAAAAATTGCATTATTTGTGTTATGGTCATAGTTTAGAATTATCATCACAAAAATGAAAATGTTCAATATGTTAAAAAATATTAAGGCTCAAACTGGGCAATTTTTTCCCCCAAAGCATAAAAGAAGACTAATTGAAAATGAACAAAGAGCACAAATGAACAACATATCAAAGAGAAAACACAACTAATACAAAATATGGGAAAATGATCAAGCACACAGAAATGCAAATTAAGACAAGCTACTGGGACTTCCCTGCTGGTGCAGTGGTTAAGACTACACACTCCCAATGCAGCAGACCGGGGTTCGATCCCTGGTCAGGGAACTAGATCCCACATGCTGCAACTAAGAGCCTGCATGCTGCAACTAAAAAAAAAAAAAGATCCAGCGTGCTGCAACTAAGACCCGCCGCAGCCAAATAAATAAATATTTAAAAAAAAAAAAGACAGGATACCATCCGTGACTCTTTTTGCCTGACAAATTACTAAAAGTTAAGAGTGAAAAAGAGAGGAAGGGAGAGGAAACTGACAAGTGTGTCGTAGAACAAGTGCTTTCATACATTGTCAACGGGAGGATAAATTGACAATATTTTAAGACACAACCTGGAAATAAATTTTAGGGATCTTTAAAAGTTTATACCTTTGACCCAGTTATGCCACATCCAAGAGTCCTTACTATGGACATAGTCCTCATTATTCAAAAAGTGTCAGGTTAAGAGGCTTATGGAAGCCCTAAATGTCCAACAGTAGAAGATTGGTGGCACCTCCACTTGATGGAATATTGAGCAACCACTAAACGTAATGTTTACTAAAGTTATAACAGAGGGCAATGTTTATGATAGAATGTTAAATAAAAATTAAGCTGCTCTCAGAGCCATATGTGGATTATTAAATGGTTATATTTAAAAGAAGAAAAAGTAAAACCTGAAAATGATGGATGAGAAAGATTGAAAAGAAATATACCCAAATGTAAACTATGACTTTTATTTGAGTGATGGTTTGAAAGATGGATCATGTATTTCCTTTTTTCCCTACACTTCTCATTTTCTTGAAAAAAACAAAAACTACTTCTAAAGATATAAATATAAAAACTATCAATAATAGCACGTTATGATTGTAGGCCAAGATAAGTGAGTGGTGAGGCTCCTATACTGGTATCACATGAAAAGTCCTACCATTAAGGGAAATGGGTGAATTTTCCAAAACTGCTGGATGTTGACGTGGTTTAAGCTGAGTCATTACAATCAAACAGGAGGCATAACACTGACAGTTATCTAGTTATGTTTCTCATTTTGCACATGTGAACAAACCTCCAAGGAAAGGAGGTATTCTGCATTTTTCTTTCTGTTTGCCTGAAATGGTTCTGTGGACTAACCACCACCATTTACCCTGTCCTGTGTGAGCCCAGATTGACTCAGTCCCTGTCCACCAGCCCCTCCTTCTTTGGCCTGCCCATGTGTCCCCTTCCTTCTCTTTACCAGGGAGGCCTGACTCCGGGATACTCCACAGAGTGGATTCTGGAACAGGCCACTCCCAGGCCATTCTGAGTTTAATTTCTAATGATTCATTATCGCCTGTTTACATAAAGGCCTGGTTTCATCGGATCTGATATTTCTTGTTCTTTTAGAATTATGCCTGCAGCTACCAGTAACATTAGAAGTTATAGCTAGAAAAATCTTAAAAATCTTAGCTACAGCAAACAAACTGGGCTGGGGAGCTTCAAGGTTTGGAGGGAGAAAAGCTTTAAAAGATAATCATTTTGAAAACTCCTTTTGCATTACTTGGCTGGAAAAAAGACTGGTTTTGCCCTTCCCCTTTCTCCAAGCTAATAATGCCGAACCAATCTTAAGGTCTCAGATTAAGCATCACTTCCTCATAGCTGATTTCCTTAACTCTTAATCTAGGATAGACCATACACTCTCCATGGTGGGCTGCCCGTTTCTTTCCCAGGACCTCTAAGTATTACTTATAAGTATTTGTAATTGAAATGAATACTTGTAAGTATTAGTAAATCTTTCTTTCCTGCTGGACTCTAAGTCCATGAGAGCAGAGTCTTTATCTATTTTATTTATCATCATGTCCCCGGTGCCAAGAACAGGAGCTTGGTATGCACTGGGTACTGAATAAATATTTGCTTAATGAATGAATTTTCCGGTGTGACCTACTAAAGCAGAGAAAGAATGGCTGGCACAAAATCAAATAGTGGTGGAGTCAGAAACATAAATGCTAAAGGCTTTGTTATTTTTTCTTCTTCTTTCTTTAAAATTCTAATTTTATACACACACACACAATCTCATATCATTGCTCTAGTATTGAGTTCAAGAAGTTTGGTTTTGGCTTTTTGTGTTTGAAAGTGATGAATGCGTGGTTAGGGTGGGTCCTCTGTCATGAGAAGGGCAGACATTCGGAACCCTCCAGAAGCTTAGGCTAAATACACCTTAGATAACGTTACCCACTTGAGCCGGGCTTTTACATAAATAAAGTTTAGCACAACCTCAGAAATGCACAGGAAGGCAATCTGCGACTTGGCCTCTCTATGAATCCAGAGACCCCTAAGTCTCTCTTTCCTGAAGTTCATGATCAATTACTCCGCTTAGCACATCTGTTATTCTGCCACCTTGACTTCCTTGCCTTTTGTAAAAGCAAAATTCTTGGAATTTATCTTACAGGCACAAATCACCTTGTAATTCTTTGCACTTAGTTAGTAGCTATTGAGCATGTAACTACAGAGCTTAGCAATTACCAGATAGTGTAATCATGCAAAGATTTTAATCTTTCAAATTAGATCTCACCTCCACACTGGGGAAGAAAAGGAAATTTACAGGATAATTAGCTCACAGGCTAGTCAGCACTTCCAGGGATTGTCAGGAAGTGTCTGCATGAATGGTCTTAAGGTATTATTTATTTTTTATTAAGTGCCTTTTATTAAAATTACCCTGCATGCTTTGCACTGGAGAAACTGGAGAAAAATGTCTTTTGCAAGCTGAGGCAGACCTTCTGTAATGAATCCTGGGCAGAGGGTGGCATATTTTGGGATGGCATATTCTGCTACCCTTCCGGGTAAATAGTCTTCCATGTATAAAAAGGGAGCCAAGTCAAATTTTAAAAGGGAGATACCAAAAAAAGAAGCCAAAGTTATGCTTATTTTTTATGAGCTGAGCATTTGGAGTTGCTGAACTACCTACCCTTCCCCCGAACTGGAGCCCGTTCCACCCTGTTCACTGGTGCAGAGGAGCACGGCTTTTTACGGCTCCGTTCAGTGGTGTCACATTCGTAACTTGCAATTGGCCATGATGGCGCTAATTACACCAGGACCATCTGCCCAGGCTACAAATCAGGGCTCCCTCCTGCAGATGGGTTGTTACACGTTTACCATCACTTCCCCACCTGTAGCAGAGGAGTCCAGACCCACGCAGGCGCTCAGAGAATGCGATTTCCTCCTTGCCTTGAGCAGCAGACAAGAGGAGTGCTACCACGATAGCAGTACATGGGGCTGGGGCTGGGGCTGGGGGAGCATTCTGGCTACTGGTCTATTGTCACTGATAAATAGGGCATTTTCAGGGGTTGGCGTATAAAAATGAGGAGTCTGGAGAGGGATGTGGCCAGAAAATGTGAGTTGAAAAGAGAGATGCTCCCACTTAGCATCAACTCCTGAAAGCAGGAGACAGGCTGGAGCAGGGAAATCTCTTGGGAAATTTGGCTGCAAGTAGCAGGATTGTTGGGGACTTCGTTCAGGGCTTGGCGGGGCGGGGCGGGGCGGGGGCTTGGAGCAACTCCTCTTCCAGAGAAATTTTTTTTTTTTTTTTTCCGGTACGCGGGCCTCTCACTGTTGTGGCCTCTCCCGTTGCGGAGCACAGGCTCCGGACGCGCAGGCTCAGCGGCCATGGCTCACGGGCCCAGCCGCTCCGCGGCATGTGGGATCTTCCCGAACCAGGACACGAACCCGTGTCCCCTG
Organism: Tursiops truncatus; assembly: GCF_011762595.2. Taxonomy (NCBI): domain Eukaryota; kingdom Metazoa; phylum Chordata; class Mammalia; order Artiodactyla; family Delphinidae; genus Tursiops; species Tursiops truncatus. The sequence goes on along the minus strand of NC_047036.1, from coordinate 58,380,899 downwards.
CATCGGCAGGCGGACTCTCAACCACTGTGCCACCAGGGAAGCCCCCAGAGAAATATTTTTTTAAAAGGCATTGAACTTATCTTTCAATTTCACAACCTCATTAGAAGTCATAAGCCATCCTTTATTCACTATGATGAAGAGAATCCTCAGGATGAAATTTGTTTTATATTGCCAATCAAAAAGTGTTACTGTTTTGTAAATAAGTTCATTTTGAATCATTTCTTTAGATTCTACCTATAAGTAATATCATATGGTATTTGTCTTTCTCTGTCTGATTTACTTCACTGAGTATGATAATCTCTACGTTGTAACTATATTTCAATTGAAAAAAAAGAAAGTTACTGAGAACTTACATGACCCATCCTGAAGCTGGTACTGCAGAGGTTCAGGAGAAAGCCCAAGCCTGAGCCTTACTTCCAAGGGTCTTACAATCTCATTAGGACAAAGCTAACCCACACAAAATTATAAGATAAAAATTAATCACTGGGCAGTTTGACACGTGCTAAAAAAAATTCAGTGGGGTTTAGTGAAGGGAGGGAGCACAGTGGACAGATCATTCTTTTTTTTTAAGATGTTGGGGGTAGGAGTTTATTAATTAATTAATTTATTTTTGCTGTGTTGGGTCTTCGTTTCTTGTGCGAGGGCTTTCTCTAGTTGTGGCAAGCGGGGGCCACTCTTCATCGCGGTGCGCGGGCCTCTCACTGTCGCGGCCTCTCTTGTTGCGGAGCACAGGCTCCAGACACGCAGGCTCAGTAGTTGTGGCTCACGGGCCTAGTTGCTCTGCGGCATGTGGGATCCTCCCAGACCAGGGCTCGAACCCGTGTCCCCTGCATTAGCAGGCAGACTCTCAACCACTGTGCCACCAGGGAAGCCCCGGGCAGATCATTCTTAAAGGCTGTGGTAGTAGAGCCTGTCTGAGTGAGCTTCCAGGCCTGCTGATGGATTTCTTATATTATTATGAGCTCCATTAACAACATCAGTAAAATTATAGGACTGCTAATAGAGATCCATAATAATAAAATCTTGAGTATAGCTACAGACTCATTTATCCTTAGAGCTACACTCCAAAATGGATGGATGCCAAGTATTTTAAATCCCTGCTTTATACCAATTGAGAGAGTCAAGTTCAGTACCTTGTCTCCAGCTTTTTGTCATGTCAGTAGCAGAGCTAGGGGGAAAAGAAAATAAAACACAAGTCTCCACATGGGATCACTGGCTCTAATGAAATAACTTGAAGAGCCATATCAGATCTGAAGACGGCAGCTCTCCTAGAGAAGCCCCAAATGTCCCGGGAGACGCGGACAACCAAGGAAGTGATACGTGCACTTCTTGGATTTGGAACAGACATGGGATTTTCATCTGCAGACTGTCAGACAATAGGGAGGTATGCGGACCATGTATGGAAAAATCGGACCTGTCAAGATAAGTTGAGATTAGGTGTGCACATGGGTTTCGATCTCAGCAAGGAGCAATTCTAGGAATGTTTTCGAGATAGTGCCCGGCAGGCCAGCTGAGGAAGTGGCTGTGGAAACTCAGTGTAAGTTCAGGGGTCAAGGCCTTGGGAACAAATTATAGAAAAGAAATAAAGGAAACAAAATATAAAATTTTTTTCCAAAGGAGAGATTTAATTAGAACAATATCAGGCTGGAAAGACAGGAAGTATTGGTGTGTTCTAAAAGTGACCGAGAAGACAAATAGGGGAGAAATGCACATTTAAGGAAAGTCAAGAGAAGCCGATGATACTAAATAATAGTTAGTATCTGGAAAAAAAGGGAGGTTAAATAATGTCGAAGCACAAAAAAATGCACCTAAGCCTAGAAAAGCTCAATATTGAATAAATTTTAGTCCAACTGTTCAGAGAATAAAGGACAGAGCAAGTTTCCTCGACCTGGACGTGTCAGGTGTTGCCTGTCACACTATGGTGCAGACAGGTCACGATAAACAGTTGGACCAAAAGATGCTGTTCGGATGGTTCTTAGAGTTAACACGCTGTGTCATCCAGAAGACAGGGCTTCAAATCTCGAATTCCTTCCCTCCTTCATTATTCATCCACTCAACTTTCCATTTATTCACTTAACAAATATTTACTGAGTGCCCACCTTGGGTCAGTCTCTGTGCTGGCTTTGAGGCTACGGAGATAAGTGAAGCCACACAGCACATGCTCTTGGTCAAGCAGACAAAACAGATGGCTTGGAAAATATATGATTACAAAATAATGTAATGATGTGTTGTGAGGAAGGAAAGTTCAGAGACAATTGCACTTTTTTTAAATTGAAAAATAGTTGACATCCTATTAGTTTCAGGTGTCCTACATAGTGCTTTGACATTTGCATACATTATGAAATGATCACCACGATAAGTTTAGTAACCACCTGTCCCCATACAAATTTATTACCGTATTCTTGACCATATTCTTTATGCTGTATATTACATCCCCGTGGCTTATTATTATTAATTTTTTTGCGGTACGCGGGCCTCTCACTGTTGTGGCCTCTCCCGTTGCGGAGCACAGGCTCCAGACGCGCAGGCTCAGGGGCCATGGCTCACGGGCCCAGCCGCTCCACGGCATGTGGGATCTTTCCGGACCGGGGCACAAACCTGTGTCCCCTGCATCGGCAGGCAGACTCTCAACCACTGCGCCACCAGGGTAGCCCCCTGTGGCTTATTTTCTAACTGGAGGTTGAAAAGGGCCTTCACCTCATTTCTGAAATTCTATGTTTCTTGCCCTGCACTGGAGAATTATCCACGTCCTTTGCACTGCTTTTTGGGGACTCTGAGGGCAAGGGAATGCTCTGTCAGAATCACTCGTCATCACGCAGAGACAGCACAGATGTGACGGGGAGATATGAAGCTTGCATCTGAAGGACACTTTTTGTTGAAGCTTTCATTTTCACAGCATTCAGCATAGTTTGATATTGAGCATCCCTGCGGTAAGAATGCCAGCATTCTTCCTTATCTGGCAGGGCAGCTCTTGCCAGATGGCCTTTCCATTTTGCACAATGACATATGTCATCGTCAGACACAAAGGCAAAATATTCAGTTGAAAAGTCAAAGGTTCAATCAATAGGTTATCTTGTCGAATTGATATCAAACAGATTTTTATTAACCTCGGGATTGAAAAGATATCTTTTAATCCAGTGATTTAACTAAATTGGAGGTGTTTGGGGGCATTAGATGGCTAACCAAGTACCCTTTTTGAATTTTGTTCGAGAAAAGCAAAGACAATACTTGTAAGCATTCTAGAAAGACCATGTGAAATACACGTAGGGGATAAGATTTGATGTGGAGCATGAATTGATGAAATAGGAAGATGTTCTTTATCATGGTTTGTCTCTACCGCTGGTCCATGCCTCTAGCTAACTGGTTTATTTCCACACACTTTTTGGTATGAGGAATATGCCACTAATAAGGCCCAAATCAGAAACGATCTACGTATTCTATGAACAGAGGCTGCACATATTCAGACAAAATGATGTTAAGAACTGAAGCAAGTTTTCAGATAATTCAACAGAAGGATATCTGACGTGCACGTCTGGATAGTCTAAGGAAAGTATTGATACATAGACATTTTCGGGGGTCTGGCATTATCTTTGCAAGTGCTTCAACTGTTTACTTCTCCTGCATGATGTAAATATGGTCAGGGTTGATTTGACCTACTGCTCCAGAACTTTTTTTGCCGATCACATTTTGATCGCCAGTTATGCCCAAGTTGCTGGTATGAGCCCGTGCGAACAGGCTTCAGCACACCACTGCCTGAAGCTCGTGTTTATAGTAAGATATGTATTTACTTAGCTTATGCTTTATGGGGGGGAGGTTGGAGAGATGGAGGTTATTGGGGCGAGGTGTAAAATGCTCTCAAGTTACGCTTTGGTGCCACCGCCCCTCTCCTATGGTCAAAGCTTGTGAAAAACTGAAGGCTATTGCTCTCTGGAGAGGATCCTAACGCTATTAGCCTATTAAAAGGTTCTGAGGCCTGTGCCACTGTAACTCAGCACCTCTCAAACTTGATTTACCACAGAGACCAACCTCCCCTCACTTTGCTTCCCTTCCCAACTTGTACTGACATCCCAAGGAAATCGGGTTTCTTAAAATTCATTTGCTAGGGCACTCCCAAAAGAGTTTTTCAAAACTATGTACTCTCTCTTTTTTTTTTTTTTTTCCGGTACACGGGCCTCTCACTGTTGTGGCCTCTCCCGTTGCGGAGCACAGGCTCCGGACGCGCAGGCTCAGCGGCCATGGCTCACGGACCCAGCCACTCCGCGGCATGTGGGATCCTCCTGGACTGGGGCACGAACCCATGTCCCCTGCACCGGCAGGCGGACTCTCAACCACTGCGCCACCAGGGAAGCCCTGTACTCTCTTATAAACATTTAAATTAACATCTAACAGTTTTCATCCTGGATTTAAAGAAGTTCACTCTTTGTCAGGGGAGGTAGAAAGTGTTAAACACATTATAATTTGAAATAAGATGAGCACTGATTGTAATTAAAATACATATTTTATGACACATTTGACAAAATAGATTTTAAGTAACTTCCTGAAATGTTGCTCTTCCCTGTTGCCGGCGGGGGGGTGGGACTTATCTATGGAGTTTGCCATTTTGGCACCAGCCATACCTTAAGAGACCAAAGGAAGAAGGCATCTGTGCTCCCAACCTACCTTCACTGCAATGGGGGTGGTATGCAGGTGACTTGCAAGCTGGCTTATATCTGTGGAACAGCTGTGAAACTTGCAGGGCTACCCTCAGATTGTACTTGTTCACAAAGGCAAATAAGTATCTCCTTTAGGTAAAAGAAAAAAAAAAAAAAAGTCTGCATACCCACAGTATTTTAGGTAAATGAAGACCTTAGTTTTCCTTAAAGGGACTAACAAAGAATTTCAGTCCTTGTTGTCAGTAATGTCTTTGTGGCAGGTCCCTAATCTTTTCTTTTTCAAATTGCCTTCAGAGGATGGTTAAGGAGTCTTTAATTAACTATTAAAACGGGTGTTCTAACATGGGGGACAAGATTTAGAAAATCCCTTTAATTACTGGAACCAGATTTTTCTCCTAATGTGTAAATACCAGTTTACTCCTCAATCAAAGTGGGCTTTAATTAAGCTGGGGTGGGGGGTTGGGAGCCTGAATACTGGAAAGTGCCTTAATTTGCATCGGCCCCAGTTTCAGTGAAATTGGCTTAAGGTGGGGGGGATGAGAGACTCTTATGGTTTATTGTTTAAACTGGAAAATCAAGCAAAATGGGATTTGCTTTCCATACAGGAACTCATGGAAATTAGACACACCCTTGCCACCTCCGATTTGTTCAAACGCCTGTGCTATAGAATTACCACCTCAGTGGTATGAGTTTATGAACCAACCATGCACTTCTTTCTTTCCCCCGCCACCCGGCTCTGGATACATGAATCAGGCAAAACTAGGCTTATGGCTCTAGTGACAAGGAAAGAAAAACCAGAGCTTGCTCTACCCCTCCCTCAGTTTAATGCTTAACATTCAATATGGTGCACAGTTTGTTGAGAAAATAAGGTACATGTTTTGTCATTCCCCTTATGGATTTCAGTCAACACATGGAGGTGTCTGAAATGATCTGCTAATCCAGTTTCCTTTCCTTGAACCATCTGGTTCGAATTCTGTCTACCTGCTTGGAGTGCACCAGTCTGGTCTGCATGTACATATAAGGAAGTCACAACTCATTAACAGTTTAGGGAAAATCCCTGTGGAAATATACAACTTTACTATTGTGGTAGGTTTCCTCTCGGGAGCAAATTAGATAGGACTTTGATGTAAACCAAAGAAACTTGAGAGTTTTTGGAAGACATGAGTGGTCCTAAAAAAAAAAATTCAACTAATTTAAAAGCTTTTCATTTAAGTGGGAACAAAGTTATTGCATACCATCAGTTCACTTACACCATAGCTCAACTCTAAGTGGTCAAGTGATGAGCAGAACCTGGGCTTAAGAGCTTCATGATGGGGTGGGTCTTTGATCAAATTTCAGGAATGAGCATCCAGTAATAATAGAGTTAGTGGATAATAATCTGCTGGCAGGTAGTTATCATTGGTTGAGCCGATAGACCTACTCAATCTTCTTGTTGCCTCCATTTTTAAAATTTATTTATTAAAAATGTTATTGGCTTATGGTTGACTTAGCCCCCATTTTAGAGGCTGGGAAAGCTCAGTGCCCCCTTTCCAGCCTTGCTTGAAGGTATGTCACATGTTTTGGTCAATGAGTTAAAAGTCAAAGCTTGCTAGGGGCTTCTGGGAAACATTTCTCTTTCCTAATAAAAGGGAAAGACATCACCAGACCTACTTCCTTCTCCTTCTTAGACCCTAAGAGAAAGATTGAATGTAGATGTGATGTCTAGAGCACAGGCCATCATCTTATGACCATAAAGGAAAGCCTATAAAAATTGCAGACATTAACCTTAACTGGATAAGGTACTAGACTAAAACCAACAACGTCCTCCCTCTAGGTTTCTTCCTATTTAAGCCATCTTATCGGTTACTTGCAGCTGAGAGCAATGTAACCAAGCAGGACCCTATGGGGGTCTTCCTGGGACAGACCCCTCCCCCATGTCCTCTGCTGTAGCTCCTCTCTGAAGTACCTAGATAACAGTATCTGATGCACATTTCCTGAGTTGTTTTACAGATGCTAAAACCCCCATCAAATGGAAGACTTTAACTACTTGATGACCATGGGCAAGTAGCCCCTAGACCTACTAGGGCCTAAGGACTGATAATGTTAACCTCCGTAACATCGCCCTGTTACCTCACCATCGACCAATCAGAGAACTGTGCATGAGCTGATCACGTACACTGCAACCCTCCTCCCTTACCTGGGCTTTAAAAATGCTTTGCTGAAACCCATCGGGGAGTTCAGGCATTTTGAGCAACAAGCTGGACTCCTTGTTTAGTGCCCTGCAATAAATGCTGCACTTTCCTTCACTGCATCCCGGTGTCAGGAGGTTGGCTTTATGCATGAGGGCG